>NC_080031.1:41278677-41899362 GCF_030020395.1 Manis pentadactyla | reverse complement strand
AGAATAAAAGTACAGGCTTTGACTGCTCCAATCAAAAGACACAGGGTTAGAAGTACTGATGAAAACTCAAGATCACCTATGTGCTCCCTTAATTGAGACTCACTTGAGATCCAAGGACACAGACAAACTACAAGCTGAAGGGGCGCGGACAGGTACCCTATACAAGTGAATCTGAGAAACAAAGAAACAAATGGATTCTGTTTGAGTCCCCAGAGACAGTCACTAGAAAATAGTCCTACCTAGCCACCGTGAATTCTTTTTGTTAGGTTTCAGCAGTGCCCAGGTATAGATTTAGTGGTACTGCAATGTCCTTCTCATTTTTTCTCACATCAACGAATGAATTGCTGTAATAATATGCATCTGGACTTTTGAAATCACTGGGTTTTATGATGTTCACGATTGTAAAGGAGTAATCACCACATAAAGAGGGAAGTTTGAACACTGAACCAAACACGTCTCTCCACAACAAACAATTTGCTCCCAAATGCTCCTGTCTAGAAATAGGTGTTCCTTTTCATTTGTCCCTCCTCCTATCAGTGGTGAACACGCCTATGTCCCTAAAACATGGTGGTGAGTAAAGCACCAAGTATACTTTTATGTCTACAACAGGCAGAGAGGAAGTATACCTGGGGTCTTCAGAGAGCACTTAGGCAATGAATGTAGCTAATTACTGTTAGCAAGCGAGAAGGAGGTATAAGAGGACAGAGGACAGAGATACGGTTTCACGTCCCTGCACCACCATTTACTGGTTTTGTAAGCACACGCGGCTGACTCGATCTGCAACTGTCTCAGTGAGCCCAGTGCTCTCCCTGCGGCCTAGTGACCTTGCAATGTTTTTGGAAGCATAATGTAGCGGAGTGACATAGGTGATGTTGTTAACTGTTCTGTACATAAGGATAGATGGGCAGACAGAAAGATGATTTATTCACAGATAGACAGATAGATAGATGACAGATGAGGGATAGACAGATGATACACATGATAGATGATAGGAAGCTAGATAGATGGATAGATATATAGAGAGAAGGACAGTGAGATAGAAGGATATATAGAAAGATAGATAGATATACAGACAGACAGAGCAAAAAAGAGATACAGATACATATCGATTGACACAAAGCTGTTGCTCATAACCGGGAGATGAATGGTGAGAGCACATAGCTAAACTACAAACAAAAAGGAAGAACGAAACCCTGTTTACAAAGTGCAGTAAGCAGCCATAAGAAGAAAACAAATCCTACCATTTGCAATGACGTGGATGGAGCTAGACGGTAGTATGTTCACATAAATAGGTCGGGCGGCGAAAGACAAGTATCAAATGATTTCACTCATGTGTGGAGTACAACAACAAAGAAAAACTGAAGGAAAACAACAGCAGCAGACTCACAGAACCCGAGAGTTGACTGAAAGTTGCCAAAGGGAAAAGGACTGGGCAGGGAGGTTCTGAAGGGAGGGATAAGTTTGGGGAGAAAGAATGGGGGCATTAGGATTAGCATGTATATTGCGTGGGGTGGGGAAGGCATGGGGAGTGCTGTACAACACAGAGAAGACTATTAGAGATTATTTAGCATCTTTCTACTCACTGATGGACAGCGACTGAAGAGGATTTTCGGGGGGACTTGGTGAAGGGGGAGCATAGTAAACATAAGGTGCTTCACGTAATTGTAGACTAATGATAACAAAAACATTTTTTTAAGTGCAATAAGGGCACAGCACTGAATCATCAGAATAAAAGGTCAGGCTCTGAGTGCTGCAAACAAAAGACACAGGGTTAAAAGAACGGATGAAAACTCAAAAAACCTACGTGCTTCCTTACAGGAGACTCACTTGAGATCCAAGGACACCGACAAACTACAAGCTGAAGGTGTGGGGACAAGTACCCGACACGAGTGAAACTGAAAAACAAACAATCCAATAAATGGATTGTGTTTGAGCCCCCAGAGACAGTCAGTAGAAAATAGCCCTATCTGGCCACAGTGAATTCTTTTTGTTTGTTTTCAGCAGGGCCCAGCCAGAGATTAAGTGGTGCAGCAACGTCCTTCCTGTTTTCTCTCACTTCAGCAACTGAGTTGCTGTAATAATGAGCATCTGCGCCTTTGAAATCGGTGGGTTTTATGATCTTCACGAATGTGAAGTAATAACCACCTAAAGAGGGAAGTTTGGACACTCAAATAAACATGTCACTCCACAATACACTCTTAGCTCCCAACTGCTCCTGTCTAGAAATTGGTGTTCCTTTTTATTTGACCCTCCGTCCTATCCGCAGTGATCACGCCGATGTCCTTCAAACATGGTGGTGATCAAAGCAACAAGTTTACTTTTCTGTTGACAACAGGCCCGGAGGAAGGATACTTGTGGTTTTCAGGGAGAACTTAGTCAATGAATGTGGCTAAATAAAGAGAGCAATTTAGAAGGAGATGAAAGAGGACAGAAGATAGAGACACGGGTATATCTCCCTGCACAACCATTTACTGGTTTTGTAGTACACGCGGCCGACACGACCTGAAAGTGTCTCGGTGAACCCAGTGCTCTCCCTACAGAATAGTTACCTTGCAGGATTTTTGGAAGCATAATGTAGGAAAGTGATATAGGGTATATGGTTAAATGTTCTGTACTCAAGGACAGATGGGCAGACAAAAAGATGATTGATTGATTGATAAATAGATAGACAGATAGATAGACAGATATAGGTACATATCGATTAACACAAAGCTACTGCTCATAACCAGGAGAGCAATGGAGAAAGCACATAGCGATAGTACAAACAAAAAAGAAGAATGAAATCCAGTTTAAAAAGTGCAGTAAGCAGCCAAAAGAAGAAAACAAATCCTATCATTTGCAATAACGTGGATGGAGCTAGAGGGTATTATGCTCAGTCAATTAGGCCAGTCGGAGAAATACAAGTACCAAATGATTTCACTCATGTGTGGAGTACGACAACAAAGAAAAAGTGAAGGAAAAACAGCAGCAGACACACAGTACCCAAGAGAGGACTAACCGTTACCAAAGAGAAATGGACTTGGTAGGGTTTGTGGGAAGGGAGTGATAAGGGCGGGGAAAAAGAATGGGGACATTAGGATTTGCATGAACAATGTGTAGGGTGTAGTGTCATGGGGAGGGCTATACAACACAGCGAAGAGAAGTGGTGATTCTACAGCATCTTGCTACACGCTGACGGACAGCGACTGTAACTGGGATTTGGCAAGGACTTGGTGATGGAGGTAGACTAGGAAACATATTGTTCTGCATGTAATTGTATACTAATGAGAACAAAAAAAATTCCAAAGTGCAGTAAGAGCATAGCTCTCAAATATCAGAATAAAAGTACAGGCTTTGACTGCTCCAATCAAAAGACACAGGGTTAGAAGTACTGATGAAAACTCAAGATCACCTATGTGCTCCCTTAATTGAGACTCACTTGAGATCCAAGGACACAGACAAACTACAAGCTGAAGGGGCGCGGACAGGTACCCTATACAAGTGAATCTGAGAAACAAAGAAACAAATGGATTCTGTTTGAGTCCCCAGAGACAGTCACTAGAAAATAGTCCTACCTAGCCACCGTGAATTCTTTTTGTTAGGTTTCAGCAGTGCCCAGGTATAGATTTAGTGGTACTGCAATGTCCTTCTCATTTTTTCTCACATCAACGAATGAATTGCTGTAATAATATGCATCTGGACTTTTGAAATCACTGGGTTTTATGATGTTCACGATTGTAAAGGAGTAATCACCACATAAAGAGGGAAGTTTGAACACTGAACCAAACACGTCTCTCCACAACAAACAATTTGCTCCCAAATGCTCCTGTCTAGAAATAGGTGTTCCTTTTCATTTGTCCCTCCTCCTATCAGTGGTGAACACGCCTATGTCCCTAAAACATGGTGGTGAGTAAAGCACCAAGTATACTTTTATGTCTACAACAGGCAGAGAGGAAGTATACCTGGGGTCTTCAGAGAGCACTTAGGCAATGAATGTAGCTAATTACTGTTAGCAAGCGAGAAGGAGGTATAAGAGGACAGAGGACAGAGATACGGTTTCACGTCCCTGCACCACCATTTACTGGTTTTGTAAGCACACGCGGCTGACTCGATCTGCAACTGTCTCAGTGAGCCCAGTGCTCTCCCTGCGGCCTAGTGACCTTGCAATGTTTTTGGAAGCATAATGTAGCGGAGTGACATAGGTGATGTTGTTAACTGTTCTGTACATAAGGATAGATGGGCAGACAGAAAGATGATTTATTCACAGATAGACAGATAGATAGATGACAGATGAGGGATAGACAGATGATACACATGATAGATGATAGGAAGCTAGATAGATGGATAGATATATAGAGAGAAGGACAGTGAGATAGAAGGATATATAGAAAGATAGATAGATATACAGACAGACAGAGCAAAAAAGAGATACAGATACATATCGATTGACACAAAGCTGTTGCTCATAACCGGGAGATGAATGGTGAGAGCACATAGCTAAACTACAAACAAAAAGGAAGAACGAAACCCTGTTTACAAAGTGCAGTAAGCAGCCATAAGAAGAAAACAAATCCTACCATTTGCAATGACGTGGATGGAGCTAGACGGTAGTATGTTCACATAAATAGGTCGGGCGGCGAAAGACAAGTATCAAATGATTTCACTCATGTGTGGAGTACAACAACAAAGAAAAACTGAAGGAAAACAACAGCAGCAGACTCACAGAACCCGAGAGTTGACTGAAAGTTGCCAAAGGGAAAAGGACTGGGCAGGGAGGTTCTGAAGGGAGGGATAAGTTTGGGGAGAAAGAATGGGGGCATTAGGATTAGCATGTATATTGCGTGGGGTGGGGAAGGCATGGGGAGTGCTGTACAACACAGAGAAGACTATTAGAGATTATTTAGCATCTTTCTACTCACTGATGGACAGCGACTGAAGAGGATTTTCGGGGGGACTTGGTGAAGGGGGAGCATAGTAAACATAAGGTGCTTCACGTAATTGTAGACTAATGATAACAAAAACATTTTTTTAAGTGCAATAAGGGCACAGCACTGAATCATCAGAATAAAAGGTCAGGCTCTGAGTGCTGCAAACAAAAGACACAGGGTTAAAAGAACGGATGAAAACTCAAAAAACCTACGTGCTTCCTTACAGGAGACTCACTTGAGATCCAATGACACCGACAAACTACAAGCTGAAGGTGTGGGGACAAGTACCCGACACGAGTGAAACTGAAAAACAAACAATCCAATAAATGGATTGTGTTTGAGCCCCCAGAGACAGTCAGTAGAAAATAGCCCTATCTGGCCACAGTGAATTCTTTTTGTTTGTTTTCAGCAGGGCCCAGCCAGAGATTAAGTGGTGCAGCAACGTCCTTCCTGTTTTCTCTCACTTCAGCAACTGAGTTGCTGTAATAATGAGCATCTGCGCCTTTGAAATCGGTGGGTTTTATGATCTTCACGAATGTGAAGTAATAACCACCTAAAGAGGGAAGTTTGGACACTCAAATAAACATGTCACTCCACAATACACTCTTAGCTCCCAACTGCTCCTGTCTAGAAATTGGTGTTCCTTTTTATTTGACCCTCCGTCCTATCCGCAGTGATCACGCCGATGTCCTTCAAACATGGTGGTGATCAAAGCAACAAGTTTACTTTTCTGTTGACAACAGGCCCGGAGGAAGGATACTTGTGGTTTTCAGGGAGAACTTAGTCAATGAATGTGGCTAAATAAAGAGAGCAATTTAGAAGGAGATGAAAGAGGACAGAAGATAGAGACACGGGTATATCTCCCTGCACAACCATTTACTGGTTTTGTAGTACACGCGGCCGACACGACCTGAAAGTGTCTCGGTGAACCCAGTGCTCTCCCTACAGAATAGTTACCTTGCAGGATTTTTGGAAGCATAATGTAGGAAAGTGATATAGGGTATATGGTTAAATGTTCTGTACTCAAGGACAGATGGGCAGACAAAAAGATGATTGATTGATTGATAAATAGATAGACAGATAGATAGACAGATATAGGTACATATCGATTAACACAAAGCTACTGCTCATAACCAGGAGAGCAATGGAGAAAGCACATAGCGATAGTACAAACAAAAAAGAAGAATGAAATCCAGTTTAAAAAGTGCAGTAAGCAGCCAAAAGAAGAAAAGAAATCCTATCATTTGCAATAACGTGGATGGAGCTAGAGGGTATTATGCTCAGTCAATTAGGCCAGTCGGAGAAATACAAGTACCAAATGATTTCACTCATGTGTGGAGTACGACAACAAAGAAAAAGTGAAGGAAAAACAGCAGCAGACACACAGTACCCAAGAGAGGACTAACCGTTACCAAAGAGAAATGGACTTGGTAGGGTTTGTGGGAAGGGAGTGATAAGGGCGGGGAAAAAGAATGGGGACATTAGGATTTGCATGAACAATGTGTAGGGTGTAGTGTCATGGGGAGGGCTATACAACACAGCGAAGAGAAGTGGTGATTCTACAGCATCTTGCTACACGCTGACGGACAGCGACTGTAACTGGGATTTGGCAAGGACTTGGTGATGGAGGTAGACTAGGAAACATATTGTTCTGCATGTAATTGTATACTAATGAGAACAAAAAAAATTTCAAAGTGCAGTAAGAGCATAGCTCTCAAATATCAGAATAAAAGTACAGGCTTTGACTGCTCCAATCAAAAGACACAGGGTTAGAAGTACTGATGAAAACTCAAGATCACCTATGTGCTCCCTTAATGGAGACTCACTTGAGATCCAAGGACACAGACAAACTACAAGCTGAGGGGGCGCGGACAGGTACCCTATACAAGTGAATCTGAGAAACAAAGAAACAAATGGATTCTGTTTGAGTCCCCAGAGACAGTCACTAGAAAATAGTCCTACCTAGCCACCGTGAATTCTTTTTGTTAGGTTTCAGCAGTGCCCAGGTATAGATTTAGTGGTACTGCAATGTCCTTCTCATTTTTTCTCACATCAACGAATGAATTGCTGTAATAATATGCATCTGGACTTTTGAAATCACTGGGTTTTATGATGTTCACGATTGTAAAGGAGTAATCACCACATAAAGAGGGAAGTTTGAACACTGAACCAAACACGTCTCTCCACAACAAACAATTTGCTCCCAAATGCTCCTGTCTAGAAATAGGTGTTCCTTTTCATTTGTCCCTCCTCCTATCAGTGGTGAACACGCCTATGTCCCTAAAACATGGTGGTGAGTAAAGCACCAAGTATACTTTTATGTCTACAACAGGCAGAGAGGAAGTATACCTGGGGTCTTCAGAGAGCACTTAGGCAATGAATGTAGCTAATTACTGTTAGCAAGCGAGAAGGAGGTATAAGAGGACAGAGGACAGAGATACGGTTTCACGTCCCTGCACCACCATTTACTGGTTTTGTAAGCACACGCGGCTGACTCGATCTGCAACTGTCTCAGTGAGCCCAGTGCTCTCCCTGCGGCCTAGTGACCTTGCAATGTTTTTGGAAGCATAATGTAGCGGAGTGACATAGGTGATGTTGTTAACTGTTCTGTACATAAGGATAGATGGGCAGACAGAAAGATGATTTATTCACAGATAGACAGATAGATAGATGACAGATGAGGGATAGACAGATGATACACATGATAGATGATAGGAAGCTAGATAGATGGATAGATATATAGAGAGAAGGACAGTGAGATAGAAGGATATATAGAAAGATAGATAGATATACAGACAGACAGAGCAAAAAAGAGATACAGATACATATCGATTGACACAAAGCTGTTGCTCATAACCGGGAGATGAATGGTGAGAGCACATAGCTAAACTACAAACAAAAAGGAAGAACGAAACCCTGTTTACAAAGTGCAGTAAGCAGCCATAAGAAGAAAACAAATCCTACCATTTGCAATGACGTGGATGGAGCTAGACGGTAGTATGTTCACATAAATAGGTCGGGCGGCGAAAGACAAGTATCAAATGATTTCACTCATGTGTGGAGTACAACAACAAAGAAAAACTGAAGGAAAACAACAGCAGCAGACTCACAGAACCCGAGAGTTGACTGAAAGTTGCCAAAGGGAAAAGGACTGGGCAGGGAGGTTCTGAAGGGAGGGATAAGTTTGGGGAGAAAGAATGGGGGCATTAGGATTAGCATGTATATTGCGTGGGGTGGGGAAGGCATGGGGAGTGCTGTACAACACAGAGAAGACTATTAGAGATTATTTAGCATCTTTCTACTCACTGATGGACAGCGACTGAAGAGGATTTTCGGGGGGACTTGGTGAAGGGGGAGCATAGTAAACATAAGGTGCTTCACGTAATTGTAGACTAATGATAACAAAAACATTTTTTTAAGTGCAATAAGGGCACAGCACTGAATCATCAGAATAAAAGGTCAGGCTCTGAGTGCTGCAAACAAAAGACACAGGGTTAAAAGAACGGATGAAAACTCAAAAAACCTACGTGCTTCCTTACAGGAGACTCACTTGAGATCCAAGGACACCGACAAACTACAAGCTGAAGGTGTGGGGACAAGTACCCGACACGAGTGAAACTGAAAAACAAACAATCCAATAAATGGATTGTGTTTGAGCCCCCAGAGACAGTCAGTAGAAAATAGCCCTATCTGGCCACAGTGAATTCTTTTTGTTTGTTTTCAGCAGGGCCCAGCCAGAGATTAAGTGGTGCAGCAACGTCCTTCCTGTTTTCTCTCACTTCAGCAACTGAGTTGCTGTAATAATGAGCATCTGCGCCTTTGAAATCGGTGGGTTTTATGATCTTCACGAATGTGAAGTAATAACCACCTAAAGAGGGAAGTTTGGACACTCAAATAAACATGTCACTCCACAATACACTCTTAGCTCCCAACTGCTCCTGTCTAGAAATTGGTGTTTCTTTTTATTTGACCCTCCGTCCTGTCCGCAGTGATCACGCCGATGTCCTTCAAACATGGTGGTGATCAAAGCAACAAGTTTACTTTTCTGTTGACAACAGGCCCGGAGGAAGGATACTTGTGGTTTTCAGGGAGAACTTAGTCAATGAATGTGGCTAAATAAAGAGAGCAATTTAGAAGGAGATGAAAGAGGACAGAAGATAGAGACACGGGTATATCTCCCTGCACAACCATTTACTGGTTTTGTAGTACACGCGGCCGACACGACCTGAAAGTGTCTCGGTGAACCCAGTGCTCTCCCTACAGAATAGTTACCTTGCAGGATTTTTGGAAGCATAATGTAGGAAAGTGATATAGGGTATATGGTTAAATGTTCTGTACTCAAGGACAGATGGGCAGACAAAAAGATGATTGATTGATTGATAAATAGATAGACAGATAGATAGACAGATATAGGTACATATCGATTAACACAAAGCTACTGCTCATAACCAGGAGAGCAATGGAGAAAGCACATAGCGATAGTACAAACAAAAAAGAAGAATGAAATCCAGTTTAAAAAGTGCAGTAAGCAGCCAAAAGAAGAAAACAAATCCTATCATTTGCAATAACGTGGATGGAGCTAGAGGGTATTATGCTCAGTCAATTAGGCCAGTCGGAGAAATACAAGTACCAAATGATTTCACTCATGTGTGGAGTACGACAACAAAGAAAAAGTGAAGGAAAAACAGCAGCAGACACACAGTACCCAAGAGAGGACTAACCGTTACCAAAGAGAAATGGACTTGGTAGGGTTTGTGGGAAGGGAGTGATAAGGGCGGGGAAAAAGAATGGGGACATTAGGATTTGCATGAACAATGTGTAGGGTGTAGTGTCATGGGGAGGGCTATACAACACAGCGAAGAGAAGTGGTGATTCTACAGCATCTTGCTACACGCTGACGGACAGCGACTGTAACTGGGATTTGGCAAGGACTTGGTGATGGAGGTAGACTAGGAAACATATTGTTCTGCATGTAATTGTATACTAATGAGAACAAAAAAAATTTCAAAGTGCAGTAAGAGCATAGCTCTCAAATATCAGAATAAAAGTACAGGCTTTGACTGCTCCAATCAAAAGACACAGGGTTAGAAGTACTGATGAAAACTCAAGATCACCTATGTGCTCCCTTAATTGAGACTCACTTGAGATCCAAGGACACAGACAAACTACAAGCTGAAGGGGCGCGGACAGGTACCCTATACAAGTGAATCTGAGAAACAAAGAAACAAATGGATTCTGTTTGAGTCCCCAGAGACAGTCACTAGAAAATAGTCCTACCTAGCCACCGTGAATTCTTTTTGTTAGGTTTCAGCAGTGCCCAGGTATAGATTTAGTGGTACTGCAATGTCCTTCTCATTTTTTCTCACATCAACGAATGAATTGCTGTAATAATATGCATCTGGACTTTTGAAATCACTGGGTTTTATGATGTTCACGATTGTAAAGGAGTAATCACCACATAAAGAGGGAAGTTTGAACACTGAACCAAACACGTCTCTCCACAACAAACAATTTGCTCCCAAATGCTCCTGTCTAGAAATAGGTGTTCCTTTTCATTTGTCCCTCCTCCTATCAGTGGTGAACACGCCTATGTCCCTAAAACATGGTGGTGAGTAAAGGACCAAGTATACTTTTATGTCTACAACAGGCAGAGAGGAAGTATACCTGGGGTCTTCAGAGAGCACTTAGGCAATGAATGTAGCTAATTACTGTTAGCAAGCGAGAAGGAGGTATAAGAGGACAGAGGACAGAGATACGGTTTCACGTCCCTGCACCACCATTTACTGGTTTTGTAAGCACACGCGGCTGACTCGATCTGCAACTGTCTCAGTGAGCCCAGTGCTCTCCCTGCGGCCTAGTGACCTTGCAATGTTTTTGGAAGCATAATGTAGCGGAGTGACATAGGTGATGTTGTTAACTGTTCTGTACATAAGGATAGATGGGCAGACAGAAAGATGATTTATTCACAGATAGACAGATAGATAGATGACAGATGAGGGATAGACAGATGATACACATGATAGATGATAGGAAGCAAGATAGATGGATAGATATATAGAGAGAAGGACAGTGAGATAGAAGGATATATAGAAAGATAGATAGATATACAGACAGACAGAGCAATAAATAGATACAGATACATATCGATTGACACAAAGCTGTTGCTCATAACCGGGAGATGAATGGTGAGAGCACATAGCTAAACTACAAACAAAAAGGAAGAACGAAACCCTGTTTACAAAGTGCAGTAAGCAGCCATAAGAAGAAAACAAATCCTACCATTTGCAATGACGTGGATGGAGCTAGACGGTAGTATGTTCACATAAATAGGTCGGGCGGCGAAAGACAAGTATCAAATGATTTCACTCATGTGTGGAGTACAACAACAAAGAAAAACTGAAGGAAAACAACAGCAGCAGACTCACAGAACCCGAGAGTTGACTGAAAGTTGCCAAAGGGAAAAGGACTGGGCAGGGAGGTTCTGAAGGGAGGGATAAGTTTGGGGAGAAAGAATGGGGGCATTAGGATTAGCATGTATATTGCGTGGGGTGGGGAAGGCATGGGGAGTGCTGTACAACACAGAGAAGACTATTAGAGATTATTTAGCATCTTTCTACTCACTGATGGACAGCGACTGAAGAGGATTTTCGGGGGGACTTGGTGAAGGGGGAGCATAGTAAACATAAGGTGCTTCACGTAATTGTAGACTAATGATAACAAAAAAATTTTTTTAAGTGCAATAAGGGCACAGCACTGAATCATCAGAATAAAAGGTCAGGCTCTGAGTGCTGCAAACAAAAGACACAGGGTTAAAAGAACGGATGAAAACTCAAAAAACCTACGTGCTTCCTTACAGGAGACTCACTTGAGATCCAAGGACACCGACAAACTACAAGCTGAAGGTGTGGGGACAAGTACCCGACACGAGTGAAACTGAAAAACAAACAATCCAATAAATGGATTGTGTTTGAGCCCCCAGAGACAGTCAGTAGAAAATAGCCCTATCTGGCCACAGTGAATTCTTTTTGTTTGTTTTCAGCAGGGCCCAGCCAGAGATTAAGTGGTGCAGCAACGTCCTTCCTGTTTTCTCTCACTTCAGCAACTGAGTTGCTGTAATAATGAGCATCTGCGCCTTTGAAATCGGTGGGTTTTATGATCTTCACGAATGTGAAGTAATAACCACCTAAAGAGGGAAGTTTGGACACTCAAATAAACATGTCACTCCACAATACACTCTTAGCTCCCAACTGCTCCTGTCTAGAAATTGGTGTTCCTTTTTATTTGACCCTCCGTCCTATCCGCAGTGATCACGCCGATGTCCTTCAAACATGGTGGTGATCAAAGCAACAAGTTTACTTTTCTGTTGACAACAGGCCCGGAGGAAGGATACTTGTGGTTTTCAGGGAGAACTTAGTCAATGAATGTGGCTAAATAAAGAGAGCAATTTAGAAGGAGATGAAAGAGGACAGAAGATAGAGACACGGGTATATCTCCCTGCACAACCATTTACTGGTTTTGTAGTACACGCGGCCGACACGACCTGAAAGTGTCTCGGTGAACCCAGTGCTCTCCCTACAGAATAGTTACCTTGCAGGATTTTTGGAAGCATAATGTAGGAAAGTGATATAGGGTATATGGTTAAATGTTCTGTACTCAAGGACAGATGGGCAGACAAAAAGATGATTGATTGATTGATAAATAGATAGACAGATAGATAGACAGATATAGGTACATATCGATTAACACAAAGCTACTGCTCATAACCAGGAGAGCAATGGAGAAAGCACATAGCGATAGTACAAACAAAAAAGAAGAATGAAATCCAGTTTAAAAAGTGCAGTAAGCAGCCAAAAGAAGAAAACAAATCCTATCATTTGCAATAACGTGGATGGAGCTAGAGGGTATTATGCTCAGTCAATTAGGCCAGTCGGAGAAATACAAGTACCAAATGATTTCACTCATGTGTGGAGTACGACAACAAAGAAAAAGTGAAGGAAAAACAGCAGCAGACACACAGTACCCAAGAGAGGACTAACCGTTACCAAAGAGAAATGGACTTGGTAGGGTTTGTGGGAAGGGAGTGATAAGGGCGGGGAAAAAGAATGGGGACATTAGGATTTGCATGAACAATGTGTAGTGTGTAGTGTCATGGGGAGGGCTATACAACACAGCGAAGAGAAGTGGTGATTCTACAGCATCTTGCTACACGCTGACGGACAGCGACTGTAACTGGGATTTGGCAAGGACTTGGTGATGGAGGTAGACTAGGAAACATATTGTTCTGCATGTAATTGTATACTAATGAGAACAAAAAAAATTTCAAAGTGCAGTAAGAGCATAGCTCTCAAATATCAGAATAAAAGTACAGGCTTTGACTGCTCCAATCAAAAGACACAGGGTTAGAAGTACTGATGAAAACTCAAGATCACCTATGTGCTCCCTTAATTGAGACTCACTTGAGATCCAAGGACACAGACAAACTACAAGCTGAAGGGGCGCGGACAGGTACCCTATACAAGTGAATCTGAGAAACAAAGAAACAAATGGATTCTGTTTGAGTCCCCAGAGACAGTCACTAGAAAATAGTCCTACCTAGCCACCGTGAATTCTTTTTGTTTGGTTTCAGCAGTGCCCAGGTATAGATTTAGTGGTACTGCAATGTCCTTCTCATTTTTTCTCACATCAACGAATGAATTGCTGTAATAATATGCATCTGGACTTTTGAAATCACTGGGTTTTATGATGTTCACGATTGTAAAGTAGTAATCACCACATAAAGAGGGAAGTTTGAACACTGAACCAAACACGTCTCTCCACAACAAACAATTTGCTCCCAAATGCTCCTGTCTAGAAATAGGTGTTCCTTTTCATTTGTCCCTCCTCCTATCAGTGGTGAACACGCCTATGTCCCTAAAACATGGTGGTGAGTAAAGCACCAAGTATACTTTTATGTCTACAACAGGCAGAGAGGAAGTATACCTGGGGTCTTCAGAGAGCACTTAGGCAATGAATGTAGCTAATTACTGTTAGCAAGCGAGAAGGAGGTATAAGAGGACAGAGGACAGAGATACGGTTTCACGTCCCTGCACCACCATTTACTGGTTTTGTAAGCACACGCGGCTGACTCGATCTGCAACTGTCTCAGTGAGCCCAGTGCTCTCCCTGCGGCCTAGTGACCTTGCAATGTTTTTGGAAGCATAATGTAGCGGAGTGACATAGGTGATGTTGTTAACTGTTCTGTACATAAGGATAGATGGGCAGACAGAAAGATGATTTATTCACAGATAGACAGATAGATAGATGACAGATGAGGGATAGACAGATGATACACATGATAGATGATAGGAAGCTAGATAGATGGATAGATATATAGAGAGAAGGACAGTGAGATAGAAGGATATATAGAAAGATAGATAGATATACAGACAGACAGAGCAAAAAAGAGATACAGATACATATCGATTGACACAAAGCTGTTGCTCATAACAGGGAGATGAATGGTGAGAGCACATAGCTAAACTACAAACAAAAAGGAAGAACGAAACCCTGTTTACAAAGTGCAGTAAGCAGCCATAAGAAGAAAACAAATCCTACCATTTGCAATGACGTGGATGGAGCTAGACGGTAGTATGTTCACAGAAATAGGTCGGGCGGCGAAAGACAAGTATCAAATGATTTCACTCATGTGTGGAGTACAACAACAAAGAAAAACTGAAGGAAAACAACAGCAGCAGACTCACAGAACCCGAGAGTTGACTGAAAGTTGTCAAAGGGAAAAGGACTGGGCAGGGAGGTTCTGAAGGGAGGGATAAGTTTGGGGAGAAAGAATGGGGGCATTAGGATTAGCATGTATATTGCGTGGGGTGGGGAAGGCATGGGGAGTGCTGTACAACACAGAGAAAACTATTAGAGATTTTTTAGCATCTTACTACTCACTGATGGACAGCGACTGAAGAGGATTTTCGGGGGGACTTGGTGAAGGGGGAGCATAGTAAACATAAGGTGCTTCACGTAATTGTAGACTAATGATAACAAAAAAATTTTTTTAAGTGCAATAAGGGCACAGCACTGAATCATCAGAATAAAAGGTCAGGCTCTGAGTGCTGCAAACAAAAGACACAGGGTTAAAAGAACGGATGAAAACTCAAAAAACCTACGTGCTTCCTTACAGGAGACTCACTTGAGATCCAAGGACACCGACAAACTACAAGCTGAAGGTGTGGGGACAAGTACCCGACACGAGTGAAACTGAAAAACAAACAATCCAATAAATGGATTGTGTTTGAGCCCCCAGAGACAGTCAGTAGAAAATAGCCCTATCTGGCCACAGTGAATTCTTTTTGTTTGTTTTCAGCAGGGCCCAGCCAGAGATTAAGTGGTGCAGCAACGTCCTTCCTGTTTTCTCTCACTTCAGCAACTGAGTTGCTGTAATAATGAGCATCTGCGCCTTTGAAATCGGTGGGTTTTATGATCTTCACGAATGTGAAGTAATAACCACCTAAAGAGGGAAGTTTGGACACTCAAATAAACATGTCACTCCACAATACACTCTTAGCTCCCAACTGCTCCTGTCTAGAAATTGGTGTTCCTTTTTATTTGACCCTCCGTCCTATCCGCAGTGATCACGCCGATGTCCTTCAAACATGGTGGTGATCAAAGCAACAAGTTTACTTTTCTGTTGACAACAGGCCCGGAGGAAGGATACTTGTGGTTTTCAGGGAGAACTTAGTCAATGAATGTGGCTAAATAAAGAGAGCAATTTAGAAGGAGATGAAAGAGGACAGAAGATAGAGACACGGGTATATCTCCCTGCACAACCATTTACTGGTTTTGTATTACACGCGGCCGACACGACCTGAAAGTGTCTCGGTGAACCCAGTGCTCTCCCTACAGAATAGTTACCTTGCAGGATTTTTGGAAGCATAATGTAGGAAAGTGATATAGGGTATATGGTTAAATGTTCTGTACTCAAGGACAGATGGGCAGACAAAAAGATGATTGATTGATTGATAAATAGATAGACAGATAGATAGACAGATATAGGTACATATCGATTAACACAAAGCTACTGCTCATAACCAGGAGAGCAATGGAGAAAGCACATAGCGATAGTACAAACAAAAAAGAAGAATGAAATCCAGTTTAAAAAGTGCAGTAAGCAGCCAAAAGAAGAAAACAAATCCTATCATTTGCAATAACGTGGATGGAGCTAGAGGGTATTATGCTCAGTCAATTAGGCCAGTCGGAGAAATACAAGTACCAAATGATTTCACTCATGTGTGGAGTACGACAACAAAGAAAAAGTGAAGGAAAAACAGCAGCAGACACACAGTACCCAAGAGAGGACTAACCGTTACCAAAGAGAAATGGACTTGGTAGGGTTTGTGGGAAGGGAGTGATAAGGGCGGGGAAAAAGAATGGGGACATTAGGATTTGCATGAACAATGTGTAGGGTGTAGTGTCATGGGGAGGGCTATACAACACAGCGAAGAGAAGTGGTGATTCTACAGCATCTTGCTACACGCTGACGGACAGCGACTGTAACTGGGATTTGGCAAGGACTTGGTGATGGAGGTAGACTAGGAAACATATTGTTCTGCATGTAATTGTATACTAATGAGAACAAAAAAAATTTCAAAGTGCAGTAAGAGCATAGCTCTCAAATATCAGAATAAAAGTACAGGCTTTGACTGCTCCAATCAAAAGACACAGGGTTAGAAGTACTGATGAAAACTCAAGATCACCTATGTGCTCCCTTAATTGAGACTCACTTGAGATCCAAGGACACAGACAAACTACAAGCTGAAGGGGCGCGGACAGGTACCCTATACAAGTGAATCTGAGAAACAAAGAAACAAATGGATTCTGTTTGAGTCCCCAGAGACAGTCACTAGAAAATAGTCCTACCTAGCCACCGTGAATTCTTTTTGTTTGGTTTCAGCAGTGCCCAGGTATAGATTTAGTGGTACTGCAATGTCCTTCTCATTTTTTCTCACATCAACGAATGAATTGCTGTAATAATATGCATCTGGACTTTTGAAATCACTGGGTTTTATGATGTTCACGATTGTAAAGTAGTAATCACCACATAAAGAGGGAAGTTTGAACACTGAACCAAACACGTCTCTCCACAACAAACAATTTGCTCCCAAATGCTCCTGTCTAGAAATAGGTGTTCCTTTTCATTTGTCCCTCCTCCTATCAGTGGTGAACACGCCTATGTCCCTAAAACATGGTGGTGAGTAAAGCACCAAGTATACTTTTATGTCTACAACAGGCAGAGAGGAAGTATACCTGGGGTCTTCAGAGAGCACTTAGGCAATGAATGTAGCTAATTACTGTTAGCAAGCGAGAAGGAGGTATAAGAGGACAGAGGACAGAGATACGGTTTCACGTCCCTGCACCACCATTTACTGGTTTTGTAAGCACACGCGGCTGACTCGATCTGCAACTGTCTCAGTGAGCCCAGTGCTCTCCCTGCGGCCTAGTGACCTTGCAATGTTTTTGGAAGCATAATGTAGCGGAGTGACATAGGTGATGTTGTTAACTGTTCTGTACATAAGGATAGATGGGCAGACAGAAAGATGATTTATTCACAGATAGACAGATAGATAGATGACAGATGAGGGATAGACAGATGATACACATGATAGATGATAGGAAGCTAGATAGATGGATAGATATATAGAGAGAAGGACAGTGAGATAGAAGGATATATAGAAAGATAGATAGATATACAGACAGACAGAGCAAAAAAGAGATACAGATACATATCGATTGACACAAAGCTGTTGCTCATAACAGGGAGATGAATGGTGAGAGCACATAGCTAAACTACAAACAAAAAGGAAGAACGAAACCCTGTTTACAAAGTGCAGTAAGCAGCCATAAGAAGAAAACAAATCCTACCATTTGCAATGACGTGGATGGAGCTAGACGGTAGTATGTTCACAGAAATAGGTCGGGCGGCGAAAGACAAGTATCAAATGATTTCACTCATGTGTGGAGTACAACAACAAAGAAAAACTGAAGGAAAACAACAGCAGCAGACTCACAGAACCCGAGAGTTGACTGAAAGTTGTCAAAGGGAAAAGGACTGGGCAGGGAGGTTCTGAAGGGAGGGATAAGTTTGGGGAGAAAGAATGGGGGCATTAGGATTAGCATGTATATTGCGTGGGGTGGGGAAGGCATGGGGAGTGCTGTACAACACAGAGAAAACTATTAGAGATTTTTTAGCATCTTACTACTCACTGATGGACAGTGACTGAAGAGGATTTTCGGGGGGACTTGGTGAAGGGGGAGCATAGTAAACATAAGGTGCTTCACGTAATTGTAGACTAATGATAACAAAAAAATTTTTTTAAGTGCAATAAGGGCACAGCACTGAATCATCAGAATAAAAGGTCAGGCTCTGAGTGCTGCAAACAAAAGACACAGGGTTAAAAGAACGGATGAAAACTCAAAAAACCTACGTGCTTCCTTACAGGAGACTCACTTGAGATCCAAGGACACCGACAAACTACAAGCTGAAGGTGTGGGGACAAGTACCCGACACGAGTGAAACTGAAAAACAAACAATCCAATAAATGGATTGTGTTTGAGCCCCCAGAGACAGTCAGTAGAAAATAGCCCTATCTGGCCACAGTGAATTCTTTTTGTTTGTTTTCAGCAGGGCCCAGCCAGAGATTAAGTGGTGCAGCAACGTCCTTCCTGTTTTCTCTCACTTCAGCAACTGAGTTGCTGTAATAATGAGCATCTGCGCCTTTGAAATCGGTGGGTTTTATGATCTTCACGAATGTGAAGTAATAACCACCTAAAGAGGGAAGTTTGGACACTCAAATAAACATGTCACTCCACAATACACTCTTAGCTCCCAACTGCTCCTGTCTAGAAATTGGTGTTCCTTTTTATTTGACCCTCCGTCCTATCCGCAGTGATCACGCCGATGTCCTTCAAACATGGTGGTGATCAAAGCAACAAGTTTACTTTTCTGTTGACAACAGGCCCGGAGGAAGGATACTTGTGGTTTTCAGGGAGAACTTAGTCAATGAATGTGGCTAAATAAAGAGAGCAATTTAGAAGGAGATGAAAGAGGACAGAAGATAGAGACACGGGTATATCTCCCTGCACAACCATTTACTGGTTTTGTAGTACACGCGGCCGACACGACCTGAAAGTGTCTCGGTGAACCCAGTGCTCTCCCTACAGAATAGTTACCTTGCAGGATTTTTGGAAGCATAATGTAGGAAAGTGATATAGGGTATATGGTTAAATGTTCTGTACTCAAGGACAGATGGGCAGACAAAAAGATGATTGATTGATTGATAAATAGATAGACAGATAGATAGACAGATATAGGTACATATCGATTAACACAAAGCTACTGCTCATAACCAGGAGAGCAAGGGAGAAAGCACATAGCGATAGTACAAACAAAAAAGAAGAATGAAATCCAGTTTAAAAAGTGCAGTAAGCAGCCAAAAGAAGAAAACAAATCCTATCATTTGCAATAACGTGGATGGAGCTAGAGGGTATTATGCTCAGTCAATTAGGCCAGTCGGAGAAATACAAGTACCAAATGATTTCACTCATGTGTGGAGTACGACAACAAAGAAAAAGTGAAGGAAAAACAGCAGCAGACACACAGTACCCAAGAGAGGACTAACCGTTACCAAAGAGAAATGGACTTGGTAGGGTTTGTGGGAAGGGAGTGATAAGGGCGGGGAAAAAGAATGGGGACATTAGGATTTGCATGAACAATGTGTAGGGTGTAGTGTCATGGGGAGGGCTATACAACACAGCGAAGAGAAGTGGTGATTCTACAGCATCTTGCTACACGCTGACGGACAGCGACTGTAACTGGGATTTGGCAAGGACTTGGTGATGGAGGTAGACTAGGAAACATATTGTTCTGCATGTAATTGTATACTAATGAGAACAAAAAAAATTTCAAAGTGCAGTAAGAGCATAGCTCTCAAATATCAGAATAAAAGTACAGGCTTTGACTGCTCCAATCAAAAGACACAGGGTTAGAAGTACTGATGAAAACTCAAGATCACCTATGTGCTCCCTTAATTGAGACTCACTTGAGATCCAAGGACACAGACAAACTACAAGCTGAAGGGGCGCGGACAGGTACCCTATACAAGTGAATCTGAGAAACAAAGAAACAAATGGATTCTGTTTGAGTCCCCAGAGACAGTCACTAGAAAATAGTCCTACCTAGCCACCGTGAATTCTTTTTGTTTGGTTTCAGCAGTGCCCAGGTATAGATTTAGTGGTACTGCAATGTCCTTCTCATTTTTTCTCACATCAACGAATGAATTGCTGTAATAATATGCATCTGGACTTTTGAAATCACTGGGTTTTATGATGTTCACGATTGTAAAGGAGTAATCACCACATAAAGAGGGAAGTTTGAACACTGAACCAAACACGTCTCTCCACAACAAACAATTTGCTCCCAAATGCTCCTGTCTAGAAATAGGTGTTCCTTTTCATTTGTCCCTCCTCCTATCAGTGGTGAACACGCCTATGTCCCTAAAACATGGTGGTGAGTAAAGCACCAAGTATACTTTTATGTCTACAACAGGCAGAGAGGAAGTATACCTGGGGTCTTCAGAGAGCACTTAGGCAATGAATGTAGCTAATTACTGTTAGCAAGCGAGAAGGAGGTATAAGAGGACAGAGGACAGAGATACGGTTTCACGTCCCTGCACCACCATTTACTGGTTTTGTAAGCACACGCGGCTGACTCGATCTGCAACTGTCTCAGTGAGCCCAGTGCTCTCCCTGCGGCCTAGTGACCTTGCAATGTTTTTGGAAGCATAATGTAGCGGAGTGACATAGGTGATGTTGTTAACTGTTCTGTACATAAGGATAGATGGGCAGACAGAAAGATGATTTATTCACAGATAGACAGATAGATAGATGACAGATGAGGGATAGACAGATGATACACATGATAGATGATAGGAAGCAAGATAGATGGATAGATATATAGAGAGAAGGACAGTGAGATAGAAGGATATATAGAAAGATAGATAGATATACAGACAGACAGAGCAATAAATAGATACAGATACATATCGATTGACACAAAGCTGTTGCTCATAACCAGGAGATGAATGGTGAGAGCACATAGCTAAACTACAAACAAAAAGGAAGAACGAAACCCTGTTTACAAAGTGCAGTAAGCAGCCATAAGAAGAAAACAAATCCTACCATTTGCAATGACGTGGATGGAGCTAGACGGTAGTATGTTCACAGAAATAGGTCGGGCGGCGAAAGACAAGTATCAAATGATTTCACTCATGTGTGGAGTACAACAACAAAGAAAAACTGAAGGAAAACAACAGCAGCAGACTCACAGAACCCGAGAGTTGACTGAAAGTTGCCAAAGGGAAAAGGACTGGGCAGGGAGGTTCTGAAGGGAGGGATAAGTTTGGGGAGAAAGAATGGGGGCATTAGGATTAGCATGTATATGGCGTGGGGTGGGGAAGGCATGGGGAGTGCTGTACAACACAGAGAAGACTATTAGAGATTATTTAGCATCTTACTACTCACTGATGGACAGCGACTGAAGAGGATTTTCGGGGGGACTTGGTGAAGGGGGAGCATAGTAAACATAAGGTGCTTCACGTAATTGTAGACTAATGATAACAAAAACATTTTTTTAAGTGCAATAAGGGCACAGCACTGAATCATCAGAATAAAAGGTCAGGCTCTGAGTGCTGCAAACAAAAGACACAGGGTTAAAAGAACGGATGAAAACTCAAAAAACCTACGTGCTTCCTTACAGGAGACTCACTTGAGATCCAAGGACACCGACAAACTACAAGCTGAAGGTGTGGGGACAAGTACCCGACACGAGTGAAACTGAAAAACAAACAATCCAATAAATGGATTGTGTTTAAGCCCCCAGAGACAGTCAGTAGAAAATAGCCCTATCTGGCCACAGTGAATTCTTTTTGTTTGTTTTCAGCAGGGCCCAGCCAGAGATTAAGTGGTGCAGCAACGTCCTTCCTGTTTTCTCTCACTTCAGCAACTGAGTTGCTGTAATAATGAGCATCTGTGCCTTTGAAATCAGTGGGTTTTATGATCTTCACGAATGTGAAGTAATAACCACCTAAAGAGGGAAGTTTGGACACTCAAATAAACATGTCACTCCACAATACACTCTTAGCTCCCAACTGCTCCTGTCTAGAAATTGGTGTTCCTTTTTATTTGACCCTCCGTCCTATTCGCAGTGATCACGCCGATGTCCTTCAAACATGGTGGTGATCAAAGCAACAAGTTTACTTTTCTGTTGACAACAGGCCCGGAGGAAGGATACTTGTGGTTTTCAGGGAGAACTTAGTCAATGAATGTGGCTAAATAAAGAGAGCAATTTAGAAGGAGATGAAAGAGGACAGAAGATAGAGACATGGGTATATCTCCCTGCACTACCATTTACTGGTTTTGTAGTACACGCGGCCGACACGACCTGAAAGTGTCTCGGTGAACCCAGTGCTCTCCCTACAGAATAGTTACCTTGCAGGATTTTTGGAAGCATAATGTAGGAAAGTGATATAGGGTATATGGTTAAATGTTCTGTACTCAAGGACAGATGGGCAGACAAAAAGATGATTGATTGATTGATAAATAGATAGACAGATAGATAGACAGATATAGGTACATATCGATTAACACAAAGCTACTGCTCATAACCAGGAGAGCAATGGAGAAAGCACATAGCGATAGTACAAACAAAAAAGAAGAATGAAATCCAGTTTAAAAAGTGCAGTAAGCAGCCAAAAGAAGAAAACAAATCCTATCATTTGCAATAACGTGGATGGAGCTAGAGGGTATTATGCTCAGTCAATTAGGCCAGTCGGAGAAATACAAGTACCAAATGATTTCACTCATGTGTGGAGTACGACAACAAAGAAAAAGTGAAGGAAAAACAGCAGCAGACACACAGTACCCAAGAGAGGACTAACCGTTACCAAAGAGAAATGGACTTGGTAGGGTTTGTGGGAAGGGAGTGATAAGGGCGGGGAAAAAGAATGGGGATATTAGGATTTGCATGAACAATGTGTAGGGTGTAGTGTCATGGGGAGGGCTATACAACACAGCGAAGAGAAGTGGTGATTCTACAGCATCTTGCTACACGCTGACGGACAGCGACTGTAACTGGGATTTGGCAAGGACTTGGTGATGGAGGTAGACTAGGAAACATATTGTTCTGCATGTAATTGTATACTAATGAGAACAAAAAAAAATTTCAAAGTGCAGTAAGAGCATAGCTCTCAAATATCAGAATAAAAGTACAGGCTTTGACTGCTCCAATCAAAAGACACAGGGTTAGAAGTACTGATGAAAACTCAAGATCACCTATGTGCTCCCTTAATTGAGACTCACTTGAGATCCAAGGACACAGACAAACTACAAGCTGAAGGGGCGCGGACAGGTACCCTATACAAGTGAATCTGAGAAACAAAGAAACAAATGGATTCTGTTTGAGTCCCCAGAGACAGTCACTAGAAAATAGTCCTACCTAGCCACCGTGAATTCTTTTTGTTTGGTTTCAGCAGTGCCCAGGTATAGATTTAGTGGTACTGCAATGTCCTTCTCATTTTTTCTCACATCAACGAATGAATTGCTGTAATAATATGCATCTGGACTTTTGAAATCACTGGGTTTTATGATGTTCACGATTGTAAAGTAGTAATCACCACATAAAGAGGGAAGTTTGAACACTGAACCAAACACGTCTCTCCACAACAAACAATTTGCTCCCAAATGCTCCTGTCTAGAAATAGGTGTTCCTTTTCATTTGTCCCTCCTCCTATCAGTGGTGAACACGCCTATGTCCCTAAAACATGGTGGTGAGTAAAGCACCAAGTATACTTTTATGTCTACAACAGGCAGAGAGGAAGTATACCTGGGGTCTTCAGAGAGCACTTAGGCAATGAATGTAGCTAATTACTGTTAGCAAGCGAGAAGGAGGTATAAGAGGACAGAGGACAGAGATACGGTTTCACGTCCCTGCACCACCATTTACTGGTTTTGTAAGCACACGCGGCTGACTCGATCTGCAACTGTCTCAGTGAGCCCAGTGCTCTCCCTGCGGCCTAGTGACCTTGCAATGTTTTTGGAAGCATAATGTAGCGGAGTGACATAGGTGATGTTGTTAACTGTTCTGTACATAAGGATAGATGGGCAGACAGAAAGATGATTTATTCACAGATAGACAGATAGATAGATGACAGATGAGGGATAGACAGATGATACACATGATAGATGATAGGAAGCTAGATAGATGGATAGATATATAGAGAGAAGGACAGTGAGATAGAAGGATATATAGAAAGATAGATAGATATACAGACAGACAGAGCAAAAAAGAGATACAGATACATATCGATTGACACAAAGCTGTTGCTCATAACCGGGAGATGAATGGTGAGAGCACATAGCTAAACTACAAACAAAAAGGAAGAACGAAACCCTGTTTACAAAGTGCAGTAAGCAGCCATAAGAAGAAAACAAATCCTACCATTTGCAATGACGTGGATGGAGCTAGACGGTAGTATGTTCACAGAAATAGGTCGGGCGGCGAAAGACAAGTATCAAATGATTTCACTCATGTGTGGAGTACAACAACAAAGAAAAACTGAAGGAAAACAACAGCAGCAGACTCACAGAACCCGAGAGTTGACTGAAAGTTGTCAAAGGGAAAAGGACTGGGCAGGGAGGTTCTGAAGGGAGGGATAAGTTTGGGGAGAAAGAATGGGGGCATTAGGATTAGCATGTATATTGCGTGGGGTGGGGAAGGCATGGGGAGTGCTGTACAACACAGAGAAAACTATTAGAGATTTTTTAGCATCTTACTACTCACTGATGGACAGCGACTGAAGAGGATTTTCGGGGGGACTTGGTGAAGGGGGAGCATAGTAAACATAAGGTGCTTCACGTAATTGTAGACTAATGATAACAAAAAAATTTTTTTAAGTGCAATAAGGGCACAGCACTGAATCATCAGAATAAAAGGTCAGGCTCTGAGTGCTGCAAACAAAAGACACAGGGTTAAAAGAACGGATGAAAACTCAAAAAACCTACGTGCTTCCTTACAGGAGACTCACTTGAGATCCAAGGACACCGACAAACTACAAGCTGAAGGTGTGGGGACAAGTACCCGACACGAGTGAAACTGAAAAACAAACAATCCAATAAATGGATTGTGTTTGAGCCCCCAGAGACAGTCAGTAGAAAATAGCCCTATCTGGCCACAGTGAATTCTTTTTGTTTGTTTTCAGCAGGGCCCAGCCAGAGATTAAGTGGTGCAGCAACGTCCTTCCTGTTTTCTCTCACTTCAGCAACTGAGTTGCTGTAATAATGAGCATCTGTGCCTTTGAAATCAGTGGGTTTTATGATCTTCACGAATGTGAAGTAATAACCACCTAAAGAGGGAAGTTTGGACACTCAAATAAACATGTCACTCCACAATACACTCTTAGCTCCCAACTGCTCCTCTCTAGAAATTGGTGTTCCTTTTTATTTGACCCTCCGTCCTATCCGCAGTGATCACGCCGATGTCCTTCAAACATGGTGGTGATCAAAGCAACAAGTTTACTTTTCTGTTGACAACAGGCCCGGAGGAAGGATACTTGTGGTTTTCAGGGAGAACTTAGTCAATGAATGTGGCTAAATAAAGAGAGCAATTTAGAAGGAGATGAAAGAGGACAGAAGATAGAGACACGGGTATATCTCCCTGCACAACAATTTACTGGTTTTGTAGTACACGCGGCCGACACGACCTGAAAGTGTCTCGGTGAACCCAGTGCTCTCCCTACAGAATAGTTACCTTGCAGGATTTTTGGAAGCATAATGTAGGAAAGTGATATAGGGTATATGGTTAAATGTTCTGTACTCAAGGACAGATGGGCAGACAAAAAGATGACTGATTGATTGATAAATAGATAGACAGATAGATAGACAGATATAGGTACATATCGATTAACACAAAGCTACTGCTCATAACCAGGAGAGCAATGGAGAAAGCACATAGCGATAGTACAAACAAAAAAGAAGAATGAAATCCAGTTTAAAAAGTGCAGTAAGCAGCCAAAAGAAGAAAACAAATCCTATCATTTGCAATAACGTGGATGGAGCTAGAGGGTATTATGCTCAGTCAATTAGGCCAGTCGGAGAAATACAAGTACCAAATGATTTCACTCATGTGTGGAGTACGACAACAAAGAAAAAGTGAAGGAAAAACAGCAGCAGACACACAGTACCCAAGAGAGGACTAACCGTTACCAAAGAGAAATGGACTTGGTAGGGTTTGTGGGAAGGGAGTGATAAGGGCGGGGAAAAAGAATGGGGACATTAGGATTTGCATGAACAATGTGTAGGGTGTAGTGTCATGGGGAGGGCTATACAACACAGCGAAGAGAAGTGGTGATTCTACAGCATCTTGCTACACGCTGACGGACAGCGACTGTAACTGGGATTTGGCAAGGACTTGGTGATGGAGGTAGACTAGGAAACATATTGTTCTGCATGTAATTGTATACTAATGAGAACAAAAAAAAATTTCAAAGTGCAGTAAGAGCATAGCTCTCAAATATCAGAATAAAAGTACAGGCTTTGACTGCTCCAATCAAAAGACACAGGGTTAGAAGTACTGATGAAAACTCAAGATCACCTATGTGCTCCCTTAATTGAGACTCACTTGAGATCCAAGGACACAGACAAACTACAAGCTGAAGGGGCGCGGACAGGTACCCTATACAAGTGAATCTGAGAAACAAAGAAACAAATGGATTCTGTTTGAGTCCCCAGAGACAGTCACTAGAAAATAGTCCTACCTAGCCACCGTGAATTCTTTTTGTTTGGTTTCAGCAGTGCCCAGGTATAGATTTAGTGGTACTGCAATGTCCTTCTCATTTTTTCTCACATCAACGAATGAATTGCTGTAATAATATGCATCTGGACTTTTGAAATCACTGGGTTTTATGATGTTCACGATTGTAAAGGAGTAATCACCACATAAAGAGGGAAGTTTGAACACTGAACCAAACACGTCTCTCCACAACAAACAATTTGCTCCCAAATGCTCCTGTCTAGAAATAGGTGTTCCTTTTCATTTGTCCCTCCTCCTATCAGTGGTGAACACGCCTATGTCCCTAAAACATGGTGGTGAGTAAAGCACCAAGTATACTTTTATGTCTACAACAGGCAGAGAGGAAGTATACCTGGGGTCTTCAGAGAGCACTTAGGCAATGAATGTAGCTAATTACTGTTAGCAAGCGAGAAGGAGGTATAAGAGGACAGAGGACAGAGATACGGTTTCACGTCCCTGCACCACCATTTACTGGTTTTGTAAGCACACGCGGCTGACTCGATCTGCAACTGTCTCAGTGAGCCCAGTGCTCTCCCTGCGGCCTAGTGACCTTGCAATGTTTTTGGAAGCATAATGTAGCGGAGTGACATAGGTGATGTTGTTAACTGTTCTGTACATAAGGATAGATGGGCAGACAGAAAGATGATTTATTCACAGATAGACAGATAGATAGATGACAGATGAGGGATAGACAGATGATACACATGATAGATGATAGGAAGCTAGATAGATGGATAGATATATAGAGAGAAGGACAGTGAGATAGAAGGATATATAGAAAGATAGATAGATATACAGACAGACAGAGCAAAAAAGAGATACAGATACATATCGATTGACACAAAGCTGTTGCTCATAACCGGGAGATGAATGGTGAGAGCACATAGCTAAACTACAAACAAAAAGGAAGAACGAAACCCTGTTTACAAAGTGCAGTAAGCAGCCATAAGAAGAAAACAAATCCTACCATTTGCAATGACGTGGATGGAGCTAGACGGTAGTATGTTCACAGAAATAGGTCGGGCGGCGAAAGACAAGTATCAAATGATTTCACTCATGTGTGGAGTACAACAACAAAGAAAAACTGAAGGAAAACAACAGCAGCAGACTCACAGAACCCGAGAGTTGACTGAAAGTTGTCAAAGGGAAAGGACTGGGCAGGGAGGTTCTGAAGGGAGGGATAAGTTTGGGGAGAAAGAATGGGGGCATTAGGATTAGCATGTATATTGCGTGGGGTGGGGAAGGCATGGGGAGTGCTGTACAACACAGAGAAAACTATTAGAGATTTTTTAGCATCTTACTACTCACTGATGGACAGCGACTGAAGAGGATTTTCGGGGGGACTTGGTGAAGGGGGAGCATAGTAAACATAAGGTGCTTCACGTAATTGTAGACTAATGATAACAAAAAAATTTTTTTAAGTGCAATAAGGGCACAGCACTGAATCATCAGAATAAAAGGTCAGGCTCTGAGTGCTGCAAACAAAAGACACAGGGTTAAAAGAACGGATGAAAACTCAAAAAACCTACGTGCTTCCTTACAGGAGACTCACTTGAGATCCAAGGACACCGACAAACTACAAGCAGAAGGTGTGGGGACAAGTACCCGACACGAGTGAAACTGAAAAACAAACAATCCAATAAATGGATTGTGTTTGAGCCCCCAGAGACAGTCAGTAGAAAATAGCCCTATCTGGCCACAGTGAATTCTTTTTGTTTGTTTTCAGCAGGGCCCAGCCAGAGATTAAGTGGTGCAGCAACGTCCTTCCTGTTTTCTCTCACTTCAGCAACTGAGTTGCTGTAATAATGAGCATCTGTGCCTTTGAAATCAGTGGGTTTTATGATCTTCACGAATGTGAAGTAATAACCACCTAAAGAGGGAAGTTTGGACACTCAAATAAACATGTCACTCCACAATACACTCTTAGCTCCCAACTGCTCCTCTCTAGAAATTGGTGTTCCTTTTTATTTGACCCTCCGTCCTATCCGCAGTGATCACGCCGATGTCCTTCAAACATGGTGGTGATCAAAGCAACAAGTTTACTTTTCTGTTGACAACAGGCCCGGAGGAAGGATACTTGTGGTTTTCAGGGAGAACTTAGTCAATGAATGTGGCTAAATAAAGAGAGCAATTTAGAAGGAGATGAAAGAGGACAGAAGATAGAGACACGGGTATATCTCCCTGCACAACAATTTACTGGTTTTGTAGTACACGCGGCCGACACGACCTGAAAGTGTCTCGGTGAACCCAGTGCTCTCCCTACAGAATAGTTACCTTGCAGGATTTTTGGAAGCATAATGTAGGAAAGTGATATAGGGTATATGGTTAAATGTTCTGTACTCAAGGACAGATGGGCAGACAAAAAGATGACTGATTGATTGATAAATAGATAGACAGATAGATAGACAGATATAGGTACATATCGATTAACACAAAGCTACTGCTCATAACCAGGAGAGCAATGGAGAAAGCACATAGCGATAGTACAAACATAAAAGAAGAATGAAATCCAGTTTAAAAAGTGCAGTAAGCAGCCAAAAGAAGAAAACAAATCCTATCATTTGCAATAACGTGGATGGAGCTAGAGGGTATTATGCTCAGTCAATTAGGCCAGTCGGAGAAATACAAGTACCAAATGATTTCACTCATGTGTGGAGTACGACAACAAAGAAAAAGTGAAGGAAAAACAGCAGCAGACACACAGTACCCAAGAGAGGACTAACCGTTACCAAAGAGAAATGGACTTGGTAGGGTTTGTGGGAAGGGAGTGATAAGGGCGGGGAAAAAGAATGGGGACATTAGGATTTGCATGAACAATGTGTAGGGTGTAGTGTCATGGGGAGGGCTAAACAACACAGCGAAGAGAAGTGGTGATTCTACAGCATCTTGCTACACGCTGACGGACAGCGACTGTAACTGGGATTTGGCAAGGACTTGGTGATGGAGGTAGACTAGGAAACATATTGTTCTGCATGTAATTGTATACTAATGAGAACAAAAAAAAATTTCAAAGTGCAGTAAGAGCATAGCTCTCAAATATCAGAATAAAAGTACAGGCTTTGACTGCTCCAATCAAAAGACACAGGGTTAGAAGTACTGATGAAAACTCAAGATCACCTATGTGCTCCCTTAATTGAGACTCACTTGAGATCCAAGGACACAGACAAACTACAAGCTGAAGGGGCGCGGACAGGTACCCTATACAAGTGAATCTGAGAAACAAAGAAACAAATGGATTCTGTTTGAGTCCCCAGAGACAGTCACTAGGAAATAGTCCTACCTAGCCACCGTGAATTTTTTTGTTTGGTTTCAGCAGTGCCCAGGTATAGATTTAGTGGTACTGCAATGTCCTTCTCATTTTTTCTCACATCAACGAATGAATTGCTGTAATAATATGCATCTGGACTTTTGAAATCACTGGGTTTTATGATGTTCACGATTGTAAAGAAGTAATCACCACATAAAGAGGGAAGTTTGAACACTGAACCAAACACGTCTCTCCACAACAAACAATTTGCTCCCAAATGCTCATGTCTAGAAATAGGTGTTCCTTTTTATTTGTCCCTCCTCCTATCAGTGGTGAACACGCCTATGTCCCTAAAACATGGTGGTGAGTAAAGCACCAAGTATAATTTTATGTCTACAACAGGCAGAGAGGAAGTATACCTGGGGTCTTCAGAGAGCACTTAGGCAATGAATGTAGCTAATTACTGTTAGCAAGCGAGAAGGAGGTATAAGAGGACAGAGGACAGAGATACGGTTTCACGTCCCTGCACCACCATTTACTGGTTTTGTAAGCACACGCGGCTGACTCGATCTGCAACTGTCTCAGTGAGCCCAGTGCTCTCCCTGCGGCCTAGTGACCTTGCAATGTTTTTGGAAGCATAATGTAGCGGAGTGACATAGGTGATGTTGTTAACTGTTCTGTACATAAGGATAGATGGGCAGACAGAAAGATGATTTATTCACAGATAGACAGATAGATAGATGACAGATGAGGGATAGACAGATGATACACATGATAGATGATAGGAAGCTAGATAGATGGATAGATATATAGAGAGAAGGACAGTGAGATAGAAGGATATATAGAAAGATAGATAGATATACAGACAGACAGAGCAATAAATAGATACAGATACATATCGATTGACACAAAGCTGTTGCTCATAACCGGGAGATGAATGGTGAGAGCACATAGCTAAACTACAAACAAAAAGGAAGAACGAAACCCTGTTTACAAAGTGCAGTAAGCAGCCATAAGAAGAAAACAAATCCTACCATTTGCAATGACGTGGATGGAGCTAGACGGTAGTATGTTCACAGAAATAGGTCGGGCGGTGAAAGACAAGTATCAAATGATTTCACTCATGTGTGGAGTACAACAACAAAGAAAAACTGAAGGAAAACAACAGCAGCAGACTCACAGAACCCGAGAGTTGACTGAAAGTTGCCAAAGGGAAAAGGACTGGGCAGGGAGGTTCTGAAGGGAGGGATAAGTTTGGGGAGAAAGAATGGGGACATTAGGATTAGCATGTATATTGCGTGGGGTGGGGAAGGCATGGGGAGTGCTGTACAACACAGAGAAGACTATTAGAGATTATATAGCATCTTACTACTCACTGATGGACAGCGACTGAAGAGGATTTTCGGGGGGACTTGGTGAAGGGGGAGCATAGTAAACATAAGGTGCTTCACGTAATTGTAGACTAATGATAACAAAAAAATTTTTTTAAGTGCAATAAGGGCACAGCACTGAATCATCAGAGTAAAAGGTCAGGCTCTGAGTGCTGCAAACAAAAGACACAGGGTTAAAAGAACGGATGAAAACTCAAAAAACCTACGTGCTTCCTTACAGGAGACTCACTTGAGATCCAAGGACACCGACAAACTACAAGCTGAAGGTGTGGGGACAAGTACCCGACACGAGTGAAACTGAAAAACAAACAATCCAATAAATGGATTGTGTTTGAGCCCCCAGAGACAGTCAGTAGAAAATAGCCCTATCTGGCCACAGTGAATTCTTTTTGTTTGTTTTCAGCAGGGCCCAGCCAGAGATTAAGTGGTGCAGCAACGTCCTTCCTGTTTTATCTCACTTCAGCAACTGAGTTGCTGTAATAATGAGCATCTGTGCCTTTGAAATCGGTGGGTTTTATGATCTTCACGAATGTGAAGTAATAACCACCTAAAGAGGGAAGTTTGGACACTCAAATAAACATGTCACTCCGCAATACACTCTTAGCTCCCAACTGCTCCTGTCTAGAAATTGGTGTTCCTTTTTATTTGACCCTCCGTCCTATCCGCAGTGATCACGCCGATGTCCTTCAAACATGGTGGTGATCAAAGCAACAAGTTTACTTTTCTGTTGACAACAGGCCCGGAGGAAGGATACTTGTGGTTTTCAGGGAGAACTTAGTCAATGAATGTGGCTAAATAAAGAGAGCAATTTAGAAGGAGATGAAAGAGGACAGAAGATAGAGACACGTGTATATCTCCCTGCACAACCATTTACTGGTTTTGTAGTACACGCGGCCGACACGACCTGAAAGTGTCTCGGTGAACCCAGTGCTCTCCCTACAGAATAGTTACCTTGCAGGATTTTTGGAAGCATAATGTAGGAAAGTGATATAGGGTATATGGTTAAATGTTCTGTACTCAAGGACAGATGGGCAGACAAAAAGATGATTGATTGATTGATAAATAGATAGACAGATAGATAGACAGATATAGGTACATATCGATTAACACAAAGCTACTGCTCATAACCAGGAGAGCAATGGAGAAAGCACATAGCGATAGTACAAACAAAAAAGAAGAATGAAATCCAGTTTAAAAAGTGCAGTAAGCAGCCAAAAGAAGAAAACAAATCCTATCATTTGCAATAACGTGGATGGAGCTAGAGGGTATTATGCTCAGTCAATTAGGCCAGTCGGAGAAATACAAGTACCAAATGATTTCACTCATGTGTGGAGTACGACAACAAAGAAAAAGTGAAGGAAAAACAGCAGCAGACACACAGTACCCAAGAGAGGACTAACCGTTACCAAAGAGAAATGGACTTGGTAGGGTTTGTGGGAAGGGAGTGATAAGGGCGGGGAAAAAGAATGGGGACATTAGGATTTGCATGAACAATGTGTAGGGTGTAGTGTCATGGGGAGGGCTATACAACACAGCGAAGAGAAGTGGTGATTCTACAGCATCTTGCTACACGCTGACGGACAGCGACTGTAACTGGGATTTGGCAAGGACTTGGTGATGGAGGTAGACTAGGAAACATATTGTTCTGCATGTAATTGTATACTAATGAGAACAAAAAAAAATTTCAAAGTGCAGTAAGAGCATAGCTCTCAAATATCAGAATAAAAGTACAGGCTTTGACTGCTCCAATCAAAAGACACAGGGTTAGAAGTACTGATGAAAACTCAAGATCACCTATGTGCTCCCTTAATTGAGACTCACTTGAGATCCAAGGACACAGACAAACTACAAGCTGAAGGGGCGCGGACAGGTACCCTATACAAGTGAATCTGAGAAACAAAGAAACAAATGGATTCTGTTTGAGTCCCCAGAGACAGTCACTAGGAAATAGTCCTACCTAGCCACCGTGAATTTTTTTGTTTGGTTTCAGCAGTGCCCAGGTATAGATTTAGTGGTACTGCAATGTCCTTCTCATTTTTTCTCACATCAACGAATGAATTGCTGTAATAATATGCATCTGGACTTTTGAAATCACTGGGTTTTATGATGTTCACGATTGTAAAGAAGTAATCACCACATAAAGAGGGAAGTTTGAACACTGAACCAAACACGTCTCTCCACAACAAACAATTTGCTCCCAAATGCTCATGTCTAGAAATAGGTGTTCCTTTTTATTTGTCCCTCCTCCTATCAGTGGTGAACACGCCTATGTCCCTAAAACATGGTGGTGAGTAAAGGACCAAGTATACTTTTATGTCTACAACAGGCAGAGAGGAAGTATACCTGGGGTCTTCAGAGAGCACTTAGGCAATGAATGTAGCTAATTACTGTTAGCAAGCGAGAAGGAGGTATAAGAGGACAGAGGACAGAGATACGTTTTCACGTCCCTGCACCACCATTTACTGCTTTTGTAAGCACACGCGGCTGACTCGATCTGCAACTGTCTCAGTGAGCCCAGTGCTCTCCCTGCGGCCTAGTGACCTTGCAATGTTTTTGGAAGCATAATGTAGCGGAGTGACATAGGTGATGTTGTTAACTGTTCTGTACATAAGGATAGATGGGCAGACAGAAAGATGATTTATTCATAGATAGACAGATAGTTAGATGACAGATGATGGATAGACAGATGATACACATGATAGATGATAGGAAGCAAGATAGATGGATAGATATATAGAGAGAAGGACAGTGAGATAGAAGGATATATAGAAAGATAGATAGATATACAGACAGACAGAGCAATAAATAGATACAGATACATATCGATTGACACAAAGCTGTTGCTCATAACCAGGAGATGAATGGTGAGAGCACATAGCTAAACTACAAACAAAATGGAAGAATGAAACCCTGTTCACAAAGTGCAGTAAGCAGCCATAAGAAGAAAACAAATCCTACCATTTGCAATGACGTGGATGGAGCTAGACGGTAGTATGTTCACAGAAATAGGTCGGGCGGCGAAAGACAAGTATCAAATGATTTCACTCATGTGTGGAGTACAACAACAAAGAAAAACTGAAGAAAACAACAGCAGCAGACTCACAGAACCCGAGAGTTGACTGAAAGTTGCCAAAGGGAAAAGGACTGGGCAGGGAGGTTCTGAAGGGAGGGATAAGTTTGGGGAGAAAGAATGGGGGCATTAGGATTAGCATGTATATTGCGTGGGGTGGGGAAGGCATGGGGAGTGCTGTACAACACAGAGAAGACTATTAGAGATTATATAGCATCTTACTACTCACTGATGAACAGCGACTGAAGAGGATTTTCGGGGGGACTTGGTGAAGGTGGAGCATAGTAAACATAAGGTGCTTCACGTAATTGTAGACTAATGATAACAAAAACATTTTTTTAAGTGCAATAAGGGCACAGCACTGAATCATCAGAATAAAAGGACAGGCTCTGAGTGCTGCAAACAAAAGACACAGGGTTAAAAGAACGGATGAAAACTCAAAAAACCTACGTGCTTCCTTACAGGAGACTCACTTGAGATCCAAGGACACCGACAAACTACAAGCTGAAGGTGTGGGGACAAGTACCCGACACGAGTGAAACTGAAAAACAAACAATCCAATAAATGGATTGTGTTTGAGCCCCCAGAGACAGTCAGTAGAAAATAGCCCTATCTGGCCACAGTGAATTCTTTTTGTTTGTTTTCAGCAGGGCCCAGCCAGAGATTAAGTGGTGCAGCAACGTCCTTCCTGTTTTCTCTCACTTCAGCAACTGAGTTGCTGTAATAATGAGCATCTGCGCCTTTGAAATCGGTGGGTTTTATGATCTTCACGAATGTGAAGTAATAACCACCTAAAGAGGGAAGTTTGGACACTCAAATAAACATGTCACTCCACAATACACTCTTAGCTCCCAACTGCTCCTGTCTAGAAATTGGTGTTCCTTTTTATTTGACCCTCCGTCCTGTCCGCAGTGATCACGCCGATGTCCTTCAAACATGGTGGTGATCAAAGCAACAAGTTTACTTTTCTGTTGACAACAGGCCCGGAGGAAGGATACTTGTGGTTTTCAGGGAGAACTTAGTCAATGAATGTGGCTAAATAAAGAGAGCAATTTAGAAGGAGATGAAAGAGGACAGAAGATAGAGACACGGGTATATCTCCCTGCACAACCATTTACTGGTTTTGTAGTACACGCGGCCGACACGACCTGAAAGTGTCTCGGTGAACCCAGTGCTCTCCCTACAGAATAGTTACCTTGCAGGATTTTTGGAAGCATAATGTAGGAAAGTGATATAGGGTATATGGTTAAATGTTCTGTACTCAAGGACAGATGGGCAGACAAAAAGATGATTGATTGATTGATAAATAGATAGACAGATAGATAGACAGATATAGGTACATATCGATTAACACAAAGCTACTGCTCATAACCAGGAGAGCAATGGAGAAAGCACATAGCGATAGTACAAACAAAAAAGAAGAATGAAATCCAGTTTAAAAAGTGCAGTAAGCAGCCAAAAGAAGAAAACAAATCCTATCATTTGCAATAACGTGGATGGAGCTAGAGGGTATTATGCTCAGTCAATTAGGCCAGTCGGAGAAATACAAGTACCAAATGATTTCACTCATGTGTGGAGTACGACAACAAAGAAAAAGTGAAGGAAAAACAGCAGCAGACACACAGTACCCAAGAGAGGACTAACCGTTACCAAAGAGAAATGGACTTGGTAGGGTTTGTGGGAAGGGAGTGATAAGGGCGGGGAAAAAGAATGGGGATATTAGGATTTGCATGAACAATGTGTAGGGTGTAGTGTCATGGGGAGGGCTATACAACACAGCGAAGAGAAGTGGTGATTCTACAGCATCTTGCTACACGCTGACGGACAGCGACTGTAACTGGGATTTGGCAAGGACTTGGTGATGGAGGTAGACTAGGAAACATATTGTTCTGCATGTAATTGTATACTAATGAGAACAAAAAAAAATTTCAAAGTGCAGTAAGAGCATAGCTCTCAAATATCAGAATAAAAGTACAGGCTTTGACTGCTCCAATCAAAAGACACAGGGTTAGAAGTACTGATGAAAACTCAAGATCACCTATGTGCTCCCTTAATGGAGACTCACTTGAGATCCAAGGACACAGACAAACTACAAGCTGAAGGGGCGCGGACAGGTACCCTATACAAGTGAATCTGAGAAACAAAGAAACAAATGGATTCTGTTTGAGTCCCCAGAGACAGTCACTAGAAAACAGTCCTACCTAGCCACCGTGAATTCTTTTTGTTTGGTTTCAGCAGTGCCCAGGTATAGATTTAGTGGTACTGCAATGTCCTTCTCATTTTTTCTCACATCAACGAATGAATTGCTGTAATAATATGCATCTGGACTTTTGAAATCACTGGGTTTTATGATGTTCACGATTGTAAAGGAGTAATCACCACATAAAGAGGGAAGTTTGAACACTGAACCAAACACGTCTCTCCACAACAAACAATTTGCTCCCAAATGCTCCTGTCTAGAAATAGGTGTTCCTTTTTATTTGTCCCTCCTCCTATCAGTGGTGAACACGCCTATGTCCCTAAAACATGGTGGTGAGTAAAGCACCAAGTATACTTTTATGTCTACAACAGGCAGAGAGGAAGTATACCTGGGGTCTTCAGAGAGCACTTAGGCAATGAATGTAGCTAATTACTGTTAGCAAGCGAGAAGGAGGTATAAGAGGACAGAGGACAGAGATACGGTTTCACGTCCCTGCACCACCATTTACTGGTTTTGTAAGCACACGCGGCTGACTCGATCTGCAACTGTCTCAGTGAGCCCAGTGCTCTCCCTGCGGCCTAGTGACCTTGCAATGTTTTTGGAAGCATAATGTAGCGGAGTGACATAGGTGATGTTGTTAACTGTTCTGTACATAAGGATAGATGGGCAGACAGAAAGATGATTTATTCACAGATAGACAGATAGATAGATGACAGATAAGGGATAGACAGATGATACACATGATAGATGATAGGAAGCTAGATAGATGGATAGATATATAGAGAGAAGGACAGTGAGATAGAAGGATATATAGAAAGATAGATAGATATACAGACAGACAGAGCAATAAATAGATACAGATACATATCGATTGACACAAAGCTGTTGCTCATAACCAGGAGATGAATGGTGAGAGCACATAGCTAAACTACAAACAAAAAGGAAGAACGAAACCCTGTTTACAAAGTGCAGTAAGCAGCCATAAGAAGAAAACAAATCCTACCATTTGCAATGACGTGGATGGAGCTAGACGGTAGTATGTTCACAGAAATAGGTCGGGCGGCGAAAGACAAGTATCAAATGATTTCACTCATGTGTGGAGTACAACAACAAAGAAAAACTGAAGGAAAACAACAGCAGCAGACTCACAGAACCCGAGAGTTGACTGAAAGTTGCCAAAGGGAAAAGGACTGGGCAGGGAGGTTCTGAAGGGAGGGATAAGTTTGGGGAGAAAGAATGGGGGCATTAGGATTAGCATGTATATTGCGTGGGGTGGGGAAGGCATGGGGAGTGCTGTACAACACAGAGAAAACTATTAGAGATTATATAGCATCTTACTACTCACTGATGGACAGCGACTGAAGAGGATTTTCGGGGGGACTTGGTGAAGGGGGAGCATAGTAAATATAAGGTGCTTCACGTAATTGTAGACTAATGATAACAAAAAAATTTTTTTAAGTGCAATAAGGGCACAGAACTGAATCATCAGAATAAAAGGTCAGGCTCTGAGTGCTGCAAACAAAAGACACAGGGTTAAAAGAACGGATGAAAACTCAAAAAACCTACGTGCTTCCTTACAGGAGACTCACTTGAGATCCAAGGACACCGACAAACTACAAGCTGAAGGTGTGGGGACAAGTACCCGACACGAGTGAAACTGAAAAACAAACAATCCAATAAATGGATTGTGTTTGAGCCCCCAGAGACAGTCAGTAGAAAATAGCCCTATCTGGCCACAGTGAATTCTTTTTGTTTGTTTTCAGCAGGGCCCAGCCAGAGATTAAGTGGTGCAGCAACGTCCTTCCTGTTTTCTCTCACTTCAGCAACTGAGTTGCTGTAATAATGAGCATCTGTGCCTTTGAAATCGGTGGGTTTTATGATCTTCACGAATGTGAAGTAATAACCACCTAAAGAGGGAAGTTTGGACACTCAAATAAACATGTCACTCCGCAATACACTCTTAGCTCCCAACTGCTCCTGTCTAGAAATTGGTGTTCCTTTTTATTTGACCCTCCGTCCTATCCGCAGTGATCACGCCGATGTCCTTCAAACATGGTGGTGATCAAAGCAACAAGTTTACTTTTCTGTTGACAACAGGCCCGGAGGAAGGATACTTGTGGTTTTCAGGGAGAACTTAGTCAATGAATGTGGCTAAATAAAGAGAGCAATTTAGAAGGAGATGAAAGAGGACAGAAGATAGAGACACGGGTATATCTCCCTGCACAACCATTTACTGGTTTTGTAGTACACGCGGCCGACACGACCTGAAAGTGTCTCGGTGAACCCAGTGCTCTCCCTACAGAATAGTTACCTTGCAGGATTTTTGGAAGCATAATGTAGGAAAGTGATATAGGGTATATGGTTAAATGTTCTGTACTCAAGGACAGATGGGCAGACAAAAAGATGATTGATTGATTGATAAATAGATAGACAGATAGATAGACAGATATAGGTACATATCGATTAACACAAAGCTACTGCTCATAACCAGGAGAGCAATGGAGAAAGCACATAGCGATAGTACAAACAAAAAAGAAGAATGAAATCCAGTTTAAAAAGTGCAGTAAGCAGCCAAAAGAAGAAAACAAATCCTATCATTTGCAATAACGTGGATGGAGCTAGAGGGTATTATGCTCAGTCAATTAGGCCAGTCGGAGAAATACAAGTACCAAATGATTTCACTCATGTGTGGAGTACGACAACAAAGAAAAAGTGAAGGAAAAACAGCAGCAGACACACAGTACCCAAGAGAGGACTAACCGTTACCAAAGAGAAATGGACTTGGTAGGGTTTGTGGGAAGGGAGTGATAAGGGCGGGGAAAAAGAATGGGGACATTAGGATTTGCATGAACAATGTGTAGGGTGTAGTGTCATGGGGAGGGCTATACAACACAGCGAAGAGAAGTGGTGATTCTACAGCATCTTGCTACACGCTGACGGACAGCGACTGTAACTGGGATTTGGCAAGGACTTGGTGATGGAGGTAGACTAGGAAACATATTGTTCTGCATGTAATTGTATACTAATGAGAACAAAAAAAAATTTCAAAGTGCAGTAAGAGCATAGCTCTCAAATATCAGAATAAAAGTACAGGCTTTGACTGCTCCAATCAAAAGACACAGGGTTAGAAGTACTGATGAAAACTCAAGATCACCTATGTGCTCCCTTAATGGAGACTCACTTGAGATCCAAGGACACAGACAAACTACAAGCTGAAGGGGCGCGGACAGGTACCCTATACAAGTGAATCTGAGAAACAAAGAAACAAATGGATTCTGTTTGAGTCCCCAGAGACAGTCACTAGGAAATAGTCCTACCTAGCCACCGTGAATTTTTTTGTTTGGTTTCAGCAGTGCCCAGGTATAGATTTAGTGGTACTGCAATGTCCTTCTCATTTTTTCTCACATCAACGAATGAATTGCTGTAATAATATGCATCTGGACTTTTGAAATCACTGGGTTTTATGATGTTCACGATTGTAAAGAAGTAATCACCACATAAAGAGGGAAGTTTGAACACTGAACCAAACACGTCTCTCCACAACAAACAATTTGCTCCCAAATGCTCATGTCTAGAAATAGGTGTTCCTTTTTATTTGTCCCTCCTCCTATCAGTGGTGAACACGCCTATGTCCCTAAAACATGGTGGTGAGTAAAGGACCAAGTATACTTTTATGTCTACAACAGGCAGAGAGGAAGTATACCTGGGGTCTTCAGAGAGCACTTAGGCAATGAATGTAGCTAATTACTGTTAGCAAGCGAGAAGGAGGTATAAGAGGACAGAGGACAGAGATACGTTTTCACGTCCCTGCACCACCATTTACTGCTTTTGTAAGCACACGCGGCTGACTCGATCTGCAACTGTCTCAGTGAGCCCAGTGCTCTCCCTGCGGCCTAGTGACCTTGCAATGTTTTTGGAAGCATAATGTAGCGGAGTGACATAGGTGATGTTGTTAACTGTTCTGTACATAAGGATAGATGGGCAGACAGAAAGATGATTTATTCATAGATAGACAGATAGTTAGATGACAGATGATGGATAGACAGATGATACACATGATAGATGATAGGAAGCAAGATAGATGGATAGATATATAGAGAGAAGGACAGTGAGATAGAAGGATATATAGAAAGATAGATAGATATACAGACAGACAGAGCAATAAATAGATACAGATACATATCGATTGACACAAAGCTGTTGCTCATAACCAGGAGATGAATGGTGAGAGCACATAGCTAAACTACAAACAAAATGGAAGAATGAAACCCTGTTCACAAAGTGCAGTAAGCAGCCATAAGAAGAAAACAAATCCTACCATTTGCAATGACGTGGATGGAGCTAGACGGTAGTATGTTCACAGAAATAGGTCGGGCGGCGAAAGACAAGTATCAAATGATTTCACTCATGTGTGGAGTACAACAACAAAGAAAAACTGAAGGAAAACAACAGCAGCAGACTCACAGAACCCGAGAGTTGACTGAAAGTTGCCAAAGGGAAAAGGACTGGGCAGGGTGGTTCTGAAGGGAGGGATAAGTTTGGGGAGAAAGAATGGGGGCATTAGGATTAGCATGTATATTGCGTGGGGTGGGGAAGGCATGGGGAGTGCTGTACAACACAGAGAAGACTATTAGAGATTATATAGCATCTTACTACTCACTGATGGACAGCGACTGAAGAGGATTTTCGGGGGGACTTGGTGAAGGTGGAGCATAGTAAACATAAGGTGCTTCACGTAATTGTAGACTAATGATAACAAAAACATTTTTTTAAGTGCAATAAGGGCACAGCACTGAATCATCAGAATAAAAGGACAGCCTCTGAGTGCTGCAAACAAAAGACACAGGGTTAAAAGAACGGATGAAAACTCAAAAAACCTACGTGCTTCCTTACAGGAGACTCACTTGAGATCCAAGGACACCGACAAACTACAAGCTGAAGGTGTGGGGACAAGTACCCGACACGAGTGAAACTGAAAAACAAACAATCCAATAAATGGATTGTGTTTGAGCCCCCAGAGACAGTCAGTAGAAAATAGCCCTATCTGGCCACAGTGAATTCTTTTTGTTTGTTTTCAGCAGGGCCCAGCCAGAGATTAAGTGGTGCAGCAACGTCCTTCCTGTTTTCTCTCACTTCAGCAACTGAGTTGCTGTAATAATGAGCATCTGCGCCTTTGAAATCGGTGGGTTTTATGATCTTCACGAATGTGAAGTAATAACCACCTAAAGAGGGAAGTTTGGACACTCAAATAAACATGTCACTCCACAATACACTCTTAGCTCCCAACTGCTCCTGTCTAGAAATTGGTGTTCCTTTTTATTTGACCCTCCGTCCTGTCCGCAGTGATCACGCCGATGTCCTTCAAACATGGTGGTGATCAAAGCAACAAGTTTACTTTTCTGTTGACAACAGGCCCGGAGGAAGGATACTTGTGGTTTTCAGGGAGAACTTAGTCAATGAATGTGGCTAAATAAAGAGAGCAATTTAGAAGGAGATGAAAGAGGACAGAAGATAGAGACACGGGTATATCTCCCTGCACAACCATTTACTGGTTTTGTAGTACACGCGGCCGACACGACCTGAAAGTGTCTCGGTGAACCCAGTGCTCTCCCTACAGAATAGTTACCTTGCAGGATTTTTGGAAGCATAATGTAGGAAAGTGATATAGGGTATATGGTTAAATGTTCTGTACTCAAGGACAGATGGGCAGACAAAAAGATGATTGATTGATTGATAAATAGATAGACAGATAGATAGACAGATATAGGTACATATCGATTAACACAAAGCTACTGCTCATAACCAGGAGAGCAATGGAGAAAGCACATAGCGATAGTACAAACAAAAAAGAAGAATGAAATCCAGTTTAAAAAGTGCAGTAAGCAGCCAAAAGAAGAAAACAAATCCTATCATTTGCAATAACGTGGATGGAGCTAGAGGGTATTATGCTCAGTCAATTAGGCCAGTCGGAGAAATACAAGTACCAAATGATTTCACTCATGTGTGGAGTACGACAACAAAGAAAAAGTGAAGGAAAAACAGCAGCAGACACACAGTACCCAAGAGAGGACTAACCGTTACCAAAGAGAAATGGACTTGGTAGGGTTTGTGGGAAGGGAGTGATAAGGGCGGGGAAAAAGAATGGGGATATTAGGATTTGCATGAACAATGTGTAGGGTGTAGTGTCATGGGGAGGGCTATACAACACAGCGAAGAGAAGTGGTGATTCTACAGCATCTTGCTACACGCTGACGGACAGCGACTGTAACTGGGATTTGGCAAGGACTTGGTGATGGAGGTAGACTAGGAAACATATTGTTCTGCATGTAATTGTATACTAATGAGAACAAAAAAAAATTTCAAAGTGCAGTAAGAGCATAGCTCTCAAATATCAGAATAAAAGTACAGGCTTTGACTGCTCCAATCAAAAGACACAGGGTTAGAAGTACTGATGAAAACTCAAGATCACCTATGTGCTCCCTTAATGGAGACTCACTTGAGATCCAAGGACACAGACAAACTACAAGCTGAAGGGGCGCGGACAGGTACCCTATACAAGTGAATCTGAGAAACAAAGAAACAAATGGATTCTGTTTGAGTCCCCAGAGACAGTCACTAGAAAACAGTCCTACCTAGCCACCGTGAATTCTTTTTGTTTGGTTTCAGCAGTGCCCAGGTATAGATTTAGTGGTACTGCAATGTCCTTCTCATTTTTTCTCACATCAACGAATGAATTGCTGTAATAATATGCATCTGGACTTTTGAAATCACTGGGTTTTATGATGTTCACGATTGTAAAGGAGTAATCACCACATAAAGAGGGAAGTTTGAACACTGAACCAAACACGTCTCTCCACAACAAACAATTTGCTCCCAAATGCTCCTGTCTAGAAATAGGTGTTCCTTTTTATTTGTCCCTCCTCCTATCAGTGGTGAACACGCCTATGTCCCTAAAACATGGTGGTGAGTAAAGCACCAAGTATACTTTTATGTCTACAACAGGCAGAGAGGAAGTATACCTGGGGTCTTCAGAGAGCACTTAGGCAATGAATGTAGCTAATTACTGTTAGCAAGCGAGAAGGAGGTATAAGAGGACAGAGGACAGAGATACGGTTTCACGTCCCTGCACCACAATTTACTGGTTTTGTAAGCACACGCGGCTGACTCGATCTGCAACTGTCTCAGTGAGCCCAGTGCTCTCCCTGCGGCCTAGTGACCTTGCAATGTTTTTGGAAGCATAATGTAGCGGAGTGACATAGGTGATGTTGTTAACTGTTCTGTACATAAGGATAGATGGGCAGACAGAAAGATGATTTATTCACAGATAGACAGATAGATAGATGACAGATAAGGGATAGACAGATGATACACATGATAGATGATAGGAAGCTAGATAGATGGATAGATATATAGAGAGAAGGACAGTGAGATAGAAGGATATATAGAAAGATAGATAGATATACAGACAGACAGAGCAATAAATAGATACAGATACATATCGATTGACACAAAGCTGTTGCTCATAAACAGGAGATGAATGGTGAGAGCACATAGCTAAACTACAAACAAAAAGGAAGAACGAAACCCTGTTTACAAAGTGCAGTAAGCAGCCATAAGAAGAAAACAAATCCTACCATTTGCAATGACGTGGATGGAGCTAGACGGTAGTATGTTCACAGAAATAGGTCGGGCGGCGAAAGACAAGTATCAAATGATTTCACTCATGTGTGGAGTACAACAACAAAGAAAAACTGAAGGAAAACAACAGCAGCAGACTCACAGAACCCGAGAGTTGACTGAAAGTTGCCAAAGGGAAAAGGACTGGGCAGGGAGGTTCTGAAGGGAGGGATAAGTTTGGGGAGAAAGAATGGGGGCATTAGGATTAGCATGTATATTGCGTGGGGTGGGGAAGGCATGGGGAGTGCTGTACAACACAGAGAAAACTATTAGAGATTATATAGCATCTTACTACTCACTGATGGACAGCGACTGAAGAGGATTTTCGGGGGGACTTGGTGAAGGGGGAGCATAGTAAATATAAGGTGCTTCACGTAATTGTAGACTAATGATAACAAAAAAATTTTTTTAAGTGCAATAAGGGCACAGAACTGAATCATCAGAATAAAAGGTCAGGCTCTGAGTGCTGCAAACAAAAGACACAGGGTTAAAAGAACGGATGAAAACTCAAAAAACCTACGTGCTTCCTTACAGGAGACTCACTTGAGATCCAAGGACACCGACAAACTACAAGCTGAAGGTGTGGGGACAAGTACCCGACACGAGTGAAACTGAAAAACAAACAATCCAATAAATGGATTGTGTTTGAGCCCCCAGAGACAGTCAGTAGAAAATAGCCCTATCTGGCCACAGTGAATTCTTTTTGTTTGTTTTCAGCAGGGCCCAGCCAGAGATTAAGTGGTGCAGCAACGTCCTTCCTGTTTTCTCTCACTTCAGCAACTGAGTTGCTGTAATAATGAGCATCTGCGCCTTTGAAATCGGTGGGTTTTATGATCTTCACGAATGTGAAGTAATAACCACCTAAAGAGGGAAGTTTGGACACTCAAATAAACATGTCACTCCACAATACACTCTTAGCTCCCAACTGCTCCTGTCTAGAAATTGGTGTTCCTTTTTATTTGACCCTCCGTCCTGTCCGCAGTGATCACGCCGATGTCTTTCAAACATGGTGGTGATCAAAGCAACAAGTTTACTTTTCTGTTGACAACAGGCCCGGAGGAAGGATACTTGTGGTTTTCAGGGAGAACTTAGTCAATGAATGTGGCTAAATAAAGAGAGCAATTTAGAAGGAGATGAAAGAGGACAGAAGATAGAGACACGGGTATATCTCCCTGCACAACCATTTACTGGTTTTGTAGTACACGCGGCCGACACGACCTGAAAGTGTCTCGGTGAACCCAGTGCTCTCCCTACAGAATAGTTACCTTGCAGGATTTTTGGAAGCATAATGTAGGAAAGTGATATAGGGTATATGGTTAAATGTTCTGTACTCAAGGACAGATGGGCAGACAAAAAGATGATTGATTGATTGATAAATAGATAGACAGATAGATAGACAGATATAGGTACATATCGATTAACACAAAGCTACTGCTCATAACCAGGAGAGCAATGGAGAAAGCACATAGCGATAGTACAAACAAAAAAGAAGAATGAAATCCAGTTTAAAAAGTGCAGTAAGCAGCCAAAAGAAGAAAACAAATCCTATCATTTGCAATAACGTGGATGGAGCTAGAGGGTATTATGCTCAGTCAATTAGGCCAGTCGGAGAAATACAAGTACCAAATGATTTCACTCATGTGTGGAGTACGACAACAAAGAAAAAGTGAAGGAAAAACAGCAGCAGACACACAGTACCCAAGAGAGGACTAACCGTTACCAAAGAGAAATGGACTTGGTAGGGTTTGTGGGAAGGGAGTGATAAGGGCGGGGAAAAAGAATGGGGATATTAGGATTTGCATGAACAATGTGTAGGGTGTAGTGTCATGGGGAGGGCTATACAACACAGCGAAGAGAAGTGGTGATTCTACAGCATCTTGCTACACGCTGACGGACAGCGACTGTAACTGGGATTTGGCAAGGACTTGGTGATGGAGGTAGACTAGGAAACATATTGTTCTGCATGTAATTGTATACTAATGAGAACAAAAAAAAATTTCAAAGTGCAGTAAGAGCATAGCTCTCAAATATCAGAATAAAAGTACAGGCTTTGACTGCTCCAATCAAAAGACACAGGGTTAGAAGTACTGATGAAAACTCAAGATCACCTATGTGCTCCCTTAATGGAGACTCACTTGAGATCCAAGGACACAGACAAACTACAAGCTGAAGGGGCGCGGACAGGTACCCTATACAAGTGAATCTGAGAAACAAAGAAACAAATGGATTCTGTTTGAGTCCCCAGAGACAGTCACTAGGAAATAGTCCTACCTAGCCACCGTGAATTTTTTTGTTTGGTTTCAGCAGTGCCCAGGTATAGATTTAGTGGTACTGCAATGTCCTTCTCATTTTTTCTCACATCAACGAATGAATTGCTGTAATAATATGCATCTGGACTTTTGAAATCACTGGGTTTTATGATGTTCACGATTGTAAAGAAGTAATCACCACATAAAGAGGGAAGTTTGAACACTGAACCAAACACGTCTCTCCACAACAAACAATTTGCTCCCAAATGCTCATGTCTAGAAATAGGTGTTCCTTTTTATTTGTCCCTCCTCCTATCAGTGGTGAACACGCCTATGTCCCTAAAACATGGTGGTGAGTAAAGGACCAAGTATACTTTTATGTCTACAACAGGCAGAGAGGAAGTATACCTGGGGTCTTCAGAGAGCACTTAGGCAATGAATGTAGCTAATTACTGTTAGCAAGCGAGAAGGAGGTATAAGAGGACAGAGGACAGAGATACGTTTTCACGTCCCTGCACCACCATTTACTGCTTTTGTAAGCACACGCGGCTGACTCGATCTGCAACTGTCGCAGTGAGCCCAGTGCTCTCCCTGCGGCCTAGTGACCTTGCAATGTTTTTGGAAGCATAATGTAGCGGAGTGACATAGGTGATGTTGTTAACTGTTCTGTACATAAGGATAGATGGGCAGACAGAAAGATGATTTATTCATAGATAGACAGATAGTTAGATGACAGATGATGGATAGACAGATGATACACATGATAGATGATAGGAAGCAAGATAGATGGATAGATATATAGAGAGAAGGACAGTGAGATAGAAGGATATATAGAAAGATAGATAGATATACAGACAGACAGAGCAATAAATAGATACAGATACATATCGATTGACACAAAGCTGTTGCTCATAACCAGGAGATGAATGGTGAGAGCACATAGCTAAACTACAAACAAAATGGAAGAATGAAACCCTGTTCACAAAGTGCAGTAAGCAGCCATAAGAAGAAAACAAATCCTACCATTTGCAATGACGTGGATGGAGCTAGACGGTAGTATGTTCACAGAAATAGGTCGGGCGGCGAAAGACAAGTATCAAATGATTTCACTCATGTGTGGAGTACAACAACAAAGAAAAACTGAAGGAAAACAACAGCAGCAGACTCACAGAACCCGAGAGTTGACTGAAAGTTGCCAAAGGGAAAAGGACTGGGCAGGGAGGTTCTGAAGGGAGGGATAAGTTTGGGGAGAAAGAATGGGGGCATTAGGATTAGCATGTATATTGCGTGGGGTGGGGAAGGCATGGGGAGTGCTGTACAACACAGAGAAGACTATTAGAGATTATATAGCATCTTACTACTCACTGATGGACAGCGACTGAAGAGGATTTTCGGGGGGACTTGGTGAAGGTGGAGCATAGTAAACATAAGGTGCTTCACGTAATTGTAGACTAATGATAACAAAAACATTTTTTTAAGTGCAATAAGGGCACAGCACTGAATCATCAGAATAAAAGGACAGGCTCTGAGTGCTGCAAACAAAAGACACAGGGTTAAAAGAACGGATGAAAACTCAAAAAACCTACGTGCTTCCTTACAGGAGACTCACTTGAGATCCAAGGACACCGACAAACTACAAGCTGAAGGTGTGGGGACAAGTACCCGACACGAGTGAAACTGAAAAACAAACAATCCAATAAATGGATTGTGTTTGAGCCCCCAGAGACAGTCAGTAGAAAATAGCCCTATCTGGCCACAGTGAATTCTTTTTGTTTGTTTTCAGCAGGGCCCAGCCAGAGATTAAGTGGTGCAGCAACGTCCTTCCTGTTTTCTCTCACTTCAGCAACTGAGTTGCTGTAATAATGAGCATCTGCGCCTTTGAAATCGGTGGGTTTTATGATCTTCACGAATGTGAAGTAATAACCACCTAAAGAGGGAAGTTTGGACACTCAAATAAACATGTCACTCCACAATACACTCTTAGCTCCCAACTGCTCCTGTCTAGAAATTGGTGTTCCTTTTTATTTGACTCTCCGTCCTGTCCGCAGTGATCACGCCGATGTCCTTCAAACATGGTGGTGATCAAAGCAACAAGTTTACTTTTCTGTTGACAACAGGCCCGGAGGAAGGATACTTGTGGTTTTCAGGGAGAACTTAGTCAATGAATGTGGCTAAATAAAGAGAGCAATTTAGAAGGAGATGAAAGAGGACAGAAGATAGAGACACGGGTATATCTCCCTGCACAACCATTTACTGGTTTTGTAGTACACGCGGCCGACACGACCTGAAAGTGTCTCGGTGAACCCAGTGCTCTCCCTACAGAATAGTTACCTTGCAGGATTTTTGGAAGCATAATGTAGGAAAGTGATATAGGGTATATGGTTAAATGTTCTGTACTCAAGGACAGATGGGCAGACAAAAAGATGATTGATTGATTGATAAATAGATAGACAGATAGATAGACAGATATAGGTACATATCGATTAACACAAAGCTACTGCTCATAACCAGGAGAGCAATGGAGAAAGCACATAGCGATAGTACAAACAAAAAAGAAGAATGAAATCCAGTTTAAAAAGTGCAGTAAGCAGCCAAAAGAAGAAAACAAATCCTATCATTTGCAATAACGTGGATGGAGCTAGAGGGTATTATGCTCAGTCAATTAGGCCAGTCGGAGAAATACAAGTACCAAATGATTTCACTCATGTGTGGAGTACGACAACAAAGAAAAAGTGAAGGAAAAACAGCAGCAGACACACAGTACCCAAGAGAGGACTAACCGTTACCAAAGAGAAATGGACTTGGTAGGGTTTGTGGGAAGGGAGTGATAAGGGCGGGGAAAAAGAATGGGGATATTAGGATTTGCATGAACAATGTGTAGGGTGTAGTGTCATGGGGAGGGCTATACAACACAGCGAAGAGAAGTGGTGATTCTACAGCATCTTGCTACACGCTGACGGACAGCGACTGTAACTGGGATTTGGCAAGGACTTGGTGATGGAGGTAGACTAGGAAACATATTGTTCTGCATGTAATTGTATACTAATGAGAACAAAAAAAAATTTCAAAGTGCAGTAAGAGCATAGCTCTCAAATATCAGAATAAAAGTACAGGCTTTGACTGCTCCAATCAAAAGACACAGGGTTAGAAGTACTGATGAAAACTCAAGATCACCTATGTGCTCCCTTAATGGAGACTCACTTGAGATCCAAGGACACAGACAAACTACAAGCTGAAGGGGCGCGGACAGGTACCCTATACAAGTGAATCTGAGAAACAAAGAAACAAATGGATTCTGTTTGAGTCCCCAGAGACAGTCACTAGAAAACAGTCCTACCTAGCCACCGTGAATTCTTTTTGTTTGGTTTCAGCAGTGCCCAGGTATAGATTTAGTGGTACTGCAATGTCCTTCTCATTTTTTCTCACATCAACGAATGAATTGCTGTAATAATATGCATCTGGACTTTTGAAATCACTGGGTTTTATGATGTTCACGATTGTAAAGGAGTAATCACCACATAAAGAGGGAAGTTTGAACACTGAACCAAACACGTCTCTCCACAACAAACAATTTGCTCCCAAATGCTCCTGTCTAGAAATAGGTGTTCCTTTTTATTTGTCCCTCCTCCTATCAGTGGTGAACATGCCTATGTCCCTAAAACATGGTGGTGAGTAAAGCACCAAGTATACTTTTATGTCTACAACAGGCAGAGAGGAAGTATACCTGGGGTCTTCAGAGAGCACTTAGGCAATGAATGTAGCTAATTACTGTTAGCAAGCGAGAAGGAGGTATAAGAGGACAGAGGACAGAGATACGGTTTCACGTCCCTGCACCACCATTTACTGGTTTTGTAAGCACACGCGGCTGACTCGATCTGCAACTGTCTCAGTGAGCCCAGTGCTCTCCCTGCGGCCTAGTGACCTTGCAATGTTTTTGGAAGCATAATGTAGCGGAGTGACATAGGTGATGTTGATAACTGTTCTGTACATAAGGATAGATGGGCAGACAGAAAGATGATTTATTCACAGATAGACAGATAGATAGATGACAGATAAGGGATAGACAGATGATACACATGATAGATGATAGGAAGCTAGATAGATGGATAGATATATAGAGAGAAGGACAGTGAGATAGAAGGATATATAGAAAGATAGATAGATATACAGACAGACAGAGCAATAAATATATACAGATACATATCGATTGACACAAAGCTGTTGCTCATAACCAGGAGATGAATGGTGAGAGCACATAGCTAAACTACAAACAAAAAGGAAGAACGAAACCCTGTTTACAAAGTGCAGTAAGCAGCCATAAGAAGAAAACAAATCCTACCATTTGCAATGACGTGGATGGAGCTAGACGGTAGTATGTTCACAGAAATAGGTCGGGCGGCGAAAGACAAGTATCAAATGATTTCACTCATGTGTGGAGTACAACAACAAAGAAAAACTGAAGGAAAACAACAGCAGCAGACTCACAGAACCCGAGAGTTGACTGAAAGTTGTCAAAGGGAAAAGGACTGGGCAGGGAGGTTCTGAAGGGAGGGATAAGTTTGGGGAGAAAGAATGGGGGCATTAGGATTAGCATGTATATTGCGTGGGGTGGGGAAGGCATGGGGAGTGCTGTACAACACAGAGAAAACTATTAGAGATTTTTTAGCATCTTACTACTCACTGATGGACAGCGACTGAAGAGGATTTTCGGGGGGACTTGGTGAAGGGGGAGCATAGTAAATATAAGGTGCTTCACGTAATTGTAGACTAATGATAACAAAAAAATTTTTTTAAGTGCAATAAGGGCACAGAACTGAATCATCAGAATAAAAGGTCAGGCTCTGAGTGCTGCAAACAAAAGACACAGGGTTAAAAGAACGGATGAAAACTCAAAAAACCTACGTGCTTCCTTACAGGAGACTCACTTGAGATCCAAGGACACCGACAAACTACAAGCTGAAGGTGTGGGGACAAGTACCCGACACGAGTGAAACTGAAAAACAAACAATCCAATAAATGGATTGTGTTTGAGCCCCCAGAGACAGTCAGTAGAAAATAGCCCTATCTGGCCACAGTGAATTCTTTTTGTTTGTTTTCAGCAGGGCCCAGCCAGAGATTAAGTGGTGCAGCAACGTCCTTCCTGTTTTCTCTCACTTCAGCAACTGAGTTGCTGTAATAATGAGCATCTGTGCTTTTGAAATCGGTGGGTTTTATCATCTTCACGAATGTGAAGTAATAACCACCTAAAGAGGGAAGTTTGGACACTCAAATAAACATGTCACTCCGCAATACACTCTTAGCTCCCAACTGCTCCTGTCTAGAAATTGGTGTTCCTTTTTATTTGACCCTCCGTCCTATCCGCAGTGATCACGCCGATGTCCTTCAAACATGGTGGTGATCAAAGCAACAAGTTTACTTTTCTGTTGACAACAGGCCCGGAGGAAGGATACTTGTGGTTTTCAGGGAGAACTTAGTCAATGAATGTGGCTAAATAAAGAGAGCAATTTAGAAGGAGATGAAAGAGGACAGAAGATAGAGACACGGGTATATCTCCCTGCACAACCATTTACTGGTTTTGTAGTACACGCGGCCGACACGACCTGAAAGTGTCTCGGTGAACCCAGTGCTCTCCCTACAGAATAGTTACCTTGCAGGATTTTTGGAAGCATAATGTAGGAAAGTGATATAGGGTATATGTTTAAATGTTCTGTACTCAAGGACAGATGGGCAGACAAAAAGATGATTGATTGATTGATAAATAGATAGACAGATAGATAGACAGATATAGGTACATATCGATTAACACAAAGCTACTGCTCATAACCAGGAGAGCAATGGAGAAAGCACATAGCGATAGTACAAACAAAAAAGAAGAATGAAATCCAGTTTAAAAAGTGCAGTAAGCAGCCAAAAGAAGAAAACAAATCCTATCATTTGCAATAACGTGGATGGAGCTAGAGGGTATTATGCTCAGTCAATTAGGCCAGTCGGAGAAATACAAGTACCAAATGATTTCACTCATGTGTGGAGTACGACAACAAAGAAAAAGTGAAGGAAAAACAGCAGCAGACACACAGTACCCAAGAGAGGACTAACCGTTACCAAAGAGAAATGGACTTGGTAGGGTTTGTGGGAAGGGAGTGATAAGGGCGGGGAAAAAGAATGGGGACATTAGGATTTGCATGAACAATGTGTAGGGTGTAGTGTCATGGGGAGGGCTATACAACACAGCGAAGAGAAGTGGTGATTCTACAGCATCTTGCTACACGCTGACGGACAGCGACTGTAACTGGGATTTGGCAAGGACTTGGTGATGGAGGTAGACTAGGAAACATATTGTTCTGCATGTAATTGTATACTAATGAGAACAAAAAAAAATTTCAAAGTGCAGTAAGAGCATAGCTCTCAAATATCAGAATAAAAGTACAGGCTTTGACTGCTCCAATCAAAAGACACAGGGTTAGAAGTACTGATGAAAACTCAAGATCACCTATGTGCTCCCTTAATGGAGACTCACTTGAGATCCAAGGACACAGACAAACTACAAGCTGAAGGGGCGCGGACAGGTACCCTATACAAGTGAATCTGAGAAACAAAGAAACAAATGGATTCTGTTTGAGTCCCCAGAGACAGTCACTAGGAAATAGTCCTACCTAGCCACCGTGAATTTTTTTGTTTGGTTTCAGCAGTGCCCAGGTATAGATTTAGTGGTACTGCAATGTCCTTCTCATTTTTTCTCACATCAACGAATGAATTGCTGTAATAATATGCATCTGGACTTTTGAAATCACTGGGTTTTATGATGTTCACGATTGTAAAGAAGTAATCACCACATAAAGAGGGAAGTTTGAACACTGAACCAAACACGTCTCTCCACAACAAACAATTTGCTCCCAAATGCTCCTGTCTAGAAATAGGTGTTCCTTTTTATTTGTCCCTCCTCCTATCAGTGGTGAACACGCCTATGTCCCTAAAACATGGTGGTGAGTAAAGCACCAAGTATACTTTTATGTCTACAACAGGCAGAGAGGAAGTATACCTGGGGTCTTCAGAGAGCACTTAGGCAATGAATGTACCTAATTACTGTTAGCAAGCGAGAAGGAGGTATAAGAGGACAGAGGACAGAGATACGTTTTCACGTCCCTGCACCACCATTTACTGCTTTTGTAAGCACACGCGGCTGACTCGATCTGCAACTGTCTCAGTGAGCCCAGTGCTCTCCCTGCGGCCTAGTGACCTTGCAATGTTTTTGGAAGCATAATGTAGCGGAGTGACATAGGTGATGTTGTTAACTGTTCTGTACATAAGGATAGATGGGCAGACAGAAAGATGATTTATTCATAGATAGACAGATAGTTAGATGACAGATGAGGGATAGACAGATGATACACATGATAGATGATAGGAAGCAAGATAGATGGATAGATATATAGAGAGAAGGACAGTGAGATAGAAGGATATATAGAAAGATAGATAGATATACAGACAGACAGCAATAAATAGATACAGATACATATCGATTGACACAAAGCTGTTGCTCATAACCAGGAGATGAATGGTGAGAGCACATAGCTAAACTACAAACAAAATGGAAGAATGAAACCCTGTTCACAAAGTGCAGTAAGCAGCCATAAGAAGAAAACAAATCCTACCATTTGCAATGACGTGGATGGAGCTAGACGGTAGTATGTTCACAGAAATAGGTCGGGCGGCGAAAGACAAGTATCAAATGATTTCACTCATGTGTGGAGTACAACAACAAAGAAAAACTGAAGGAAAACAACAGCAGCAGACTCACAGAACCCGAGAGTTGACTGAAAGTTGCCAAAGGGAAAAGGACTGGGCAGGGAGGTTCTGAAGGGAGGGATAAGTTTGGGGAGAAAGAATGGGGGCATTAGGATTAGCATGTATATTGCGTGGGGTGGGGAAGGCATGGGGAGTGCTGTACAACACAGAGAAGACTATTAGAGATTATATAGCATCTTACTACTCACTGATGGACAGCGACTGAAGAGGATTTTCGGGGGGACTTGGTGAAGGGGGAGCATAGTAAACATAAGGTGCTTCACGTAATTGTAGACTAATGATAACAAAAACATTTTTTTAAGTGCAATAAGGGCACAGCACTGAATCATCAGAATAAAAGGTCAGGCTCTGAGTGCTGCAAACAAAAGACACAGGGTTAAAAGAACGGATGAAAACTCAAAAAACCTACGTGCTTCCTTACAGGAGACTCACTTGAGATCCAAGGACACCGACAAACTACAAGCTGAAGGTGTGGGGACAAGTACCCGACACGAGTGAAACTGAAAAACAAACAATCCAATAAATGGATTGTGTTTGAGCCCCCAGAGACAGTCAGTAGAAAATAGCCCTATCTGGCCACAGTGAATTCTTTTTGTTTGTTTTCAGCAGGGCCCAGCCAGAGATTAAGTGGTGCAGCAACGTCCTTCCTGTTTTCTCTCACTTCAGCAACTGAGTTGCTGTAATAATGAGCATCTGCGCCTTTGAAATCGGTGGGTTTTATGATCTTCACGAATGTGAAGTAATAACCACCTAAAGAGGGAAGTTTGGACACTCAAATAAACATGTCACTCCACAATACACTCTTAGCTCCCAACTGCTCCTGTCTAGAAATTGGTGTTCCTTTTTATTTGACCCTCCGTCCTGTCCGCAGTGATCACGCCGATGTCCTTCAAACATGGTGGTGATCAAAGCAACAAGTTTACTTTTCTGTTGACAACAGGCCCGGAGGAAGGATACTTGTGGTTTTCAGGGAGAACTTAGTCAATGAATGTGGCTAAATAAAGAGAGCAATTTAGAAGGAGATGAAAGAGGACAGAAGATAGAGACACGGGTATATCTCCCTGCACAACCATTTACTGGTTTTGTAGTACACGCGGCCGACACGACCTGAAAGTGTCTCGGTGAACCCAGTGCTCTCCCTACAGAATAGTTACCTTGCAGGATTTTTGGAAGCATAATGTAGGAAAGTGATATAGGGTATATGGTTAAATGTTCTGTACTCAAGGACAGATGGGCAGACAAAAAGATGATTGATTGATTGATAAATAGATAGACAGATAGATAGACAGATATAGGTACATATCGATTAACACAAAGCTACTGCTCATAACCAGGAGAGCAATGGAGAAAGCACATAGCGATAGTACAAACAAAAAAGAAGAATGAAATCCAGTTTAAAAAGTGCAGTAAGCAGCCAAAAGAAGAAAACAAATCCTATCATTTGCAATAACGTGGATGGAGCTAGAGGGTATTATGCTCAGTCAATTAGGCCAGTCGGAGAAATACAAGTACCAAATGATTTCACTCATGTGTGGAGTACGACAACAAAGAAAAAGTGAAGGAAAAACAGCAGCAGACACACAGTACCCAAGAGAGGACTAACCGTTACCAAAGAGAAATGGACTTGGTAGGGTTTGTGGGAAGGGAGTGATAAGGGCGGGGAAAAAGAATGGGGACATTAGGATTTGCATGAACAATGTGTAGGGTGTAGTGTCATGGGGAGGGCTATACAACACAGCGAAGAGAAGTGGTGATTCTACAGCATCTTGCTACACGCTGACGGACAGCGACTGTAACTGGGATTTGGCAAGGACTTGGTGATGGAGGTAGACTAGGAAACATATTGTTCTGCATGTAATTGTATACTAATGAGAACAAAAAAAAATTTCAAAGTGCAGTAAGAGCATAGCTCTCAAATATCAGAATAAAAGTACAGGCTTTGACTGCTCCAATCAAAAGACACAGGGTTAGAAGTACTGATGAAAACTCAAGATCACCTATGTGCTCCCTTAATTGAGACTCACTTGAGATCCAAGGACACAGACAAACTACAAGCTGAAGGGGCGCGGACAGGTACCCTATACAAGTGAATCTGAGAAACAAAGAAACAAATGGATTCTGTTTGAGTCCCCAGAGACAGTCACTAGGAAATAGTCCTACCTAGCCACCGTGAATTTTTTTGTTTGGTTTCAGCAGTGCCCAGGTATAGATTTAGTGGTACTGCAATGTCCTTCTCATTTTTTCTCACATCAACGAATGAATTGCTGTAATAATATGCATCTGGACTTTTGAAATCACTGGGTTTTATGATGTTCACGATTGTAAAGAAGTAATCACCACATAAAGAGGGAAGTTTGAACACTGAACCAAACACGTCTCTCCACAACAAACAATTTGCTCCCAAATGCTCCTGTCTAGAAATAGGTGTTCCTTTTTATTTGTCCCTCCTCCTATCAGTGGTGAACACGCCTATGTCCCTAAAACATGGTGGTGAGTAAAGCACCAAGTATACTTTTATGTCTACAACAGGCAGAGAGGAAGTATACCTGGGGTCTTCAGAGAGCACTTAGGCAATGAATGTAGCTAATTACTGTTAGCAAGCGAGAAGGAGGTATAAGAGGACAGAGGACAGAGATACGTTTTCACGTCCCTGCACCACCATTTACTGCTTTTGTAAGCACACGCGGCTGACTCGATCTGCAACTGTCTCAGTGAGCCCAGTGCTCTCCCTGCGGCCTAGTGACCTTGCAATGTTTTTGGAAGCATAATGTAGCGGAGTGACATAGGTGATGTTGTTAACTGTTCTGTACATAAGGATAGATGGGCAGACAGAAAGATGATTTATTCATAGATAGACAGATAGTTAGATGACAGATGAGGGATAGACAGATGATACACATGATAGATGATAGGAAGCAAGATAGATGGATAGATATATAGAGAGAAGGACAGTGAGATAGAAGGATATATAGAAAGATAGATAGATATACAGACAGACAGCAATAAATAGATACAGATACATATCGATTGACACAAAGCTGTTGCTCATAACCAGGAGATGAATGGTGAGAGCACATAGCTAAACTACAAACAAAATGGAAGAATGAAACCCTGTTCACAAAGTGCAGTAAGCAGCCATAAGAAGAAAACAAATCCTACCATTTGCAATGACGTGGATGGAGCTAGACGGTAGTATGTTCACAGAAATAGGTCGGGCGGCGAAAGACAAGTATCAAATGATTTCACTCATGTGTGGAGTACAACAACAAAGAAAAACTGAAGGAAAACAACAGCAGCAGACTCACAGAACCCGAGAGTTGACTGAAAGTTGCCAAAGGGAAAAGGACTGGGCAGGGAGGTTCTGAAGGGAGGGATAAGTTTGGGGAGAAAGAATGGGGGCATTAGGATTAGCATGTATATTGCGTGGGGTGGGGAAGGCATGGGGAGTGCTGTACAACACAGAGAAGACTATTAGAGATTATATAGCATCTTACTACTCACTGATGGACAGCGACTGAAGAGGATTTTCGGGGGGACTTGGTGAAGGGGGAGCATAGTAAACATAAGGTGCTTCACGTAATTGTAGACTAATGATAACAAAAACATTTTTTTAAGTGCAATAAGGGCACAGCACTGAATCATCAGAATAAAAGGTCAGGCTCTGAGTGCTGCAAACAAAAGACACAGGGTTAAAAGAACGGATGAAAACTCAAAAAACCTACGTGCTTCCTTACAGGAGACTCACTTGAGATCCAAGGACACCGACAAACTACAAGCTGAAGGTGTGGGGACAAGTACCCGACACGAGTGAAACTGAAAAACAAACAATCCAATAAATGGATTGTGTTTGAGCCCCCAGAGACAGTCAGTAGAAAATAGCCCTATCTGGCCACAGTGAATTCTTTTTGTTTGTTTTCAGCAGGGCCCAGCCAGAGATTAAGTGGTGCAGCAACGTCCTTCCTGTTTTCTCTCACTTCAGCAACTGAGTTGCTGTAATAATGAGCATCTGCGCCTTTGAAATCGGTGGGTTTTATGATCTTCACGAATGTGAAGTAATAACCACCTAAAGAGGGAAGTTTGGACACTCAAATAAACATGTCACTCCACAATACACTCTTAGCTCCCAACTGCTCCTGTCTAGAAATTGGTGTTCCTTTTTATTTGACCCTCCGTCCTGTCCGCAGTGATCACGCCGATGTCCTTCAAACATGGTGGTGATCAAAGCAACAAGTTTACTTTTCTGTTGACAACAGGCCCGGAGGAAGGATACTTGTGGTTTTCAGGGAGAACTTAGTCAATGAATGTGGCTAAATAAAGAGAGCAATTTAGAAGGAGATGAAAGAGGACAGAAGATAGAGACACGGGTATATCTCCCTGCACAACCATTTACTGGTTTTGTAGTACACGCGGCCGACACGACCTGAAAGTGTCTCGGTGAACCCAGTGCTCTCCCTACAGAATAGTTACCTTGCAGGATTTTTGGAAGCATAATGTAGGAAAGTGATATAGGGTATATGGTTAAATGTTCTGTACTCAAGGACAGATGGGCAGACAAAAAGATGATTGATTGATTGATAAATAGATAGACAGATAGATAGACAGATATAGGTACATATCGATTAACACAAAGCTACTGCTCATAACCAGGAGAGCAATGGAGAAAGCACATAGCGATAGTACAAACAAAAAAGAAGAATGAAATCCAGTTTAAAAAGTGCAGTAAGCAGCCAAAAGAAGAAAACAAATCCTATCATTTGCAATAACGTGGATGGAGCTAGAGGGTATTATGCTCAGTCAATTAGGCCAGTCGGAGAAATACAAGTACCAAATGATTTCACTCATGTGTGGAGTACGACAACAAAGAAAAAGTGAAGGAAAAACAGCAGCAGACACACAGTACCCAAGAGAGGACTAACCGTTACCAAAGAGAAATGGACTTGGTAGGGTTTGTGGGAAGGGAGTGATAAGGGCGGGGAAAAAGAATGGGGACATTAGGATTTGCATGAACAATGTGTAGGGTGTAGTGTCATGGGGAGGGCTATACAACACAGCGAAGAGAAGTGGTGATTCTACAGCATCTTGCTACACGCTGACGGACAGCGACTGTAACTGGGATTTGGCAAGGACTTGGTGATGGAGGTAGACTAGGAAACATATTGTTCTGCATGTAATTGTATACTAATGAGAACAAAAAAAAATTTCAAAGTGCAGTAAGAGCATAGCTCTCAAATATCAGAATAAAAGTACAGGCTTTGACTGCTCCAATCAAAAGACACAGGGTTAGAAGTACTGATGAAAACTCAAGATCACCTATGTGCTCCCTTAATTGAGACTCACTTGAGATCCAAGGACACAGACAAACTACAAGCTGAAGGGGCGCGGACAGGTACCCTATACAAGTGAATCTGAGAAACAAAGAAACAAATGGATTCTGTTTGAGTCCCCAGAGACAGTCACTAGGAAATAGTCCTACCTAGCCACCGTGAATTTTTTTGTTTGGTTTCAGCAGTGCCCAGGTATAGATTTAGTGGTACTGCAATGTCCTTCTCATTTTTTCTCACATCAACGAATGAATTGCTGTAATAATATGCATCTGGACTTTTGAAATCACTGGGTTTTATGATGTTCACGATTGTAAAGAAGTAATCACCACATAAAGAGGGAAGTTTGAACACTGAACCAAACACGTCTCTCCACAACAAACAATTTGCTCCCAAATGCTCCTGTCTAGAAATAGGTGTTCCTTTTTATTTGTCCCTCCTCCTATCAGTGGTGAACACGCCTATGTCCCTAAAACATGGTGGTGAGTAAAGCACCAAGTATACTTTTATGTCTACAACAGGCAGAGAGGAAGTATACCTGGGGTCTTCAGAGAGCACTTAGGCAATGAATGTAGCTAATTACTGTTAGCAAGCGAGAAGGAGGTATAAGAGGACAGAGGACAGAGATACGTTTTCACGTCCCTGCACCACCATTTACTGCTTTTGTAAGCACACGCGGCTGACTCGATCTGCAACTGTCTCAGTGAGCCCAGTGCTCTCCCTGCGGCCTAGTGACCTTGCAATGTTTTTGGAAGCATAATGTAGCGGAGTGACATAGGTGATGTTGTTAACTGTTCTGTACATAAGGATAGATGGGCAGACAGAAAGATGATTTATTCATAGATAGACAGATAGTTAGATGACAGATGAGGGATAGACAGATGATACACATGATAGATGATAGGAAGCAAGATAGATGGATAGATATATAGAGAGAAGGACAGTGAGATAGAAGGATATATAGAAAGATAGATAGATATACAGACAGACAGCAATAAATAGATACAGATACATATCGATTGACACAAAGCTGTTGCTCATAACCAGGAGATGAATGGTGAGAGCACATAGCTAAACTACAAACAAAATGGAAGAATGAAACCCTGTTCACAAAGTGCAGTAAGCAGCCATAAGAAGAAAACAAATCCTACCATTTGCAATGACGTGGATGGAGCTAGACGGTAGTATGTTCACAGAAATAGGTCGGGCGGCGAAAGACAAGTATCAAATGATTTCACTCATGTGTGGAGTACAACAACAAAGAAAAACTGAAGGAAAACAACAGCAGCAGACTCACAGAACCCGAGAGTTGACTGAAAGTTGCCAAAGGGAAAAGGACTGGGCAGGGAGGTTCTGAAGGGAGGGATAAGTTTGGGGAGAAAGAATGGGGGCATTAGGATTAGCATGTATATTGCGTGGGGTGGGGAAGGCATGGGGAGTGCTGTACAACACAGAGAAGACTATTAGAGATTATATAGCATCTTACTACTCACTGATGGACAGCGACTGAAGAGGATTTTCGGGGGGACTTGGTGAAGGGGGAGCATAGTAAACATAAGGTGCTTCACGTAATTGTAGACTAATGATAACAAAAACATTTTTTTAAGTGCAATAAGGGCACAGCACTGAATCATCAGAATAAAAGGTCAGGCTCTGAGTGCTGCAAACAAAAGACACAGGGTTAAAAGAACGGATGAAAACTCAAAAAACCTACGTGCTTCCTTACAGGAGACTCACTTGAGATCCAAGGACACCGACAAACTACAAGCTGAAGGTGTGGGGACAAGTACCCGACACGAGTGAAACTGAAAAACAAACAATCCAATAAATGGATTGTGTTTGAGCCCCCAGAGACAGTCAGTAGAAAATAGCCCTATCTGGCCACAGTGAATTCTTTTTGTTTGTTTTCAGCAGGGCCCAGCCAGAGATTAAGTGGTGCAGCAACGTCCTTCCTGTTTTCTCTCACTTCAGCAACTGAGTTGCTGTAATAATGAGCATCTGCGCCTTTGAAATCGGTGGGTTTTATGATCTTCACGAATGTGAAGTAATAACCACCTAAAGAGGGAAGTTTGGACACTCAAATAAACATGTCACTCCACAATACACTCTTAGCTCCCAACTGCTCCTGTCTAGAAATTGGTGTTCCTTTTTATTTGACCCTCCGTCCTGTCCGCAGTGATCACGCCGATGTCCTTCAAACATGGTGGTGATCAAAGCAACAAGTTTACTTTTCTGTTGACAACAGGCCCGGAGGAAGGATACTTGTGGTTTTCAGGGAGAACTTAGTCAATGAATGTGGCTAAATAAAGAGAGCAATTTAGAAGGAGATGAAAGAGGACAGAAGATAGAGACACGGGTATATCTCCCTGCACAACCATTTACTGGTTTTGTAGTACACGCGGCCGACACGACCTGAAAGTGTCTCGGTGAACCCAGTGCTCTCCCTACAGAATAGTTACCTTGCAGGATTTTTGGAAGCATAATGTAGGAAAGTGATATAGGGTATATGGTTAAATGTTCTGTACTCAAGGACAGATGGGCAGACAAAAAGATGATTGATTGATTGATAAATAGATAGACAGATAGATAGACAGATATAGGTACATATCGATTAACACAAAGCTACTGCTCATAACCAGGAGAGCAATGGAGAAAGCACATAGCGATAGTACAAACAAAAAAGAAGAATGAAATCCAGTTTAAAAAGTGCAGTAAGCAGCCAAAAGAAGAAAACAAATCCTATCATTTGCAATAACGTGGATGGAGCTAGAGGGTATTATGCTCAGTCAATTAGGCCAGTCGGAGAAATACAAGTACCAAATGATTTCACTCATGTGTGGAGTACGACAACAAAGAAAAAGTGAAGGAAAAACAGCAGCAGACACACAGTACCCAAGAGAGGACTAACCGTTACCAAAGAGAAATGGACTTGGTAGGGTTTGTGGGAAGGGAGTGATAAGGGCGGGGAAAAAGAATGGGGACATTAGGATTTGCATGAACAATGTGTAGGGTGTAGTGTCATGGGGAGGGCTATACAACACAGCGAAGAGAAGTGGTGATTCTACAGCATCTTGCTACACGCTGACGGACAGCGACTGTAACTGGGATTTGGCAAGGACTTGGTGATGGAGGTAGACTAGGAAACATATTGTTCTGCATGTAATTGTATACTAATGAGAACAAAAAAAAATTTCAAAGTGCAGTAAGAGCATAGCTCTCAAATATCAGAATAAAAGTACAGGCTTTGACTGCTCCAATCAAAAGACACAGGGTTAGAAGTACTGATGAAAACTCAAGATCACCTATGTGCTCCCTTAATTGAGACTCACTTGAGATCCAAGGACACAGACAAACTACAAGCTGAAGGGGCGCGGACAGGTACCCTATACAAGTGAATCTGAGAAACAAAGAAACAAATGGATTCTGTTTGAGTCCCCAGAGTCAGTCACTAGGAAATAGTCCTACCTAGCCACCGTGAATTTTTTTGTTTGGTTTCAGCAGTGCCCAGGTATAGATTTAGTGGTACTGCAATGTCCTTCTCATTTTTTCTCACATCAACGAATGAATTGCTGTAATAATATGCATCTGGACTTTTGAAATCACTGGGTTTTATGATGTTCACGATTGTAAAGAAGTAATCACCACATAAAGAGGGAAGTTTGAACACTGAACCAAACACGTCTCTCCACAACAAACAATTTGCTCCCAAATGCTCCTGTCTAGAAATAGGTGTTCCTTTTTATTTGTCCCTCCTCCTATCAGTGGTGAACACGCCTATGTCCCTAAAACATGGTGGTGAGTAAAGCACCAAGTATACTTTTATGTCTACAACAGGCAGAGAGGAAGTATACCTAGGGTCTTCAGAGAGCACTTAGGCAATGAATGTAGCTAATTACTGTTAGCAAGCGAGAAGGAGGTATAAGAGGACAGAGGACAGAGATACGTTTTCACGTCCCTGCACCACCATTTACTGCTTTTGTAAGCACACGCGGCTGACTCGATCTGCAACTGTCTCAGTGAGCCCAGTGCTCTCCCTGCGGCCTAGTGACCTTGCAATGTTTTTGGAAGCATAATGTAGCGGAGTGACATAGGTGATGTTGTTAACTGTTCTGTACATAAGGATAGATGGGCAGACAGAAAGATGATTTATTCATAGATAGACAGATAGTTAGATGACAGATGAGGGATAGACAGATGATACACATGATAGATGATAGGAAGCAAGATAGATGGATAGATATATAGAGAGAAGGACAGTGAGATAGAAGGATATATAGAAAGATAGATAGATATACAGACAGACAGAGCAATAAATAGATACAGATACATATCGATTGACACAAAGCTGTTGCTCATAACCAGGAGATGAATGGTGAGAGCACATAGCTAAACTACAAACAAAATGGAAGAATGAAACCCTGTTCACAAAGTGCAGTAAGCAGCCATAAGAAGAAAACAAATCCTACCATTTGCAATGACGTGGATGGAGCTAGACGGTAGTATGTTCACAGAAATAGGTCGGGCGGCGAAAGACAAGTATCAAATGATTTCACTCATGTGTGGAGTACAACAACAAAGAAAAACTGAAGGAAAACAACAGCAGCAGACTCACAGAACCCGAGAGTTGACTGAAAGTTGCCAAAGGGAAAAGGACTGGGCAGGGAGGTTCTGAAGGGAGGGATAAGTTTGGGGAGAAAGAATGGGGGCATTAGGATTAGCATGTATATTGCGTGGGGTGGGGAAGGCATGGGGAGTGCTGTACAACACAGAGAAGACTATTAGAGATTATATAGCATCTTACTACTCACTGATGGACAGCGACTGAAGAGGATTTTCGGGGGGACTTGGTGAAGGGGGAGCATAGTAAACATAAGGTGCTTCACGTAATTGTAGACTAATGATAACAAAAACATTTTTTTAAGTGCAATAAGGGCACAGCACTGAATCATCAGAATAAAAGGTCAGGCTCTGAGTGCTGCAAACAAAAGACACAGGGTTAAAAGAACGGATGAAAACTCAAAAAACCTACGTGCTTCCTTACAGGAGACTCACTTGAGATCCAAGGACACCGACAAACTACAAGCTGAAGGTGTGGGGACAAGTACCCGACACGAGTGAAACTGAAAAACAAACAATCCAATAAATGGATTGTGTTTGAGCCCCCAGAGACAGTCAGTAGAAAATAGCCCTATCTGGCCACAGTGAATTCTTTTTGTTTGTTTTCAGCAGGGCCCAGCCAGAGATTAAGTGGTGCAGCAACGTCCTTCCTGTTTTCTCTCACTTCAGCAACTGAGTTGCTGTAATAATGAGCATCTGCGCCTTTGAAATCAGTGGGTTTTATGATCTTCACGAATGTGAAGTAATAACCACCTAAAGAGGGAAGTTTGGACACTCAAATAAACATGTCACTCCACAATACACTCTTAGCTCCCAACTGCTCCTGTCTAGAAATTGGTGTTCCTTTTTATTTGACCCTCCGTCCTATCCGCAGTGATCACGCCGATGTCCTTCAAACATGGTGGTGATCAAAGCAACAAGTTTACTTTTCTGTTGACAACAGGCCCGGAGGAAGGATACTTGTGGTTTTCAGGGAGAACTTAGTCAATGAATGTGGCTAAATAAAGAGAGCAATTTAGAAGGAGATGAAAGAGGACAGAAGATAGAGACACGGGTATATCTCCCTGCACAACCATTTACTGGTTTTGTAGTACACGCGGCCGACACGACCTGAAAGTGTCTCGGTGAACCCAGTGCTCTCCCTACAGAATAGTTACCTTGCAGGATTTTTGGAAGCATAATGTAGGAAAGTGATATAGGGTATATGGTTAAATGTTCTGTACTCAAGGACAGATGGGCAGACAAAAAGATGATTGATTGATTGATAAATAGATAGACAGATAGATAGACAGATATAGGTACATATCGATTAACACAAAGCTACTGCTCATAACCAGGAGAGCAATGGAGAAAGCACATAGCGATAGTACAAACAAAAAAGAAGAATGAAATCCAGTTTAAAAAGTGCAGTAAGCAGCCAAAAGAAGAAAACAAATCCTATCATTTGCAATAACGTGGATGGAGCTAGAGGGTATTATGCTCAGTCAATTAGGCCAGTCTGAGAAATACAAGTACCAAATGATTTCACTCATGTGTGGAGTACGACAACAAAGAAAAAGTGAAGGAAAAACAGCAGCAGACACACAGTACCCAAGAGAGGACTAACCGTTACCAAAGAGAAATGGACTTGGTAGGGTTTGTGGGAAGGGAGTGATAAGGGCGGGGAAAAAGAATGGGGACATTAGGATTTGCATGAACAATGTGTAGGGTGTAGTGTCATGGGGAGGGCTATACAACACAGCGAAGAGAAGTGGTGATTCTACAGCATCTTGCTACACGCTGACGGACAGCGACTGTAACTGGGATTTGGCAAGGACTTGGTGATGGAGGTAGACTAGGAAACATATTGTTCTGCATGTAATTGTATACTAATGAGAACAAAAAAAAATTTCAAAGTGCAGTAAGAGCATAGCTCTCAAATATCAGAATAAAAGTACAGGCTTTGACTGCTCCAATCAAAAGACACAGGGTTAGAAGTACTGATGAAAACTCAAGATCACCTATGTGCTCCCTTAATTGAGACTCACTTGAGATCCAAGGACACAGACAAACTACAAGCTGAAGGGGCGCGGACAGGTACCCTATACAAGTGAATCTGAGAAACAAAGAAACAAATGGATTCTGTTTGAGTCCCCAGAGACAGTCACTAGGAAATAGTCCTACCTAGCCACCGTGAATTTTTTTGTTTGGTTTCAGCAGTGCCCAGGTATAGATTTAGTGGTACTGCAATGTCCTTCTCATTTTTTCTCACATCAACGAATGAATTGCTGTAATAATATGCATCTGGACTTTTGAAATCACTGGGTTTTATGATGTTCACGATTGTAAAGAAGTAATCACCACATAAAGAGGGAAGTTTGAACACTGAACCAAACACGTCTCTCCACAACAAACAATTTGCTCCCAAATGCTCCTGTCTAGAAATAGGTGTTCCTTTTTATTTGTCCCTCCTCCTATCAGTGGTGAACACGCCTATGTCCCTAAAACATGGTGGTGAGTAAAGCACCAAGTATACTTTTATGTCTACAACAGGCAGAGAGGAAGTATACCTGGGGTCTTCAGAGAGCACTTAGGCAATGAATGTAGCTAATTACTGTTAGCAAGCGAGAAGGAGGTATAAGAGGACAGAGGACAGAGATACGTTTTCACGTCCCTGCACCACCATTTACTGCTTTTGTAAGCACACGCGGCTGACTCGATCTGCAACTGTCTCAGTGAGCCCAGTGCTCTCCCTGCGGCCTAGTGACCTTGCAATGTTTTTGGAAGCATAATGTAGCGGAGTGACATAGGTGATGTTGTTAACTGTTCTGTACATAAGGATAGATGGGCAGACAGAAAGATGATTTATTCATAGATAGACAGATAGTTAGATGACAGATGAGGGATAGACAGATGATACACATGATAGATGTTAGGAAGCAAGATAGATGGATAGATATATAGAGAGAAGGACAGTGAGATAGAAGGATATATAGAAAGATAGATAGATATACAGACAGACAGAGCAATAAATAGATACAGATACATATCGATTGACACAAAGCTGTTGCTCATAACCAGGAGATGAATGGTGAGAGCACATAGCTAAACTACAAACAAAATGGAAGAATGAAACCCTGTTCACAAAGTGCAGTAAGCAGCCATAAGAAGAAAACAAATCCTACCATTTGCAATGACGTGGATGGAGCTAGACGGTAGTATGTTCACAGAAATAGGTCGGGCGGCGAAAGACAAGTATCAAATGATTTCACTCATGTGTGGAGTACAACAACAAAGAAAAACTGAAGGAAAACAACAGCAGCAGACTCACAGAACCCGAGAGTTGACTGAAAGTTGCCAAAGGGAAAAGGACTGGGCAGGGAGGTTCTGAAGGGAGGGATAAGTTTGGGGAGAAAGAATGGGGGCATTAGGATTAGCATGTATATTGCGTGGGGTGGGGAAGGCATGGGGAGTGCTGTACAACACAGAGAAGACTATTAGAGATTATATAGCATCTTACTACTCACTGATGGACAGCGACTGAAGAGGATTTTCGGGGGGACTTGGTGAAGGGGGAGCATAGTAAACATAAGGTGCTTCACGTAATTGTAGACTAATGATAACAAAAACATTTTTTTAAGTGCAATAAGGGCACAGCACTGAATCATCAGAATAAAAGGTCAGGCTCTGAGTGCTGCAAACAAAAGACACAGGGTTAAAAGAACGGATGAAAACTCAAAAAACCTACGTGCTTCCTTACAGGAGACTCACTTGAGATCCAAGGACACCGACAAACTACAAGCTGAAGGTGTGGGGACAAGTACCCGACACGAGTGAAACTGAAAAACAAACAATCCAATAAATGGATTGTGTTTGAGCCCCCAGAGACAGTCAGTAGAAAATAGCCCTATCTGGCCACAGTGAATTCTTTTTGTTTGTTTTCAGCAGGGCCCAGCCAGAGATTAAGTGGTGCAGCAACGTCCTTCCTGTTTTCTCTCACTTCAGCAACTGAGTTGCTGTAATAATGAGCATCTGCGCCTTTGAAATCGGTGGGTTTTATGATCTTCACGAATGTGAAGTAATAACCACCTAAAGAGGGAAGTTTGGACACTCAAATAAACATGTCACTCCACAATACACTCTTAGCTCCCAACTGCTCCTGTCTAGAAATTGGTGTTCCTTTTTATTTGACCCTCCGTCCTGTCCGCAGTGATCACGCCGATGTCCTTCAAACATGGTGGTGATCAAAGCAACAAGTTTACTTTTCTGTTGACAACAGGCCCGGAGGAAGGATACTTGTGGTTTTCAGGGAGAACTTAGTCAATGAATGTGGCTAAATAAAGAGAGCAATTTAGAAGGAGATGAAAGAGGACAGAAGATAGAGACACGGGTATATCTCCCTGCACAACCATTTACTGGTTTTGTAGTACACGCGGCCGACACGACCTGAAAGTGTCTCGGTGAACCCAGTGCTCTCCCTACAGAATAGTTACCTTGCAGGATTTTTGGAAGCATAATGTAGGAAAGTGATATAGGGTATATGGTTAAATGTTCTGTACTCAAGGACAGATGGGCAGACAAAAAGATGATTGATTGATTGATAAATAGATAGACAGATAGATAGACAGATATAGGTACATATCGATTAACACAAAGCTACTGCTCATAACCAGGAGAGCAATGGAGAAAGCACATAGCGATAGTACAAACAAAAAAGAAGAATGAAATCCAGTTTAAAAAGTGCAGTAAGCAGCCAAAAGAAGAAAACAAATCCTATCATTTGCAATAACGTGGATGGAGCTAGAGGGTATTATGCTCAGTCAATTAGGCCAGTCGGAGAAATACAAGTACCAAATGATTTCACTCATGTGTGGAGTACGACAACAAAGAAAAAGTGAAGGAAAAACAGCAGCAGACACACAGTACCCAAGAGAGGACTAACCGTTACCAAAGAGAAATGGACTTGGTAGGGTTTGTGGGAATTGAGTGATAAGGGCGGGGAAAAAGAATGGGGATATTAGGATTTGCATGAACAATGTGTAGGGTGTAGTGTCATGGGGAGGGCTATACAACACAGCGAAGAGAAGTGGTGATTCTACAGCATCTTGCTACACGCTGACGGACAGCGACTGTAACTGGGATTTGGCAAGGACTTGGTGATGGAGGTAGACTAGGAAACATATTGTTCTGCATGTAATTGTATACTAATGAGAACAAAAAAAAATTTCAAAGTGCAGTAAGAGCATAGCTCTCAAATATCAGAATAAAAGTACAGGCTTTGACTGCTCCAATCAAAAGACACAGGGTTAGAAGTACTGATGAAAACTCAAGATCACCTATGTGCTCCCTTAATGGAGACTCACTTGAGATCCAAGGACACAGACAAACTACAAGCTGAAGGGGCGCGGACAGGTACCCTATACAAGTGAATCTGAGAAACAAAGAAACAAATGGATTCTGTTTGAGTCCCCAGAGACAGTCACTAGAAAACAGTCCTACCTAGCCACCGTGAATTCTTTTTGTTTGGTTTCAGCAGTGCCCAGGTATAGATTTAGTGGTACTGCAATGTCCTTCTCATTTTTTCTCACATCAACGAATGAATTGCTGTAATAATATGCATCTGGACTTTTGAAATCACTGGGTTTTATGATGTTCACGATTGTAAAGGAGTAATCACCACATAAAGAGGGAAGTTTGAACACTGAACCAAACACGTCTCTCCACAACAAACAATTTGCTCCCAAATGCTCCTGTCTAGAAATAGGTGTTCCTTTTTATTTGTCCCTCCTCCTATCAGTGGTGAACACGCCTATGTCCCTAAAACATGGTGGTGAGTAAAGCACCAAGTATACTTTTATGTCTACAACAGGCAGAGAGGAAGTATACCTGGGGTCTTCAGAGAGCACTTAGGCAATGAATGTAGCTAATTACTGTTAGCAAGCGAGAAGGAGGTATAAGAGGACAGAGGACAGAGATACGGTTTCACGTCCCTGCACCACCATTTACTGGTTTTGTAAGCACACGCGGCTGACTCGATCTGCAACTGTCTCAGTGAGCCCAGTGCTCTCCCTGCGGCCTAGTGACCTTGCAATGTTTTTGGAAGCATAATGTAGCGGAGTGACATAGGTGATGTTGTTAACTGTTCTGTACATAAGGATAGATGGGCAGACAGAAAGATGATTTATTCACAGATAGACAGATAGATAGATGACAGATGAGGGATAGAGAGATGATACACATGATAGATGATAGGAAGCTAGATTGATGGATAGATATATAGAGAGAAGGACAGTGAGATAGAAGGATATATAGAAAGATAGATAGATATACAGACAGACAGAGCAATAAATAGATACAGATACATATCGATTGACACAAAGCTGTTGCTCATAACCAGGAGATGAATGGTGAGAGCACATAGCTAAACTACAAACAAAAAGGAAGAACGAAACCCTGTTTACAAAGTGCAGTAAGCAGCCATAAGAAGAAAACAAATCCTACCATTTGCAATGACGTGGATGGAGCTAGACGGTAGTATGTTCACAGAAATAGGTCGGGCGGCGAAAGACAAGTATCAAATGATTTCACTCATGTGTGGAGTACAACAACAAAGAAAAACTGAAGGAAAACAACAGCAGCAGACTCACAGAACCCGAGAGTTGACTGAAAGTTGCCAAAGGGAAAAGGACTGGGCAGGGAGGTTCTGAAGGGAGGGATAAGTTTGGGGAGAAAGAATGGGGGCATTAGGATTAGCATGTATATTGCGTGGGGTGGGGAAGGCATGGGGAGTGCTGTACAACACAGAGAAGACTATTAGAGATTATTTAGCATCTTACTACTCACTGATGGACAGCGACTGAAGAGGATTTTCGGGGGGACTTGGTGAAGGGGGAGCATAGTAAACATAAGGTGCTTCACGTAATTGTAGACTAATGATAACAAAAAAAATTATTTAAGTGCAATAAGGGCACAGCACTGAATCATCAGAATAAAAGGTCAGGCTCTGAGTGCTGCAAACAAAAGACACAGGGTTAAAAGAACGGATGAAAACTCAAAAAACCTACGTGCTTCCTTACAGGAGACTCACTTGAGATCCAAGGACACCGACAAACTACAAGCTGAAGGTGTGGGGACAAGTACCCGACACGAGTGAAACTGAAAAACAAACAATCCAATAAATGGATTGTGTTTGAGCCCCCAGAGACAGTCAGTAGAAAATAGCCCTATCTGGCCACAGTGAATTCTTTTTGTTTGTTTTCAGCAGGGCCCAGCCAGAGATTAAGTGGTGCAGCAACGTCCTTCCTGTTTTCTCTCACTTCAGCAACTGAGTTGCTGTAATAATGAGCATCTGTGCCTTTGAAATCAGTGGGTTTTATGATCTTCACGAATGTGAAGTAATAACCACCTAAAGAGGGAAGTTTGGACACTCAAATAAACATGTCACTCCACAATACACTCTTAGCTCCCAACTGCTCCTGTCTAGAAATTGGTGTTCCTTTTTATTTGACCCTCCGTCCTATCCGCAGTGATCACGCCGATGTCCTTCAAACATGGTGGTGATCAAAGCAACAAGTTTACTTTTCTGTTGACAACAGGCCCGGAGGAAGGATACTTGTGGTTTTCAGGGAGAACTTAGTCAATGAATGTGGCTAAATAAAGAGAGCAATTTAGAAGGAGATGAAAGAGGACAGAAGATAGAGACACGGGTATATCTCCCTGCACAACCATTTACTGGTTTTGTAGTACACGCGGCCGACACGACCTGAAAGTGTCTCGGTGAACCCAGTGCTCTCCCTACAGAATAGTTACCTTGCAGGATTTTTGGAAGCATAATGTAGGAAAGTGATATAGGGTATATGGTTAAATGTTCTGTACTCAAGGACAGATGGGCAGACAAAAAGATGATTGATTGATTGATAAATAGATAGACAGATAGATAGACAGATATAGGTACATATCGATTAACACAAAGCTACTGCTCATAACCAGGAGAGCAATGGAGAAAGCACATAGCGATAGTACAAACAAAAAAGAAGAATGAAATCCAGTTTAAAAAGTGCAGTAAGCAGCCAAAAGAAGAAAACAAATCCTATCATTTGCAATAACGTGGATGGAGCTAGAGGGTATTATGCTCAGTCAATTAGGCCAGTCGGAGAAATACAAGTACCAAATGATTTCACTCATGTGTGGAGTACGACAACAAAGAAAAAGTGAAGGAAAAACAGCAGCAGACACACAGTACCCAAGAGAGGACTAACCGTTACCAAAGAGAAATGGACTTGGTAGGGTTTGTGGGAAGGGTGTGGTAAGGGCGGGGAAAAAGAATGGGGACATTAGGATTTGCATGAACAATGTGTAGGGTGTAGTGTCATGGGGAGGGCTATACAACACAGCGAAGAGTAGTGGTGATTCTACAGCATCTTGCTACACGCTGACGGACAGCGACTGTAACTGGGATTTGGCAAGGACTTGGTGATGGAGGTAGACTAGGAAACATATTGTTCTGCATGTAATTGTATACTAATGAGAACAAAAAAAAATTTCAAAGTGCAGTAAGAGCATAGCTCTCAAATATCAGAATAAAAGTACAGGCTTTGACTGCTCCAATCAAAAGACACAGGGTTAGAAGTACTGATGAAAACTCAAGATCACCTATGTGCTCCCTTAATGGAGACTCACTTGAGATCCAAGGACACAGACAAACTACAAGCTGAAGGGGCGCGGACAGGTACCCTATACAAGTGAATCTGAGAAACAAAGAAACAAATGGATTCTGTTTGAGTCCCCAGAGACAGTCACTAGAAAACAGTCCTACCTAGCCACCGTGAATTCTTTTTGTTTGGTTTCAGCAGTGCCCAGGTATAGATTTAGTGGTACTGCAATGTCCTTCTCATTTTTTCTCACATCAACGAATGAATTGCTGTAATAATATGCATCTGGACTTTTGAAATCACTGGGTTTTATGATGTTCACGATTGTAAAGGAGTAATCACCACATAAAGAGGGAAGTTTGAACACTGAACCAAACACGTCTCTCCACAACAAACAATTTGCTCCCAAATGCTCCTGTCTAGAAATAGGTGTTCCTTTTTATTTGTCCCTCCTCCTATCAGTGGTGAACACGCCTATGTCCCTAAAACATGGTGGTGAGTAAAGCACCAAGTATACTTTTATGTCTACAACAGGCAGAGAGGAAGTATACCTGGGGTCTTCAGAGAGCACTTAGGCAATGAATGTAGCTAATTACTGTTAGCAAGCGAGAAGGAGGTATAAGAGGACAGAGGACAGAGATACGGTTTCACGTCCCTGCACCACCATTTACTGGTTTTGTAAGCACACGCGGCTGACTCGATCTGCAACTGTCTCAGTGAGCCCAGTGCTCTCCCTGCGGCCTAGTGACCTTGCAATGTTTTTGGAAGCATAATGTAGCGGAGTGACATAGGTGATGTTGTTAACTGTTCTGTACATAAGGATAGATGGGCAGACAGAAAGATGATTTATTCACAGATAGACAGATAGATAGATGACAGATGAGGGATAGACAGATGATACACATGATAGATGATAGGAAGCTAGATTGATGGATAGATATATAGAGAGAAGGACAGTGAGATAGAAGGATATATAGAAAGATAGATAGATATACAGACAGACAGAGCAATAAATAGATACAGATACATATCGATTGACACAAAGCTGTTGCTCATAACCAGGAGATGAATGGTGAGAGCACATAGCTAAACTACAAACAAAAAGGAAGAACGAAACCCTGTTTACAAAGTGCAGTAAGCAGCCATAAGAAGAAAACAAATCCTACCATTTGCAATGACGTGGATGGAGCTAGACGGTAGTATGTTCACAGAAATAGGTCGGGCGGCGAAAGACAAGTATCAAATGATTTCACTCATGTGTGGAGTACAACAACAAAGAAAAACTGAAGGAAAACAACAGCAGCAGACTCACAGAACCCGAGAGTTGACTGAAAGTTGCCAAAGGGAAAAGGACTGGGCAGGGAGGTTCTGAAGGGAGGGATAAGTTTGGGGAGAAAGAATGGGGGCATTAGGATTAGCATGTATATTGCGTGGGGTGGGGAAGGCATGGGGAGTGCTGTACAACACAGAGAAGACTATTAGAGATTATTTAGCATCTTACTACTCACTGATGGACAGCGACTGAAGAGGATTTTCGGGGGGACTTGGTGAAGGGGGAGCATAGTAAACATAAGGTGCTTCACGTAATTGTAGACTAATGATAACAAAAAAAATTATTTAAGTGCAATAAGGGCACAGCACTGAATCATCAGAATAAAAGGTCAGGCTCTGAGTGCTGCAAACAAAAGACACAGGGTTAAAAGAACGGATGAAAACTCAAAAAACCTACGTGCTTCCTTACAGGAGACTCACTTGAGATCCAAGGACACCGACAAACTACAAGCTGAAGGTGTGGGGACAAGTACCCGACACGAGTGAAACTGAAAAACAAACAATCCAATAAATGGATTGTGTTTGAGCCCCCAGAGACAGTCAGTAGAAAATAGCCCTATCTGGCCACAGTGAATTCTTTTTGTTTGTTTTCAGCAGGGCCCAGCCAGAGATTAAGTGGTGCAGCAACGTCCTTCCTGTTTTCTCTCACTTCAGCAACTGAGTTGCTGTAATAATGAGCATCTGTGCCTTTGAAATCAGTGGGTTTTATGATCTTCACGAATGTGAAGTAATAACCACCTAAAGAGGGAAGTTTGGACACTCAAATAAACATGTCACTCCACAATACACTCTTAGCTCCCAACTGCTCCTGTCTAGAAATTGGTGTTCCTTTTTATTTGACCCTCCGTCCTATCCGCAGTGATCACGCCGATGTCCTTCAAACATGGTGGTGATCAAAGCAACAAGTTTACTTTTCTGTTGACAACAGGCCCGGAGGAAGGATACTTGTGGTTTTCAGGGAGAACTTAGTCAATGAATGTGGCTAAATAAAGAGAGCAATTTAGAAGGAGATGAAAGAGGACAGAAGATAGAGACACGGGTATATCTCCCTGCACAACCATTTACTGGTTTTGTAGTACACGCGGCCGACACGACCTGAAAGTGTCTCGGTGAACCCAGTGCTCTCCCTACAGAATAGTTACCTTGCAGGATTTTTGGAAGCATAATGTAGGAAAGTGATATAGGGTATATGGTTAAATGTTCTGTACTCAAGGACAGATGGGCAGACAAAAAGATGATTGATTGATTGATAAATAGATAGACAGATAGATAGACAGATATAGGTACATATCGATTAACACAAAGCTACTGCTCATAACCAGGAGAGCAATGGAGAAAGCACATAGCGATAGTACAAACAAAAAAGAAGAATGAAATCCAGTTTAAAAAGTGCAGTAAGCAGCCAAAAGAAGAAAACAAATCCTATCATTTGCAATAACGTGGATGGAGCTAGAGGGTATTATGCTCAGTCAATTAGGCCAGTCGGAGAAATACAAGTACCAAATGATTTCACTCATGTGTGGAGTACGACAACAAAGAAAAAGTGAAGGAAAAACAGCAGCAGACACACAGTACCCAAGAGAGGACTAACCGTTACCAAAGAGAAATGGACTTGGTAGGGTTTGTGGGAAGGGTGTGGTAAGGGCGGGGAAAAAGAATGGGGACATTAGGATTTGCATGAACAATGTGTAGGGTGTAGTGTCATGGGGAGGGCTATACAACACAGCGAAGAGTAGTGGTGATTCTACAGCATCTTGCTACACGCTGACGGACAGCGACTGTAACTGGGATTTGGCAAGGACTTGGTGATGGAGGTAGACTAGGAAACATATTGTTCTGCATGTAATTGTATACTAATGAGAACAAAAAAAAATTTCAAAGTGCAGTAAGAGCATAGCTCTCAAATATCAGAATAAAAGTACAGGCTTTGACTGCTCCAATCAAAAGACACAGGGTTAGAAGTACTGATTAAAACTCAAGATCACCTATGTGCTCCCTTAATTGAGACTCACTTGAGATCCAAGGACACAGATAAACTACAAGCTGAAGGGGCGCGGACAGGTACCCTATACAAGTGAATCTGAGAAACAAAGAAACAAATGGATTCTGTTTGAGTCCCCAGAGACAGTCACTAGAAAATAGTCCTACCTAGCCACCGTGAATTCTTTTTGTTTGGTTTCAGCAGTGCCCAGGTATAGATTTAGTGGTACTGCAATGTCCTTCTCATTTTTTCTCACATCAACGAATGAATTGCTGTAATAATATGCATCTGGACTTTTGAAATCACTGGGTTTTATGATGTTCACGATTGTAAAGTAGTAATCACCACATAAAGAGGGAAGTTTGAACACTGAACCAAACACGTCTCTCCACAACAAACAATTTGCTCCCAAATGCTCCTGTCTAGAAATAGGTGTTCCTTTTCATTTGTCCCTCCTCCTATCAGTGGTGAACACGCCTATGTCCCTAAAACATGGTGGTGAGTAAAGCACCAAGTATACTTTTATGTCTACAACAGGCAGAGAGGAAGTATACCTGGGGTCTTCAGAGAGCACTTAGGCAATGAATGTAGCTAATTACTGTTAGCAAGCGAGAAGGAGGTATAAGAGGACAGAGGACAGAGATACGGTTTCACGTCCCTGCACCACCATTTACTGGTTTTGTAAGCACACGCGGCTGACTCGATCTGCAACTGTCTCAGTGAGCCCAGTGCTCTCCCTGCGGCCTAGTGACCTTGCAATGTTTTTGGAAGCATAATGTAGCGGAGTGACATAGGTGATGTTGTTAACTGTTCTGTACATAAGGATAGATGGGCAGACAGAAAGATGATTTATTCACAGATAGACAGATAGATAGATGACAGATGAGGGATAGACAGATGATACACATGATAGATGATAGGAAGCTAGATAGATGGATAGATATATAGAGAGAAGGACAGTGAGATAGAAGGATATATAGAAAGATAGATAGATATACAGACAGACAGAGCAATAAATAGATACAGATACATATCGATTGACACAAAGCTGTTGCTCATAACCAGGAGATGAATGGTGAGAGCACATAGCTAAACTACAAACAAAAAGGAAGAACGAAACCCTGTTTACAAAGTGCAGTAAGCAGCCATAAGAAGAAAACAAATCCTACCATTTGCAATGACGTGGATGGAGCTAGACGGTAGTATGTTCACAGAAATAGGTCGGGCGGCGAAAGACAAGTATCAAATGATTTCACTCATGTGTGGAGTACAACAACAAAGAAAAACTGAAGGAAAACAACAGCAGCAGACTCACAGAACCCGAGAGTTGACTGAAAGTTGCCAAAGGGAAAAGGACTGGGCAGGGAGGTTCTGAAGGGAGGGATAAGTTTGGGGAGAAAGAATGGGGGCATTAGGATTAGCATGTATATTGCGTGGGGTGGGGAAGGCATGGGGAGTGCTGTACAACACAGAGAAGACTATTAGAGATTATTTAGCATCTTACTACTCACTGATGGACAGCGACTGAAGAGGATTTTCGGGGGGACTTGGTGAAGGGGGAGCATAGTAAACATAAGGTGCTTCACGTAATTGTAGACTAATGATAACAAAAAAAATTATTTAAGTGCAATAAGGGCACAGCACTGAATCATCAGAATAAAAGGTCAGGCTCTGAGTGCTGCAAACAAAAGACACAGGGTTAAAAGAACGGATGAAAACTCAAAAAACCTACGTGCTTCCTTACAGGAGACTCACTTGAGATCCAAGGACACCGACAAACTACAAGCTGAAGGTGTGGGGACAAGTACCCGACACGAGTGAAACTGAAAAACAAACAATCCAATAAATGGATTGTGTTTGAGCCCCCAGAGACAGTCAGTAGAAAATAGCCCTATCTGGCCACAGTGAATTCTTTTTGTTTGTTTTCAGCAGGGCCCAGCCAGAGATTAAGTGGTGCAGCAACGTCCTTCCTGTTTTCTCTCACTTCAGCAACTGAGTTGCTGTAATAATGAGCATCTGTGCCTTTGAAATCAGTGGGTTTTATGATCTTCACGAATGTGAAGTAATAACCACCTAAAGAGGGAAGTTTGGACACTCAAATAAACATGTCACTCCACAATACACTCTTAGCTCCCAACTGCTCCTGTCTAGAAATTGGTGTTCCTTTTTATTTGACCCTCCGTCCTATCCGCAGTGATCACGCCGATGTCCTTCAAACATGGTGGTGATCAAAGCAACAAGTTTACTTTTCTGTTGACAACAGGCCCGGAGGAAGGATACTTGTGGTTTTCAGGGAGAACTTAGTCAATGAATGTGGCTAAATAAAGAGAGCAATTTAGAAGGAGATGAAAGAGGACAGAAGATAGAGACACGGGTATATCTCCCTGCACAACCATTTACTGGTTTTGTAGTACACGCGGCCGACACGACCTGAAAGTGTCTCGGTGAACCCAGTGCTCTCCCTACAGAATAGTTACCTTGCAGGATTTTTGGAAGCATAATGTAGGAAAGTGATATAGGGTATATGGTTAAATGTTCTGTACTCAAGGACAGATGGGCAGACAAAAAGATGATTGATTGATTGATAAATAGATAGACAGATAGATAGACAGATATAGGTACATATCGATTAACACAAAGCTACTGCTCATAACCAGGAGAGCAATGGAGAAAGCACATAGCGATAGTACAAACAAAAAAGAAGAATGAAATCCAGTTTAAAAAGTGCAGTAAGCAGCCAAAAGAAGAAAACAAATCCTATCATTTGCAATAACGTGGATGGAGCTAGAGGGTATTATGCTCAGTCAATTAGGCCAGTCGGAGAAATACAAGTACCAAATGATTTCACTCATGTGTGGAGTACGACAACAAAGAAAAAGTGAAGGAAAAACAGCAGCAGACACACAGTACCCAAGAGAGGACTAACCGTTACCAAAGAGAAATGGACTTGGTAGGGTTTGTGGGAAGGGAGTGATAAGGGCGGGGAAAAAGAATGGGGACATTAGGATTTGCATGAACAATGTGTAGGGTGTAGTGTCATGGGGAGGGCTATACAACACAGCGAAGAGTAGTGGTGATTCTACAGCATCTTGCTACACGCTGACGGACAGCGACTGTAACTGGGATTTGGCAAGGACTTGGTGATGGAGGTAGACTAGGAAACATATTGTTCTGCATGTAATTGTATACTAATGAGAACAAAAAAAAATTTCAAAGTGCAGTAAGAGCATAGCTCTCAAATATCAGAATAAAAGTACAGGCTTTGACTGCTCCAATCAAAAGACACAGGGTTAGAAGTACTGATGAAAACTCAAGATCACCTATGTGCTCCCTTAATTGAGACTCACTTGAGATCCAAGGACACAGACAAACTACAAGCTGAAGGGGCGCGGACAGGTACCCTATACAAGTGAATCTGAGAAACAAAGAAACAAATGGATTCTGTTTGAGTCCCCAGAGACAGTCACTAGAAAATAGTCCTACCTAGCCACCGTGAATTCTTTTTGTTTGGTTTCAGCAGTGCCCAGGTATAGATTTAGTGGTACTGCAATGTCCTTCTCATTTTTTCTCACATCAACGAATGAATTGCTGTAATAATATGCATCTGGACTTTTGAAATCACTGGGTTTTATGATGTTCACGATTGTAAAGTAGTAATCACCACATAAAGAGGGAAGTTTGAACACTGAACCAAACACGTCTCTCCACAACAAACAATTTGCTCCCAAATGCTCCTGTCTAGAAATAGGTGTTCCTTTTCATTTGTCCCTCCTCCTATCAGTGGTGAACACGCCTATGTCCCTAAAACATGGTGGTGAGTAAAGCACCAAGTATACTTTTATGTCTACAACAGGCAGAGAGGAAGTATACCTGGGGTCTTCAGAGAGCACTTAGGCAATGAATGTAGCTAATTACTGTTAGCAAGCGAGAAGGAGGTATAAGAGGACAGAGGACAGAGATACGGTTTCACGTCCCTGCACCACCATTTACTGGTTTTGTAAGCACACGCGGCTGACTCGATCTGCAACTGTCTCAGTGAGCCCAGTGCTCTCCCTGCGGCCTAGTGACCTTGCAATGTTTTTGGAAGCATAATGTAGCGGAGTGACATAGGTGATGTTGTTAACTGTTCTGTACATAAGGATAGATGGGCAGACAGAAAGATGATTTATTCACAGATAGACAGATAGATAGATGACAGATGAGGGATAGACAGATGATACACATGATAGATGATAGGAAGCTAGATAGATGGATAGATATATAGAGAGAAGGACAGTGAGATAGAAGGATATATAGAAAGATAGATAGATATACAGACAGACAGAGCAATAAATAGATACAGATACATATCGATTGACACAAAGCTGTTGCTCATAACCAGGAGATGAATGGTGAGAGCACATAGCTAAACTACAAACAAAAAGGAAGAACGAAACCCTGTTTACAAAGTGCAGTAAGCAGCCATAAGAAGAAAACAAATCCTACCATTTGCAATGACGTGGATGGAGCTAGACGGTAGTATGTTCACAGAAATAGGTCGGGCGGCGAAAGACAAGTATCAAATGATTTCACTCATGTGTGGAGTACAACAACAAAGAAAAACTGAAGGAAAACAACAGCAGCAGACTCACAGAACCCGAGAGTTGACTGAAAGTTGCCAAAGGGAAAAGGACTGGGCAGGGAGGTTCTGAAGGGAGGGATAAGTTTGGGGAGAAAGAATGGGGGCATTAGGATTAGCATGTATATTGCGTGGGGTGGGGAAGGCATGGGGAGTGCTGTACAACACAGAGAAGACTATTAGAGATTATTTAGCATCTTACTACTCACTGATGGACAGCGACTGAAGAGGATTTTCGGGGGGACTTGGTGAAGGGGGAGCATAGTAAACATAAGGTGCTTCACGTAATTGTAGACTAATGATAACAAAAACATTTTTTTAAGTGCAATAAGGGCACAGCACTGAATCATCAGAATAAAAGGTCAGGCTCTGAGTGCAGCAAACAAAAGACACAGGGTTAAAAGAACGGATGAAAACTCAAAAAACCTACGTGCTTCCTTACAGGAGACTCACTTGAGATCCAAGGACACCGACAAACTACAAGCTGAAGGTGAGGGGACAAGTACCCTACACGAGTGAAACTGAAAAACAAACAATCCAATAAATGGATTGTGTTTGAGACCCCAGAGACAGTCAGTAGAAAATAGCCCTATCTGGCCACAGTGAATTCTTTTTGTTTGTTTTCAGCAGGGCCCAGCCAGAGATTAAGTGGTGCAGCAACGTCCTTCCTGTTTTCTCTCACTTCAGCAACTGAGTTGCTGTAATAATGAGCATCTGTGCCTTTGAAATCGGTGGGTTTTATGATCTTCACGAATGTGAAGTAATAACCACCTAAAGAGGGAAGTTTGGACACTCAAATAAACATGTCACTCCACAATACACTCTTAGCTCCCAACTGCTCCTGTCTAGAAATTGGTGTTCCTTTTTATTTGACCGTCCGTCCTATCCGCAGTGATCACGCCGATGTCCTTCAAACATGGTGGTGATCAAAGCAACAAGTTTACTTTTCTGTTGACAACAGGCCCGGAGGAAGGATACTTGTGGTTTTCAGGGAGAACTTAGTCAATGAATGTGGCTAAATAAAGAGAGCAATTTAGAAGGAGATGAAAGAGGACAGAAGATAGAGACACGGGTATATCTCCCTGCACAACCATTTACTGGTTTTGTAGTACACGCGGCCGACACGACCTGAAAGTGTCTCGGTGAACCCAGTGCTCTCCCTACAGAATAGTTACCTTGCAGGATTTTTGGAAGCATAATGTAGGAAAGTGATATAGGGTATATGGTTAAATGTTCTGTACTCAAGGACAGATGGGCAGACAAAAAGATGATTGATTGATTGATAAATAGATAGACAGATAGATAGACAGATATAGGTACATATCGATTAACACAAAGCTACTGCTCATAACCAGGAGAGCAATGGAGAAAGCACATAGCGATAGTACAAACAAAAAAGAAGAATGAAATCCAGTTTAAAAAGTGCAGTAAGCAGCCAAAAGAAGAAAACAAATCCTATCATTTGCAATAACGTGGATGGAGCTAGAGGGTATTATGCTCAGTCAATTAGGCCAGTCGGAGAAATACAAGTACCAAATGATTTCACTCATGTGTGGAGTACGACAACAAAGAAAAAGTGAAGGAAAAACAGCAGCAGACACACAGTACCCAAGAGAGGACTAACCGTTACCAAAGAGAAATGGACTTGGTAGGGTTTGTGGGAAGGGAGTGATAAGGGCGGGGAAAAAGAATGGGGACATTAGGATTTGCATGAACAATGTGTAGGGTGTAGTGTCATGGGGAGGGCTATACAACACAGCGAAGAGAAGTGGTGATTCTACAGCATCTTGCTACACGCTGACGGACAGCGACTGTAACTGGGATTTGGCAAGGACTTGGTGATGGAGGTAGACTAGGAAACATATTGTTCTGCATGAAATTGTATACTAATGAGAACAAAAAAAAATTTCAAAGTGCAGTAAGAGCATAGCTCTCAAATATCAGAATAAAAGTACAGGCTTTGACTGCTCCAATCAAAAGACACAGGGTTAGAAGTACTGATGAAAACTCAAGATCACCTATGTGCTCCCTTAATTGAGACTCACTTGAGATCCAAGGACACAGACAAACTACAAGCTGAAGGGGCGCGGACAGGTACCCTATACAAGTGAATCTGAGAAACAAAGAAACAAATGGATTCTGTTTGAGTCCCCAGAGACAGTCACTAGAAAATAGTCCTACCTAGCCACCGTGAATTTTTTTGTTTGGTTTCAGCAGTGCCCAGGTATAGATTTAGTGGTACTGCAATGTCCTTCTCATTTTTTCTCACATCAACGAATGAATTGCTGTAATAATATGCATCTGGACTTTTGAAATCACTGGGTTTTATGATGTTCACGATTGTAAAGGAGTAATCACCACATAAAGAGGGAAGTTTGAACACTGAACCAAACACGTCTCTCCACAACAAACAATTTGCTCCCAAATGCTCCTGTCTAGAAATAGGTGTTCCTTTTCATTTGTCCCTCCTCCTATCAGTGGTGAACACGCCTATGTCCCTAAAACATGGTGGTGAGTAAAGCACCAAGTATACTTTTATGTCTACAACAGGCAGAGAGGAAGTATACCTGGGGTCTTCAGAGAGCACTTAGGCAATGAATGTAGCTAATTACTGTTAGCAAGCGAGAAGGAGGTATAAGAGGACAGAGGACAGAGATACGGTTTCACGTCCCTGCACCACCATTTACTGGTTTTGTAAGCACACGCGGCTGACTCGATCTGCAACTGTCTCAGTGAGCCCAGTGCTCTCCCTGCGGCCTAGTGACCTTGCAATGTTTTTGGAAGCATAATGTAGCGGAGTGACATAGGTGATGTTGTTAACTGTTCTGTACATAAGGATAGATGGGCAGACAGAAAGATGATTTATTCACAGATAGACAGATAGATAGATGACAGATGAGGGATAGACAGATGATACACATGATAGATGATAGGAAGCTAGATAGATGGATAGATATATAGAGAGAAGGACAGTGAGATAGAAGGATATATAGAAAGATAGATAGATATACAGACAGACAGAGCAATAAATAGATACAGATACATATCGATTGACACAAAGCTGTTGCTCATAACCAGGAGATGAATGGTGAGAGCACATAGCTAAACTACAAACAAAAAGGAAGAACGAAACCCTGTTTACAAAGTGCAGTAAGCAGCCATAAGAAGAAAACAAATCCTACCATTTGCAATGACGTGGATGGAGCTAGACGGTAGTATGTTCACAGAAATAGGTCGGGCGGCGAAAGACAAGTATCAAATGATTTCACTCATGTGTGGAGTACAACAACAAAGAAAAACTGAAGGAAAACAACAGCAGCAGACTCACAGAACCCGAGAGTTGACTGAAAGTTGCCAAAGGGAAAAGGACTGGGCAGGGAGGTTCTGAAGGGAGGGATAAGTTTGGGGAGAAAGAATGGGGGCATTAGGATTAGCATGTATATTGCGTGGGGTGGGGAAGGCATGGGGAGTGCTGTACAACACAGAGAAGACTATTAGAGATTATTTAGCATCTTACTACTCACTGATGGACAGCGACTGAAGAGGATTTTCGGGGGGACTTGGTGAAGGGGGAGCATAGTAAACATAAGGTGCTTCACGTAATTGTAGACTAATGATAACAAAAAAAATTATTTAAGTGCAATAAGGGCACAGCACTGAATCATCAGAATAAAAGGTCAGGCTCTGAGTGCTGCAAACAAAAGACACAGGGTTAAAAGAACGGATGAAAACTCAAAAAACCTACGTGCTTCCTTACAGGAGACTCACTTGAGATCCAAGGACACCGACAAACTACAAGCTGAAGGTGTGGGGACAAGTACCCGACACGAGTGAAACTGAAAAACAAACAATCCAATAAATGGATTGTGTTTGAGCCCCCAGAGACAGTCAGTAGAAAATAGCCCTATCTGGCCACAGTGAATTCTTTTTGTTTGTTTTCAGCAGGGCCCAGCCAGAGATTAAGTGGTGCAGCAACGTCCTTCCTGTTTTCTCTCACTTCAGCAACTGAGTTGCTGTAATAATGAGCATCTGTGCCTTTGAAATCAGTTTTTTTTATGATCTTCACGAATGTGAAGTAATAACCACCTAAAGAGGGAAGTTTGGACACTCAAATAAACATGTCACTCCACAATACACTCTTAGCTCCCAACTGCTCCTGTCTAGAAATTGGTGTTCCTTTTTATTTGACCCTCCGTCCTATCCGCAGTGATCACGCCGATGTCCTTCAAACATGGTGGTGATCAAAGCAACAAGTTTACTTTTCTGTTGACAACAGGCCCGGAGGAAGGATACTTGTGGTTTTCAGGGAGAACTTAGTCAATGAATGTGGCTAAATAAAGAGAGCAATTTAGAAGGAGATGAAAGAGGACAGAAGATAGAGACACGGGTATATCTCCCTGCACAACCATTTACTGGTTTTGTAGTACACGCGGCCGACACGACCTGAAAGTGTCTCGGTGAACCCAGTGCTCTCCCTACAGAATAGTTACCTTGCAGGATTTTTGGAAGCATAATGTAGGAAAGTGATATAGGGTATATGGTTAAATGTTCTGTACTCAAGGACAGATGGGCAGACAAAAAGATGATTGATTGATTGATAAATAGATAGACAGATAGATAGACAGATATAGGTACATATCGATTAACACAAAGCTACTGCTCATAACCAGGAGAGCAATGGAGAAAGCACATAGCGATAGTACAAACAAAAAAGAAGAATGAAATCCAGTTTAAAAAGTGCAGTAAGCAGCCAAAAGAAGAAAACAAATCCTATCATTTGCAATAACGTGGATGGAGCTAGAGGGTATTATGCTCAGTCAATTAGGCCAGTCGGAGAAATACAAGTACCAAATGATTTCACTCATGTGTGGAGTACGACAACAAAGAAAAAGTGAAGGAAAAACAGCAGCAGACACACAGTACCCAAGAGAGGACTAACCGTTACCAAAGAGAAATGGACTTGGTAGGGTTTGTGGGAAGGGAGTGATAAGGGCGGGGAAAAAGAATGGGGACATTAGGATTTGCATGAACAATGTGTAGGGTGTAGTGTCATGGGGAGGGCTATACAACACAGCGAAGAGTAGTGGTGATTCTACAGCATCTTGCTACACGCTGACGGACAGCGACTGTAACTGGGATTTGGCAAGGACTTGGTGATGGAGGTAGACTAGGAAACATATTGTTCTGCATGTAATTGTATACTAATGAGAACAAAAAAAAATTTCAAAGTGCAGTAAGAGCATAGCTCTCAAATATCAGAATAAAAGTACAGGCTTTGACTGCTCCAATCAAAAGACACAGGGTTAGAAGTACTGATGAAAACTCAAGATCACCTATGTGCTCCCTTAATTGAGACTCACTTGAGATCCAAGGACACAGACAAACTACAAGCTGAAGGGGCGCGGACAGGTACCCTATACAAGTGAATCTGAGAAACAAAGAAACAAATGGATTCTGTTTGAGTCCCCAGAGACAGTCACTAGAAAATAGTCCTACCTAGCCACCGTGAATTCTTTTTGTTTGGTTTCAGCAGTGCCCAGGTATAGATTTAGTGGTACTGCAATGTCCTTCTCATTTTTTCTCACATCAACGAATGAATTGCTGTAATAATATGCATCTGGACTTTTGAAATCACTGGGTTTTATGATGTTCACGATTGTAAAGTAGTAATCACCACATAAAGAGGGAAGTTTGAACACTGAACCAAACACGTCTCTCCACAACAAACAATTTGCTCCCAAATGCTCCTGTCTAGAAATAGGTGTTCCTTTTCATTTGTCCCTCCTCCTATCAGTGGTGAACACGCCTATGTCCCTAAAACATGGTGGTGAGTAAAGCACCAAGTATACTTTTATGTCTACAACAGGCAGAGAGGAAGTATACCTGGGGTCTTCAGAGAGCACTTAGGCAATGAATGTAGCTAATTACTGTTAGCAAGCGAGAAGGAGGTATAAGAGGACAGAGGACAGAGATACGGTTTCACGTCCCTGCACCACCATTTACTGGTTTTGTAAGCACACGCGGCTGACTCGATCTGCAACTGTCTCAGTGAGCCCAGTGCTCTCCCTGCGGCCTAGTGACCTTGCAATGTTTTTGGAAGCATAATGTAGCGGAGTGACATAGGTGATGTTGTTAACTGTTCTGTACATAAGGATAGATGGGCAGACAGAAAGATGATTTATTCACAGATAGACAGATAGATAGATGACAGATGAGGGATAGACAGATGATACACATGATAGATGATAGGAAGCTAGATAGATGGATAGATATATAGAGAGAAGGACAGTGAGATAGAAGGATATATAGAAAGATAGATAGATATACAGACAGACAGAGCAATAAATAGATACAGATACATATCGATTGACACAAAGCTGTTGCTCATAACCAGGAGATGAATGGTGAGAGCACATAGCTAAACTACAAACAAAAAGGAAGAACGAAACCCTGTTTACAAAGTGCAGTAAGCAGCCATAAGAAGAAAACAAATCCTACCATTTGCAATGACGTGGATGGAGCTAGACGGTAGTATGTTCACAGAAATAGGTCGGGCGGCGAAAGACAAGTATCAAATGATTTCACTCATGTGTGGAGTACAACAACAAAGAAAAACTGAAGGAAAACAACAGCAGCAGACTCACAGAACCCGAGAGTTGACTGAAAGTTGCCAAAGGGAAAAGGACTGGGCAGGGAGGTTCTGAAGGGAGGGATAAGTTTGGGGAGAAAGAATGGGGGCATTAGGATTAGCATGTATATTGCGTGGGGTGGGGAAGGCATGGGGAGTGCTGTACAACACAGAGAAGACTATTAGAGATTATTTAGCATCTTACTACTCACTGATGGACAGCGACTGAAGAGGATTTTCGGGGGGACTTGGTGAAGGGGGAGCATAGTAAACATAAGGTGCTTCACGTAATTGTAGACTAATGATAACAAAAACATTTTTTTAAGTGCAATAAGGGCACAGCACTGAATCATCAGAATAAAAGGTCAGGCTCTGAGTGCTGCAAACAAAAGACACAGGGTTAAAAGAACGGATGAAAACTCAAAAAACCTACGTGCTTCCTTACAGGAGACTCACTTGAGATCCAAGGACACCGACAAACTACAAGCTGAAGGTGAGGGGACAAGTACCCTACACGAGTGAAACTGAAAAACAAACAATCCAATAAATGGATTGTGTTTGAGACCCCAGAGACAGTCAGTAGAAAATAGCCCTATCTGGCCACAGTGAATTCTTTTTGTTTGTTTTCAGCAGGGCCCAGCCAGAGATTAAGTGGTGCAGCAACGTCCTTCCTGTTTTCTCTCACTTCAGCAACTGAGTTGCTGTAATAATGAGCATCTGTGCCTTTGAAATCGGTGGGTTTTATGATATTCACGAATGTGAAGTAATAACCACCTAAAGAGGGAAGTTTGGACACTCAAATAAACATGTCACTCCACAATACACTCTTAGCTCCCAACTGCTCCTGTCTAGAAATTGGTGTTCCTTTTTATTTGACCGTCCGTCCTATCCGCAGTGATCACGCCGATGTCCTTCAAACATGGTGGTGATCAAAGCAACAAGTTTACTTTTCTGTTGACAACAGGCCCGGAGGAAGGATACTTGTGGTTTTCAGGGAGAACTTAGTCAATGAATGTGGCTAAATAAAGAGAGCAATTTAGAAGGAGATGAAAGAGGACAGAAGATAGAGACACGGGTATATCTCCCTGCACAACCATTTACTGGTTTTGTAGTACACGCGGCCGACACGACCTGAAAGTGTCTCGGTGAACCCAGTGCTCTCCCTACAGAATAGTTACCTTGCAGGATTTTTGGAAGCATAATGTAGGAAAGTGATATAGGGTATATGGTTAAATGTTCTGTACTCAAGGACAGATGGGCAGACAAAAAGATGATTGATTGATTGATAAATAGATAGACAGATAGATAGACAGATATAGGTACATATCGATTAACACAAAGCTACTGCTCATAACCAGGAGAGCAATGGAGAAAGCACATAGCGATAGTACAAGCAAAAAAGAAGAATGAAATCCAGTTTAAAAAGTGCAGTAAGCAGCCAAAAGAAGAAAACAAATCCTATCATTTGCAATAACGTGGATGGAGCTAGAGGGTATTATGCTCAGTCAATTAGGCCAGTCGGAGAAATACAAGTACCAAATGATTTCACTCATGTGTGGAGTACGACAACAAAGAAAAAGTGAAGGAAAAACAGCAGCAGACACACAGTACCCAAGAGAGGACTAACCGTTACCAAAGAGAAATGGACTTGGTAGGGTTTGTGGGAAGGGAGTGATAAGGGCGGGGAAAAAGAATGGGGACATTAGGATTTGCATGAACAATGTGTAGGGTGTAGTGTCATGGGGAGGGCTATACAACACAGCGAAGAGAAGTGGTGATTCTACAGCATCTTGCTACACGCTGACGGACAGCGACTATAACTGGGATTTGGCAAGGACTTGGTGATGGAGGTAGACTAGGAAACATATTGTTCTGCATGAAATTGTATACTAATGAGAACAAAAAAAAATTTCAAAGTGCAGTAAGAGCATAGCTCTCAAATATCAGAATAAAAGTACAGGCTTTGACTGCTCCAATCAAAAGACACAGGGTTAGAAGTACTGATGAAAACTCAAGATCACCTATGTGCTCCCTTAATTGAGACTCACTTGAGATCCAAGGACACAGACAAACTACAAGCTGAAGGGGCGCGGACAGGTACCCTATACAAGTGAATCTGAGAAACAAAGAAACAAATGGATTCTGTTTGAGTCCCCAGAGACAGTCACTAGAAAATAGTCCTACCTAGCCACCGTGAATTTTTTTGTTTGGTTTCAGCAGTGCCCAGGTATAGATTTAGTGGTACTGCAATGTCCTTCTCATTTTTTCTCACATCAACGAATGAATTGCTGTAATAATATGCATCTGGACTTTTGAAATCACTGGGTTTTATGATGTTCACGATTGTAAAGGAGTAATCACCACATAAAGAGGGAAGTTTGAACACTGAACCAAACACGTCTCTCCACAACAAACAATTTGCTCCCAAATGCTCCTGTCTAGAAATAGGTGTTCCTTTTCATTTGTCCCTCCTCCTATCAGTGGTGAACACGCCTATGTCCCTAAAACATGGTGGTGAGTAAAGCACCAAGTATACTTTTATGTCTACAACAGGCAGAGAGGAAGTATACCTGGGGTCTTCAGAGAGCACTTAGGCAATGAATGTAGCTAATTACTGTTAGCAAGCGAGAAGGAGGTATAAGAGGACAGAGGACAGAGATACGGTTTCACGTCCCTGCACCACCATTTACTGGTTTTGTAAGCACACGCGGCTGACTCGATCTGCAACTGTCTCAGTGAGCCCAGTGCTCTCCCTGCGGCCTAGTGACCTTGCAATGTTTTTGGAAGCATAATGTAGCGGAGTGACATAGGTGATGTTGTTAACTGTTCTGTACATAAGGATAGATGGGCAGACAGAAAGATGATTTATTCACAGATAGACAGATAGATAGATGACAGATGAGGGATAGACAGATGATACACATGATAGATGATAGGAAGCTAGATAGATGGATAGATATATAGAGAGAAGGACAGTGAGATAGAAGGATATATAGAAAGATAGATAGATATACAGACAGACAGAGCAATAAATAGATACAGATACATATCGATTGACACAAAGCTGTTGCTCATAACCAGGAGATGAATGGTGAGAGCACATAGCTAAACTACAAACAAAAAGGAAGAACGAAACCCTGTTTACAAAGTGCAGTAAGCAGCCATAAGAAGAAAACAAATCCTACCATTTGCAATGACGTGGATGGAGCTAGACGGTAGTATGTTCACAGAAATAGGTCGGGCGGCGAAAGACAAGTATCAAATGATTTCACTCATGTGTGGAGTACAACAACAAAGAAAAACTGAAGGAAAACAACAGCAGCAGACTCACAGAACCCGAGAGTTGACTGAAAGTTGCCAAAGGGAAAAGGACTGGGCAGGGAGGTTCTGAAGGGAGGGATAAGTTTGGGGAGAAAGAATGGGGGCATTAGGATTAGCATGTATATTGCGTGGGGTGGGGAAGGCATGGGGAGTGCTGTACAACACAGAGAAAACTATTAGAGATTATATAGCATCTTACTACTCACTGATGGACAGCGACTGAAGAGGATTTTCGGGGGGACTTGGTGAAGGGGGAGCATAGTAAATATAAGGTGCTTCACGTAATTGTAGACTAATGATAACAAAAAAATTTTTTTAAGTGCAATAAGGGCACAGAACTGAATCATCAGAATAAAAGGTCAGGCTCTGAGTGCTGCAAACAAAAGACACAGGGTTAAAAGAACGGATGAAAACTCAAAAAACCTACGTGCTTCCTTACAGGAGACTCACTTGAGATCCAAGGACACCGACAAACTACAAGCTGAAGGTGTGGGGACAAGTACCCGACACGAGTGAAACTGAAAAACAAACAATCCAATAAATGGATTGTGTTTGAGCCCCCAGAGACAGTCAGTAGAAAATAGCCCTATCTGGCCACAGTGAATTCTTTTTGTTTGTTTTCAGCAGGGCCCAGCCAGAGATTTAGTGGTGCAGCAACGTCCTTCCTGTTTTCTCTCACTTCAGCAACTGAGTTGCTGTAATAATGAGCATCTGTGCCTTTGAAATCGGTGGGTTTTATGATCTTCACGAATGTGAAGTAATAAAAACCTAAAGAGGGAAGTTTGGACACTCAAATAAACATGTCACTCCACAATACACTCTTAGCTCCCAACTGCTCCTGTCTAGAAATTGGTGTTCCTTTTTATTTGACCCTCCGTCCTATCCGCAGTGATCACGCCGATGTCCTTCAAACATAGTGGTGATCAAAGTAACAAGTTTACTTTTCTGTTGACAACAGGCCCGGAGGAAGGATAATTGCGGTTTTCAGGGAGAACTTAGTCAATGAATGTGGCTAAATAAAGAGAGCAATTTAGAAGGAGATGAAAGAGGACAGAAGATAGAGACACGGGTATATCTCCCTGCACAACCATTTACTGGTTTTGTAGTACACGCGGCCGACACGACCTGAAAGTGTCTCGGTGAACCCAGTGCTCTCCCTACAGAATAGTTACCTTGCAGGATTTTTGGAAGCATAATGTAGGAAAGTGATATAGGGTATATGGTTAAATGTTCTGTACTCAAGGACAGATGGGCAGACAAAAAGATGATTGATTGATTGATAAATAGATAGACAGATAGATAGACAGATATAGGTACATATCGATTAACACAAAGCTACTGCTCATAACCAGGAGAGCAATGGAGAAAGCACATAGCGATAGTACAAACAAAAAAGAAGAATGAAATCCAGTTTAAAAAGTGCAGTAAGCAGCCAAAAGAAGAAAACAAATCCTATCATTTGCAATAACGTGGATGGAGCTAGAGGGTATTATGCTCAGTCAATTAGGCCAGTCGGAGAAATACAAGTACCAAATGATTTCACTCATGTGTGGAGTACGACAACAAAGAAAAAGTGAAGGAAAAACAGCAGCAGACACACAGTACCCAAGAGAGGACTAACCGTTACCAAAGAGAAATGGACGTGGTAGGGTTTGTGGGAAGGGAGTGATAAGGGCGGGGAAAAAGAATGGGGACATTAGGATTTGCATGAACAATGTGTAGGGTGTAGTGTCATGGGGTGGGCTAAACAACACAGCGAAGAGAAGTGGTGATTCTACAGCATCTTGCTACACGCTGACGGACAGCGACTGTAACTGGGATTTGGCAAGGACTTGGTGATGGAGGTAGACTAGGAAACATATTGTTCTGCATGTAATTGTATACTAATGAGAACAAAAAAAAATTTCAAAGTGCAGTAAGAGCATAGCTCTCAAATATCAGAATAAAAGTACAGGCTTTGACTGCTCCAATCAAAAGACACAGGGTTAGAAGTACTGATGAAAACTCAAGATCACCTATGTGCTCCCTTAATGGAGACTCACTTGAGATCCAAGGACACAGACAAACTACAAGCTGAAGGGGCACGGACAGGTTCCCTATACAAGTGAATCTGAGAAACAAAGAAACAAATGGATTCTGTTTGAGTCCCCAGAGACAGTCACTAGAAAATAGTCCTACCTAGCCACCGTGAATTCTTTTTGTTTGGTTTCAGCAGTGCCCAGGTATAGATTTAGTGGTACTGCAATGTCCTTCTCATTTTTTCTCACATCAACGAATGAATTGCTGTAATAATATGCATCTGGACTTTTGAAATCACTGGGTTTTATGATGTTCACGATTGTAAAGAAGTAATCACCACATAAAGAGGGAAGTTTGAACACTGAACCAAACATGTCTCTCCACAACAAACAATTTGCTCCCAAATGCTCCTGTCTAGAAACAGGTGTTCCTTTTTATTTGTCCCTCCTCCTATCAGTGGTGAACACGCCTATGTCCCTAAAACATGGTGGTGAGTAAAGCACCAAGTATACTTTTATGTCTACAACAGGCAGAGAGGAAGTATACCTGGGGTCTTCAGAGAGCACTTAGGCAATGAATGTAGCTAATTACTGTTAGCAAGCGAGAAGGAGGATAAGAGGACAGAGTACAGAGATACGGTTTCACGTCCCTGCACCACCATTTACTGGTTTTGTAAGCACACGCGGCTGACTCGATCTGCAACTGTCTCAGTGAGCCCAGTGCTCTCCCTGCGGCCTAGTGACCTTGCAATGTTTTTGGAAGCATAATGTAGCGGAGTGACATAGGTGATGTTGTTAACTGTTCTGTACATAAGGATAGATGGGCAGACAGAAAGATGATATATTCACAGATAGACAGATAGATAGATGACAGATGAGGGATAGACAGATGATACACATGATAGATGATAGGAACCTAGATAGATGGATAGATATATAGAGAGAAGGATAGTGAGATAGAAGGATATATAGAAAGATAGATAGATATACAGACAGACAGAGCAATAAATAGATACAGATACATATCGATTGACACAAAGCTGTTGCTCATAACCAGGAGATGAATGGTGAGAGCACATAGCTAAACTACAAACAAAAAGGAAGAACGAAACCCTGTTTACAAAGTGCAGTAAGCAGCCATAAGAAGAAAACAAATCCTACCATTTGCAATGACGTGGATGGAGCTAGACGGTAGTATGTTCACAGAAATAGGTCGGGCGGCGAAAGACAAGTATCAAATGATTTCACTCATGTGTGGAGTACAACAACAAAGAAAAACTGAAGGAAAACAACAGCAGCAGACTCACAGAACCCGAGAGTTGACTGAAAGTTGCCAAAGGGAAAAGGACTGGGCAGGGAGGTTCTGAAGGGAGGGATAAGTTTGGGGAGAAAGAATGGGGGCATTAGGATTAGCATGTATATTGCGTGGGGTGGGGAAGGCATAGGGAGTGCTGTACAACACAGAGAAGACTATTAGATATTATTTAGCATCTTGCTACTCACTGATGGACAGCGACTGAAGAGGATTTTCGGGGGGACTTGGTGAAGGGGGAGCATAGTAAACATAAGGTGCTTCACGTAATTGTAGACTAATGATAACAAAAAAATTTTTTTAAGTGCAATAAGGGCACAGCAGTGAATCATCAGAATAAAAGGTCAGGCTCTGAGTGCTGCAAACAAAAGACACAGGGTTAAAAGAACGGATGAAAACTCAAAAAACCTACGTGCTTCCTTACAGGAGACTCACTTGAGATCCAAGGACACCGACAAACTACAAGCTGAAGGTGTGGGGACAAGTACCCGACACGAGTGAAACTGAAAAACAAACAATCCAATAAATGGATTGTGTTTGAGCCCCCAGAGACAGTCAGTAGAAAATAGCCCTATCTGGCCACAGTGAATTCTTTTTGTTTGTTTTCAGCAGGGCCCAGCCAGAGATTAAGTGGTGCAGCAACGTCCTTCCTGTTTTCTCTCACTTCAGCAACTGAGTTGCTGTAATAATGAGCATCTGTGCCTTTGAAATCAGTGGGTTTTATGATCTTCACGAATGTGAAGTAATAACCACCTAAAGAGGGAAGTTTGGACACTCAAATAAACATGTCACTCCACAATACACTCTTAGCTCCCAACTGCTCCTGTCTAGAAATTGGTGTTCCTTTTTATTTGACCCTCCGTCCTATCCGCAGTGATCACGCCGATGTCCTTCAAACATGGTGGTGATCAAAGCAACAAGTTTACTTTTCTGTTGACAACAGGCCCGGAGGAAGGATACTTGTGGTTTTCAGGGAGAACTTAGTCAATGAATGTGGCTAAATAAAGAGAGCAATTTAGAAGGAGATGAAAGAGGACAGAAGATAGAGACACGGGTATATCTCCCTGCACAACCATTTACTGGTTTTGTAGTACACGCGGCCGACACGACCTGAAAGTGTCTCGGTGAACCCAGTGCTCTCCCTACAGAATAGTTACCTTGCAGGATTTTTGGAAGCATAATGTAGGAAAGTGATATTGGGTATATGGTTAAATGTTCTGTACTCAAGGACAGATGGGCAGACAAAAAGATGATTGATTGATTGATAAATAGATAGATAGATAGACAGATATAGGTACATATCGATTAACACAAAGCTACTGCTCATAACCAGGAGAGCAATGGAGAAAGCACATAGCGATAGTACAAACAAAAAAGAAGAATGAAATCCAGTTTAAAAAGTGCAGTAAGCAGCCAAAAGAAGAAAACAAATCCTATCATTTGCAATAACGTGGATGGAGCTAGAGGGTATTATGCTCAGTCAATTAGGCCAGTCGGAGAAATACAAGTACCAAATGATTTCACTCATGTGTGGAGTACGACAACAAAGAAAAAGTGAAGGAAAAACAGCAGCAGACACACAGTACCCAAGAGAGGACTAACCGTTACCAAAGAGAAATGGACTTGGTAGGGTTTGTGGGAAGGGAGTGATAAGGGCGGGGAAAAAGAATGGGGACATTAGGATTTGCATGAACAATGTGTAGGGTGTAGTGTCATGGGGAGGGCTATACAACACAGCGAAGAGAAGTGGTGATTCTACAGCATCTTGCTACACGCTGACGGACAGCGACTGTAACTGGGATTTGGCAAGGACTTGGTGATGGAGGTAGACTAGGAAACATATTGTTCTGCATGTAATTGTATACTAATGAGAACAAAAAAAAATTTCAAAGTGCAGTAAGAGCATAGCTCTCAAATATCAGAATAAAAGTACAGGCTTTGACTGCTCCAATCAAAAGACACAGGGTTAGAAGTACTGATGAAAACTCAAGATCACCTATGTGCTCCGTTAATGGAGAATCACTTGAGATCCAAGGACACAGACAAACTACAAGCTGAAGGGGCGCGGACAGGTACCCTATACAAGTGAATCTGAGAAACAAAGAAACAAATGGATTCTGTTTGAGTCAACAGAGGCAGTCACTAGAAAATAGTCCTACCTAGCCACCGTGAATTCTTTTTGTTTGGTTTCAGCAGTGCCCAGGTATAGATTTAGTGGTACTGCAATGTCCTTCTCATTTTTTCTCACATCAACGAATGAATTGCTGTAATAATATGCATCTGGACTTTTGAAATCACTGGGTTTTATGATGTTCACGATTGTAAAGTAGTAATCACCACATAAAGAGGGAAGTTTGAACACTGAACCAAACACGTCTCTCCACAACAAACAATTTGCTCCCAAATGCTCCTGTCTAGAAATAGGTGTTCCTTTTCATTTGTCCCTCCTCCTATCAGTGGTGAACACGCCTATGTCCCTAAAACATGGTGGTGAGTAAAGCACCAAGTATACTTTTATGTCTACAACAGGCAGAGAGGAAGTATACCTGGGGTCTTCAGAGAGCACTTAGGCAATGAATGTAGCTAATTACTGTTAGCAAGCGAGAAGGAGGTATAAGAGGACAGAGGACAGAGATACGGTTTCACGTCCCTGCACCACCATTTACTGGTTTTGTAAGCACACGCGGCTGACTCGATCTGCAACTGTCTCAGTGAGCCCAGTGCTCTCCCTGCGGCCTAGTGACCTTGCAATGTTTTTGGAAGCATAATGTAGCGGAGTGACATAGGTGATGTTGTTAACTGTTCTGTACATAAGGATAGATGGGCAGACAGAAAGATGATTTATTCACAGATAGACAGATAGATAGATGACAGATGAGGGATAGACAGATGATACACATGATAGATGATAGGAAGCTAGATAGATGGATAGATATATAGAGAGAAGGACAGTGAGACAGAAGGATATATAGAAAGATAGATAGATATACAGACAGACAGAGCAATAAATAGATACAGATACATATCGATTGACACAAAGCTGTTGCTCATAACCAGGAGATGAATGGTGAGAGCACATAGCTAAACTACAAACAAAAAGGAAGAACGAAACCCTGTTTACAAAGTGCAGTAAGCAGCCATAAGAAGAAAACAAATCCTACCATTTGCAATGACGTGGATGGAGCTAGACGGTAGTATGTTCACAGAAATAGGTCGGGCGGCGAAAGACAAGTATCAAATGATTTCACTCATGTGTGGAGTACAACAACAAAGAAAAACTGAAGGAAAACAACAGCAGCAGACTCACAGAACCCGAGAGTTGACTGAAAGTTGCCAAAGGGAAAAGGACTGGGCAGGGAGGTTCTGAAGGGAGGGATAAGTTTGGGGAGAAAGAATGGGGGCATTAGGATTAGCATGTATATTGCGTGGGGTGGGGAAGGCATGGGGAGTGTTGTACAACACAGAGAAGACTATTAGAGGTTATATAGCATCTTACTACTCACTGATGGACAGCGACTGAAGAGGATTTTCGGGGGGACTTGGTGAAGGGGGAGCATAGTAAACATAAGGTGCTTCACGTAATTGTAGACTAATGATAACAAAAACATTTTTTTAAGTGCAATAAGGGCACAGCACTGAATCATCAGAATAAAAGGTCAGGCTCTGAGTGCTGCAAACAAAAGACACAGGGTTAAAAGAACGGATGAAAACTCAAAAAACCTACGTGCTTCCTTACAGGAGACTCACTTGAGATCCAAGGACACCGACAAACTACAAGCTGAAGGTGTGGGGACAAGTACCCGACACGAGTGAAACTGAAAAACAAACAATCCAATAAATGTATTGTGTTTGAGCCCCCAGAGACAGTCAGTAGAAAATAGCCCTATCTGGCCACAGTGAATTCTTTTTGTTTGTTTTCAGCAGGGCCCAGCCAGAGATTAAGTGGTGCAGCAACGTCCTTCCTGTTTTCTCTCACTTCAGCAACTGAGTTGCTGTAATAATGAGCATCTGTGCCTTTGAAATCAGTGGGTTTTATGATCTTCACGAATGTGAAGTAATAACCACCTAAAGAGGGAAGTTTGGACACTCAAATAAACATGTCACTCCACAATACACTCTTAGCTCCCAACTGCTCCTGTCTAGAAATTGGTGTTCCTTTTTATTTGACCCTCCGTCCTATCCGCAGTGATCACGCCGATGTCCTTCAAACATGGTGGTGATCAAAGCAACAAGTTTACTTTTCTGTTGACAACAGGCCCGGAGGAAGGATACTTGTGGTTTTCAGGGAGAACTTAGTCAATGAATGTGGCTAAATAAAGAGAGCAATTTAGAAGGAGATGAAAGAGGACAGAAGATAGAGACACGGGTATATCTCCCTGCACAACCATTTACTGGTTTTTTAGTACACGCGGCCGACACGACCTGAAAGTGTCTCGGTGAACCCAGTGCTCTCCCTACAGAATAGTTACCTTGCAGGATTTTTGGAAGCATAATGTAGGAAAGTGATATTGGGTATATGGTTAAATGTTCTGTACTCAAGGACAGATGGGCAGACAAAAAGATGATTGATTGATTGATAAATAGATAGACAGATAGATAGACAGATATAGGTACATATCGATTAACACAAAGCTACTGCTCATAACCAGGAGAGCAATGGAGAAAGCACATAGCGATAGTACAAACAAAAAAGAAGAATGAAATCCAGTTTAAAAAGTGCAGTAAGCAGCCAAAAGAAGAAAACAAATCCTATCATTTGCAATAACGTGGATGGAGCTAGAGGGTATTATGCTCAGTCAATTAGGCCAGTCGGAGAAATACAAGTACCAAATGATTTCACTCATGTGTGGAGTACGACAACAAAGAAAAAGTGAAGGAAAAACAGCAGCAGACACACAGTACCCAAGAGAGGACTAACCGTTACCAAAGAGAAATGGACTTGGTAGGGTTTGTGGGAAGGGAGTGATAAGGGCGGGGAAAAAGAATGGGGACATTAGGATTTGCATGAACAATGTGTAGGGTGTAGTGTCATGGGGAGGGCTATACAACACAGCGAAGAGAAGTGGTGATTCTACAGCATCTTGCTACACGCTGACGGACAGCGACTGTAACTGGGATTTGGCAAGGACTTGGTGATGGAGGTAGACTAGGAAACATATTGTTCTGCATGTAATTGTATACTAATGAGAACAAAAAAAAATTTCAAAGTGCAGTAAGAGCATAGCTCTCAAATATCAGAATAAAAGTACAGGCTTTGACTGCTCCAATCAAAAGACACAGGGTTAGAAGTACTGATGAAAACTCAAGATCACCTATGTGCTCCGTTAATGGAGAATCACTTGAGATCCAAGGACACAGACAAACTACAAGCTGAAGGGGCGCGGACAGGTACCCTATACAAGTGAATCTGAGAAACAAAGAAACAAATGGATTCTGTTTGAGTCCCCAGAGGCAGTCACTAGAAAATAGTCCTACCTAGCCACCGTGAATTCTTTTTGTTTGGTTTCAGCAGTGCCCAGGTATAGATTTAGTGGTACTGCAATGTCCTTCTCATTTTTTCTCACATCAACGAATGAATTGCTGTAATAATATGCATCTGGACTTTTGAAATCACTGGGTTTTATGATGTTCACGATTGTAAAGTAGTAATCACCACATAAAGAGGGAAGTTTGAACACTGAACCAAACACGTCTCTCCACAACAAACAATTTGCTCCCAAATGCTCCTGTCTAGAAATAGGTGTTCCTTTTCATTTGTCCCTCCTCCTATCAGTGGTGAACACGCCTATGTCCCTAAAACATGGTGGTGAGTAAAGCACCAAGTATACTTTTATGTCTACAACAGGCAGAGAGGAAGTATACCTGGGGTCTTCAGAGAGCACTTAGGCAATGAATGTAGCTAATTACTGTTAGCAAGCGAGAAGGAGGTATAAGAGGACAGAGGACAGAGATACGGTTTCACGTCCCTGCACCACCATTTACTGGTTTTGTAAGCACACGCGGCTGACTCGATCTGCAACTGTCTCAGTGAGCCCAGTGCTCTCCCTGCGGCCTAGTGACCTTGCAATGTTTTTGGAAGCATAATGTAGCGGAGTGACATAGGTGATGTTGTTAACTGTTCTGTACATAAGGATAGATGGGCAGACAGAAAGATGATTTATTCACAGATAGACAGATAGATAGATGACAGATGAGGGATAGACAGATGATACACATGATAGATGATAGGAAGCTAGATAGATGGATAGATATATAGAGAGAAGGACAGTGAGACAGAAGGATATATAGAAAGATAGATAGATATACAGACAGACAGAGCAATAAATAGATACAGATACATATCGATTGACACAAAGCTGTTGCTCATAACCAGGAGATGAATGGTGAGAGCACTTAGCTAAACTACAAACAAAAAGGAAGAACGAAACCCTGTTTACAAAGTGCAGTAAGCAGCCATAAGAAGAAAACAAATCCTACCATTTGCAATGACGTGGATGGAGCTAGACGGTAGTATGTTCACAGAAATAGGTCGGGCGGCGAAAGACAAGTATCAAATGATTTCACTCATGTGTGGAGTACAACAACAAAGAAAAACTGAAGGAAAACAACAGCAGCAGACTCACAGAACCCGAGAGTTGACTGAAAGTTGCCAAAGGGAAAAGGACTGGGCAGGGAGGTTCTGAAGGGAGGGATAAGTTTGGGGAGAAAGAATGGGGGCATTAGGATTAGCATGTATATTGCGTGGGGTGGGGAAGGCATGGGGAGTGTTGTACAACACAGAGAAGACTATTAGAGATTATATAGCATCTTACTACTCACTGATGGACAGCGACTGAAGAGGATTTTCGGGGGGACTTGGTGAAGGGGGAGCATAGTAAACATAAGGTGCTTCACGTAATTGTAGACTAATGATAACAAAAACATTTTTTTAAGTGCAATAAGGGCACAGCACTGAATCATCAGAATAAAAGGTCAGGCTCTGAGTGCTGCAAACAAAAGACACAGGGTTAAAAGAACGGATGAAAACTCAAAAAACCTACGTGCTTCCTTACAGGAGACTCACTTGAGATCCAAGGACACCGACAAACTACAAGCTGAAGGTGTGGGGACAAGTACCCGACACGAGTGAAACTGAAAAACAAACAATCCAATAAATGGATTGTGTTTGAGCCCCCAGAGACAGTCAGTAGAAAATAGCCCTATCTGGCCACAGTGAATTCTTTTTGTTTGTTTTCAGCAGGGCCCAGCCAGAGATTAAGTGGTGCAGCAACGTCCTTCCTGTTTTCTCTCACTTCAGCAACTGAGTTGCTGTAATAATGAGCATCTGTGCCTTTGAAATCAGTGGGTTTTATGATCTTCACGAATGTGAAGTAATAACCACCTAAAGAGGGAAGTTTGGACACTCAAATAAACATGTCACTCCACAATACACTCTTAGCTCCCAACTGCTCCTGTCTAGAAATTGGTGTTCCTTTTTATTTGACCCTCCGTCCTGTCCGCAGTGATCACGCCGATGTCCTTCAAACATGGTGGTGATCAAAGCAACAAGTTTACTTTTCTGTTGACAACAGGCCCGGAGGAAGGATACTTGTGGTTTTCAGGGAGAACTTAGTCAATGAATGTGGCTAAATAAAGAGAGCAATTTAGAAGGAGATGAAAGAGGACAGAAGATAGAGACACGGGTATATCTCCCTGCACAACCATTTACTGGTTTTGTAGTACACGCGGCCGACACGACCTGAAAGTGTCTCGGTGAACCCAGTGCTCTCCCTACAGAATAGTTACCTTGCAGGATTTTTGGAAGCATAATGTAGGAAAGTGATATTGGGTATATGGTTAAATGTTCTGTACTCAAGGACAGATGGGCAGACAAAAAGATGATTGATTGATTGATAAATAGATAGACAGATAGATAGACAGATATAGGTACATATCGATTAACACAAAGCTACTGCTCATAACCAGGAGAGCAATGGAGAAAGCACATAGCGATAGTACAAACAAAAAAGAAGAATGAAATCCAGTTTAAAAAGTGCAGTAAGCAGCCAAAAGAAGAAAACAAATCCTATCATTTGCAATAACGTGGATGGAGCTAGAGGGTATTATGCTCAGTCAATTAGGCCAGTCGGAGAAATACAAGTACCAAATGATTTCACTCATGTGTGGAGTACGACAACAAAGAAAAAGTGAAGGAAAAACAGCAGCAGACACACAGTACCCAAGAGAGGACTAACCGTTACCAAAGAGAAATGGACTTGGTAGGGTTTGTGGGAAGGGAGTGATAAGGGCGGGGAAAAAGAATGGGGACATTAGGATTTGCATGAACAATGTGTAGGGTGTAGTGTCATGGGGAGGGCTATACAACACAGCGAAGAGAAGTGGTGATTCTACAGCATCTTGCTACACGCTGACGGACAGCGACTGTAACTGGGATTTGGCAAGGACTTGGTGATGGAGGTAGACTAGGAAACATATTGTTCTGCATGTAATTGTATACTAATGAGAACAAAAAAAAATTTCAAAGTGCAGTAAGAGCATAGCTCTCAAATATCAGAATAAAAGTACAGGCTTTGACTGCTCCAATCAAAAGACACAGGGTTAGAAGTACTGATGAAAACTCAAGATCACCTATGTGCTCCCTTAATGGAGACTCACTTGAGATCCAAGGACACAGACAAACTACAAGCTGAAGGGGCGCGGACAGGTACCCTATACAAGTGAATCTGAGAAACAAAGAAACAAATGGATTCTGTTTGAGTCCCCAGAGACAGTCACTAGAAAATAGTCCTACCTAGCCACCGTGAATTCTTTTTGTTTGGTTTCAGCAGTGCCAAGGTATAGATTTAGTGGTACTGCAATGTCCTTCTCATTTTTTCTCACATCAACGAATGAATTGCTGTAATAATATGCATCTGGACTTTTGAAATCACTGGGTTTTATGATGTTCACGATTGTAAAGTAGTAATCACCACATAAAGAGGGAAGTTTGAACACTGAACCAAACACGTCTCTCCACAACAAACAATTTGCTCCCAAATGCTCCTGTCTAGAAATAGGTGTTCCTTTTCATTTGTCCCTCCTCCTATCAGTGGTGAACACGCCTATGTCCCTAAAACATGGTGGTGAGTAAAGCACCAAGTATACTTTTATGTCTACAACAGGCAGAGAGGAAGTATACCTGGGGTCTTCAGAGAGCACTTAGGCAATGAATGTAGCTAATTACTGTTAGCAAGCGAGAAGGAGGTATAAGAGGACAGAGGACAGAGATACGGTTTCACGTCCCTGCACCACCATTTACTGGTTTTGTAAGCACACGCGGCTGACTCGATCTGCAACTGTCTCAGTGAGCCCAGTGCTCTCCCTGCGGCCTAGTGACCTTGCAATGTTTTTGGAAGCATAATGTAGCGGAGTGACATAGGTGATGTTGTTAACTGTTCTGTACATAAGGATAGATGGGCAGACAGAAAGATGATTTATTCACAGATAGACAGATAGATAGATGACAGATGAGGGATAGACAGATGATACACATGATAGATGATCGGAAGCTAGATAGATGGATAGATATATAGAGAGAAGGACAGTGAGATAGAAGGATATATAGAAAGATAGATAGATATACAGACAGACAGAGCAATAAATAGATACAGATACATATCGATTGACACAAAGCTGTTGCTCATAACCAGGAGATGAATGGTGAGAGCACATAGCTAAACTACAAACAAAAAGGAAGAACGAAACCCTGTTTACAAAGTGCAGTAAGCAGCCATAAGAAGAAAACAAATCCTACCATTTGCAATGACGTGGATGGAGCTAGACGGTAGTATGTTCACAGAAATAGGTCGGGCGGCGAAAGACAAGTATCAAATGATTTCACTCATGTGTGGAGTACAACAACAAAGAAAAACTGAAGGAAAACAACAGCAGCAGACTCACAGAACCCGAGAGTTGACTGAAAGTTGCCAAAGGGAAAAGGACTGGGCAGGGAGGTTCTGAAGGGAGGGATAAGTTTGGGGAGAAAGAATGGGGGCATTAGGATTAGCATGTATATTGCGTGCGGTGGGGAAGGCATGGGGAGTGTTGTACAACACAGAGAAGACTATTAGAGATTATATAGCATTTTACTACTCACTGATGGACAGCGACTGAAGAGGATTTTCGGGGGGACTTGGTGAAGGGGGAGCATAGTAAACATAAGGTGCTTCACGTAATTGTAGACTAATGATAACAAAAACATTTTTTTAAGTGCAATAAGGGCACAGCACTGAATCATCAGAATAAAAGGTCAGGCTCTGAGTGCTGCAAACAAAAGACACAGGGTTAAAAGAACGGATGAAAACTCAAAAAACCTACGTGCTTCCTTACAGGAGACTCACTTGAGATCCAAGGACACCGACAAACTACAAGCTGAAGGTGTGGGGACAAGTACCCGACACGAGTGAAACTGAAAAACAAACAATCCAATAAATGGATTGTGTTTGAGCCCCCAGAGACAGTCAGTAGAAAATAGCCCTATCTGGCCACAGTGAATTCTTTTTGTTTGTTTTCAGCAGGGCCCAGCCAGAGATTAAGTGGTGCAGCAACGTCCTTCCTGTTTTCTCTCACTTCAGCAACTGAGTTGCTGTAATAATGAGCATCTGTGCCTTTGAAAACGGTGGGTTTTATGATCTTCACGAATGTGAAGTAATAACCACCTAAAGAGGGAAGTTTGGACACTCAAATAAACATGTCACTCCACAATACACTCTTAGCTCCCAACTGCTCCTGTCTAGAAATTGGTGTTCCTTTTTATTTGACCCTCTGTCCTATCCGCAGTGATCACGCCGATGTCCCTCATACATGGTGGTGATCAAGCAACAAGTTTACTTTTCTGTTGACAACAGGCCCGGAGGAAGGATACTTGTGGTTTTCAGGGAGAACTTAGTCAATGAATGTGGCTAAATAAAGAGAGCAATTTAGAAGGAGATGAAAGAGGACAGAAGTTAGAGACACGGGTATATCTCCCTGCACAACCATTTACTGGTTTTGTAGTACACGCGGCCGACACGACCTGAAAGTGTCTCGGTGAACCCAGTGCTCTCCCTACAGAATAGTTACCTTGCAGGATTTTTGGAAGCATAATGTAGGAAAGTGATATAGGGTATATGGTTAAATGTTCTGTAGTCAAGGACAGATGGGCAGACAAAAAGATGATTGATTGATTGATAAATAGATAGACAGATAGATAGACAGATATAGGTACATATCGATTAACACAAAGCTACTGCTCATAACCAGGAGAGCAATGGAGAAAGCACATAGCGATAATACAAACAAAAAAGAAGAATGAAATCCAGTTTAAAAAGTGCAGTAAGCAGCCAAAAGAAGAAAACAAATCCTATCATTTGCAATAACGTGGATGGAGCTAGAGGGTATTATGCTCAGTCAATTAGGCCAGTCGGAGAAATACAAGTACCAAATGATTTCACTCATGTGTGGAGTACGACAACAAAGAAAAAGTGAAGGAAAAACAGCAGCAGACACACAGTACCCAAGAGAGGACTAACCGTTACCAAAGAGAAATGGACTTGGTAGGGTTTGTGGGAAGGGAGTGATAAGGGCGGGGAAAAAGAATGGGGACATTAGGATTTGCATGAACAATGTGTAGGGTGTAGTGTCATGGGGAGGGCTAAACAACACAGCGAAGAGAAGTGGTGATTCTACAGCATCTTGCTACACGCTGACGGACAGCGACTGTAACTGGGATTTGGCAAGGACTTGGTGATGGAGGTAGACTAGGAAACATATTGTTGTGCATGTAATTGTATACTAATGAGAACAAAAAAAAATTTCAAAGTGCAGTAAGAGCATAGCTCTCAAATATCAGAATAAAAGTACAGGCTTTGACTGCTCCAATCAAAAGACACAGGGTTAGAAGTACTGATGAAAACTCAAGATCACCTATGTGCTCCCTTAATGGAGACTCACTTGAGATCCAAGGACACAGACAAACTACAAGCTGAAGGGGCGCGGACAGGTACCCTATACAAGTGAATCTGAGAAACAAAGAAACAAATGGATTCTGTTTGAGTCCCCAGAGACAGTCACTAGAAAATAGTCCTACCTAGCCACCGTGAATTCTTTTTGTTTGGTTTCAGCAGTGCCCAGGTATAGATTTAGTGGTACTGCAATGTCCTTCTCATTTTTTCTCACATCAACGAATGAATTGCTGTAATAATATGCATCTGGACTTTTGAAATCACTGGGTTTTATGATGTTCACGATTGTAAAGAAGTAATCACCACATAAAGAGGGAAGTTTGAACACTGAACCAAACACGTCTCTCCACAACAAACAATTTGCTCCCAAATGCTCATGTCTAGAAATAGGTGTTCCTTTTTATTTGTCCCTCCTCCTATCAGTGGTGAACACGCCTATGTCCCTAAAACATGGTGGTGAGTAAAGCACCAAGTATACTTTTATGTCTACAACAGGCAGAGAGGAAGTATACCTGGGGTCTTCAGAGAGCACTTAGGCAATGAATGTAGCTAATTACTGTTAGCAAGCGAGAAGGAGGTATAAGAGGACAGAGGACAGAGATACGGTTTCACGTCCCTGCACCACCATTTACTGGTTTTGTAAGCACACGCGGCTGACTCGATCTGCAACTGTCTCAGTGAGCCCAGTGCTCTCCCTGCGGCCTAGTGACCTTGCAATGTTTTTGGAAGCATAATGTAGCGGAGTGACATAGGTGATGTTGTTAACTGTTCTGTACATAAGGATAGATGGGCAGACAGAAAGATGATTTATTCACAGATAGACAGATAGATAGATGACAGATGAGGGATAGACAGATGATACACATGATAGATGATAGGAAGCTAGATAGATGGATAGATATATAGAGAGAAGGACAGTGAGATAGAAGGATATATAGAAAGATAGATAGATATACAGACAGACAGAGCAATAAATAGATACAGATACATATCGATTGACACAAAGCTGTTGCTCATAACCAGGAGATGAATGGTGAGAGCACATAGCTAAACTACAAACAAAAAGGAAGAACGAAACCCTGTTTACAAAGTGCAGTAAGCAGCCATAAGAAGAAAACAAATCCTACCATTTGCAATGACGTGGATGGAGCTAGACGGTAGTATGTTCACAGAAATAGGTCGGGCGGCGAAACACAAGTATCAAATGATTTCACTCATGTGTGGAGTACAACAACAAAGAAAAACTGAAGGAAAACAACAGCAGCAGACTCACAGAACCCGAGAGTTGACTGAAAGTTGCCAAAGGGAAAAGGACTGGGCAGGGAGTTTCTGAAGGGAGGGATAAGTTTGGGGAGAAAGAATGGGGGCATTAGGATTAGCATGTATATTGCGTGGGGTGGGGAAGGCATGGGGAGTGCTGTACAACACAGAGAAGACTATTAGAGATTATTTAGCATCTTACTACTCACTGATGGAGAGCGACTGAAGAGGATTTTCGGGGGGACTTGGTGAAGGGGGAGCATAGTAAACATAAGGTGCTTCACGTAATTGTAGACTAATGATAACAAAAAAATTTTTTTAAGTGCAATAAGGGCACAGCACTGAATCATCAGAATAAAAGGTCAGGCTCTGAGTGCTGCAAACAAAAGACACAGGGTTAAAAGAACGGATGAAAACTCAAAAAACCTACGTGCTTCCTTACAGGAGACTCACTTGAGATCCAAGGACACCGACAAACTACAAGCTGAAGGTGTGGGGACAAGTACCCGACACGAGTGAAACTGAAAAACAAACAATCCAATAAATGGATTGTGTTTGAGCCCCCAGAGACAGGCAGTAGAAAATAGCCCTATCTGGCCACAGTGAATTCTTTTTGTTTGTTTTCAGCAGGGCCCAGCCAGAGATTAAGTGGTGCAGCAACGTCCTTCCTGTTTTCTCTCACTTCAGCAACTGAGTTGCTGTAATAATGAGCATCTGTGCCTTTGAAATCAGTGGGTTTTATGATCTTCACGAATGTGAAGTAATAACCACCTAAAGAGGGAAGTTTGGACACTCAAATAAACATGTCACTCCACAATACACTCTTAGCTCCCAACTGCTCCTCTCTAGAAATTGGTGTTCCTTTTTATTTGACCCTCCGTCCTATCCGCAGTGATCACGCCGATGTCCTTCAAACATGGTGGTGATCAAAGCAACAAGTTTACTTTTCTGTTGACAACAGGCCCGGAGGAAGGATACTTGTGGTTTTCAGGGAGAACTTAGTCAATGAATGTGGCTAAATAAAGAGAGCAATTTAGAAGGAGATGAAAGAGGACAGAAGATAGAGACACGGGTATATCTCCCTGCACAACCATTTACTGGTTTTGTAGTACACGCGGCCGACACGACCTGAAAGTGTCTCGGTGAACCCAGTGCTCTCCCTACAGAATAGTTACCTTGCAGGATTTTTGGAAGCATAATGTAGGAAAGTGATATAGGGTATATGGTTAAATGTTCTGTACTCAAGGACAGATGGGCAGACAAAAAGATGATTGATTGATTGATAAATAGATAGACAGATAGATAGACAGATATAGGTACATATCGATTAACACAAAGCTACTGCTCATAACCAGGAGAGCAATGGAGAAAGCACATAGCGATAGTACAAACAAAAAAGAAGAATGAAATCCAGTTTAAAAAGTGCAGTAAGCAGCCAAAAGAAGAAAACAAATCCTATCATTTGCAATAACGTGGATGGAGCTAGAGGGTATTATGCTCAGTCAATTAGGCCAGTCGGAGAAATACAAGTACCAAATGATTTCACTCATGTGTGGAGTACGACAACAAAGAAAAAGTGAAGGAAAAACAGCAGCAGACACACAGTACCCAAGAGAGGACTAACCGTTACCAAAGAGAAATGGACTTGGTAGGGTTTGTGGGAAGGGAGTGATAAGGGCGGGGAAAAAGAATGGGGACATTAGGATTTGCATGAACAATGTGTAGGGTGTAGTGTCATGGGGAGGGCTATACAACACAGCGAAGAGAAGTGGTGATTCTACAGCATCTTGCTACACGCTGACGGACAGCGACTGTAACTGGGATTTGGCAAGGACTTGGTGATGGAGGTAGACTAGGAAACATATTTTTCTGCATGTAATTGTATACTAATGAGAACAAAAAAAAATTTCAAAGTGCAGTAAGAGCATAGCTCTCAAATATCAGAATAAAAGTACAGGCTTTGACTGCTCCAATCAAAAGACACAGGGTTAGAAGTACTGATGAAAACTCAAGATCACCTATGTGCTCCCTTAATGGAGACTCACTTGAGATCCAAGGACACAGACAAACTACAAGCTGAAGGGGCGCGGACAGGTACCCTATACAAGTGAATCTGAGAAACAAAGAAACAAATGGATTCTGTTTGAGTCCCCAGAGACAGTCACTAGAAAATAGTCCTACCTAGCCACCGTGAATTCTTTTTGTTTGGTTTCAGCAGTGCCCAGGTATAGATTTAGTGGTACTGCAATGTCCTTCTCATTTTTTCTCACATCAACGAATGAATTGCTGTAATAATATGCATCTGGACTTTTGAAATCACTGGGTTTTATGATGTTCACGATTGTAAAGTAGTAATCACCACATAAAGAGGGAAGTTTGAACACTGAACCAAACACGTCTCTCCACAACAAACAATTTGCTCCCAAATGCTCCTGTCTAGAAACAGGTGTTCCTTTTCATTTGTCCCTCCTCCTATCAGTGGTGAACACGCCTATGTCCCTAAAACATGGTGGTGAGTAAAGCACCAAGTATACTTTTATGTCTACAACAGGCAGAGAGGAAGTATACCTGGGGTCTTCAGAGAGCACTTAGGCAATGAATGTAGCTAATTACTGTTAGCAAGCGAGAAGGAGGTATAAGAGGACAGAGGACAGAGATACGGTTTCACGTCCCTGCACCACCATTTACTGGTTTTGTAAGCACACGCGGCTGACTCGATCTGCAACTGTCTCAGTGAGCCCAGTGCTCTCCCTGCGGCCTAGTGACCTTGCAATGTTTTTGGAAGCATAATGTAGCGGAGTGACATAGGTGATGTTGTTAACTGTTCTGTACATAAGGATAGATGGGCAGACAGAAAGATGATTTATTCACAGATAGACAGATAGATAGATGACAGATGAGGGATAGACAGATGATACACATGATAGATGATAGGAAGCTAGATAGATGGATAGATATATAGAGAGAAGGACAGTGAGATAGAAGGATATATAGAAAGATAGATAGATATACAGACAGACAGAGCAATAAATAGATACAGATACATATCGATTGACACAAAGCTGTTGCTCATAACCAGGAGATGAATGGTGAGAGCACATAGCTAAACTACAAACAAAAAGGAAGAACGAAACCCTGTTTACAAAGTGCAGTAAGCAGCCATAAGAAGAAAACAAATCCTACCATTTGCAATGACGTGGATGGAGCTAGACGGTAGTATGTTCACAGAAATAGGTCGGGCGGCGAAAGACAAGTATCAAATGATTTCACTCATGTGTGGAGTACAACAACAAAGAAAAACTGAAGGAAAACAACAGCAGCAGACTCACAGAACCCGAGAGTTGACTGAAAGTTGCCAAAGGGAAAAGGACTGGGCAGGGAGGTTCTGAAGGGAGGGATAAGTTTGGGGAGAAAGAATGGGGGCATTAGGATTAGCATGTATATTGCGTGGGGTGGGGAAGGCATGGGGAGTGCTGTACAACACAGAGAAGACTATTAGAGATTATATAGCATCTTACTACTCACTGATGGACAGCGACTGAAGAGGATTTTCGGGGGGACTTGGTGAAGGGGGAGCATAGTAAACATAAGGTGCTTCACGTAATTGTAGACTAATGATAACAAAAACATTTTTTTAAGTGCAATAAGGGCACAGCACTGAATCATCAGAATAAAAGGTCAGGCTCTGAGTGCTGCAAACAAAAGACACAGGGTTAAAAGAACGGATGAAAACTCAAAAAACCTACGTGCTTCCTTACAGGAGACTCACTTGAGATCCAAGGACACCGACAAACTACAAGCTGAAGGTGTGGGGACAAGTACCCGACACGAGTGAAACTGAAAAACAAACAATCCAATAAATGGATTGTGTTTGAGCCCCCAGAGACAGTCAGTAGAAAATAGCCCTATCTGGCCACAGTGAATTCTTTTTGTTTGTTTTCAGCAGGGCCCAGCCAGAGATTAAGTGGTGCAGCAACGTCCTTCCTGTTTTCTCTCACTTCAGCAACTGAGTTGCTGTAATAATGAGCATCTGTGCCTTTGAAAACGGTGGGTTTTATGATCTTCACGAATGTGAAGTAATAACCACCTAAAGAGGGAAGTTTGGACACTCAAATAAACATGTCACTCCACAATACACTCTTAGCTCCCAACTGCTCCTGTCTAGAAATTGGTGTTCCTTTTTATTTGACCCTCTGTCCTATCCGCAGTGATCACGCCGATGTCCTTCATACATGGTGGTGATCAAGCAACAAGTTTACTTTTCTGTTGACAACAGGCCCGGAGGAAGGATACTTGTGGTTTTCAGGGAGAACTTAGTCAATGAATGTGGCTAAATAAAGAGAGCAATTTAGAAGGAGATGAAAGAGGACAGAAGTTAGAGACACGGGTATATCTCCCTGCACAACCATTTACTGGTTTTGTAGTACACGCGGCCGACACGACCTGAAAGTGTCTCGGTGAACCCAGTGCTCTCCCTACAGAATAGTTACCTTGCAGGATTTTTGGAAGCATAATGTAGGAAAGTGATATAGGGTATATGGTTAAATGTTCTGTAGTCAAGGACAGATGGGCAGACAAAAAGATGATTGATTGATTGATAAATAGATAGACAGATAGATAGACAGATATAGGTACATATCGATTAACACAAAGCTACTGCTCATAACCAGGAGAGCAATGGAGAAAGCACATAGCGATAATACAAACAAAAAAGAAGAATGAAATCCAGTTTAAAAAGTGCAGTAAGCAGCCAAAAGAAGAAAACAAATCCTATCATTTGCAATAACGTGGATGGAGCTAGAGGGTATTATGCTCAGTCAATTAGGCCAGTCGGAGAAATACAAGTACCAAATGATTTCACTCATGTGTGGAGTACGACAACAAAGAAAAAGTGAAGGAAAAACAGCAGCAGACACACAGTACCCAAGAGAGGACTAACCGTTACCAAAGAGAAATGGACTTGGTAGGGTTTGTGGGAAGGGAGTGATAAGGGCGGGGAAAAAGAATGGGGACATTAGGATTTGCATGAACAATGTGTAGGGTGTAGTGTCATGGGGAGGGCTAAACAACACAGCGAAGAGAAGTGGTGATTCTACAGCATCTTGCTACACGCTGACGGACAGCGACTGTAACTGGGATTTGGCAAGGACTTGGTGATGGAGGTAGACTAGGAAACATATTGTTGTGCATGTAATTGTATACTAATGAGAACAAAAAAAAATTTCAAAGTGCAGTAAGAGCATAGCTCTCAAATATCAGAATAAAAGTACAGGCTTTGACTGCTCCAGTCAAAAGACACAGGGTTAGAAGTACTGATGAAAACTCAAGATCACCTATGTGCTCCCTTAATGGAGACTCACTTGAGATCCAAGGACACAGACAAACTACAAGCTGAAGGGGCGCGGACAGGTACCCTATACAAGTGAATCTGAGAAACAAAGAAACAAATGGATTCTGTTTGAGTCCCCAGAGACAGTCACTAGAAAATAGTCCTACCTAGCCACCGTGAATTCTTTTTGTTTGGTTTCAGCAGTGCCCAGGTATAGATTTAGTGGTACTGCAATGTCCTTCTCATTTTTTCTCACATCAACGAATGAATTGCTGTAATAATATGCATCTGGACTTTTGAAATCACTGGGTTTTATGATGTTCACGATTGTAAAGAAGTAATCACCACATAAAGAGGGAAGTTTGAACACTGAACCAAACACGTCTCTCCACAACAAACAATTTGCTCCCAAATGCTCCTGTCTAGAAATAGGTGTTCCTTTTTATTTGTCCCTCCTCCTATCAGTGGTGAACACGCCTATGTCCCTAAAACATGGTGGTGAGTAAAGCACCAAGTATACTTTTATGTCTACAACAGGCAGAGAGGAAGTATACCTGGGGTCTTCAGAGAGCACTTAGGCAATGAATGTAGCTAATTACTGTTAGCAAGCGAGAAGGAGGTATAAGAGGACAGAGGACAGAGATACGGTTTCACGTCCCTGCACCACCATTTACTGGTTTTGTAAGCACACGCGGCTGACTCGATCTGCAACTGTCTCAGTGAGCCCAGTGCTCTCCCTGCGGCCTAGTGACCTTGCAATGTTTTTGGAAGCATAATGTAGCGGAGTGACATAGGTGATGTTGTTAACTGTTCTGTACATAAGGATAGATGGGCAGACAGAAAGATGATTTATTCACAGATAGACAGATAGATAGATGACAGATGAGGGATAGACAGATGATACACATGATAGATGATAGGAAGCTAGATAGATGGATAGATATATAGAGAGAAGGACAGTGAGATAGAAGGATATATAGAAAGATAGATAGATATACAGACAGACAGAGCAATAAATAGATACAGATACATATCGATTGACACAAAGCTGTTGCTCATAACCAGGAGATGAATGGTGAGAGCACATAGCTAAACTACAAACAAAAAGGAAGAACGAAACCCTGTTTACAAAGTGCAGTAAGCAGCCATAAGAAGAAAACAAATCCTACCATTTGCAATGACGTGGATGGAGCTAGACGGTAGTATGTTCACAGAAATAGGTCGGGCGGCGAAACACAAGTATCAAATGATTTCACTCATGTGTGGAGTACAACAACAAAGAAAAACTGAAGGAAAACAACAGCAGCAGACTCACAGAACCCGAGAGTTGACTGAAAGTTGCCAAAGGGAAAAGGACTGGGCAGGGAGTTTCTGAAGGGAGGGATAAGTTTGGGGAGAAAGAATGGGGGCATTAGGATTAGCATGTATATTGCGTGGGGTGGGGAAGGCATGGGGAGTGCTGTACAACACAGAGAAGACTATTAGAGATTATTTAGCATCTTACTACTCACTGATGGACAGCGACTGAAGAGGATTTTCGGGGGGACTTGGTGAAGGGGGAGCATAGTAAACATAAGGTGCTTCACGTAATTGTAGACTAATGATAACAAAAAAATTTTTTTAAGTGCAATAAGGGCACAGCACTGAATCATCAGAATAAAAGGTCAGGCTCTGAGTGCTGCAAACAAAAGACACAGGGTTAAAAGAACGGATGAAAACTCAAAAAACCTACGTGCTTCCTTACAGGAGACTCACTTGAGATCCAAGGACACAGACAAACTACAAGCTGAAGGTGTGGGGACAAGTACCCGACACGAGTGAAACTGAAAAACAAACAATCCAATAAATGGATTGTGTTTGAGCCCCCAGAGACAGGCAGTAGAAAATAGCCCTATCTGGCCACAGTGAATTCTTTTTGTTTGTTTTCAGCAGGGCCCAGCCAGAGATTAAGTGGTGCAACAACGTCCTTCCTGTTTTCTCTCACTTCAGCAACTGAATTGCTGTAATAATGAGCATCTGTGCCTTTGAAATCAGTGGGTTTTATGATCTTCACGAATGTGAAGTAATAACCACCTAAAGAGGGAAGTTTGGACACTCAAATAAACATGTCACTCCACAATACACTCTTAGCTCCCAACTGCTCCTGTCTAGAAATTGGTGTTCCTTTTTATTTGACCCTCCGTCCTATCCGCAGTGATCACGCCGATGTCCTTCAAACATGGTGGTGATCAAAGCAACAAGTTTACTTTTCTGTTGACAACAGGCCCGGAGGAAGGATACTTGTGGTTTTCAGGGAGAACTTAGTCAATGAATGTGGCTAAATAAAGAGAGCAATTTAGAAGGAGATGAAAGAGGACAGAAGATAGAACACGGGTATATCTCCCTGCACAACCATTTACTGGTTTTGTAGTACACGCGGCCGACACGACCTGAAAGTGTCTCGGTGAACCCAGTGCTCTCCCTACAGAATAGTTACCTTGCAGGATTTTTGGAAGCATAATGTAGGAAAGTGATATAGGGTATATGGTTAAATGTTCTGTACTCAAGGACAGATGGGCAGACAAAAAGATGATTGATTGATTGATAAATAGATAGACAGATAGATAGACAGATATAGGTACATATCGATTAACACAAAGCTACTGCTCATAACCAGGAGAGCAATGGAGAAAGCACATAGCGATAGTACAAACAAAAAAGAAGAATGAAATCCAGTTTAAAAAGTGCAGTAAGCAGCCAAAAGAAGAAAACAAATCCTATCATTTGCAATAACGTGGATGGAGCTAGAGGGTATTATGCTCAGTCAATTAGGCCAGTCGGAGAAATACAAGTACCAAATGATTTCACTCATGTGTGGAGTACGACAACAAAGAAAAAGTGAAGGAAAAACAGCAGCAGACACACAGTACCCAAGAGAGGACTAACCGTTACCAAAGAGAAATGGACTTGGTAGGGTTTGTGGGAAGGGAGTGATAAGGGCGGGGAAAAAGAATGGGGACATTAGGATTTGCATGAACAATGTGTAGGGTGTAGTGTCATGGGGAGGGCTATACAACACAGCGAAGAGTAGTGGTGATTCTACAGCATCTTGCTACACGCTGACGGACAGCGACTGTAACTGGGATTTGGCAAGGACTTGGTGATGGAGGTAGACTAGGAAACATATTGTTCTGCATGTAATTGTATACTAATGAGAACAAAAAAAATTTTCAAAGTGCAGTAAGAGCATAGCTCTCAAATATCAGAATAAAAGTACAGGCTTTGACTGCTCCAATCAAAAGACACAGGGTTAGAAGTACTGATGAAAACTCAAGATCACCTATGGGCTCCCTTAATTGAGACTCACTTGAGATCCAAGGACACAGACAAACTACAAGCTGAAGGGGCGTGGACAGGTACCCTATACAAGTGAATCTGAGAAACAAAGAAACAAATGGATTCTGTTTGAGTCCCCAGAGACAGTCACTAGAAAATAGTCCTACCTAGCCACCGTGAATTCTTTTTGTTTGGTTTCAGCAGTGATCAGGTATAGATTTAGTGGTACTGCAATGTCCTTCTCATTTTTTCTCACATCAACGAATGAATTGCTGTAATAATATGCATCTGGACTTTTGAAATCACTGGGTTTTATGATGTTCACGATTGTAAAGAAGTAATCACCACATAAAGAGGGAAGTTTGAACACTGAACCAAACACGTCTCTCCACAACAAACAATTTGCTCCCAAATGCTCCTGTCTAGAAATAGGTGTTCCTTTTTATTTGTCCCTCCTCCTATCAGTGGTGAACACGCCTATGTCCCTAAAACATGGTGGTGAGCAAAGCACCAAGTATACTTTTATGTCTACAACAGGCAGAGAGGAAGTATACCTGGGGTCTTCAGAGAGCACTTAGGCAATGAATGTAGCTAATTACTGTTAGCAAGCGAGAAGGAGGTATAAGAGGACAGAGGACAGAGATACGGTTTCACGTCCCTGCACCACCATTTACTGGTTTTGTAAGCACACGCGGCTGACTCGATCTGCAACTGTCTCAGTGAGCCCAGTGCTCTCCCTGCGGCCTAGTGACCTTGCAATGTTTTTGGAAGCATAATGTAGCGGAGTGACATAGGTGATGTTGTTAACTGTTCTGTACATAAGGATAGATGGGCAGACAGAAAGATGATTTATTCACAGATAGACAGATAGATAGATGACAGATGAGGGATAGACAGATGATACACATGATAGATGATAGGAAGCTAGATAGATGGATAGATATATAGAGAGAAGGACAGTGAGATAGAAGGATATATAGAAAGATAGATAGATATACAGACAGACAGAGCAATAAATAGATACAGATACATATCGATTGACACAAAGCTGTTGCTCATAACCAGGAGATGAATGGTGAGAGCACATAGCTAAACTACAAACAAAAAGGAAGAACGAAACCCTGTTTACAAAGTGCAGTAAGCAGCCATAAGAAGAAAACAAATCCTACCATTTGCAATGACGTGGATGGAGCTAGACGGTAGTATGTTCACAGAAATAGGTCGGGCGGCGAAACACAAGTATCAAATGATTTCACTCATGTGTGGAGTACAACAACAAAGAAAAACTGAAGGAAAACAACAGCAGCAGACTCACAGAACCCGAGAGTTGACTGAAAGTTGCCAAAGGGAAAAGGACTGGGCAGGGAGTTTCTGAAGGGAGGGATAAGTTTGGGGAGAAAGAATGGGGGCATTAGGATTAGCATGTATATTGCGTGGGGTGGGGAAGGCATGGGGAGTGCTGTACAACACAGAGAAGACTATTAGAGATTATTTAGCATCTTACTACTCACTGATGGACAGCGACTGAAGAGGATTTTCGGGGGGACTTGGTGAAGGGGGAGCATAGTAAACATAAGGTGCTTCACGTAATTGTAGACTAATGATAACAAAAACATTTTTTTAAGTGCAATAAGGGCACAGCACTGAATCATCAGAATAAAAGGTCAGGCTCTGAGTGCTGCAAACAAAAGACACAGGGTTAAAAGAACGGATGAAAACTCAAAAAACCTACGTGCTTCCTTACAGGAGACTCACTTGAGATCCAAGGACACAGACAAACTACAAGCTGAAGGTGTGGGGACAAGTACCCGACACGAGTGAAACTGAAAAACAAACAATCCAATAAATGGATTGTGTTTGAGCCCCCAGAGACAGGCAGTAGAAAATAGCCCTATCTGGCCACAGTGAATTCTTTTTGTTTGTTTTCAGCAGGGCCCAGCCAGAGATTAAGTGGTGCAACAACGTCCTTCCTGTTTTCTCTCACTTCAGCAACTGAATTGCTGTAATAATGAGCATCTGTGCCTTTGAAATCAGTGGGTTTTATGATCTTCACGAATGTGAAGTAATAACCACCTAAAGAGGGAAGTTTGGACACTCAAATAAACATGTCACTCCACAATACACTCTTAGCTCCCAACTGCTCCTGTCTAGAAATTGGTGTTCCTTTTTATTTGACCCTCCGTCCTATCCGCAGTGATCACGCCGATGTCCTTCAAACATGGTGGTGATCAAAGCAACAAGTTTACTTTTCTGTTGACAACAGGCCCGGAGGAAGGATACTTGTGGTTTTCAGGGAGAACTTAGTCAATGAATGTGGCTAAATAAAGAGAGCAATTTAGAAGGAGATGAAAGAGGACAGAAGATAGAACACGGGTATATCTCCCTGCACAACCATTTACTGGTTTTGTAGTACACGCGGCCGACACGACCTGAAAGTGTCTCGGTGAACCCAGTGCTCTCCCTACAGAATAGTTACCTTGCAGGATTTTTGGAAGCATAATGTAGGAAAGTGATATTGGGTATATGGTTAAATGTTCTGTACTCAAGGACAGATGGGCAGACAAAAAGATGATTGATTGATTGATAAATAGATAGACAGATAGATAGACAGATATAGGTACATATCGATTAACACAAAGCTACTGCTCATAACCAGGAGAGCAATGGAGAAAGCACATAGCGATAGTACAAACAAAAAAGAAGAATGAAATCCAGTTTAAAAAGTGCAGTAAGCAGCCAAAAGAAGAAAACAAATCCTATCATTTGCAATAACGTGGATGGAGCTAGAGGGTATTATGCTCAGTCAATTAGGCCAGTCGGAGAAATACAAGTACCAAATGATTTCACTCATGTGTGGAGTACGACAACAAAGAAAAAGTGAAGGAAAAACAGCAGCAGACACACAGTACCCAAGAGAGGACTAACCGTTACCAAAGAGAAATGGACTTGGTAGGGTTTGTGGGAAGGGAGTGATAAGGGCGGGGAAAAAGAATGGGGACATTAGGATTTGCATGAACAATGTGTAGGGTGTAGTGTCATGGGGAGGGCTATACAACACAGCGAAGAGAAGTGGTGATTCTACAGCATCTTGCTACACGCTGACGGACAGCGACTGTAACTGGGATTTGGCAAGGACTTGGTGATGGAGGTAGACTAGGAAACATATTGTTCTGCATGTAATTGTATACTAATGAGAACAAAAAAAAATTTCAAAGTGCAGTAAGAGCATAGCTCTCAAATATCAGAATAAAAGTACAGGCTTTGACTGCTCCAATCAAAAGACACAGGGTTAGAAGTACTGATGAAAACTCAAGATCACCTATGTGCTCCGTTAATGGAGAATCACTTGAGATCCAAGGACACAGACAAACTACAAGCTGAAGGGGCGCGGACAGGTACCCTATACAAGTGAATCTGAGAAACAAAGAAACAAATGGATTCTGTTTGAGTCCCCAGAGGCAGTCACTAGAAAATAGTCCTACCTAGCCACCGTGAATTCTTTTTGTTTGGTTTCAGCAGTGCCCAGGTATAGATTTAGTGGTACTGCAATGTCCTTCTCATTTTTTCTCACATCAACGAATGAATTGCTGTAATAATATGCATCTGGACTTTTGAAATCACTGGGTTTTATGATGTTCACGATTGTAAAGTAGTAATCACCACATAAAGAGGGAAGTTTGAACACTGAACCAAACACGTCTCTCCACAACAAACAATTTGCTCCCAAATGCTCCTGTCTAGAAATAGGTGTTCCTTTTCATTTGTCCCTCCTCCTATCAGTGGTGAACACGCCTATGTCCCTAAAACATGGTGGTGAGTAAAGCACCAAGTATACTTTTATGTCTACAACAGGCAGAGAGGAAGTATACCTGGGGTCTTCAGAGAGCACTTAGGCAATGAATGTAGCTAATTACTGTTAGCAAGCGAGAAGGAGGTATAAGAGGACAGAGGACAGAGATACGGTTTCACGTCCCTGCACCACCATTTACTGGTTTTGTAAGCACACGCGGCTGACTCGATCTGCAACTGTCTCAGTGAGCCCAGTGCTCTCCCTGCGGCCTAGTGACCTTGCAATGTTTTTGGAAGCATAATGTAGCGGAGTGACATAGGTGATGTTGTTAACTGTTCTGTACATAAGGATAGATGGGCAGACAGAAAGATGATTTATTCACAGATAGACAGATAGATAGATGACAGATGAGGGATAGACAGATGATACACATGATAGATGATAGGAAGCTAGATAGATGGATAGATATATAGAGAGAAGGACAGTGAGACAGAAGGATATATAGAAAGATAGATAGATATACAGACAGACAGAGCAATAAATAGATACAGATACATATCGATTGACACAAAGCTGTTGCTCATAACCAGGAGATGAATGGTGAGAGCACTTAGCTAAACTACAAACAAAAAGGAAGAACGAAACCCTGTTTACAAAGTGCAGTAAGCAGCCATAAGAAGAAAACAAATCCTACCATTTGCAATGACGTGGATGGAGCTAGACGGTAGTATGTTCACAGAAATAGGTCGGGCGGCGAAAGACAAGTATCAAATGATTTCACTCATGTGTGGAGTACAACAACAAAGAAAAACTGAAGGAAAACAACAGCAGCAGACTCACAGAACCCGAGAGTTGACTGAAAGTTGAAAAAGGGAAAAGGACTGGGCAGGGAGGTTCTGAAGGGAGGGATAAGTTTGGGGAGAAAGAATGGGGGCATTAGGATTAGCATGTATATTGCGTGGGGTGGGGAAGGCATGGGGAGTGTTGTACAACACAGAGAAGACTATTAGAGATTATATAGCATCTTACTACTCACTGATGGACAGCGACTGAAGAGGATTTTCGGGGGGACTTGGTGAAGGGGGAGCATAGTAAACATAAGGTGCTTCACGTAATTGTAGACTAATGATAACAAAAACATTTTTTTAAGTGCAATAAGGGCACAGCACTGAATCATCAGAATAAAAGGTCAGGCTCTGAGTGCTGCAAACAAAAGACACAGGGTTAAAAGAACGGATGAAAACTCAAAAAACCTACGTGCTTCCTTACAGGAGACTCACTTGAGATCCAAGGACACCGACAAACTACAAGCTGAAGGTGTGGGGACAAGTACCCGACACGAGTGAAACTGAAAAACAAACAATCCAATAAATGGATTGTGTTTGAGCCCCCAGAGACAGTCAGTAGAAAATAGCCCTATCTGGCCACAGTGAATTCTTTTTGTTTGTTTTCAGCAGGGCCCAGCCAGAGATTAAGTGGTGCAGCAACGTCCTTCCTGTTTTCTCTCACTTCAGCAACTGAGTTGCTGTAATAATGAGCATCTGTGCCTTTGAAATCAGTGGGTTTTATGATCTTCACGAATGTGAAGTAATAACCACCTAAAGAGGGAAGTTTGGACACTCAAATAAACATGTCACTCCACAATACACTCTTAGCTCCCAACTGCTCCTGTCTAGAAATTGGTGTTCCTTTTTATTTGACCCTCCGTCCTGTCCGCAGTGATCACGCCGATGTCCTTCAAACATGGTGGTGATCAAAGCAACAAGTTTACTTTTCTGTTGACAACAGGCCCGGAGGAAGGATACTTGTGGTTTTCAGGGAGAACTTAGTCAATGAATGTGGCTAAATAAAGAGAGCAATTTAGAAGGAGATGAAAGAGGACAGAAGATAGAGACACGGGTATATCTCCCTGCACAACCATTTACTGGTTTTGTAGTACACGCGGCCGACACGACCTGAAAGTGTCTCGGTGAACCCAGTGCTCTCCCTACAGAATAGTTACCTTGCAGGATTTTTGGAAGCATAATGTAGGAAAGTGATATTGGGTATATGGTTAAATGTTCTGTACTCAAGGACAGATGGGCAGACAAAAAGATGATTGATTGATTGATAAATAGATAGACAGATAGATAGACAGATATAGGTACATATCGATTAACACAAAGCTACTGCTCATAACCAGGAGAGCAATGGAGAAAGCACATAGCGATAGTACAAACAAAAAAGAAGAATGAAATCCAGTTTAAAAAGTGCAGTAAGCAGCCAAAAGAAGAAAACAAATCCTATCATTTGCAATAACGTGGATGGAGCTAGAGGGTATTATGCTCAGTCAATTAGGCCAGTCGGAGAAATACAAGTACCAAATGATTTCACTCATGTGTGGAGTACGACAACAAAGAAAAAGTGAAGGAAAAACAGCAGCAGACACACAGTACCCAAGAGAGGACTAACCGTTACCAAAGAGAAATGGACTTGGTAGGGTTTGTGGGAAGGGAGTGATAAGGGCGGGGAAAAAGAATGGGGACATTAGGATTTGCATGAACAATGTGTAGGGTGTAGTGTCATGGGGAGGGCTATACAACACAGCGAAGAGAAGTGGTGATTCTACAGCATCTTGCTACACGCTGACGGACAGCGACTGTAACTGGGATTTGGCAAGGACTTGGTGATGGAGGTAGACTAGGAAACATATTGTTCTGCATGTAATTGTATACTAATGAGAACAAAAAAAAATTTCAAAGTGCAGTAAGAGCATAGCTCTCAAATATCAGAATAAAAGTACAGGCTTTGACTGCTCCAATCAAAAGACACAGGGTTAGAAGTACTGATGAAAACTCAAGATCACCTATGTGCTCCCTTAATGGAGACTCACTTGAGATCCAAGGACACAGACAAACTACAAGCTGAAGGGGCGCGGACAGGTACCCTATACAAGTGAATCTGAGAAACAAAGAAACAAATGGATTCTGTTTGAGTCCCCAGAGACAGTCACTAGAAAATAGTCCTACCTAGCCACCGTGAATTCTTTTTGTTTGGTTTCAGCAGTGCCAAGGTATAGATTTAGTGGTACTGCAATGTCCTTCTCATTTTTTCTCACATCAACGAATGAATTGCTGTAATAATATGCATCTGGACTTTTGAAATCACTGGGTTTTATGATGTTCACGATTGTAAAGTAGTAATCACCACATAAAGAGGGAAGTTTGAACACTGAACCAAACACGTCTCTCCACAACAAACAATTTGCTCCCAAATGCTCCTGTCTAGAAATAGGTGTTCCTTTTCATTTGTCCCTCCTCCTATCAGTGGTGAACACGCCTATGTCCCTAAAACATGGTGGTGAGTAAAGCACCAAGTATACTTTTATGTCTACAACAGGCAGAGAGGAAGTATACCTGGGGTCTTCAGAGAGCACTTAGGCAATGAATGTAGCTAATTACTGTTAGCAAGCGAGAAGGAGGTATAAGAGGACAGAGGACAGAGATACGGTTTCACGTCCCTGCACCACCATTTACTGGTTTTGTAAGCACACGCGGCTGACTCGATCTGCAACTGTCTCAGTGAGCCCAGTGCTCTCCCTGCGGCCTAGTGACCTTGCAATGTTTTTGGAAGCATAATGTAGCGGAGTGACATAGGTGATGTTGTTAACTGTTCTGTACATAAGGATAGATGGGCAGACAGAAAGATGATTTATTCACAGATAGACAGATAGATAGATGACAGATGAGGGATAGACAGATGATACACATGATAGATGATCGGAAGCTAGATAGATGGATAGATATATAGAGAGAAGGACAGTGAGATAGAAGGATATATAGAAAGATAGATAGATATACAGACAGACAGAGCAATAAATAGATACAGATACATATCGATTGACACAAAGCTGTTGCTCATAACCAGGAGATGAATGGTGAGAGCACATAGCTAAACTACAAACAAAAAGGAAGAACGAAACCCTGTTTACAAAGTGCAGTAAGCAGCCATAAGAAGAAAACAAATCCTACCATTTGCAATGACGTGGATGGAGCTAGACGGTAGTATGTTCACAGAAATAGGTCGGGCGGCGAAAGACAAGTATCAAATGATTTCACTCATGTGTGGAGTACAGCAACAAAGAAAAACTGAAGGAAAACAACAGCAGCAGACTCACAGAACCCGAGAGTTGACTGAAAGTTGCCAAAGGGAAAAGGACTGGGCAGGGAGGTTCTGAAGGGAGGGATAAGTTTGGGGAGAAAGAATGGGGGCATTAGGATTAGCATGTATATTGCGTGGGGTGGGGAAGGCATGGGGAGTGTTGTACAACACAGAGAAGACTATTAGAGATTATATAGCATTTTACTACTCACTGATGGACAGCGACTGAAGAGGATTTTCGGGGGGACTTGGTGAAGGGGGAGCATAGTAAACATAAGGTGCTTCACGTAATTGTAGACTAATGATAACAAAAACATTTTTTTAAGTGCAATAAGGGCACAGCACTGAATCATCAGAATAAAAGGTCAGGCTCTGAGTGCTGCAAACAAAAGACACAGGGTTAAAAGAACGGATGAAAACTCAAAAAACCTACGTGCTTCCTTACAGGAGACTCACTTGAGATCCAAGGACACCGACAAACTACAAGCTGAAGGTGTGGGGACAAGTACCCGACACGAGTGAAACTGAAAAACAAACAATCCAATAAATGGATTGTGTTTGAGCCCCCAGAGACAGTCAGTAGAAAATAGCCCTATCTGGCCACAGTGAATTCTTTTTGTTTGTTTTCAGCAGGGCCCAGCCAGAGATTAAGTGGTGCAGCAACGTCCTTCCTGTTTTCTCTCACTTCAGCAACTGAGTTGCTGTAATAATGAGCATCTGTGCCTTTGAAAACGGTGGGTTTTATGATCTTCACGAATGTGAAGTAATAACCACCTAAAGAGGGAAGTTTGGACACTCAAATAAACATGTCACTCCACAATACACTCTTAGCTCCCAACTGCTCCTGTCTAGAAATTGGTGTTCCTTTTTATTTGACCCTCTGTCCTATCCGCAGTGATCACGCCGATGTCCCTCATACATGGTGGTGATCAAGCAACAAGTTTACTTTTCTGTTGACAACAGGCCCGGAGGAAGGATACTTGTGGTTTTCAGGGAGAACTTAGTCAATGAATGTGGCTAAATAAAGAGAGCAATTTAGAAGGAGATGAAAGAGGACAGAAGTTAGAGACACGGGTATATCTCCCTGCACAACCATTTACTGGTTTTGTAGTACACGCGGCCGACACGACCTGAAAGTGTCTCGGTGAACCCAGTGCTCTCCCTACAGAATAGTTACCTTGCAGGATTTTTGGAAGCATAATGTAGGAAAGTGATATAGGGTATATGGTTAAATGTTCTGTAGTCAAGGACAGATGGGCAGACAAAAAGATGATTGATTGATTGATAAATAGATAGACAGATAGATAGACAGATATAGGTACATATCGATTAACACAAAGCTACTGCTCATAACCAGGAGAGCAATGGAGAAAGCACATAGCGATAATACAAACAAAAAAGAAGAATGAAATCCAGTTTAAAAAGTGCAGTAAGCAGCCAAAAGAAGAAAACAAATCCTATCATTTGCAATAACGTGGATGGAGCTAGAGGGTATTATGCTCAGTCAATTAGGCCAGTCGGAGAAATACAAGTACCAAATGATTTCACTCATGTGTGGAGTACGACAACAAAGAAAAAGTGAAGGAAAAACAGCAGCAGACACACAGTACCCAAGAGAGGACTAACCGTTACCAAAGAGAAATGGACTTGGTAGGGTTTGTGGGAAGGGAGTGATAAGGGCGGGGAAAAAGAATGGGGACATTAGGATTTGCATGAACAATGTGTAGGGTGTAGTGTCATGGGGAGGGCTAAACAACACAGCGAAGAGAAGTGGTGATTCTACAGCATCTTGCTACACGCTGACGGACAGCGACTGTAACTGGGATTTGGCAAGGACTTGGTGATGGAGGTAGACTAGGAAACATATTGTTGTGCATGTAATTGTATACTAATGAGAACAAAAAAAAATTTCAAAGTGCAGTAAGAGCATAGCTCTCAAATATCAGAATAAAAGTACAGGCTTTGACTGCTCCAATCAAAAGACACAGGGTTAGAAGTACTGATGAAAACTCAAGATCACCTATGTGCTCCCTTAATGGAGACTCACTTGAGATCCAAGGACACAGACAAACTACAAGCTGAAGGGGCGCGGACAGGTACCCTATACAAGTGAATCTGAGAAACAAAGAAACAAATGGATTCTGTTTGAGTCCCCAGAGACAGTCACTAGAAAATAGTCCTACCTAGCCACCGTGAATTCTTTTTGTTTGGTTTCAGCAGTGCCCAGGTATAGATTTAGTGGTACTGCAATGTCCTTCTCATTTTTTCTCACATCAACGAATGAATTGCTGTAATAATATGCATCTGGACTTTTGAAATCACTGGGTTTTATGATGTTCACGATTGTAAAGAAGTAATCACCACATAAAGAGGGAAGTTTGAACACTGAACCAAACACGTCTCTCCACAACAAACAATTTGCTCCCAAATGCTCATGTCTAGAAATAGGTGTTCCTTTTTATTTGTCCCTCCTCCTATCAGTGGTGAACACGCCTATGTCCCTAAAACATGGTGGTGAGTAAAGCACCAAGTATACTTTTATGTCTACAACAGGCAGAGAGGAAGTATACCAGGGGTCTTCAGAGAGCACTTAGGCAATGAATGTAGCTAATTACTGTTAGCAAGCGAGAAGGAGGTATAAGAGGACAGAGGACAGAGATACGGTTTCACGTCCCTGCACCACCATTTACTGGTTTTGTAAGCACACGCGGCTGACTCGATCTGCAACTGTCTCAGTGAGCCCAGTGCTCTCCCTGCGGCCTAGTGACCTTGCAATGTTTTTGGAAGCATAATGTAGCGGAGTGACATAGGTGATGTTGTTAACTGTTCTGTACATAAGGATAGATGGGCAGACAGAAAGATGATTTATTCACAGATAGACAGATAGATAGATGACAGATGAGGGATAGACAGATGATACACATGATAGATGATAGGAAGCTAGATAGATGGATAGATATATAGAGAGAAGGACAGTGAGATAGAAGGATATATAGAAAGATAGATAGATATACAGACAGACAGAGCAATAAATAGATACAGATACATATCGATTGACACAAAGCTGTTGCTCATAACCAGGAGATGAATGGTGAGAGCACATAGCTAAACTACAAACAAAAAGGAAGAACGAAACCCTGTTTACAAAGTGCAGTAAGCAGCCATAAGAAGAAAACAAATCCTACCATTTGCAATGACGTGGATGGAGCTAGACGGTAGTATGTTCACAGAAATAGGTCGGGCGGCGAAACACAAGTATCAAATGATTTCACTCATGTGTGGAGTACAACAACAAAGAAAAACTGAAGGAAAACAACAGCAGCAGACTCACAGAACCCGAGAGTTGACTGAAAGTTGCCAAAGGGAAAAGGACTGGGCAGGGAGTTTCTGAAGGGAGGGATAAGTTTGGGGAGAAAGAATGGGGGCATTAGGATTAGCATGTATATTGCGTGGGGTGGGGAAGGCATGGGGAGTGCTGTACAACACAGAGAAGACTATTAGAGATTATTTAGCATCTTACTACTCACTGATGGAGAGCGACTGAAGAGGATTTTCGGGGGGACTTGGTGAAGGGGGAGCATAGTAAACATAAGGTGCTTCACGTAATTGTAGACTAATGATAACAAAAAAATTTTTTTAAGTGCAATAAGGGCACAGCACTGAATCATCAGAATAAAAGGTCAGGCTCTGAGTGCTGCAAACAAAAGACACAGGGTTAAAAGAACGGATGAAAACTCAAAAAACCTACGTGCTTCCTTACAGGAGACTCACTTGAGATCCAAGGACACCGACAAACTACAAGCTGAAGGTGTGGGGACAAGTACCCGACACGAGTGAAACTGAAAAACAAACAATCCAATAAATGGATTGTGTTTGAGCCCCCAGAGACAGGCAGTAGAAAATAGCCCTATCTGGCCACAGTGAATTCTTTTTGTTTGTTTTCAGCAGGGCCCAGCCAGAGATTAAGTGGTGCAGCAACGTCCTTCCTGTTTTCTCTCACTTCAGCAACTGAGTTGCTGTAATAATGAGCATCTGTGCCTTTGAAATCAGTGGGTTTTATGATCTTCACGAATGTGAAGTAATAACCACCTAAAGAGGGAAGTTTGGACACTCAAATAAACATGTCACTCCACAATACACTCTTAGCTCCCAACTGCTCCTCTCTAGAAATTGGTGTTCCTTTTTATTTGACCCTCCGTCCTATCCGCAGTGATCACGCCGATGTCCTTCAAACATGGTGGTGATCAAAGCAACAAGTTTACTTTTCTGTTGACAACAGGCCCGGAGGAAGGATACTTGTGGTTTTCAGGGAGAACTTAGTCAATGAATGTGGCTAAATAAAGAGAGCAATTTAGAAGGAGATGAAAGAGGACAGAAGATAGAGACACGGGTATATCTCCCTGCACAACCATTTACTGGTTTTGTAGTACACGCGGCCGACACGACCTGAAAGTGTCTCGGTGAACCCAGTGCTCTCCCTACAGAATAGTTACCTTGCAGGATTTTTGGAAGCATAATGTAGGAAAGTGATATAGGGTATATGGTTAAATGTTCTGTACTCAAGGACAGATGGGCAGACAAAAAGATGATTGATTGATTGATAAATAGATAGACAGATAGATAGACAGATATAGGTACATATCGATTAACACAAAGCTACTGCTCATAACCAGGAGAGCAATGGAGAAAGCACATAGCGATAGTACAAACAAAAAAGAAGAATGAAATCCAGTTTAAAAAGTGCAGTAAGCAGCCAAAAGAAGAAAACAAATCCTATCATTTGCAATAACGTGGATGGAGCTAGAGGGTATTATGCTCAGTCAATTAGGCCAGTCGGAGAAATACAAGTACCAAATGATTTCACTCATGTGTGGAGTACGACAACAAAGAAAAAGTGAAGGAAAAACAGCAGCAGACACACAGTACCCAAGAGAGGACTAACCGTTACCAAAGAGAAATGGACTTGGTAGGGTTTGTGGGAAGGGAGTGATAAGGGCGGGGAAAAAGAATGGGGACATTAGGATTTGCATGAACAATGTGTAGGGTGTAGTGTCATGGGGAGGGCTATACAACACAGCGAAGAGAAGTGGTGATTCTACAGCATCTTGCTACACGCTGACGGACAGCGACTGTAACTGGGATTTGGCAAGGACTTGGTGATGGAGGTAGACTAGGAAACATATTTTTCTGCATGTAATTGTATACTAATGAGAACAAAAAAAAATTTCAAAGTGCAGTAAGAGCATAGCTCTCAAATATCAGAATAAAAGTACAGGCTTTGACTGCTCCAATCAAAAGACACAGGGTTAGAAGTACTGATGAAAACTCAAGATCACCTATGTGCTCCCTTAATGGAGACTCACTTGAGATCCAAGGACACAGACAAACTACAAGCTGAAGGGGCGCGGACAGGTACCCTATACAAGTGAATCTGAGAAACAAAGAAACAAATGGATTCTGTTTGAGTCCCCAGAGACAGTCACTAGAAAATAGTCCTACCTAGCCACCGTGAATTCTTTTTGTTTGGTTTCAGCAGTGCCCAGGTATAGATTTAGTGGTACTGCAATGTCCTTCTCATTTTTTCTCACATCAACGAATGAATTGCTGTAATAATATGCATCTGGACTTTTGAAATCACTGGGTTTTATGATGTTCACGATTGTAAAGTAGTAATCACCACATAAAGAGGGAAGTTTGAACACTGAACCAAACACGTCTCTCCACAACAAACAATTTGCTCCCAAATGCTCCTGTCTAGAAACAGGTGTTCCTTTTCATTTGTCCCTCCTCCTATCAGTGGTGAACACGCCTATGTCCCTAAAACATGGTGGTGAGTAAAGCACCAAGTATACTTTTATGTCTACAACAGGCAGAGAGGAAGTATACCTGGGGTCTTCAGAGAGCACTTAGGCAATGAATGTAGCTAATTACTGTTAGCAAGCGAGAAGGAGGTATAAGAGGACAGAGGACAGAGATACGGTTTCACGTCCCTGCACCACCATTTACTGGTTTTGTAAGCACACGCGGCTGACTCGATCTGCAACTGTCTCAGTGAGCCCAGTGCTCTCCCTGCGGCCTAGTGACCTTGCAATGTTTTTGGAAGCATAATGTAGCGGAGTGACATAGGTGATGTTGTTAACTGTTCTGTACATAAGGATAGATGGGCAGACAGAAAGATGATTTATTCACAGATAGACAGATAGATAGATGACAGATGAGGGATAGACAGATGATACACATGATAGATGATAGGAAGCTAGATAGATGGATAGATATATAGAGAGAAGGACAGTGAGATAGAAGGATATATAGAAAGATAGATAGATATACAGACAGACAGAGCAATAAATAGATACAGATACATATCGATTGACACAAAGCTGTTGCTCATAACCAGGAGATGAATGGTGAGAGCACATAGCTAAACTACAAACAAAAAGGAAGAACGAAACCCTGTTTACAAAGTGCAGTAAGCAGCCATAAGAAGAAAACAAATCCTACCATTTGCAATGACGTGGATGGAGCTAGACGGTAGTATGTTCACAGAAATAGGTCGGGCGGCGAAAGACAAGTATCAAATGATTTCACTCATGTGTGGAGTACAACAACAAAGAAAAACTGAAGGAAAACAACAGCAGCAGACTCACAGAACCCGAGAGTTGACTGAAAGTTGCCAAAGGGAAAAGGACTGGGCAGGGAGGTTCTGAAGGGAGGGATAAGTTTGGGGAGAAAGAATGGGGGCATTAGGATTAGCATGTATATTGCGTGGGGTGGGGAAGGCATGGGGAGTGCTGTACAACACAGAGAAGACTATTAGAGATTATATAGCATCTTACTACTCACTGATGGACAGCGACTGAAGAGGATTTTCGGGGGGACTTGGTGAAGGGGGAGCATAGTAAACATAAGGTGCTTCACGTAATTGTAGACTAATGATAACAAAAACATTTTTTTAAGTGCAATAAGGGCACAGCACTGAATCATCAGAATAAAAGGTCAGGCTCTGAGTGCTGCAAACAAAAGACACAGGGTTAAAAGAACGGATGAAAACTCAAAAAACCTACGTGCTTCCTTACAGGAGACTCACTTGAGATCCAAGGACACCGACAAACTACAAGCTGAAGGTGTGGGGACAAGTACCCGACACGAGTGAAACTGAAAAACAAACAATCCAATAAATGGATTGTGTTTGAGCCCCCAGAGACAGTCAGTAGAAAATAGCCCTATCTGGCCACAGTGAATTCTTTTTGTTTGTTTTCAGCAGGGCCCAGCCAGAGATTAAGTGGTGCAGCAACGTCCTTCCTGTTTTCTCTCACTTCAGCAACTGAGTTGCTGTAATAATGAGCATCTGTGCCTTTGAAAACGGTGGGTTTTATGATCTTCACGAATGTGAAGTAATAACCACCTAAAGAGGGAAGTTTGGACACTCAAATAAACATGTCACTCCACAATACACTCTTAGCTCCCAACTGCTCCTGTCTAGAAATTGGTGTTCCTTTTTATTTGACCCTCTGTCCTATCCGCAGTGATCACGCCGATGTCCTTCATACATGGTGGTGATCAAGCAACAAGTTTACTTTTCTGTTGACAACAGGCCCGGAGGAAGGATACTTGTGGTTTTCAGGGAGAACTTAGTCAATGAATGTGGCTAAATAAAGAGAGCAATTTAGAAGGAGATGAAAGAGGACAGAAGTTAGAGACACGGGTATATCTCCCTGCACAACCATTTACTGGTTTTGTAGTACACGCGGCCGACACGACCTGAAAGTGTCTCGGTGAACCCAGTGCTCTCCCTACAGAATAGTTACCTTGCAGGATTTTTGGAAGCATAATGTAGGAAAGTGATATAGGGTATATGGTTAAATGTTCTGTAGTCAAGGACAGATGGGCAGACAAAAAGATGATTGATTGATTGATAAATAGATAGACAGATAGATAGACAGATATAGGTACATATCGATTAACACAAAGCTACTGCTCATAACCAGGAGAGCAATGGAGAAAGCACATAGCGATAATACAAACAAAAAAGAAGAATGAAATCCAGTTTAAAAAGTGCAGTAAGCAGCCAAAAGAAGAAAACAAATCCTATCATTTGCAATAACGTGGATGGAGCTAGAGGGTATTATGCTCAGTCAATTAGGCCAGTCGGAGAAATACAAGTACCAAATGATTTCACTCATGTGTGGAGTACGACAACAAAGAAAAAGTGAAGGAAAAACAGCAGCAGACACACAGTACCCAAGAGAGGACTAACCGTTACCAAAGAGAAATGGACTTGGTAGGGTTTGTGGGAAGGGAGTGATAAGGGCGGGGAAAAAGAATGGGGACATTAGGATTTGCATGAACAATGTGTAGGGTGTAGTGTCATGGGGAGGGCTAAACAACACAGCGAAGAGAAGTGGTGATTCTACAGCATCTTGCTACACGCTGACGGACAGCGACTGTAACTGGGATTTGGCAAGGACTTGGTGATGGAGGTAGACTAGGAAACATATTGTTGTGCATGTAATTGTATACTAATGAGAACAAAAAAAAATTTCAAAGTGCAGTAAGAGCATAGCTCTCAAATATCAGAATAAAAGTACAGGCTTTGACTGCTCCAGTCAAAAGACACAGGGTTAGAAGTACTGATGAAAACTCAAGATCACCTATGTGCTCCCTTAATGGAGACTCACTTGAGATCCAAGGACACAGACAAACTACAAGCTGAAGGGGCGCGGACAGGTACCCTATACAAGTGAATCTGAGAAACAAAGAAACAAATGGATTCTGTTTGAGTCCCCAGAGACAGTCACTAGAAAATAGTCCTACCTAGCCACCGTGAATTCTTTTTGTTTGGTTTCAGCAGTGCCCAGGTATAGATTTAGTGGTACTGCAATGTCCTTCTCATTTTTTCTCACATCAACGAATGAATTGCTGTAATAATATGCATCTGGACTTTTGAAATCACTGGGTTTTATGATGTTCACGATTGTAAAGAAGTAATCACCACATAAAGAGGGAAGTTTGAACACTGAACCAAACACGTCTCTCCACAACAAACAATTTGCTCCCAAATGCTCCTGTCTAGAAATAGGTGTTCCTTTTTATTTGTCCCTCCTCCTATCAGTGGTGAACACGCCTATGTCCCTAAAACATGGTGGTGAGTAAAGCACCAAGTATACTTTTATGTCTACAACAGGCAGAGAGGAAGTATACCTGGGGTCTTCAGAGAGCACTTAGGCAATGAATGTAGCTAATTACTGTTAGCAAGCGAGAAGGAGGTATAAGAGGACAGAGGACAGAGATACGGTTTCACGTCCCTGCACCACCATTTACTGGTTTTGTAAGCACACGCGGCTGACTCGATCTGCAACTGTCTCAGTGAGCCCAGTGCTCTCCCTGCGGCCTAGTGACCTTGCAATGTTTTTGGAAGCATAATGTAGCGGAGTGACATAGGTGATGTTGTTAACTGTTCTGTACATAAGGATAGATGGGCAGACAGAAAGATGATTTATTCACAGATAGACAGATAGATAGATGACAGATGAGGGATAGACAGATGATACACATGATAGATGATAGGAAGCTAGATAGATGGATAGATATATAGAGAGAAGGACAGTGAGATAGAAGGATATATAGAAAGATAGATAGATATACAGACAGACAGAGCAATAAATAGATACAGATACATATCGATTGACACAAAGCTGTTGCTCATAACCAGGAGATGAATGGTGAGAGCACATAGCTAAACTACAAACAAAAAGGAAGAACGAAACCCTGTTTACAAAGTGCAGTAAGCAGCCATAAGAAGAAAACAAATCCTACCATTTGCAATGACGTGGATGGAGCTAGACGGTAGTATGTTCACAGAAATAGGTCGGGCGGCGAAACACAAGTATCAAATGATTTCACTCATGTGTGGAGTACAACAACAAAGAAAAACTGAAGGAAAACAACAGCAGCAGACTCACAGAACCCGAGAGTTGACTGAAAGTTGCCAAAGGGAAAAGGACTGGGCAGGGAGTTTCTGAAGGGAGGGATAAGTTTGGGGAGAAAGAATGGGGGCATTAGGATTAGCATGTATATTGCGTGGGGTGGGGAAGGCATGGGGAGTGCTGTACAACACAGAGAAGACTATTAGAGATTATTTAGCATCTTACTACTCACTGATGGACAGCGACTGAAGAGGATTTTCGGGGGGACTTGGTGAAGGGGGAGCATAGTAAACATAAGGTGCTTCACGTAATTGTAGACTAATGATAACAAAAAAATTTTTTTAAGTGCAATAAGGGCACAGCACTGAATCATCAGAATAAAAGGTCAGGCTCTGAGTGCTGCAAACAAAAGACACAGGGTTAAAAGAACGGATGAAAACTCAAAAAACCTACGTGCTTCCTTACAGGAGACTCACTTGAGATCCAAGGACACCGACAAACTACAAGCTGAAGGTGTGGGGACAAGTACCCGACACGAGTGAAACTGAAAAACAAACAATCCAATAAATGGATTGTGTTTGAGCCCCCAGAGACAGGCAGTAGAAAATAGCCCTATCTGGCCACAGTGAATTCTTTTTGTTTGTTTTCAGCAGGGCCCAGCCAGAGATTAAGTGGTGCAGCAACGTCCTTCCTGTTTTCTCTCACTTCAGCAACTGAGTTGCTGTAATAATGAGCATCTGTGCCTTTGAAATCAGTGGGTTTTATGATCTTCACGAATGTGAAGTAATAACCACCTAAAGAGGGAAGTTTGGACACTCAAATAAACATGTCACTCCACAATACACTCTTAGCTCCCAACTGCTCCTCTCTAGAAATTGGTGTTCCTTTTTATTTGACCCTCCGTCCTATCCGCAGTGATCACGCCGATGTCCTTCAAACATGGTGGTGATCAAAGCAACAAGTTTACTTTTCTGTTGACAACAGGCCCGGAGGAAGGATACTTGTGGTTTTCAGGGAGAACTTAGTCAATGAATGTGGCTAAATAAAGAGAGCAATTTAGAAGGAGATGAAAGAGGACAGAAGATAGAGACACGGGTATATCTCCCTGCACAACCATTTACTGGTTTTGTAGTACACGCGGCCGACACGACCTGAAAGTGTCTCGGTGAACCCAGTGCTCTCCCTACAGAATAGTTACCTTGCAGGATTTTTGGAAGCATAATGTAGGAAAGTGATATAGGGTATATGGTTAAATGTTCTGTACTCAAGGACAGATGGGCAGACAAAAAGATGATTGATTGATTGATAAATAGATAGACAGATAGATAGACAGATATAGGTACATATCGATTAACACAAAGCTACTGCTCATAACCAGGAGAGCAATGGAGAAAGCACATAGCGATAGTACAAACAAAAAAGAAGAATGAAATCCAGTTTAAAAAGTGCAGTAAGCAGCCAAAAGAAGAAAACAAATCCTATCATTTGCAATAACGTGGATGGAGCTAGAGGGTATTATGCTCAGTCAATTAGGCCAGTCGGAGAAATACAAGTACCAAATGATTTCACTCATGTGTGGAGTACGACAACAAAGAAAAAGTGAAGGAAAAACAGCAGCAGACACACAGTACCCAAGAGAGGACTAACCGTTACCAAAGAGAAATGGACTTGGTAGGGTTTGTGGGAAGGGAGTGATAAGGGCGGGGAAAAAGAATGGGGACATTAGGATTTGCATGAACAATGTGTAGGGTGTAGTGTCATGGGGAGGGCTATACAACACAGCGAAGAGTAGTGGTGATTCTACAGCATCTTGCTACACGCTGACGGACAGCGACTGTAACTGGGATTTGGCAAGGACTTGGTGATGGAGGTAGACTAGGAAACATATTTTTCTGCATGTAATTGTATACTAATGAGAACAAAAAAAAATTTCAAAGTGCAGTAAGAGCATAGCTCTCAAATATCAGAATAAAAGTACAGGCTTTGACTGCTCCAATCAAAAGACACAGGGTTAGAAGTACTGATGAAAACTCAAGATCACCTATGTGCTCCCTTAATGGAGACTCACTTGAGATCCAAGGACACAGACAAACTACAAGCTGAAGGGGCGCGGACAGGTACCCTATACAAGTGAATCTGAGAAACAAAGAAACAAATGGATTCTGTTTGAGTCCCCAGAGACAGTCACTAGAAAATAGTCCTACCTAGCCACCGTGAATTCTTTTTGTTTGGTTTCAGCAGTGCCCAGGTATAGATTTAGTGGTACTGCAATGTCCTTCTCATTTTTTCTCACATCAACGAATGAATTGCTGTAATAATATGCATCTGGACTTTTGAAATCACTGGGTTTTATGATGTTCACGATTGTAAAGTAGTAATCACCACATAAAGAGGGAAGTTTGAACACTGAACCAAACACGTCTCTCCACAACAAACAATTTGCTCCCAAATGCTCCTGTCTAGAAACAGGTGTTCCTTTTCATTTGTCCCTCCTCCTATCAGTGGTGAACACGCCTATGTCCCTAAAACATGGTGGTGAGTAAAGCACCAAGTATACTTTTATGTCTACAACAGGCAGAGAGGAAGTATACCTGGGGTCTTCAGAGAGCACTTAGGCAATGAATGTAGCTAATTACTGTTAGCAAGCGAGAAGGAGGTATAAGAGGACAGAGGACAGAGATACGGTTTCACGTCCCTGCACCACCATTTACTGGTTTTGTAAGCACACGCGGCTGACTCGATCTGCAACTGTCTCAGTGAGCCCAGTGCTCTCCCTGCGGCCTAGTGACCTTGCAATGTTTTTGGAAGCATAATGTAGCGGAGTGACATAGGTGATGTTGTTAACTGTTCTGTACATAAGGATAGATGGGCAGACAGAAAGATGATTTATTCACAGATAGACAGATAGATAGATGACAGATGAGGGATAGACAGATGATACACATGATAGATGATAGGAAGCTAGATAGATGGATAGATATATAGAGAGAAGGACAGTGAGATAGAAGGATATATAGAAAGATAGATAGATATACAGACAGACAGAGCAATAAATAGATACAGATACATATCGATTGACACAAAGCTGTTGCTCATAACCAGGAGATTAATGGTGAGAGCACATAGCTAAACTACAAACAAAAAGGAAGAACGAAACCCTGTTTACAAAGTGCAGTAAGCAGCCATAAGAAGAAAACAAATCCTACCATTTGCAATGACGTGGATGGAGCTAGACGGTAGTATGTTCACAGAAATAGGTCGGGCGGCGAAAGACAAGTATCAAATGATTTCACTCATGTGTGGAGTACAACAACAAAGAAAAACTGAAGGAAAACAACAGCAGCAGACTCACAGAACCCGAGAGTTGACTGAAAGTTGCCAAAGGGAAAAGGACTGGGCAGGGAGGTTCTGAAGGGAGGGATAAGTTTGGGGAGAAAGAATGGGGGCATTAGGATTAGCATGTATATTGCGTGGGGTGGGGAAGGCATGGGGAGTGTTGTACAACACAGAGAAGACTATTAGAGATTATATAGCATTTTACTACTCACTGATGGACAGCGACTGAAGAGGATTTTCGGGGGGACTTGGTGAAGGGGGAGCATAGTAAACATAAGGTGCTTCACGTAATTGTAGACTAATGATAACAAAAACATTTTTTTAAGTGCAATAAGGGCACAGCACTGAATCATCAGAATAAAAGGTCAGGCTCTGAGTGCTGCAAACAAAAGACACAGGGTTAAAAGAACGGATGAAAACTCAAAAAACCTACGTGCTTCCTTACAGGAGACTCACTTGAGATCCAAGGACACCGACAAACTACAAGCTGAAGGTGTGGGGACAAGTACCCGACACGAGTGAAACTGAAAAACAAACAATCCAATAAATGGATTGTGTTTGAGCCCCCAGAGACAGGCAGTAGAAAATAGCCCTATCTGGCCACAGTGAATTCTTTTTGTTTGTTTTCAGCAGGGCCCAGCCAGAGATTAAGTGGTGCAGCAACGTCCTTCCTGTTTTCTCTCACTTCAGCAACTGAGTTGCTGTAATAATGAGCATCTGTGCCTTTGAAAACGGTGGGTTTTATGATCTTCACGAATGTGAAGTAATAACCACCTAAAGAGGGAAGTTTGGACACTCAAATAAACATGTCACTCCACAATACACTCTTAGCTCCCAACTGCTCCTGTCTAGAAATTGGTGTTCCTTTTTATTTGACCCTCTGTCCTATCCGCAGTGATCACGCCGATGTCCTTCATACATGGTGGTGATCAAGCAACAAGTTTACTTTTCTGTTGACAACAGGCCCGGAGGAAGGATACTTGTGGTTTTCAGGGAGAACTTAGTCAATGAATGTGGCTAAATAAAGAGAGCAATTTAGAAGGAGATGAAAGAGGACAGAAGTTAGAGACACGGGTATATCTCCCTGCACAACCATTTACTGGTTTTGTAGTACACGCGGCCGACACGACCTGAAAGTGTCTCGGTGAACCCAGTGCTCTCCCTACAGAATAGTTACCTTGCAGGATTTTTGGAAGCATAATGTAGGAAAGTGATATAGGGTATATGGTTAAATGTTCTGTAGTCAAGGACAGATGGGCAGACAAAAAGATGATTGATTGATTGATAAATAGATAGACAGATAGATAGACAGATATAGGTACATATCTATTAACACAAAGCTACTGCTCATAACCAGGAGAGCAATGGAGAAAGCACATAGCGATAGTACAAACAAAAAAGAAGAATGAAATCCAGTTTAAAAAGTGCAGTAAGCAGCCAAAAGAAGAAAACAAATCCTATCATTTGCAATAACGTGGATGGAGCTAGAGGGTATTATGCTCAGTCAATTAGGCCAGTCGGAGAAATACAAGTACCAAATGATTTCACTCATGTGTGGAGTACGACAACAAAGAAAAAGTGAAGGAAAAACAGCAGCAGACACACAGTACCCAAGAGAGGACTAACCGTTACCAAAGAGAAATGGACTTGGTAGGGTTTGTGGGAAGGGAGTGATAAGGGCGGGGAAAAAGAATGGGGACATTAGGATTTGCATGAACAATGTGTAGGGTGTAGTGTCATGGGGAGGGCTAAACAACACAGCGAAGAGAAGTGGTGATTCTACAGCATCTTGCTACACGCTGACGGACAGCGACTGTAACTGGGATTTGGCAAGGACTTGGTGATGGAGGTAGACTAGGAAACATATTGTTGTGCATGTAATTGTATACTAATGAGAACAAAAAAAAATTTCAAAGTGCAGTAAGAGCATAGCTCTCAAATATCAGAATAAAAGTACAGGCTTTGACTGCTCCAGTCAAAAGACACAGGGTTAGAAGTACTGATGAAAACTCAAGATCACCTATGTGCTCCCTTAATGGAGACTCACTTGAGATCCAAGGACACAGACAAACTACAAGCTGAAGGGGCGCGGACAGGTACCCTATACAAGTGAATCTGAGAAACAAAGAAACAAATGGATTCTGTTTGAGTCCCCAGAGACAGTCACTAGAAAATAGTCCTACCTAGCCACCGTGAATTCTTTTTGTTTGGTTTCAGCAGTGCCCAGGTATAGATTTAGTGGTACTGCAATGTCCTTCTCATTTTTTCTCACATCAACGAATGAATTGCTGTAATAATATGCATCTGGACTTTTGAAATCACTGGGTTTTATGATGTTCACGATTGTAAAGAAGTAATCACCACATAAAGAGGGAAGTTTGAACACTGAACCAAACACGTCTCTCCACAACAAACAATTTGCTCCCAAATGCTCCTGTCTAGAAATAGGTGTTCCTTTTTATTTGTCCCTCCTCCTATCAGTGGTGAACACGCCTATGTCCCTAAAACATGGTGGTGAGTAAAGCACCATGTATACTTTTATGTCTACAACAGGCAGAGAGGAAGTATACCTGGGGTCTTCAGAGAGCACTTAGGCAATGAATGTAGCTAATTACTGTTAGCAAGCGAGAAGGAGGTATAAGAGGACAGAGGACAGAGATACGGTTTCACGTCCCTGCACCACCATTTACTGGTTTTGTAAGCACACGCGGCTGACTCGATCTGCAACTGTCTCAGTGAGCCCAGTGCTCTCCCTGCGGCCTAGTGACCTTGCAATGTTTTTGGAAGCATAATGTAGCGGAGTGACATAGGTGATGTTGTTAACTGTTCTGTACATAAGGATAGATGGGCAGACAGAAAGATGATTTATTCACAGATAGACAGATAGATAGATGACAGATGAGGGATAGACAGATGATACACATGATAGATGATAGGAAGCTAGATAGATGGATAGATATATAGAGAGAAGGACAGTGAGATAGAAGGATATATAGAAAGATAGATAGATATACAGACAGACAGAGCAATAAATAGATACAGATACATATCGATTGACACAAAGCTGTTGCTCATAACCAGGAGATGAATGGTGAGAGCACATAGCTAAACTACAAACAAAAAGGAAGAACGAAACCCTGTTTACAAAGTGCAGTAAGCAGCCATAAGAAGAAAACAAATCCTACCATTTGCAATGACGTGGATGGAGCTAGACGGTAGTATGTTCACAGAAATAGGTCGGGCGGCGAAACACAAGTATCAAATGATTTCACTCATGTGTGGAGTACAACAACAAAGAAAAACTGAAGGAAAACAACAGCAGCAGACTCACAGAACCCGAGAGTTGACTGAAAGTTGCCAAAGGGAAAAGGACTGGGCAGGGAGTTTCTGAAGGGAGGGATAAGTTTGGGGAGAAAGAATGGGGGCATTAGGATTAGCATGTATATTGCGTGGGGTGGGGAAGGCATGGGGAGTGCTGTACAACACAGAGAAGACTATTAGAGATTATTTAGCATCTTACTACTCACTGATGGACAGCGACTGAAGAGGATTTTCGGGGGGACTTGGTGAAGGGGGAGCATAGTAAACATAAGGTGCTTCACGTAATTGTAGACTAATGATAACAAAAAAATTTTTTTAAGTGCAATAAGGGCACAGCACTGAATCATCAGAATAAAAGGTCAGGCTCTGAGTGCTGCAAACAAAAGACACAGGGTTAAAAGAACGGATGAAAACTCAAAAAACCTACGTGCTTCCTTACAGGAGACTCACTTGAGATCCAAGGACACCGACAAACTACAAGCTGAAGGTGTGGGGACAAGTACCCGACACGAGTGAAACTGAAAAACAAACAATCCAATAAATGGATTGTGTTTGAGCCCCCAGAGACAGGCAGTAGAAAATAGCCCTATCTGGCCACAGTGAATTCTTTTTGTTTGTTTTCAGCAGGGCCCAGCCAGAGATTAAGTGGTGCAGCAACGTCCTTCCTGTTTTCTCTCACTTCAGCAACTGAGTTGCTGTAATAATGAGCATCTGTGCCTTTGAAATCAGTGGGTTTTATGATCTTCACGAATGTGAAGTAATAACCACCTAAAGAGGGAAGTTTGGACACTCAAATAAACATGTCACTCCACAATACACTCTTAGCTCCCAACTGCTCCTGTCTAGAAATTGGTGTTCCTTTTTATTTGACCCTCCGTCCTATCCGCAGTGATCACGCCGATGTCCTTCAAACATGGTGGTGATCAAAGCAACAAGTTTACTTTTCTGTTGACAACAGGCCCGGAGGAAGGATACTTGTGGTTTTCAGGGAGAACTTAGTCAATGAATGTGGCTAAATAAAGAGAGCAATTTAGAAGGAGATGAAAGAGGACAGAAGATAGAGACACGGGTATATCTCCCTGCACAACCATTTACTGGTTTTGTAGTACACGCGGCCGACACGACCTGAAAGTGTCTCGGTGAACCCAGTGCTCTCCCTACAGAATAGTTACCTTGCAGGATTTTTGGAAGCATAATGTAGGAAAGTGATATAGGGTATATGGTTAAATGTTCTGTACTCAAGGACAGATGGGCAGACAAAAAGATGATTGATTGATTGATAAATAGATAGACAGATAGATAGACAGATATAGGTACATATCGATTAACACAAAGCTACTGCTCATAACCAGGAGAGCAATGGAGAAAGCACATAGCGATAGTACAAACAAAAAAGAAGAATGAAATCCAGTTTAAAAAGTGCAGTAAGCAGCCAAAAGAAGAAAACAAATCCTATCATTTGCAATAACGTGGATGGAGCTAGAGGGTATTATGCTCAGTCAATTAGGCCAGTCGGAGAAATACAAGTACCAAATGATTTCACTCATGTGTGGAGTACGACAACAAAGAAAAAGTGAAGGAAAAACAGCAGCAGACACACAGTACCCAAGAGAGGACTAACCGTTACCAAAGAGAAATGGACTTGGTAGGGTTTGTGGGAAGGGAGTGATAAGGGCGGGGAAAAAGAATGGGGACATTAGGATTTGCATGAACAATGTGTAGGGTGTAGTGTCATGGGGAGGGCTATACAACACAGCGAAGAGAAGTGGTGATTCTACAGCATCCTGCTACACGCTGACGGACAGCGACTGTAACTGGGATTTGGCAAGGACTTGGTGATGGAGGTAGACTAGGAAACATATTTTTCTGCATGTAATTGTATACTAATGAGAACAAAAAAAAATTTCAAAGTGCAGTAAGAGCATAGCTCTCAAATATCAGAATAAAAGTACAGGCTTTGACTGCTCCAATCAAAAGACACAGGGTTAGAAGTACTGATGAAAACTCAAGATCACCTATGGGCTCCCTTAATTGAGACTCACTTGAGATCCAAGGACACAGACAAACTACAAGCTGAAGGGGCGCGGACAGGTACCCTATACAAGTGAATCTGAGAAACAAAGAAACAAATGGATTCTGTTTGAGTCCCCAGAGACAGTCACTAGAAAATAGTCCTACCTAGCCACCGTGAATTCTTTTTGTTTGGTTTCAGCAGTGCCCAGGTATAGATTTAGTGGTACTGCAATGTCCTTCTCATTTTTTCTCACATCAACGAATGAATTGCTGTAATAATATGCATCTGGACTTTTGAAATCACTGGGTTTTATGATGTTCACGATTGTAAAGAAGTAATCACCACATAAAGAGGGAAGTTTGAACACTGAACCAAACACGTCTCTCCACAACAAACAATTTGCTCCCAAATGCTCCTGTCTAGAAATAGGTGTTCCTTTTTATTTGTCCCTCCTCCTATCAGTGGTGAACACGCCTATGTCCCTAAAACATGGTGGTGAGCAAAGCACCAAGTATACTTTTATGTCTACAACAGGCAGAGAGGAAGTATACCTGGGGTCTTCAGAGAGCACTTAGGCAATGAATGTAGCTAATTACTGTTAGCAAGCGAGAAGGAGGTATAAGAGGACAGAGGACAGAGATACGGTTTCACGTCCCTGCACCACCATTTACTGGTTTTGTAAGCACACGCGGCTGACTCGATCTGCAACTGTCTCAGTGAGCCCAGTGCTCTCCCTGCGGCCTAGTGACCTTGCAATGTTTTTGGAAGCATAATGTAGCGGAGTGACATAGGTGATGTTGTTAACTGTTCTGTACATAAGGATAGATGGGCAGACAGAAAGATGATTTATTCACAGATAGACAGATAGATAGATGACAGATGAGGGATAGACAGATGATACACATGATAGATGATAGGAAGCTAGATAGATGGATAGATATATAGAGAGAAGGACAGTGAGATAGAAGGATATATAGAAAGATAGATAGATATACAGACAGACAGAGCAATAAATAGATACAGATACATATCGATTGACACAAAGCTGTTGCTCATAACCAGGAGATGAATGGTGAGAGCACATAGCTAAACTACAAACAAAAAGGAAGAACGAAACCCTGTTTACAAAGTGCAGTAAGCAGCCATAAGAAGAAAACAAATCCTACCATTTGCAATGACGTGGATGGAGCTAGACGGTAGTATGTTCACAGAAATAGGTTGGGCGGCGAAAGACAAGTATCAAATGATTTCACTCATGTGTGGAGTACAACAACAAAGAAAAACTGAAGGAAAACAACAGCAGCAGACTCACAGAACCCGAGAGTTGACTGAAAGTTGCCAAAGGGAAAAGGACTGGGCAGGGAGGTTCTGAAGGGAGGGATAAGTTTGGGGAGAAAGAATGGGGGCATTAGGATTAGCATGTATATTGCGTGGGGTGGGGAAGGCATGGGGAGTGCTGTACAACACAGAGAAGACTATTAGAGATTATATAGCATCTTACTACTCACTGATGGACAGCGACTGAAGAGGATTTTCGGGGGGACTTGGTGAAGGTGGAGCATAGTAAACATAAGGTGCTTCACGTAATTGTAGACTAATGATAACAAAAACATTTTTTTAAGTGCAATAAGGGCACAGCACTGAATCATCAGAATAAAAGGACAGGCTCTGAGTGCTGCAAACAAAAGACACAGGGTTAAAAGAACGGATGAAAACTCAAAAAACCTACGTGCTTCCTTACAGGAGACTCACTTGAGATCCAAGGACACCGACAAACTACAAGCTGAAGGTGTGGGGACAAGTACCCGACACGAGTGAAACTGAAAAACAAACAATCCAATAAATGGATTGTGTTTGAGCCCCCAGAGACAGTCAGTAGAAAATAGCCCTATCTGGCCACAGTGAATTCTTTTTGTTTGTTTTCAGCAGGGCCCAGCCAGAGATTAAGTGGTGCAGCAACGTCCTTCCTGTTTTCTCTCACTTCAGCAACTGAGTTGCTGTAATAATGAGCATCTGCGCCTTTGAAATCGGTGGGTTTTATGATCTTCACGAATGTGAAGTAATAACCACCTAAAGAGGGAAGTTTGGACACTCAAATAAACATGTCACTCCACAATACACTCTTAGCTCCCAACTGCTCCTGTCTAGAAATTGGTGTTCCTTTTTATTTGACCCTCCGTCCTGTCCGCAGTGATCACGCCGATGTCCTTCAAACATGGTGGTGATCAAAGCAACAAGTTTACTTTTCTGTTGACAACAGGCCCGGAGGAAGGATACTTGTGGTTTTCAGGGAGAACTTAGTCAATGAATGTGGCTAAATAAAGAGAGCAATTTAGAAGGAGATGAAAGAGGACAGAAGATAGAGACACGGGTATATCTCCCTGCACAACCATTTACTGGTTTTGTAGTACACGCGGCCGACACGACCTGAAAGTGTCTCGGTGAACCCAGTGCTCTCCCTACAGAATAGTTACCTTGCAGGATTTTTGGAAGCATAATGTAGGAAAGTGATATAGGGTATATGGTTAAATGTTCTGTACTCAAGGACAGATGGGCAGACAAAAAGATGATTGATTGATTGATAAATAGATAGACAGATAGATAGACAGATATAGGTACATATCGATTAACACAAAGCTACTGCTCATAACCAGGAGAGCAATGGAGAAAGCACATAGCGATAGTACAAACAAAAAAGAAGAATGAAATCCAGTTTAAAAAGTGCAGTAAGCAGCCAAAAGAAGAAAACAAATCCTATCATTTGCAATAACGTGGATGGAGCTAGAGGGTATTATGCTCAGTCAATTAGGCCAGTCGGAGAAATACAAGTACCAAATGATTTCACTCATGTGTGGAGTACGACAACAAAGAAAAAGTGAAGGAAAAACAGCAGCAGACACACAGTACCCAAGAGAGGACTAACCGTTACCAAAGAGAAATGGACTTGGTAGGGTTTGTGGGAAGGGAGTGATAAGGGCGGGGAAAAAGAATGGGGATATTAGGATTTGCATGAACAATGTGTAGGGTGTAGTGTCATGGGGAGGGCTATACAACACAGCGAAGAGAAGTGGTGATTCTACAGCATCTTGCTACACGCTGACGGACAGCGACTGTAACTGGGATTTGGCAAGGACTTGGTGATGGAGGTAGACTAGGAAACATATTGTTCTGCATGTAATTGTATACTAATGAGAACAAAAAAAAATTTCAAAGTGCAGTAAGAGCATAGCTCTCAAATATCAGAATAAAAGTACAGGCTTTGACTGCTCCAATCAAAAGACACAGGGTTAGAAGTACTGATGAAAACTCAAGATCACCTATGTGCTCCCTTAATGGAGACTCACTTGAGATCCAAGGACACAGACAAACTACAAGCTGAAGGGGCGCGGACAGGTACCCTATACAAGTGAATCTGAGAAACAAAGAAACAAATGGATTCTGTTTGAGTCCCCAGAGACAGTCACTAGAAAACAGTCCTACCTAGCCACCGTGAATTCTTTTTGTTTGGTTTCAGCAGTGCCCAGGTATAGATTTAGTGGTACTGCAATGTCCTTCTCATTTTTTCTCACATCAACGAATGAATTGCTGTAATAATATGCATCTGGACTTTTGAAATCACTGGGTTTTATGATGTTCACGATTGTAAAGGAGTAATCACCACATAAAGAGGGAAGTTTGAACACTGAACCAAACACGTCTCTCCACAACAAACAATTTGCTCCCAAATGCTCCTGTCTAGAAATAGGTGTTCCTTTTTATTTGTCCCTCCTCCTATCAGTGGTGAACACGCCTATGTCCCTAAAACATGGTGGTGAGTAAAGCACCAAGTATACTTTTATGTCTACAACAGGCAGAGAGGAAGTATACCTGGGGTCTTCAGAGAGCACTTAGGCAATGAATGTAGCTAATTACTGTTAGCAAGCGAGAAGGAGGTATAAGAGGACAGAGGACAGAGATACGGTTTCACGTCCCTGCACCACCATTTACTGGTTTTGTAAGCACACGCGGCTGACTCGATCTGCAACTGTCTCAGTGAGCCCAGTGCTCTCCCTGCGGCCTAGTGACCTTGCAATGTTTTTGGAAGCATAATGTAGCGGAGTGACATAGGTGATGTTGATAACTGTTCTGTACATAAGGATAGATGGGCAGACAGAAAGATGATTTATTCACAGATAGACAGATAGATAGATGACAGATAAGGGATAGACAGATGATACACATGATAGATGATAGGAAGCTAGATAGATGGATAGATATATAGAGAGAAGGACAGTGAGATAGAAGGATATATAGAAAGATAGATAGATATACAGACAGACAGAGCAATAAATATATACAGATACATATCGATTGACACAAAGCTGTTGCTCATAACCAGGAGATGAATGGTGAGAGCACATAGCTAAACTACAAACAAAAAGGAAGAACGAAACCCTGTTTACAAAGTGCAGTAAGCAGCCATAAGAAGAAAACAAATCCTACCATTTGCAATGACGTGGATGGAGCTAGACGGTAGTATGTTCACAGAAATAGGTCGGGCGGCGAAAGACAAGTATCAAATGATTTCACTCATGTGTGGAGTACAACAACAAAGAAAAACTGAAGGAAAACAACAGCAGCAGACTCACAGAACCCGAGAGTTGACTGAAAGTTGTCAAAGGGAAAAGGACTGGGCAGGGAGGTTCTGAAGGGAGGGATAAGTTTGGGGAGAAAGAATGGGGGCATTAGGATTAGCATGTATATTGCGTGGGGTGGGGAAGGCATGGGGAGTGCTGTACAACACAGAGAAAACTATTAGAGATTTTTTAGCATCTTACTACTCACTGATGGACAGCGACTGAAGAGGATTTTCGGGGGGACTTGGTGAAGGGGGAGCATAGTAAACATAAGGTGCTTCACGTAATTGTAGACTAATGATAACAAAAAAATTTTTTTAAGTGCAATAAGGGCACAGCACTGAATCATCAGAATAAAAGGTCAGGCTCTGAGTGCTGCAAACAAAAGACACAGGGTTAAAAGAACGGATGAAAACTCAAAAAACCTACGTGCTTCCTTACAGGAGACTCACTTGAGATCCAAGGACACCGACAAACTACAAGCTGAAGGTGTGGGGACAAGTACCCGACACGAGTGAAACTGAAAAACAAACAATCCAATAAATGGATTGTGTTTGAGCCCCCAGAGACAGGCAGTAGAAAATAGCCCTATCTGGCCACAGTGAATTCTTTTTGTTTGTTTTCAGCAGGGCCCAGCCAGAGATTAAGTGGTGCAGCAACGTCCTTCCTGTTTTCTCTCACTTCAGCAACTGAGTTGCTGTAATAATGAGCATCTGTGCCTTTGAAATCAGTGGGTTTTATGATCTTCACGAATGTGAAGTAATAACCACCTAAAGAGGGAAGTTTGGACACTCAAATAAACATGTCACTCCACAATACACTCTTAGCTCCCAACTGCTCCTGTCTAGAAATTGGTGTTCCTTTTTATTTGACCCTCTGTCCTATCCGCAGTGATCACGCCGATGTCCTTCATACATGGTGGTGATCAAGCAACAAGTTTACTTTTCTGTTGACAACAGGCCCGGAGGAAGGATACTTGTGGTTTTCAGGGAGAACTTAGTCAATGAATGTGGCTAAATAAAGAGAGCAATTTAGAAGGAGATGAAAGAGGACAGAAGTTAGAGACACGGGTATATCTCCCTGCACAACCATTTACTGGTTTTGTAGTACACGCGGCCGACACGACCTGAAAGTGTCTCGGTGAACCCAGTGCTCTCCCTACAGAATAGTTACCTTGCAGGATTTTTGGAAGCATAATGTAGGAAAGTGATATAGGGTATATGGTTAAATGTTCTGTAGTCAAGGACAGATGGGCAGACAAAAAGATGATTGATTGATTGATAAATAGATAGACAGATAGATAGACAGATATAGGTACATATCGATTAACACAAAGCTACTGCTCATAACCAGGAGAGCAATGGAGAAAGCACATAGCGATAGTACAAACAAAAAAGAAGAATGAAATCCAGTTTAAAAAGTGCAGTAAGCAGCCAAAAGAAGAAAACAAATCCTATCATTTGCAATAACGTGGATGGAGCTAGAGGGTATTATGCTCAGTCAATTAGGCCAGTCGGAGAAATACAAGTACCAAATGATTTCACTCATGTGTGGAGTACGACAACAAAGAAAAAGTGAAGGAAAAACAGCAGCAGACACACAGTACCCAAGAGAGGACTAACCGTTACCAAAGAGAAATGGACTTGGTAGGGTTTGTGGGAAGGGAGTGATAAGGGCGGGGAAAAAGAATGGGGACATTAGGATTTGCATGAACAATGTGTAGGGTGTAGTGTCATGGGGAGGGCTAAACAACACAGCGAAGAGAAGTGGTGATTCTACAGCATCTTGCTACACGCTGACGGACAGCGACTGTAACTGGGATTTGGCAAGGACTTGGTGATGGAGGTAGACTAGGAAACATATTGTTGTGCATGTAATTGTATACTAATGAGAACAAAAAAAAATTTCAAAGTGCAGTAAGAGCATAGCTCTCAAATATCAGAATAAAAGTACAGGCTTTGACTGCTCCAGTCAAAAGACACAGGGTTAGAAGTACTGATGAAAACTCAAGATCACCTATGTGCTCCCTTAATGGAGACTCACTTGAGATCCAAGGACACAGACAAACTACAAGCTGAAGGGGCGCGGACAGGTACCCTATACAAGTGAATCTGAGAAACAAAGAAACAAATGGATTCTGTTTGAGTCCCCAGAGACAGTCACTAGAAAATAGTCCTACCTAGCCACCGTGAATTCTTTTTGTTTGGTTTCAGCAGTGCCCAGGTATAGATTTAGTGGTACTGCAATGTCCTTCTCATTTTTTCTCACATCAACGAATGAATTGCTGTAATAATATGCATCTGGACTTTTGAAATCACTGGGTTTTATGATGTTCACGATTGTAAAGGAGTAATCACCACATAAAGAGGGAAGTTTGAACACTGAACCAAACACGTCTCTCCACAACAAACAATTTGCTCCCAAATGCTCCTGTCTAGAAATAGGTGTTCCTTTTTATTTGTCCCTCCTCCTATCAGTGGTGAACACGCCTATGTCCCTAAAACATGGTGGTGAGTAAAGCACCATGTATACTTTTATGTCTACAACAGGCAGAGAGGAAGTATACCTGGGGTCTTCAGAGAGCACTTAGGCAATGAATGTAGCTAATTACTGTTAGCAAGCGAGAAGGAGGTATAAGAGGACAGAGGACAGAGATACGGTTTCACGTCCCTGCACCACCATTTACTGGTTTTGTAAGCACACGCGGCTGACTCGATCTGCAACTGTCTCAGTGAGCCCAGTGCTCTCCCTGCGGCCTAGTGACCTTGCAATGTTTTTGGAAGCATAATGTAGCGGAGTGACATAGGTGATGTTGTTAACTGTTCTGTACATAAGGATAGATGGGCAGACAGAAAGATGATTTATTCACAGATAGACAGATAGATAGATGACAGATGAGGGATAGACAGATGATACACATGATAGATGATAGGAAGCTAGATAGATGGATAGATATATAGAGAGAAGGACAGTGAGATAGAAGGATATATAGAAAGATAGATAGATATACAGACAGACAGAGCAATAAATAGATACAGATACATATCGATTGACACAAAGCTGTTGCTCATAACCAGGAGATGAATGGTGAGAGCACATAGCTAAACTACAAACAAAAAGGAAGAACGAAACCCTGTTTACAAAGTGCAGTAAGCAGCCATAAGAAGAAAACAAATCCTACCATTTGCAATGACGTGGATGGAGCTAGACGGTAGTATGTTCACAGAAATAGGTCGGGCGGCGAAACACAAGTATCAAATGATTTCACTCATGTGTGGAGTACAACAACAAAGAAAAACTGAAGGAAAACAACAGCAGCAGACTCACAGAACCCGAGAGTTGACTGAAAGTTGCCAAAGGGAAAAGGACTGGGCAGGGAGTTTCTGAAGGGAGGGATAAGTTTGGGGAGAAAGAATGGGGGCATTAGGATTAGCATGTATATTGCGTGGGGTGGGGAAGGCATGGGGAGTGCTGTACAACACAGAGAAGACTATTAGAGATTATTTAGCATCTTACTACTCACTGATGGACAGCGACTGAAGAGGATTTTCGGGGGGACTTGGTGAAGGGGGAGCATAGTAAACATAAGGTGCTTCACGTAATTGTAGACTAATGATAACAAAAAAATTTTTTTAAGTGCAATAAGGGCACAGCACTGAATCATCAGAATAAAAGGTCAGGCTCTGAGTGCTGCAAACAAAAGACACAGGGTTAAAAGAACGGATGAAAACTCAAAAAACCTACGTGCTTCCTTACAGGAGACTCACTTGAGATCCAAGGACACCGACAAACTACAAGCTGAAGGTGTGGGGACAAGTACCCGACACGAGTGAAACTGAAAAACAAACAATCCAATAAATGGATTGTGTTTGAGCCCCCAGAGACAGGCAGTAGAAAATAGCCCTATCTGGCCACAGTGAATTCTTTTTGTTTGTTTACAGCAGGGCCCAGCCAGAGATTAAGTGGTGCAGCAACGTCCTTCCTGTTTTCTCTCACTTCAGCAACTGAGTTGCTGTAATAATGAGCATCTGTGCCTTTGAAATCAGTGGGTTTTATGATCTTCACGAATGTGAAGTAATAACCACCTAAAGAGGGAAGTTTGGACACTCAAATAAACATGTCACTCCACAATACACTCTTAGCTCCCAACTGCTCCTGTCTAGAAATTGGTGTTCCTTTTTATTTGACCCTCCGTCCTATCCGCAGTGATCACGCCGATGTCCTTCAAACATGGTGGTGATCAAAGCAACAAGTTTACTTTTCTGTTGACAACAGGCCCGGAGGAAGGATACTTGTGGTTTTCAGGGAGAACTTAGTCAATGAATGTGGCTAAATAAAGAGAGCAATTTAGAAGGAGATGAAAGAGGACAGAAGATAGAGACACGGGTATATCTCCCTGCACAACCATTTACTGGTTTTGTAGTACACGCGGCCGACACGACCTGAAAGTGTCTCGGTGAACCCAGTGCTCTCCCTACAGAATAGTTACCTTGCAGGATTTTTGGAAGCATAATGTAGGAAAGTGATATAGGGTATATGGTTAAATGTTCTGTAGTCAAGGACAGATGGGCAGACAAAAAGATGATTGATTGATTGATAAATAGATAGACAGATAGATAGACAGATATAGGTACATATCGATTAACACAAAGCTACTGCTCATAACCAGGAGAGCAATGGAGAAAGCACATAGCGATAGTACAAACAAAAAAGAAGAATGAAATCCAGTTTAAAAAGTGCAGTAAGCAGCCAAAAGAAGAAAACAAATCCTATCATTTGCAATAACGTGGATGGAGCTAGAGGGTATTATGCTCAGTCAATTAGGCCAGTCGGAGAAATACAAGTACCAAATGATTTCACTCATGTGTGGAGTACGACAACAAAGAAAAAGTGAAGGAAAAACAGCAGCAGACACACAGTACCCAAGAGAGGACTAACCGTTACCAAAGAGAAATGGACTTGGTAGGGTTTGTGGGAAGGGAGTGATAAGGGCGGGGAAAAAGAATGGGGACATTAGGATTTGCATGAACAATGTGTAGGGTGTAGTGTCATGGGGAGGGCTATACAACACAGCGAAGAGTAGTGGTGATTCTACAGCATCTTGCTACACGCTGACGGACAGCGACTGTAACTGGGATTTGGCAAGGACTTGGTGATGGAGGTAGACTAGGAAACATATTTTTCTGCATGTAATTGTATACTAATGAGAACAAAAAAAATTTCAAAGTGCAGTAAGAGCATAGCTCTCAAATATCAGAATAAAAGTACAGGCTTTGACTGCTCCAATCAAAAGACACAGGGTTAGAAGTACTGATGAAAACTCAAGATCACCTATGTGCTCCCTTAATTGAGACTCACTTGAGATCCAAGGACACAGACAAACTACAAGCTGAAGGGGCGCGGACAGGTACCCTATACAAGTGAATCTGAGAAACAAAGAAACAAATGGATTCTGTTTGAGTCCCCAGAGACAGTCACTAGAAAATAGTCCTACCTAGCCACCGTGAATTCTTTTTGTTTGGTTTCAGCAGTGCCCAGGTATAGATTTAGTGGTACTGCAATGTCCTTCTCATTTTTTCTCACATCAACGAATGAATTGCTGTAATAATATGCATCTGGACTTTTGAAATCACTGGGTTTTATGATGTTCACGATTGTAAAGAAGTAATCACCACATAAAGAGGGAAGTTTGAACACTGAACCAAACACGTCTCTCCACAACAAACAATTTGCTCCCAAATGCTCCTGTCTAGAAATAGGTGTTCCTTTTTATTTGTCCCTCCTCCTATCAGTGGTGAACACGCCTATGTCCCTAAAACATGGTGGTGAGCAAAGCACCAAGTATACTTTTATGTCTACAACAGGCAGAGAGGAAGTATACCTGGGGTCTTCAGAGAGCACTTAGGCAATGAATGTAGCTAATTACTGTTAGCAAGCGAGAAGGAGGTATAAGAGGACAGAGGACAGAGATACGGTTTCACGTCCCTGCACCACCATTTACTGGTTTTGTAAGCACACGCGGCTGACTCGATCTGCAACTGTCTCAGTGAGCCCAGTGCTCTCCCTGCGGCCTAGTGACCTTGCAATGTTTTTGGAAGCATAATGTAGCGGAGTGACATAGGTGATGTTGTTAACTGTTCTGTACATAAGGATATATGGGCAGACAGAAAGATGATTTATTCACAGATAGACAGATAGATAGATGACAGATGAGGGATAGACAGATGATACACATGATAGATGATAGGAAGCTAGATAGATGGATAGATATATAGAGAGAAGGACAGTGAGATAGAAGGATATATAGAAAGATAGATAGATATACAGACAGACAGAGCAATAAATAGATACAGATACATATCGATTGACACAAAGCTGTTGCTCATAACCAGGAGATGAATGGTGAGAGCACATAGCTAAACTACAAACAAAAAGGAAGAACGAAACCCTGTTTACAAAGTGCAGTAAGCAGCCATAAGAAGAAAACAAATCCTACCATTTGCAATGACGTGGATGGAGCTAGACGGTAGTATGTTCACAGAAATAGGTTGGGCGGCGAAAGACAAGTATCAAATGATTTCACTCATGTGTGGAGTACAACAACAAAGAAAAACTGAAGGAAAACAACAGCAGCAGACTCACAGAACCCGAGAGTTGACTGAAAGTTGCCAAAGGGAAAAGGACTGGGCAGGGAGGTTCTGAAGGGAGGGATAAGTTTGGGGAGAAAGAATGGGGGCATTAGGATTAGCATGTATATTGCGTGGGGTGGGGAAGGCATGGGGAGTGCTGTACAACACAGAGAAGACTATTAGAGATTATATAGCATCTTACTACTCACTGATGGACAGCGACTGAAGAGGATTTTCGGGGGGACTTGGTGAAGGTGGAGCATAGTAAACATAAGGTGCTTCACGTAATTGTAGACTAATGATAACAAAAACATTTTTTTAAGTGCAATAAGGGCACAGCACTGAATCATCAGAATAAAAGGACAGGCTCTGAGTGCTGCAAACAAAAGACACAGGGTTAAAAGAACGGATGAAAACTCAAAAAACCTACGTGCTTCCTTACAGGAGACTCACTTGAGATCCAAGGACACCGACAAACTACAAGCTGAAGGTGTGGGGACAAGTACCCGACACGAGTGAAACTGAAAAACAAACAATCCAATAAATGGATTGTGTTTGAGCCCCCAGAGACAGTCAGTAGAAAATAGCCCTATCTGGCCACAGTGAATTCTTTTTGTTTGTTTTCAGCAGGGCCCAGCCAGAGATTAAGTGGTGCAGCAACGTCCTTCCTGTTTTCTCTCACTTCAGCAACTGAGTTGCTGTAATAATGAGCATCTGCGCCTTTGAAATCGGTGGGTTTTATGATCTTCACGAATGTGAAGTAATAACCACCTAAAGAGGGAAGTTTGGACACTCAAATAAACATGTCACTCCACAATACACTCTTAGCTCCCAACTGCTCCTGTCTAGAAATTGGTGTTCCTTTTTATTTGACCCTCCGTCCTGTCCGCAGTGATCACGCCGATGTCCTTCAAACATGGTGGTGATCAAAGCAACAAGTTTACTTTTCTGTTGACAACAGGCCCGGAGGAAGGATACTTGTGGTTTTCAGGGAGAACTTAGTCAATGAATGTGGCTAAATAAAGAGAGCAATTTAGAAGGAGATGAAAGAGGACAGAAGATAGAGACACGGGTATATCTCCCTGCACAACCATTTACTGGTTTTGTAGTACACGCGGCCGACACGACCTGAAAGTGTCTCGGTGAACCCAGTGCTCTCCCTACAGAATAGTTACCTTGCAGGATTTTTGGAAGCATAATGTAGGAAAGTGATATAGGGTATATGGTTAAATGTTCTGTACTCAAGGACAGATGGGCAGACAAAAAGATGATTGATTGATTGATAAATAGATAGACAGATAGATAGACAGATATAGGTACATATCGATTAACACAAAGCTACTGCTCATAACCAGGAGAGCAATGGAGAAAGCACATAGCGATAGTACAAACAAAAAAGAAGAATGAAATCCAGTTTAAAAAGTGCAGTAAGCAGCCAAAAGAAGAAAACAAATCCTATCATTTGCAATAACGTGGATGGAGCTAGAGGGTATTATGCTCAGTCAATTAGGCCAGTCGGAGAAATACAAGTACCAAATGATTTCACTCATGTGTGGAGTACGACAACAAAGAAAAAGTGAAGGAAAAACAGCAGCAGACACACAGTACCCAAGAGAGGACTAACCGTTACCAAAGAGAAATGGACTTGGTAGGGTTTGTGGGAAGGGAGTGATAAGGGCGGGGAAAAAGAATGGGGATATTAGGATTTGCATGAACAATGTGTAGGGTGTAGTGTCATGGGGAGGGCTATACAACACAGCGAAGAGAAGTGGTGATTCTACAGCATCTTGCTACACGCTGACGGACAGCGACTGTAACTGGGATTTGGCAAGGACTTGGTGATGGAGGTAGACTAGGAAACATATTGTTCTGCATGTAATTGTATACTAATGAGAACAAAAAAAAATTTCAAAGTGCAGTAAGAGCATAGCTCTCAAATATCAGAATAAAAGTACAGGCTTTGACTGCTCCAATCAAAAGACACAGGGTTAGAAGTACTGATGAAAACTCAAGATCACCTATGTGCTCCCTTAATGGAGACTCACTTGAGATCCAAGGACACAGACAAACTACAAGCTGAAGGGGCGCGGACAGGTACCCTATACAAGTGAATCTGAGAAACAAAGAAACAAATGGATTCTGTTTGAGTCCCCAGAGACAGTCACTAGAAAACAGTCCTACCTAGCCACCGTGAATTCTTTTTGTTTGGTTTCAGCAGTGCCCAGGTATAGATTTAGTGGTACTGCAATGTCCTTCTCATTTTTTCTCACATCAACGAATGAATTGCTGTAATAATATGCATCTGGACTTTTGAAATCACTGGGTTTTATGATGTTCACGATTGTAAAGGAGTAATCACCACATAAAGAGGGAAGTTTGAACACTGAACCAAACACGTCTCTCCACAACAAACAATTTGCTCCCAAATGCTCCTGTCTAGAAATAGGTGTTCCTTTTTATTTGTCCCTCCTCCTATCAGTGGTGAACACGCCTATGTCCCTAAAACATGGTGGTGAGTAAAGCACCAAGTATACTTTTATGTCTACAACAGGCAGAGAGGAAGTATACCTGGGGTCTTCAGAGAGCACTTAGGCAATGAATGTAGCTAATTACTGTTAGCAAGCGAGAAGGAGGTATAAGAGGACAGAGGACAGAGATACGGTTTCACGTCCCTGCACCACCATTTACTGGTTTTGTAAGCACACGCGGCTGACTCGATCTGCAACTGTCTCAGTGAGCCCAGTGCTCTCCCTGCGGCCTAGTGACCTTGCAATGTTTTTGGAAGCATAATGTAGCGGAGTGACATAGGTGATGTTGATAACTGTTCTGTACATAAGGATAGATGGGCAGACAGAAAGATGATTTATTCACAGATAGACAGATAGATAGATGACAGATAAGGGATAGACAGATGATACACATGATAGATGATAGGAAGCTAGATAGATGGATAGATATATAGAGAGAAGGACAGTGAGATAGAAGGATATATAGAAAGATAGATAGATATACAGACAGACAGAGCAATAAATATATACAGATACATATCGATTGACACAAAGCTGTTGCTCATAACCAGGAGATGAATGGTGAGAGCACATAGCTAAACTACAAACAAAAAGGAAGAACGAAACCCTGTTTACAAAGTGCAGTAAGCAGCCATAAGAAGAAAACAAATCCTACCATTTGCAATGACGTGGATGGAGCTAGACGGTAGTATGTTCACAGAAATAGGTCGGGCGGCGAAAGACAAGTATCAAATGATTTCACTCATGTGTGGAGTACAACAACAAAGAAAAACTGAAGGAAAACAACAGCAGCAGACTCACAGAACCCGAGAGTTGACTGAAAGTTGTCAAAGGGAAAAGGACTGGGCAGGGAGGTTCTGAAGGGAGGGATAAGTTTGGGGAGAAAGAATGGGGGCATTAGGATTAGCATGTATATTGCGTGGGGTGGGGAAGGCATGGGGAGTGCTGTACAACACAGAGAAAACTATTAGAGATTTTTTAGCATCTTACTACTCACTGATGGACAGCGACTGAAGAGGATTTTCGGGGGGACTTGGTGAAGGGGGAGCATAGTAAACATAAGGTGCTTCACGTAATTGTAGACTAATGATAACAAAAAAATTTTTTTAAGTGCAATAAGGGCACAGCACTGAATCATCAGAATAAAAGGTCAGGCTCTGAGTGCTGCAAACAAAAGACACAGGGTTAAAAGAACGGATGAAAACTCAAAAAACCTACGTGCTTCCTTACAGGAGACTCACTTGAGATCCAAGGACACCGACAAACTACAAGCTGAAGGTGTGGGGACAAGTACCCGACACGAGTGAAACTGAAAAACAAACAATCCAATAAATGGATTGTGTTTGAGCCCCCAGAGACAGTCAGTAGAAAATAGCCCTATCTGGCCACAGTGAATTCTTTTTGTTTGTTTTCAGCAGGGCCCAGCCAGAGATTAAGTGGTGCAGCAACGTCCTTCCTGTTTTCTCTCACTTCAGCAACTGAGTTGCTGTAATAATGAGCATCTGTGCCTTTGAAATCAGTGGGTTTTATGATCTTCACGAATGTGAAGTAATAACCACCTAAAGAGGGAAGTTTGGACACTCAAATAAACATGTCACTCCACAATACACTCTTAGCTCCCAACTGCTCCTGTCTAGAAATTGGTGTTCCTTTTTATTTGACCCTCCGTCCTATCCGCAGTGATCACGCCGATGTCCTTCAAACATGGTGGTGATCAAAGCAACAAGTTTACTTTTCTGTTGACAACAGGCCCGGAGGAAGGATACTTGTGGTTTTCAGGGAGAACTTAGTCAATGAATGTGGCTAAATAAAGAGAGCAATTTAGAAGGAGATGAAAGAGGACAGAAGATAGAGACACGGGTATATCTCCCTGCACAACCATTTACTGGTTTTGTAGTACACGCGGCCGACACGACCTGAAAGTGTCTCGGTGAACCCAGTGCTCTCCCTACAGAATAGTTACCTTGCAGGATTTTTGGAAGCATAATGTAGGAAAGTGATATAGGTTATATGGTTAAATGTTCTGTAGTCAAGGACAGATGGGCAGACAAAAAGATGATTGATTGATTGATAAATAGATAGACAGATAGATAGACAGATATAGGTACATATCGATTAACACAAAGCTACTGCTCATAACCAGGAGAGCAATGGAGAAAGCACATAGCGATAGTACAAACAAAAAAGAAGAATGAAATCCAGTTTAAAAAGTGCAGTAAGCAGCCAAAAGAAGAAAACAAATCCTATCATTTGCAATAACGTGGATGGAGCTAGAGGGTATTATGCTCAGTCAATTAGGCCAGTCGGAGAAATACAAGTACCAAATGATTTCACTCATGTGTGGAGTACGACAACAAAGAAAAAGTGAAGGAAAAACAGCAGCAGACACACAGTACCCAAGAGAGGACTAACCGTTACCAAAGAGAAATGGACTTGGTAGGGTTTGTGGGAAGGGAGTGATAAGGGCGGGGAAAAAGAATGGGGACATTAGGATTTGCATGAACAATGTGTAGGGTGTAGTGTCATGGGGAGGGCTATACAACACAGCGAAGAGTAGTGGTGATTCTACAGCATCTTGCTACATGCTGACGGACAGCGACTGTAACTGGGATTTGGCAAGGACTTGGTGATGGAGGTAGACTAGGAAACATATTTTTCTGCATGTAATTGTATACTAATGAGAACAAAAAAAAATTTCAAAGTGCAGTAAGAGCATAGCTCTCAAATATCAGAATAAAAGTACAGGCTTTGACTGCTCCAATCAAAAGACACAGGGTTAGAAGTACTGATGAAAACTCAAGATCACCTATGGGCTCCCTTAATTGAGACTCACTTGAGATCCAAGGACACAGACAAACTACAAGCTGAAGGGGCGCGGACAGGTACCCTATACAAGTGAATCTGAGAAACAAAGAAACAAATGGATTCTGTTTGAGTCCCCAGAGACAGTCACTAGAAAATAGTCCTACCTAGCCACCGTGAATTCTTTTTGTTTGGTTTCAGCAGTGCCCAGGTATAGATTTAGTGGTACTGCAATGTCCTTCTCATTTTTTCTCACATCAACGAATGAATTGCTGTAATAATATGCATCTGGACTTTTGAAATCACTGGGTTTTATGATGTTCACGATTGTAAAGAAGTAATCACCACATAAAGAGGGAAGTTTGAACACTGAACCAAACACGTCTCTCCACAACAAACAATTTGCTCCCAAATGCTCCTGTCTAGAAATAGGTGTTCCTTTTTATTTGTCCCTCCTCCTATCAGTGGTGAACACGCCTATGTCCCTAAAACATGGTGGTGAGCAAAGCACCAAGTATACTTTTATGTCTACAACAGGCAGAGAGGAAGTATACCTGGGGTCTTCAGAGAGCACTTAGGCAATGAATGTAGCTAATTACTGTTAGCAAGCGAGAAGGAGGTATAAGAGGACAGAGGACAGAGATACGGTTTCACGTCCCTGCACCACCATTTACTGGTTTTGTAAGCACACGCGGCTGACTCGATCTGCAACTGTCTCAGTGAGCCCAGTGCTCTCCCTGCGGCCTAGTGACCTTGCAATGTTTTTGGAAGCATAATGTAGCGGAGTGACATAGGTGATGTTGTTAACTGTTCTGTACATAAGGATAGATGGGCAGACAGAAAGATGATTTATTCACAGATAGACAGATAGATAGATGACAGATGAGGGATAGACAGATGATACACATGATAGATGATAGGAAGCTAGATAGATGGATAGATATATAGAGAGAAGGACAGTGAGATAGAAGGATATATAGAAAGATAGATAGATATACAGACAGACAGAGCAATAAATAGATACAGATACATATCGATTGACACAAAGCTGTTGCTCATAACCAGGAGATGAATGGTGAGAGCACATAGCTAAACTACAAACAAAAAGGAAGAACGAAACCCTGTTTACAAAGTGCAGTAAGCAGCCATAAGAAGAAAACAAATCCTACCATTTGCAATGACGTGGATGGAGCTAGACGGTAGTATGTTCACAGAAATAGGTTGGGCGGCGAAAGACAAGTATCAAATGATTTCACTCATGTGTGGAGTACAACAACAAAGAAAAACTGAAGGAAAACAACAGCAGCAGACTCACAGAACCCGAGAGTTGACTGAAAGTTGCCAAAGGGAAAAGGACTGGGCAGGGAGGTTCTGAAGGGAGGGATAAGTTTGGGGAGAAAGAATGGGGGCATTAGGATTAGCATGTATATTGCGTGGGGTGGGGAAGGCATGGGGAGTGCTGTACAACACAGAGAAGACTATTAGAGATTATATAGCATCTTACTACTCACTGATGGACAGCGACTGAAGAGGATTTTCGGGGGGACTTGGTGAAGGTGGAGCATAGTAAACATAAGGTGCTTCACGTAATTGTAGACTAATGATAACAAAAACATTTTTTTAAGTGCAATAAGGGCACAGCACTGAATCATCAGAATAAAAGGACAGGCTCTGAGTGCTGCAAACAAAAGACACAGGGTTAAAAGAACGGATGAAAACTCAAAAAACCTACGTGCTTCCTTACAGGAGACTCACTTGAGATCCAAGGACACCGACAAACTACAAGCTGAAGGTGTGGGGACAAGTACCCGACACGAGTGAAACTGAAAAACAAACAATCCAATAAATGGATTGTGTTTGAGCCCCCAGAGACAGTCAGTAGAAAATAGCCCTATCTGGCCACAGTGAATTCTTTTTGTTTGTTTTCAGCAGGGCCCAGCCAGAGATTAAGTGGTGCAGCAACGTCCTTCCTGTTTTCTCTCACTTCAGCAACTGAGTTGCTGTAATAATGAGCATCTGCGCCTTTGAAATCGGTGGGTTTTATGATCTTCACGAATGTGAAGTAATAACCACCTAAAGAGGGAAGTTTGGACACTCAAATAAACATGTCACTCCACAATACACTCTTAGCTCCCAACTGCTCCTGTCTAGAAATTGGTGTTCCTTTTTATTTGACCCTCCGTCCTGTCCGCAGTGATCACGCCGATGTCCTTCAAACATGGTGGTGATCAAAGCAACAAGTTTACTTTTCTGTTGACAACAGGCCCGGAGGAAGGATACTTGTGGTTTTCAGGGAGAACTTAGTCAATGAATGTGGCTAAATAAAGAGAGCAATTTAGAAGGAGATGAAAGAGGACAGAAGATAGAGACACGGGTATATCTCCCTGCACAACCATTTACTGGTTTTGTAGTACACGCGGCCGACACGACCTGAAAGTGTCTCGGTGAACCCAGTGCTCTCCCTACAGAATAGTTACCTTGCAGGATTTTTGGAAGCATAATGTAGGAAAGTGATATAGGGTATATGGTTAAATGTTCTGTACTCAAGGACAGATGGGCAGACAAAAAGATGATTGATTGATTGATAAATAGATAGACAGATAGATAGACAGATATAGGTACATATCGATTAACACAAAGCTACTGCTCATAACCAGGAGAGCAATGGAGAAAGCACATAGCGATAGTACAAACAAAAAAGAAGAATGAAATCCAGTTTAAAAAGTGCAGTAAGCAGCCAAAAGAAGAAAACAAATCCTATCATTTGCAATAACGTGGATGGAGCTAGAGGGTATTATGCTCAGTCAATTAGGCCAGTCGGAGAAATACAAGTACCAAATGATTTCACTCATGTGTGGAGTACGACAACAAAGAAAAAGTGAAGGAAAAACAGCAGCAGACACACAGTACCCAAGAGAGGACTAACCGTTACCAAAGAGAAATGGACTTGGTAGGGTTTGTGGGAAGGGAGTGATAAGGGCGGGGAAAAAGAATGGGGATATTAGGATTTGCATGAACAATGTGTAGGGTGTAGTGTCATGGGGAGGGCTATACAACACAGCGAAGAGAAGTGGTGATTCTACAGCATCTTGCTACACGCTGACGGACAGCGACTGTAACTGGGATTTGGCAAGGACTTGGTGATGGAGGTAGACTAGGAAACATATTGTTCTGCATGTAATTGTATACTAATGAGAACAAAAAAAAATTTCAAAGTGCAGTAAGAGCATAGCTCTCAAATATCAGAATAAAAGTACAGGCTTTGACTGCTCCAATCAAAAGACACAGGGTTAGAAGTACTGATGAAAACTCAAGATCACCTATGTGCTCCCTTAATGGAGACTCACTTGAGATCCAAGGACACAGACAAACTACAAGCTGAAGGGGCGCGGACAGGTACCCTATACAAGTGAATCTGAGAAACAAAGAAACAAATGGATTCTGTTTGAGTCCCCAGAGACAGTCACTAGAAAACAGTCCTACCTAGCCACCGTGAATTCTTTTTGTTTGGTTTCAGCAGTGCCCAGGTATAGATTTAGTGGTACTGCAATGTCCTTCTCATTTTTTCTCACATCAACGAATGAATTGCTGTAATAATATGCATCTGGACTTTTGAAATCACTGGGTTTTATGATGTTCACGATTGTAAAGGAGTAATCACCACATAAAGAGGGAAGTTTGAACACTGAACCAAACACGTCTCTCCACAACAAACAATTTGCTCCCAAATGCTCCTGTCTAGAAATAGGTGTTCCTTTTTATTTGTCCCTCCTCCTATCAGTGGTGAACACGCCTATGTCCCTAAAACATGGTGGTGAGTAAAGCACCAAGTATACTTTTATGTCTACAACAGGCAGAGAGGAAGTATACCTGGGGTCTTCAGAGAGCACTTAGGCAATGAATGTAGCTAATTACTGTTAGCAAGCGAGAAGGAGGTATAAGAGGACAGAGGACAGAGATACGGTTTCACGTCCCTGCACCACCATTTACTGGTTTTGTAAGCACACGCGGCTGACTCGATCTGCAACTGTCTCAGTGAGCCCAGTGCTCTCCCTGCGGCCTAGTGACCTTGCAATGTTTTTGGAAGCATAATGTAGCGGAGTGACATAGGTGATGTTGATAACTGTTCTGTACATAAGGATAGATGGGCAGACAGAAAGATGATTTATTCACAGATAGACAGATAGATAGATGACAGATAAGGGATAGACAGATGATACACATGATAGATGATAGGAAGCTAGATAGATGGATAGATATATAGAGAGAAGGACAGTGAGATAGAAGGATATATAGAAAGATAGATAGATATACAGACAGACAGAGCAATAAATATATACAGATACATATCGATTGACACAAAGCTGTTGCTCATAACCAGGAGATGAATGGTGAGAGCACATAGCTAAACTACAAACAAAAAGGAAGAACGAAACCCTGTTTACAAAGTGCAGTAAGCAGCCATAAGAAGAAAACAAATCCTACCATTTGCAATGACGTGGATGGAGCTAGACGGTAGTATGTTCACAGAAATAGGTCGGGCGGCGAAAGACAAGTATCAAATGATTTCACTCATGTGTGGAGTACAACAACAAAGAAAAACTGAAGGAAAACAACAGCAGCAGACTCACAGAACCCGAGAGTTGACTGAAAGTTGTCAAAGGGAAAAGGACTGGGCAGGGAGGTTCTGAAGGGAGGGATAAGTTTGGGGAGAAAGAATGGGGGCATTAGGATTAGCATGTATATTGCGTGGGGTGGGGAAGGCATGGGGAGTGCTGTACAACACAGAGAAAACTATTAGAGATTTTTTAGCATCTTACTACTCACTGATGGACAGCGACTGAAGAGGATTTTCGGGGGGACTTGGTGAAGGGGGAGCATAGTAAATATAAGGTGCTTCACGTAATTGTAGACTAATGATAACAAAAAAATTTTTTTAAGTGCAATAAGGGCACAGAACTGAATCATCAGAATAAAAGGTCAGGCTCTGAGTGCTGCAAACAAAAGACACAGGGTTAAAAGAACGGATGAAAACTCAAAAAACCTACGTGCTTCCTTACAGGAGACTCACTTGAGATCCAAGGACACCGACAAACTACAAGCTGAAGGTGTGGGGACAAGTACCCGACACGAGTGAAACTGAAAAACAAACAATCCAATAAATGGATTGTGTTTGAGCCCCCAGAGACAGTCAGTAGAAAATAGCCCTATCTGGCCACAGTGAATTCTTTTTGTTTGTTTTCAGCAGGGCCCAGCCAGAGATTAAGTGGTGCAGCAACGTCCTTCCTGTTTTCTCTCACTTCAGCAACTGAGTTGCTGTAATAATGAGCATCTGTGCCTTTGAAATCGGTGGGTTTTATGATCTTCACGAATGTGAAGTAATAACCACCTAAAGAGGGAAGTTTGGACACTCAAATAAACATGTCACTCCGCAATACACTCTTAGCTCCCAACTGCTCCTGTCTAGAAATTGGTGTTCCTTTTTATTTGACCCTCCGTCCTATCCGCAGTGATCACGCCGATGTCCTTCAAACATGGTGGTGATCAAAGCAACAAGTTTACTTTTCTGTTGACAACAGGCCCGGAGGAAGGATACTTGTGGTTTTCAGGGAGAACTTAGTCAATGAATGTGGCTAAATAAAGAGAGCAATTTAGAAGGAGATGAAAGAGGACAGAAGATAGAGACACGGGTATATCTCCCTGCACAACCATTTACTGGTTTTGTAGTACACGCGGCCGACACGACCTGAAAGTGTCTCGGTGAACCCAGTGCTCTCCCTACAGAATAGTTACCTTGCAGGATTTTTGGAAGCATAATGTAGGAAAGTGATATAGGGTATATGGTTAAATGTTCTGTACTCAAGGACAGATGGGCAGACAAAAAGATGATTGATTGATTGATAAATAGATAGACAGATAGATAGACAGATATAGGTACATATCGATTAACACAAAGCTACTGCTCATAACCAGGAGAGCAATGGAGAAAGCACATAGCGATAGTACAAACAAAAAAGAAGAATGAAATCCAGTTTAAAAAGTGCAGTAAGCAGCCAAAAGAAGAAAACAAATCCTATCATTTGCAATAACGTGGATGGAGCTAGAGGGTATTATGCTCAGTCAATTAGGCCAGTCGGAGAAATACAAGTACCAAATGATTTCACTCATGTGTGGAGTACGACAACAAAGAAAAAGTGGAGGAAAAACAGCAGCAGACACACAGTACCCAAGAGAGGACTAACCGTTACCAAAGAGAAATGGACTTGGTAGGGTTTGTGGGAAGGGAGTGATAAGGGCGGGGAAAAAGAATGGGGACATTAGGATTTGCATGAACAATGTGTAGGGTGTAGTGTCATGGGGAGGGCTATACAACACAGCGAAGAGAAGTGGTGATTCTACAGCATCTTGCTACACGCTGACGGACAGCGACTGTAACTGGGATTTGGCAAGGACTTGGTGATGGAGGTAGACTAGGAAACATATTGTTCTGCATGTAATTGTATACTAATGAGAACAAAAAAAAATTTCAAAGTGCAGTAAGAGCATAGCTCTCAAATATCAGAATAAAAGTACAGGCTTTGACTGCTCCAATCAAAAGACACAGGGTTAGAAGTACTGATGAAAACTCAAGATCACCTATGTGCTCCCTTAATGGAGACTCACTTGAGATCCAAGGACACAGACAAACTACAAGCTGAAGGGGCGCGGACAGGTACCCTATACAAGTGAATCTGAGAAACAAAGAAACAAATGGATTCTGTTTGAGTCCCCAGAGACAGTCACTAGGAAATAGTCCTACCTAGCCACCGTGAATTTTTTTGTTTGGTTTCAGCAGTGCCCAGGTATAGATTTAGTGGTACTGCAATGTCCTTCTCATTTTTTCTCACATCAACGAATGAATTGCTGTAATAATATGCATCTGGACTTTTGAAATCACTGGGTTTTATGATGTTCACGATTGTAAAGAAGTAATCACCACATAAAGAGGGAAGTTTGAACACTGAACCAAACACGTCTCTCCACAACAAACAATTTGCTCCCAAATGCTCCTGTCTAGAAATAGGTGTTCCTTTTTATTTGTCCCTCCTCCTATCAGTGGTGAACACGCCTATGTCCCTAAAACATGGTGGTGAGTAAAGCACCAAGTATACTTTTATGTCTACAACAGGCAGAGAGGAAGTATACCTGGGGTCTTCAGAGAGCACTTAGGCAATGAATGTAGCTAATTACTGTTAGCAAGCGAGAAGGAGGTATAAGAGGACAGAGGACAGAGATACGTTTTCACGTCCCTGCACCACCATTTACTGCTTTTGTAAGCACACGCGGCTGACTCGATCTGCAACTGTCTCAGTGAGCCCAGTGCTCTCCCTGCGGCCTAGTGACCTTGCAATGTTTTTGGAAGCATAATGTAGCGGAGTGACATAGGTGATGTTGTTAACTGTTCTGTACATAAGGATAGATGGGCAGACAGAAAGATGATTTATTCATAGATAGACAGATAGTTAGATGACAGATGAGGGATAGACAGATGATACACATGATAGATGATAGGAAGCAAGATAGATGGATAGATATATAGAGAGAAGGACAGTGAGATAGAAGGATATATAGAAAGATAGATAGATATACAGACAGACAGAGCAATAAATAGATACAGATACATATCGATTGACACAAAGCTGTTGCTCATAACCAGGAGATGAATGGTGAGAGCACATAGCTAAACTACAAACAAAATGGAAGAATGAAACCCTGTTCACAAAGTGCAGTAAGCAGCCATAAGAAGAAAACAAATCCTACCATTTGCAATGACGTGGATGGAGCTAGACGGTAGTATGTTCACAGAAATAGGTCGGGCGGCGAAAGACAAGTATCAAATGATTTCACTCATGTGTGGAGTACAACAACAAAGAAAAACTGAAGGAAAACAACAGCAGCAGACTCACAGAACCCGAGAGTTGACTGAAAGTTGCCAAAGGGAAAAGGACTGGGCAGGGAGGTTCTGAAGGGAGGGATAAGTTTGGGGAGAAAGAATGGGGGCATTAGGATTAGCATGTATATTGCGTGGGGTGGGGAAGGCATGGGGAGTGCTGTACAACACAGAGAAGACTATTAGAGATTATATAGCATCTTACTACTCACTGATGGACAGCGACTGAAGAGGATTTTCGGGGGGACTTGGTGAAGGGGGAGCATAGTAAACATAAGGTGCTTCACGTAATTGTAGACTAATGATAACAAAAACATTTTTTTAAGTGCAATAAGGGCACAGCACTGAATCATCAGAATAAAAGGTCAGGCTCTGAGTGCTGCAAACAAAAGACACAGGGTTAAAAGAACGGATGAAAACTCAAAAAACCTACGTGCTTCCTTACAGGAGACTCACTTGAGATCCAAGGACACCGACAAACTACAAGCTGAAGGTGTGGGGACAAGTACCCGACACGAGTGAAACTGAAAAACAAACAATCCAATAAATGGATTGTGTTTGAGCCCCCAGAGACAGTCAGTAGAAAATAGCCCTATCTGGCCACAGTGAATTCTTTTTGTTTGTTTTCAGCAGGGCCCAGCCAGAGATTAAGTGGTGCAGCAACGTCCTTCCTGTTTTCTCTCACTTCAGCAACTGAGTTGCTGTAATAATGAGCATCTGCGCCTTTGAAATCGGTGGGTTTTATGATCTTCACGAATGTGAAGTAATAACCACCTAAAGAGGGAAGTTTGGACACTCAAATAAACATGTCACTCCACAATACACTCTTAGCTCCCAACTGCTCCTGTCTAGAAATTGGTGTTCCTTTTTATTTGACCCTCCGTCCTGTCCGCAGTGATCACGCCGATGTCCTTCAAACATGGTGGTGATCAAAGCAACAAGTTTACTTTTCTGTTGACAACAGGCCCGGAGGAAGGATACTTGTGGTTTTCAGGGAGAACTTAGTCAATGAATGTGGCTAAATAAAGAGAGCAATTTAGAAGGAGATGAAAGAGGACAGAAGATAGAGACACGGGTATATCTCCCTGCACAACCATTTACTGGTTTTGTAGTACACGCGGCCGACACGACCTGAAAGTGTCTCGGTGAACCCAGTGCTCTCCCTACAGAATAGTTACCTTGCAGGATTTTTGGAAGCATAATGTAGGAAAGTGATATAGGGTATATGGTTAAATGTTCTGTACTCAAGGACAGATGGGCAGACAAAAAGATGATTGATTGATTGATAAATAGATAGACAGATAGATAGACAGATATAGGTACATATCGATTAACACAAAGCTACTGCTCATAACCAGGAGAGCAATGGAGAAAGCACATAGCGATAGTACAAACAAAAAAGAAGAATGAAATCCAGTTTAAAAAGTGCAGTAAGCAGCCAAAAGAAGAAAACAAATCCTATCATTTGCAATAACGTGGATGGAGCTAGAGGGTATTATGCTCAGTCAATTAGGCCAGTCGGAGAAATACAAGTACCAAATGATTTCACTCATGTGTGGAGTACGACAACAAAGAAAAAGTGAAGGAAAAACAGCAGCAGACACACAGTACCCAAGAGAGGACTAACCGTTACCAAAGAGAAATGGACTTGGTAGGGTTTGTGGGAAGGGAGTGATAAGGGCGGGGAAAAAGAATGGGGACATTAGGATTTGCATGAACAATGTGTAGGGTGTAGTGTCATGGGGAGGGCTATACAACACAGCGAAGAGAAGTGGTGATTCTACAGCATCTTGCTACACGCTGACGGACAGCGACTGTAACTGGGATTTGGCAAGGACTTGGTGATGGAGGTAGACTAGGAAACATATTGTTCTGCATGTAATTGTATACTAATGAGAACAAAAAAAAATTTCAAAGTGCAGTAAGAGCATAGCTCTCAAATATCAGAATAAAAGTACAGGCTTTGACTGCTCCAATCAAAAGACACAGGGTTAGAAGTACTGATGAAAACTCAAGATCACCTATGTGCTCCCTTAATTGAGACTCACTTGAGATCCAAGGACACAGACAAACTACAAGCTGAAGGGGCGCGGACAGGTACCCTATACAAGTGAATCTGAGAAACAAAGAAACAAATGGATTCTGTTTGAGTCCCCAGAGACAGTCACTAGGAAATAGTCCTACCTAGCCACCGTGAATTTTTTTGTTTGGTTTCAGCAGTGCCCAGGTATAGATTTAGTGGTACTGCAATGTCCTTCTCATTTTTTCTCACATCAACGAATGAATTGCTGTAATAATATGCATCTGGACTTTTGAAATCACTGGGTTTTATGATGTTCACGATTGTAAAGAAGTAATCACCACATAAAGAGGGAAGTTTGAACACTGAACCAAACACGTCTCTCCACAACAAACAATTTGCTCCCAAATGCTCCTGTCTAGAAATAGGTGTTCCTTTTTATTTGTCCCTCCTCCTATCAGTGGTGAACACGCCTATGTCCCTAAAACATGGTGGTGAGTAAAGCACCAAGTATACTTTTATGTCTACAACAGGCAGAGAGGAAGTATACCTGGGGTCTTCAGAGAGCACTTAGGCAATGAATGTAGCTAATTACTGTTAGCAAGCGAGAAGGAGGTATAAGAGGACAGAGGACAGAGATACGTTTTCACGTCCCTGCACCACCATTTACTGCTTTTGTAAGCACACGCGGCTGACTCGATCTGCAACTGTCTCAGTGAGCCCAGTGCTCTCCCTGCGGCCTAGTGACCTTGCAATGTTTTTGGAAGCATAATGTAGCGGAGTGACATAGGTGATGTTGTTAACTGTTCTGTACATAAGGATAGATGGGCAGACAGAAAGATGATTTATTCATAGATAGACAGATAGTTAGATGACAGATGAGGGATAGACAGATGATACACATGATAGATGATAGGAAGCAAGATAGATGGATAGATATATAGAGAGAAGGACAGTGAGATAGAAGGATATATAGAAAGATAGATAGATATACAGACAGACAGAGCAATAAATAGATACAGATACATATCGATTGACACAAAGCTGTTGCTCATAACCAGGAGATGAATGGTGAGAGCACATAGCTAAACTACAAACAAAATGGAAGAATGAAACCCTGTTCACAAAGTGCAGTAAGCAGCCATAAGAAGAAAACAAATCCTACCATTTGCAATGACGTGGATGGAGCTAGACGGTAGTATGTTCACAGAAATAGGTCGGGCGGCGAAAGACAAGTATCAAATGATTTCACTCATGTGTGGAGTACAACAACAAAGAAAAACTGAAGGAAAACAACAGCAGCAGACTCACAGAACCCGAGAGTTGACTGAAAGTTGCCAAAGGGAAAAGGACTGGGCAGGGAGGTTCTGAAGGGAGGGATAAGTTTGGGGAGAAAGAATGGGGGCATTAGGATTAGCATGTATATTGCGTGGGGTGGGGAAGGCATGGGGAGTGCTGTACAACACAGAGAAGACTATTAGAGATTATATAGCATCTTACTACTCACTGATGGACAGCGACTGAAGAGGATTTTCGGGGGGACTTGGTGAAGGGGGAGCATAGTAAACATAAGGTGCTTCACGTAATTGTAGACTAATGATAACAAAAACATTTTTTTAAGTGCAATAAGGGCACAGCACTGAATCATCAGAATAAAAGGTCAGGCTCTGAGTGCTGCAAACAAAAGACACAGGGTTAAAAGAACGGATGAAAACTCAAAAAACCTACGTGCTTCCTTACAGGAGACTCACTTGAGATCCAAGGACACCGACAAACTACAAGCTGAAGGTGTGGGGACAAGTACCCGACACGAGTGAAACTGAAAAACAAACAATCCAATAAATGGATTGTGTTTGAGCCCCCAGAGACAGTCAGTAGAAAATAGCCCTATCTGGCCACAGTGAATTCTTTTTGTTTGTTTTCAGCAGGGCCCAGCCAGAGATTAAGTGGTGCAGCAACGTCCTTCCTGTTTTCTCTCACTTCAGCAACTGAGTTGCTGTAATAATGAGCATCTGTGCCTTTGAAATCGGTGGGTTTTATGATCTTCACGAATGTGAAGTAATAACCACCTAAAGAGGGAAGTTTGGACACTCAAATAAACATGTCACTCCACAATACACTCTTAGCTCCCAACTGCTCCTGTCTAGAAATTGGTGTTCCTTTTTATTTGACCCTCCGTCCTGTCCGCAGTGATCACGCCGATGTCCTTCAAACATGGTGGTGATCAAAGCAACAAGTTTACTTTTCTGTTGACAACAGGCCCGGAGGAAGGATACTTGTGGTTTTCAGGGAGAACTTAGTCAATGAATGTGGCTAAATAAAGAGAGCAATTTAGAAGGAGATGAAAGAGGACAGAAGATAGAGACACGGGTATATCTCCCTGCACAACCATTTACTGGTTTTGTAGTACACGCGGCCGACACGACCTGAAAGTGTCTCGGTGAACCCAGTGCTCTCCCTACAGAATAGTTACCTTGCAGGATTTTTGGAAGCATAATGTAGGAAAGTGATATAGGGTATATGGTTAAATGTTCTGTACTCAAGGACAGATGGGCAGACAAAAAGATGATTGATTGATTGATAAATAGATAGACAGATAGATAGACAGATATAGGTACATATCGATTAACACAAAGCTACTGCTCATAACCAGGAGAGCAATGGAGAAAGCACATAGCGATAGTACAAACAAAAAAGAAGAATGAAATCCAGTTTAAAAAGTGCAGTAAGCAGCCAAAAGAAGAAAACAAATCCTATCATTTGCAATAACGTGGATGGAGCTAGAGGGTATTATGCTCAGTCAATTAGGCCAGTCGGAGAAATACAAGTACCAAATGATTTCACTCATGTGTGGAGTACGACAACAAAGAAAAAGTGAAGGAAAAACAGCAGCAGACACACAGTACCCAAGAGAGGACTAACCGTTACCAAAGAGAAATGGACTTGGTAGGGTTTGTGGGAATTGAGTGATAAGGGCGGGGAAAAAGAATGGGGATATTAGGATTTGCATGAACAATGTGTAGGGTGTAGTGTCATGGGGAGGGCTATACAACACAGCGAAGAGAAGTGGTGATTCTACAGCATCTTGCTACACGCTGACGGACAGCGACTGTAACTGGGATTTGGCAAGGACTTGGTGATGGAGGTAGACTAGGAAACATATTGTTCTGCATGTAATTGTATACTAATGAGAACAAAAAAAAATTTCAAAGTGCAGTAAGAGCATAGCTCTCAAATATCAGAATAAAAGTACAGGCTTTGACTGCTCCAATCAAAAGACACAGGGTTAGAAGTACTGATGAAAACTCAAGATCACCTATGTGCTCCCTTAATGGAGACTCACTTGAGATCCAAGGACACAGACAAACTACAAGCTGAAGGGGCGCGGACAGGTACCCTATACAAGTGAATCTGAGAAACAAAGAAACAAATGGATTCTGTTTGAGTCCCCAGAGACAGTCACTAGAAAACAGTCCTACCTAGCCACCGTGAATTCTTTTTGTTTGGTTTCAGCAGTGCCCAGGTATAGATTTAGTGGTACTGCAATGTCCTTCTCATTTTTTCTCACATCAACGAATGAATTGCTGTAATAATATGCATCTGGACTTTTGAAATCACTGGGTTTTATGATGTTCACGATTGTAAAGGAGTAATCACCACATAAAGAGGGAAGTTTGAACACTGAACCAAACACGTCTCTCCACAACAAACAATTTGCTCCCAAATGCTCCTGTCTAGAAATAGGTGTTCCTTTTTATTTGTCCCTCCTCCTATCAGTGGTGAACACGCCTATGTCCCTAAAACATGGTGGTGAGTAAAGCACCAAGTATACTTTTATGTCTACAACAGGCAGAGAGGAAGTATACCTGGGGTCTTCAGAGAGCACTTAGGCAATGAATGTAGCTAATTACTGTTAGCAAGCGAGAAGGAGGTATAAGAGGACAGAGGACAGAGATACGGTTTCACGTCCCTGCACCACCATTTACTGGTTTTGTAAGCACACGCGGCTGACTCGATCTGCAACTGTCTCAGTGAGCCCAGTGCTCTCCCTGCGGCCTAGTGACCTTGCAATGTTTTTGGAAGCATAATGTAGCGGAGTGACATAGGTGATGTTGTTAACTGTTCTGTACATAAGGATAGATGGGCAGACAGAAAGATGATTTATTCACAGATAGACAGATAGATAGATGACAGATGAGGGATAGACAGATGATACACATGATAGATGATAGGAAGCTAGATTGATGGATAGATATATAGAGAGAAGGACAGTGAGATAGAAGGATATATAGAAAGATAGATAGATATACAGACAGACAGAGCAATAAATAGATACAGATACATATCGATTGACACAAAGCTGTTGCTCATAACCAGGAGATGAATGGTGAGAGCACATAGCTAAACTACAAACAAAAAGGAAGAACGAAACCCTGTTTACAAAGTGCAGTAAGCAGCCATAAGAAGAAAACAAATCCTACCATTTGCAATGACGTGGATGGAGCTAGACGGTAGTATGTTCACAGAAATAGGTCGGGCGGCGAAAGACAAGTATCAAATGATTTCACTCATGTGTGGAGTACAACAACAAAGAAAAACTGAAGGAAAACAACAGCAGCAGACTCACAGAACCCGAGAGTTGACTGAAAGTTGCCAAAGGGAAAAGGACTGGGCAGGGAGTTTCTGAAGGGAGGGATAAGTTTGGGGAGAAAGAATGGGGGCATTAGGATTAGCATGTATATTGCGTGGGGTGGGGAAGGCATGGGGAGTGCTGTACAACACAGAGAAGACTATTAGAGATTATTTAGCATCTTACTACTCACTGATGGACAGCGACTGAAGAGGATTTTCGGGGGGACTTGGTGAAGGGGGAGCATAGTAAACATAAGGTGCTTCACGTAATTGTAGACTAATGATAACAAAAAAAATTATTTAAGTGCAATAAGGGCACAGCACTGAATCATCAGAATTAAAGGTCAGGCTCTGAGTGCTGCAAACAAAAGACACAGGGTTAAAAGAACGGATGAAAACTCAAAAAACCTACGTGCTTCCTTACAGGAGACTCACTTGAGATCCAAGGACACCGACAAACTACAAGCTGAAGGTGTGGGGACAAGTACCCGACACGAGTGAAACTGAAAAACAAACAATCCAATAAATGGATTGTGTTTGAGCCCCCAGAGACAGTCAGTAGAAAATAGCCCTATCTGGCCACAGTGAATTCTTTTTGTTTGTTTTCAGCAGGGCCCAGCCAGAGATTAAGTGGTGCAGCAACGTCCTTCCTGTTTTCTCTCACTTCAGCAACTGAGTTGCTGTAATAATGAGCATCTGTGCCTTTGAAATCAGTGGGTTTTATGATCTTCACGAATGTGAAGTAATAACCACCTAAAGAGGGAAGTTTGGACACTCAAATAAACATGTCACTCCACAATACACTCTTAGCTCCCAACTGCTCCTGTCTAGAAATTGGTGTTCCTTTTTATTTGACCCTCCGTCCTATCCGCAGTGATCACGCCGATGTCCTTCAAACATGGTGGTGATCAAAGCAACAAGTTTACTTTTCTGTTGACAACAGGCCCGGAGGAAGGATACTTGTGGTTTTCAGGGAGAACTTAGTCAATGAATGTGGCTAAATAAAGAGAGCAATTTAGAAGGAGATGAAAGAGGACAGAAGATAGAGACACGGGTATATCTCCCTGCACAACCATTTACTGGTTTTGTAGTACACGCGGCCGACACGACCTGAAAGTGTCTCGGTGAACCCAGTGCTCTCCCTACAGAATAGTTACCTTGCAGGATTTTTGGAAGCATAATGTAGGAAAGTGATATAGGGTATATGGTTAAATGTTCTGTACTCAAGGACAGATGGGCAGACAAAAAGATGATTGATTGATTGATAAATAGATAGACAGATAGATAGACAGATATAGGTACATATCGATTAACACAAAGCTACTGCTCATAACCAGGAGAGCAATGGAGAAAGCACATAGCGATAGTACAAACAAAAAAGAAGAATGAAATCCAGTTTAAAAAGTGCAGTAAGCAGCCAAAAGAAGAAAACAAATCCTATCATTTGCAATAACGTGGATGGAGCTAGAGGGTATTATGCTCAGTCAATTAGGCCAGTCGGAGAAATACAAGTACCAAATGATTTCACTCATGTGTGGAGTACGACAACAAAGAAAAAGTGAAGGAAAAACAGCAGCAGACACACAGTACCCAAGAGAGGACTAACCGTTACCAAAGAGAAATGGACTTGGTAGGGTTTGTGGGAAGGGTGTGGTAAGGGCGGGGAAAAAGAATGGGGACATTAGGATTTGCATGAACAATGTGTAGGGTGTAGTGTCATGGGGAGGGCTATACAACACAGCGAAGAGTAGTGGTGATTCTACAGCATCTTGCTACACGCTGACGGACAGCGACTGTAACTGGGATTTGGCAAGGACTTGGTGATGGAGGTAGACTAGGAAACATATTGTTCTGCATGTAATTGTATACTAATGAGAACAAAAAAAAATTTCAAAGTGCAGTAAGAGCATAGCTCTCAAATATCAGAATAAAAGTACAGGCTTTGACTGCTCCAATCAAAAGACACAGGGTTAGAAGTACTGATGAAAACTCAAGATCACCTATGTGCTCCCTTAATGGAGACTCACTTGAGATCCAAGGACACAGACAAACTACAAGCTGAAGGGGCGCGGACAGGTACCCTATACAAGTGAATCTGAGAAACAAAGAAACAAATGGATTCTGTTTGAGTCCCCAGAGACAGTCACTAGAAAACAGTCCTACCTAGCCACCGTGAATTCTTTTTGTTTGGTTTCAGCAGTGCCCAGGTATAGATTTAGTGGTACTGCAATGTCCTTCTCATTTTTTCTCACATCAACGAATGAATTGCTGTAATAATATGCATCTGGACTTTTGAAATCACTGGGTTTTATGATGTTCACGATTGTAAAGGAGTAATCACCACATAAAGAGGGAAGTTTGAACACTGAACCAAACACGTCTCTCCACAACAAACAATTTGCTCCCAAATGCTCCTGTCTAGAAATAGGTGTTCCTTTTTATTTGTCCCTCCTCCTATCAGTGGTGAACACGCCTATGTCCCTAAAACATGGTGGTGAGTAAAGCACCAAGTATACTTTTATGTCTACAACAGGCAGAGAGGAAGTATACCTGGGGTCTTCAGAGAGCACTTAGGCAATGAATGTAGCTAATTACTGTTAGCAAGCGAGAAGGAGGTATAAGAGGACAGAGGACAGAGATACGGTTTCACGTCCCTGCACCACCATTTACTGGTTTTGTAAGCACACGCGGCTGACTCGATCTGCAACTGTCTCAGTGAGCCCAGTGCTCTCCCTGCGGCCTAGTGACCTTGCAATGTTTTTGGAAGCATAATGTAGCGGAGTGACATAGGTGATGTTGTTAACTGTTCTGTACATAAGGATAGATGGGCAGACAGAAAGATGATTTATTCACAGATAGACAGATAGATAGATGACAGATGAGGGATAGACAGATGATACACATGATAGATGATAGGAAGCTAGATAGATGGATAGATATATAGAGAGAAGGACAGTGAGATAGAAGGATATATAGAAAGATAGATAGATATACAGACAGACAGAGCAATAAATAGATACAGATACATATCGATTGACTCAAAGCTGTTGCTCATTACCAGGAGATGAATGGTGAGAGCACATAGCTAAACTACAAACAAAAAGGAAGAACGAAACCCTGTTTACAAAGTGCAGTAAGCAGCCATAAGAAGAAAACAAATCCTACCATTTGCAATGACGTGGATGGAGCTAGACGGTAGTATGTTCACAGAAATAGGTCGGGCGGCGAAAGACAAGTATCAAATGATTTCACTCATGTGTGGAGTACAACAACAAAGAAAAACTGAAGGAAAACAACAGCAGCAGACTCACAGAACCCGAGAGTTGACTGAAAGTTGCCAAAGGGAAAAGGACTGGGCAGGGAGGTTCTGAAGGGAGGGATAAGTTTGGGGAGAAAGAATGGGGGCATTAGGATTAGCATGTATATTGCGTGGGGTGGGGAAGGCATGGGGAGTGCTGTACAACACAGAGAAGACTATTAGAGATTATTTAGCATCTTACTACTCACTGATGGACAGCGACTGAAGAGGATTTTCGGGGGGACTTGGTGAAGGGGGAGCATAGTAAACATAAGGTGCTTCACGTAATTGTAGACTAATGATAACAAAAAAAATTATTTAAGTGCAATAAGGGCACAGCACTGAATCATCAGAATAAAAGGTCAGGCTCTGAGTGCTGCAAACAAAAGACACAGGGTTAAAAGAACGGATGAAAACTCAAAAAACCTACGTGCTTCCTTACAGGAGACTCACTTGAGATCCAAGGACACCGACAAACTACAAGCTGAAGGTGTGGGGACAAGTACCCGACACGAGTGAAACTGAAAAACAAACAATCCAATAAATGGATTGTGTTTGAGCCCCCAGAGACAGTCAGTAGAAAATAGCCCTATCTGGCCACAGTGAATTCTTTTTGTTTGTTTTCAGCAGGGCCCAGCCAGAGATTAAGTGGTGCAGCAACGTCCTTCCTGTTTTCTCTCACTTCAGCAACTGAGTTGCTGTAATAATGAGCATCTGTGCCTTTGAAATCAGTGGGTTTTATGATCTTCACGAATGTGAAGTAATAACCACCTAAAGAGGGAAGTTTGGACACTCAAATAAACATGTCACTCCACAATACACTCTTAGCTCCCAACTGCTCCTGTCTAGAAATTGGTGTTCCTTTTTATTTGACCCTCCGTCCTATCCGCAGTGATCACGCCGATGTCCTTCAAACATGGTGGTGATCAAAGCAACAAGTTTACTTTTCTGTTGACAACAGGCCCGGAGGAAGGATACTTGTGGTTTTCAGGGAGAACTTAGTCAATGAATGTGGCTAAATAAAGAGAGCAATTTAGAAGGAGATGAAAGAGGACAGAAGATAGAGACACGGGTATATCTCCCTGCACAACCATTTACTGGTTTTGTAGTACACGCGGCCGACACGACCTGAAAGTGTCTCGGTGAACCCAGTGCTCTCCCTACAGAATAGTTACCTTGCAGGATTTTTGGAAGCATAATGTAGGAAAGTGATATAGGGTATATGGTTAAATGTTCTGTACTCAAGGACAGATGGGCAGACAAAAAGATGATTGATTGATTGATAAATAGATAGACAGATAGATAGACAGATATAGGTACATATCGATTAACACAAAGCTACTGCTCATAACCAGGAGAGCAATGGAGAAAGCACATAGCGATAGTACAAACAAAAAAGAAGAATGAAATCCAGTTTAAAAAGTGCAGTAAGCAGCCAAAAGAAGAAAACAAATCCTATCATTTGCAATAACGTGGATGGAGCTAGAGGGTATTATGCTCAGTCAATTAGGCCAGTCGGAGAAATACAAGTACCAAATGATTTCACTCATGTGTGGAGTACGACAACAAAGAAAAAGTGAAGGAAAAACAGCAGCAGACACACAGTACCCAAGAGAGGACTAACCGTTACCAAAGAGAAATGGACTTGGTAGGGTTTGTGGGAAGGGTGTGGTAAGGGCGGGGAAAAAGAATGGGGACATTAGGATTTGCATGAACAATGTGTAGGGTGTAGTGTCATGGGGAGGGCTATACAACACAGCGAAGAGTAGTGGTGATTCTACAGCATCTTGCTACACGCTGACGGACAGCGACTGTAACTGGGATTTGGCAAGGACTTGGTGATGGAGGTAGACTAGGAAACATATTGTTCTGCATGTAATTGTATACTAATGAGAACAAAAAAAAATTTCAAAGTGCAGTAAGAGCATAGCTCTCAAATATCAGAATAAAAGTACAGGCTTTGACTGCTCCAATCAAAAGACACAGGGTTAGAAGTACTGATGAAAACTCAAGATCACCTATGTGCTCCCTTAATGGAGACTCACTTGAGATCCAAGGACACAGACAAACTACAAGCTGAAGGGGCGCGGACAGGTACCCTATACAAGTGAATCTGAGAAACAAAGAAACAAATGGATTCTGTTTGAGTCCCCAGAGACAGTCACTAGAAAACAGTCCTACCTAGCCACCGTGAATTCTTTTTGTTTGGTTTCAGCAGTGCCCAGGTATAGATTTAGTGGTACTGCAATGTCCTTCTCATTTTTTCTCACATCAACGAATGAATTGCTGTAATAATATGCATCTGGACTTTTGAAATCACTGGGTTTTATGATGTTCACGATTGTAAAGGAGTAATCACCACATAAAGAGGGAAGTTTGAACACTGAACCAAACACGTCTCTCCACAACAAACAATTTGCTCCCAAATGCTCCTGTCTAGAAATAGGTGTTCCTTTTTATTTGTCCCTCCTCCTATCAGTGGTGAACACGCCTATGTCCCTAAAACATGGTGGTGAGTAAAGCACCAAGTATACTTTTATGTCTACAACAGGCAGAGAGGAAGTATACCTGGGGTCTTCAGAGAGCACTTAGGCAATGAATGTAGCTAATTACTGTTAGCAAGCGAGAAGGAGGTATAAGAGGACAGAGGACAGAGATACGGTTTCACGTCCCTGCACCACCATTTACTGGTTTTGTAAGCACACGCGGCTGACTCGATCTGCAACTGTCTCAGTGAGCCCAGTGCTCTCCCTGCGGCCTAGTGACCTTGCAATGTTTTTGGAAGCATAATGTAGCGGAGTGACATAGGTGATGTTGTTAACTGTTCTGTACATAAGGATAGATGGGCAGACAGAAAGATGATTTATTCACAGATAGACAGATAGATAGATGACAGATGAGGGATAGACAGATGATACACATGATAGATGATAGGAAGCTAGATAGATGGATAGATATATAGAGAGAAGGACAGTGAGATAGAAGGATATATAGAAAGATAGATAGATATACAGACAGACAGAGCAATAAATAGATACAGATACATATCGATTGACTCAAAGCTGTTGCTCATTACCAGGAGATGAATGGTGAGAGCACATAGCTAAACTACAAACAAAAAGGAAGAACGAAACCCTGTTTACAAAGTGCAGTAAGCAGCCATAAGAAGAAAACAAATCCTACCATTTGCAATGACGTGGATGGAGCTAGACGGTAGTATGTTCACAGAAATAGGTCGGGCGGCGAAAGACAAGTATCAAATGATTTCACTCATGTGTGGAGTACAACAACAAAGAAAAACTGAAGGAAAACAACAGCAGCAGACTCACAGAACCCGAGAGTTGACTGAAAGTTGCCAAAGGGAAAAGGACTGGGCAGGGAGGTTCTGAAGGGAGGGATAAGTTTGGGGAGAAAGAATGGGGGCATTAGGATTAGCATGTATATTGCGTGGGGTGGGGAAGGCATGGGGAGTGCTGTACAACACAGAGAAGACTATTAGAGATTATTTAGCATCTTACTACTCACTGATGGACAGCGACTGAAGAGGATTTTCGGGGGGACTTGGTGAAGGGGGAGCATAGTAAACATAAGGTGCTTCACGTAATTGTAGACTAATGATAACAAAAAAAATTATTTAAGTGCAATAAGGGCACAGCACTGAATCATCAGAATAAAAGGTCAGGCTCTGAGTGCTGCAAACAAAAGACACAGGGTTAAAAGAACGGATGAAAACTCAAAAAACCTACGTGCTTCCTTACAGGAGACTCACTTGAGATCCAAGGACACCGACAAACTACAAGCTGAAGGTGTGGGGACAAGTACCCGACACGAGTGAAACTGAAAAACAAACAATCCAATAAATGGATTGTGTTTGAGCCCCCAGAGACAGTCAGTAGAAAATAGCCCTATCTGGCCACAGTGAATTCTTTTTGTTTGTTTTCAGCAGGGCCCAGCCAGAGATTAAGTGGTGCAGCAACGTCCTTCCTGTTTTCTCTCACTTCAGCAACTGAGTTGCTGTAATAATGAGCATCTGTGCCTTTGAAATCAGTGGGTTTTATGATCTTCACGAATGTGAAGTAATAACCACCTAAAGAGGGAAGTTTGGACACTCAAATAAACATGTCACTCCACAATACACTCTTAGCTCCCAACTGCTCCTGTCTAGAAATTGGTGTTCCTTTTTATTTGACCCTCCGTCCTATCCGCAGTGATCACGCCGATGTCCTTCAAACATGGTGGTGATCAAAGCAACAAGTTTACTTTTCTGTTGACAACAGGCCCGGAGGAAGGATACTTGTGGTTTTCAGGGAGAACTTAGTCAATGAATGTGGCTAAATAAAGAGAGCAATTTAGAAGGAGATGAAAGAGGACAGAAGATAGAGACACGGGTATATCTCCCTGCACAACCATTTACTGGTTTTGTAGTACACGCGGCCGACACGACCTGAAAGTGTCTCGGTGAACCCAGTGCTCTCCCTACAGAATAGTTACCTTGCAGGATTTTTGGAAGCATAATGTAGGAAAGTGATATAGGGTATATGGTTAAATGTTCTGTACTCAAGGACAGATGGGCAGACAAAAAGATGATTGATTGATTGATAAATAGATAGACAGATAGATAGACAGATATAGGTACATATCGATTAACACAAAGCTACTGCTCATAACCAGGAGAGCAATGGAGAAAGCACATAGCGATAGTACAAACAAAAAAGAAGAATGAAATCCAGTTTAAAAAGTGCAGTAAGCAGCCAAAAGAAGAAAACAAATCCTATCATTTGCAATAACGTGGATGGAGCTAGAGGGTATTATGCTCAGTCAATTAGGCCAGTCGGAGAAATACAAGTACCAAATGATTTCACTCATGTGTGGAGTACGACAACAAAGAAAAAGTGAAGGAAAAACAGCAGCAGACACACAGTACCCAAGAGAGGACTAACCGTTACCAAAGAGAAATGGACTTGGTAGGGTTTGTGGGAAGGGTGTGGTAAGGGCGGGGAAAAAGAATGGGGACATTAGGATTTGCATGAACAATGTGTAGGGTGTAGTGTCATGGGGAGGGCTATACAACACAGCGAAGAGTAGTGGTGATTCTACAGCATCTTGCTACACGCTGACGGACAGCGACTGTAACTGGGATTTGGCAAGGACTTGGTGATGGAGGTAGACTAGGAAACATATTGTTCTGCATGTAATTGTATACTAATGAGAACAAAAAAAAATTTCAAAGTGCAGTAAGAGCATAGCTCTCAAATATCAGAATAAAAGTACAGGCTTTGACTGCTCCAATCAAAAGACACAGGGTTAGAAGTACTGATGAAAACTCAAGATCACCTATGTGCTCCCTTAATGGAGACTCACTTGAGATCCAAGGACACAGACAAACTACAAGCTGAAGGGGCGCGGACAGGTACCCTATACAAGTGAATCTGAGAAACAAAGAAACAAATGGATTCTGTTTGAGTCCCCAGAGACAGTCACTAGAAAACAGTCCTACCTAGCCACCGTGAATTCTTTTTGTTTGGTTTCAGCAGTGCCCAGGTATAGATTTAGTGGTACTGCAATGTCCTTCTCATTTTTTCTCACATCAACGAATGAATTGCTGTAATAATATGCATCTGGACTTTTGAAATCACTGGGTTTTATGATGTTCACGATTGTAAAGGAGTAATCACCACATAAAGAGGGAAGTTTGAACACTGAACCAAACACGTCTCTCCACAACAAACAATTTGCTCCCAAATGCTCCTGTCTAGAAATAGGTGTTCCTTTTTATTTGTCCCTCCTCCTATCAGTGGTGAACACGCCTATGTCCCTAAAACATGGTGGTGAGTAAAGCACCAAGTATACTTTTATGTCTACAACAGGCAGAGAGGAAGTATACCTGGGGTCTTCAGAGAGCACTTAGGCAATGAATGTAGCTAATTACTGTTAGCAAGCGAGAAGGAGGTATAAGAGGACAGAGGACAGAGATACGGTTTCACGTCCCTGCACCACCATTTACTGGTTTTGTAAGCACACGCGGCTGACTCGATCTGCAACTGTCTCAGTGAGCCCAGTGCTCTCCCTGCGGCCTAGTGACCTTGCAATGTTTTTGGAAGCATAATGTAGCGGAGTGACATAGGTGATGTTGTTAACTGTTCTGTACATAAGGATAGATGGGCAGACAGAAAGATGATTTATTCACAGATAGACAGATAGATAGATGACAGATGAGGGATAGACAGATGATACACATGATAGATGATAGGAAGCTAGATAGATGGATAGATATATAGAGAGAAGGACAGTGAGATAGAAGGATATATAGAAAGATAGATAGATATACAGACAGACAGAGCAATAAATAGATACAGATACATATCGATTGACTCAAAGCTGTTGCTCATTACCAGGAGATGAATGGTGAGAGCACATAGCTAAACTACAAACAAAAAGGAAGAACGAAACCCTGTTTACAAAGTGCAGTAAGCAGCCATAAGAAGAAAACAAATCCTACCATTTGCAATGACGTGGATGGAGCTAGACGGTAGTATGTTCACAGAAATAGGTCGGGCGGCGAAAGACAAGTATCAAATGATTTCACTCATGTGTGGAGTACAACAACAAAGAAAAACTGAAGGAAAACAACAGCAGCAGACTCACAGAACCCGAGAGTTGACTGAAAGTTGCCAAAGGGAAAAGGACTGGGCAGGGAGGTTCTGAAGGGAGGGATAAGTTTGGGGAGAAAGAATGGGGGCATTAGGATTAGCATGTATATTGCGTGGGGTGGGGAAGGCATGGGGAGTGCTGTACAACACAGAGAAGACTATTAGAGATTATTTAGCATCTTACTACTCACTGATGGACAGCGACTGAAGAGGATTTTCGGGGGGACTTGGTGAAGGGGGAGCATAGTAAACATAAGGTGCTTCACGTAATTGTAGACTAATGATAACAAAAAAAATTATTTAAGTGCAATAAGGGCACAGCACTGAATCATCAGAATAAAAGGTCAGGCTCTGAGTGCTGCAAACAAAAGACACAGGGTTAAAAGAACGGATGAAAACTCAAAAAACCTACGTGCTTCCTTACAGGAGACTCACTTGAGATCCAAGGACACCGACAAACTACAAGCTGAAGGTGTGGGGACAAGTACCCGACACGAGTGAAACTGAAAAACAAACAATCCAATAAATGGATTGTGTTTGAGCCCCCAGAGACAGTCAGTAGAAAATAGCCCTATCTGGCCACAGTGAATTCTTTTTGTTTGTTTTCAGCAGGGCCCAGCCAGAGATTAAGTGGTGCAGCAACGTCCTTCCTGTTTTCTCTCACTTCAGCAACTGAGTTGCTGTAATAATGAGCATCTGTGCCTTTGAAATCAGTGGGTTTTATGATCTTCACGAATGTGAAGTAATAACCACCTAAAGAGGGAAGTTTGGACACTCAAATAAACATGTCACTCCACAATACACTCTTAGCTCCCAACTGCTCCTGTCTAGAAATTGGTGTTCCTTTTTATTTGACCCTCCGTCCTATCCGCAGTGATCACGCCGATGTCCTTCAAACATGGTGGTGATCAAAGCAACAAGTTTACTTTTCTGTTGACAACAGGCCCGGAGGAAGGATACTTGTGGTTTTCAGGGAGAACTTAGTCAATGAATGTGGCTAAATAAAGAGAGCAATTTAGAAGGAGATGAAAGAGGACAGAAGATAGAGACACGGGTATATCTCCCTGCACAACCATTTACTGGTTTTGTAGTACACGCGGCCGACACGACCTGAAAGTGTCTCGGTGAACCCAGTGCTCTCCCTACAGAATAGTTACCTTGCAGGATTTTTGGAAGCATAATGTAGGAAAGTGATATAGGGTATATGGTTAAATGTTCTGTACTCAAGGACAGATGGGCAGACAAAAAGATGATTGATTGATTGATAAATAGATAGACAGATAGATAGACAGATATAGGTACATATCGATTAACACAAAGCTACTGCTCATAACCAGGAGAGCAATGGAGAAAGCACATAGCGATAGTACAAACAAAAAAGAAGAATGAAATCCAGTTTAAAAAGTGCAGTAAGCAGCCAAAAGAAGAAAACAAATCCTATCATTTGCAATAACGTGGATGGAGCTAGAGGGTATTATGCTCAGTCAATTAGGCCAGTCGGAGAAATACAAGTACCAAATGATTTCACTCATGTGTGGAGTACGACAACAAAGAAAAAGTGAAGGAAAAACAGCAGCAGACACACAGTACCCAAGAGAGGACTAACCGTTACCAAAGAGAAATGGACTTGGTAGGGTTTGTGGGAAGGGTGTGGTAAGGGCGGGGAAAAAGAATGGGGACATTAGGATTTGCATGAACAATGTGTAGGGTGTAGTGTCATGGGGAGGGCTATACAACACAGCGAAGAGTAGTGGTGATTCTACAGCATCTTGCTACACGCTGACGGACAGCGACTGTAACTGGGATTTGGCAAGGACTTGGTGATGGAGGTAGACTAGGAAACATATTGTTCTGCATGTAATTGTATACTAATGAGAACAAAAAAAAATTTCAAAGTGCAGTAAGAGCATAGCTCTCAAATATCAGAATAAAAGTACAGGCTTTGACTGCTCCAATCAAAAGACACAGGGTTAGAAGTACTGATGAAAACTCAAGATCACCTATGTGCTCCCTTAATTGAGACTCACTTGAGATCCAAGGACACAGATAAACTACAAGCTGAAGGGGCGCGGACAGGTACCCTATACAAGTGAATCTGAGAAACAAAGAAACAAATGGATTCTGTTTGAGTCCCCAGAGACAGTCACTAGAAAATAGTCCTACCTAGCCACCGTGAATTCTTTTTGTTTGGTTTCAGCAGTGCCCAGGTATAGATTTAGTGGTACTGCAATGTCCTTCTCATTTTTTCTCACATCAACGAATGAATTGCTGTAATAATATGCATCTGGACTTTTGAAATCACTGGGTTTTATGATGTTCACGATTGTAAAGTAGTAATCACCACATAAAGAGGGAAGTTTGAACACTGAACCAAACACGTCTCTCCACAACAAACAATTTGCTCCCAAATGCTCCTGTCTAGAAATAGGTGTTCCTTTTCATTTGTCCCTCCTCCTATCAGTGGTGAACACGCCTATGTCCCTAAAACATGGTGGTGAGTAAAGCACCAAGTATACTTTTATGTCTACAACAGGCAGAGAGGAAGTATACCTGGGGTCTTCAGAGAGCACTTAGGCAATGAATGTAGCTAATTACTGTTAGCAAGCGAGAAGGAGGTATAAGAGGACAGAGGACAGAGATACGGTTTCACGTCCCTGCACCACCATTTACTGGTTTTGTAAGCACACGCGGCTGACTCGATCTGCAACTGTCTCAGTGAGCCCAGTGCTCTCCCTGCGGCCTAGTGACCTTGCAATGTTTTTGGAAGCATAATGTAGCGGAGTGACATAGGTGATGTTGTTAACTGTTCTGTACATAAGGATAGATGGGCAGACAGAAAGATGATTTATTCACAGATAGACAGATAGATAGATGACAGATGAGGGATAGACAGATGATACACATGATAGATGATAGGAAGCTAGATAGATGGATAGATATATAGAGAGAAGGACAGTGAGATAGAAGGATATATAGAAAGATAGATAGATATACAGACAGACAGAGCAATAAATAGATACAGATACATATCGATTGACACAAAGCTGTTGCTCATAACCAGGAGATGAATGGTGAGAGCACATAGCTAAACTACAAACAAAAAGGAAGAACGAAACACTGTTTACAAAGTGCAGTAAGCAGCCATAAGAAGAAAACAAATCCTACCATTTGCAATGACGTGGATGGAGCTAGACGGTAGTATGTTCACAGAAATAGGTCGGGCGGCGAAAGACAAGTATCAAATGATTTCACTCATGTGTGGAGTACAACAACAAAGAAAAACTGAAGGAAAACAACAGCAGCAGACTCACAGAACCCGAGAGTTGACTGAAAGTTGCCAAAGGGAAAAGGACTGGGCAGGGAGGTTCTGAAGGGAGGGATAAGTTTGGGGAGAAAGAATGGGGGCATTAGGATTAGCATGTATATTGCGTGGGGTGGGGAAGGCATGGGGAGTGCTGTACAACACAGAGAAGACTATTAGAGATTATTTAGCATCTTACTACTCACTGATGGACAGCGACTGAAGAGGATTTTCGGGGGGACTTGGTGAAGGGGGAGCATAGTAAACATAAGGTGCTTCACGTAATTGTAGACTAATGATAACAAAAAAAATTATTTAAGTGCAATAAGGGCACAGCACTGAATCATCAGAATAAAAGGTCAGGCTCTGAGTGCTGCAAACAAAAGACACAGGGTTAAAAGAACGGATGAAAACTCAAAAAACCTACGTGCTTCCTTACAGGAGACTCACTTGAGATCCAAGGACACCGACAAACTACAAGCTGAAGGTGTGGGGACAAGTACCCGACACGAGTGAAACTGAAAAACAAACAATCCAATAAATGGATTGTGTTTGAGCCCCCAGAGACAGTCAGTAGAAAATAGCCCTATCTGGCCACAGTGAATTCTTTTTGTTTGTTTTCAGCAGGGCCCAGCCAGAGATTAAGTGGTGCAGCAACGTCCTTCCTGTTTTCTCTCACTTCAGCAACTGAGTTGCTGTAATAATGAGCATCTGTGCCTTTGAAATCAGTGGGTTTTATGATCTTCACGAATGTGAAGTAATAACCACCTAAAGAGGGAAGTTTGGACACTCAAATAAACATGTCACTCCACAATACACTCTTAGCTCCCAACTGCTCCTGTCTAGAAATTGGTGTTCCTTTTTATTTGACCCTCCGTCCTATCCGCAGTGATCACGCCGATGTCCTTCAAACATGGTGGTGATCAAAGCAACAAGTTTACTTTTCTGTTGACAACAGGCCCGGAGGAAGGATACTTGTGGTTTTCAGGGAGAACTTAGTCAATGAATGTGGCTAAATAAAGAGAGCAATTTAGAAGGAGATGAAAGAGGACAGAAGATAGAGACACGGGTATATCTCCCTGCACAACCATTTACTGGTTTTGTAGTACACGCGGCCGACACGACCTGAAAGTGTCTCGGTGAACCCAGTGCTCTCCCTACAGAATAGTTACCTTGCAGGATTTTTGGAAGCATAATGTAGGAAAGTGATATAGGGTATATGGTTAAATGTTCTGTACTCAAGGACAGATGGGCAGACAAAAAGATGATTGATTGATTGATAAATAGATAGACAGATAGATAGACAGATATAGGTACATATCGATTAACACAAAGCTACTGCTCATAACCAGGAGAGCAATGGAGAAAGCACATAGCGATAGTACAAACAAAAAAGAAGAATGAAATCCAGTTTAAAAAGTGCAGTAAGCAGCCAAAAGAAGAAAACAAATCCTATCATTTGCAATAACGTGGATGGAGCTAGAGGGTATTATGCTCAGTCAATTAGGCCAGTCGGAGAAATACAAGTACCAAATGATTTCACTCATGTGTGGAGTACGACAACAAAGAAAAAGTGAAGGAAAAACAGCAGCAGACACACAGTACCCAAGAGAGGACTAACCGTTACCAAAGAGAAATGGACTTGGTAGGGTTTGTGGGAAGGGAGTGATAAGGGCGGGGAAAAAGAATGGGGACATTAGGATTTGCATGAACAATGTGTAGGGTGTAGTGTCATGGGGAGGGCTATACAACACAGCGAAGAGTAGTGGTGATTCTACAGCATCTTGCTACACGCTGACGGACAGCGACTGTAACTGGGATTTGGCAAGGACTTGGTGATGGAGGTAGACTAGGAAACATATTGTTCTGCATGTAATTGTATACTAATGAGAACAAAAAAAAATTTCAAAGTGCAGTAAGAGCATAGCTCTCAAATATCAGAATAAAAGTACAGGCTTTGACTGCTCCAATCAAAAGACACAGGGTTAGAAGTACTGATGAAAACTCAAGATCACCTATGTGCTCCCTTAATTGAGACTCACTTGAGATCCAAGGACACAGACAAACTACAAGCTGAAGGGGCGCGGACAGGTACCCTATACAAGTGAATCTGAGAAACAAAGAAACAAATGGATTCTGTTTGAGTCCCCAGAGACAGTCACTAGAAAATAGTCCTACCTAGCCACCGTGAATTCTTTTTGTTTGGTTTCAGCAGTGCCCAGGTATAGATTTAGTGGTACTGCAATGTCCTTCTCATTTTTTCTCACATCAACGAATGAATTGCTGTAATAATATGCATCTGGACTTTTGAAATCACTGGGTTTTATGATGTTCACGATTGTAAAGTAGTAATCACCACATAAAGAGGGAAGTTTGAACACTGAACCAAACACGTCTCTCCACAACAAACAATTTGCTCCCAAATGCTCCTGTCTAGAAATAGGTGTTCCTTTTCATTTGTCCCTCCTCCTATCAGTGGTGAACACGCCTATGTCCCTAAAACATGGTGGTGAGTAAAGCACCAAGTATACTTTTATGTCTACAACAGGCAGAGAGGAAGTATACCTGGGGTCTTCAGAGAGCACTTAGGCAATGAATGTAGCTAATTACTGTTAGCAAGCGAGAAGGAGGTATAAGAGGACAGAGGACAGAGATACGGTTTCACGTCCCTGCACCACCATTTACTGGTTTTGTAAGCACACGCGGCTGACTCGATCTGCAACTGTCTCAGTGAGCCCAGTGCTCTCCCTGCGGCCTAGTGACCTTGCAATGTTTTTGGAAGCATAATGTAGCGGAGTGACATAGGTGATGTTGTTAACTGTTCTGTACATAAGGATAGATGGGCAGACAGAAAGATGATTTATTCACAGATAGACAGATAGATAGATGACAGATGAGGGATAGACAGATGATACACATGATAGATGATAGGAAGCTAGATAGATGGATAGATATATAGAGAGAAGGACAGTGAGATAGAAGGATATATAGAAAGATAGATAGATATACAGACAGACAGAGCAATAAATAGATACAGATACATATCGATTGACACAAAGCTGTTGCTCATAACCAGGAGATGAATGGTGAGAGCACATAGCTAAACTACAAACAAAAAGGAAGAACGAAACCCTGTTTACAAAGTGCAGTAAGCAGCCATAAGAAGAAAACAAATCCTACCATTTGCAATGACGTGGATGGAGCTAGACGGTAGTATGTTCACAGAAATAGGTCGGGCGGCGAAAGACAAGTATCAAATGATTTCACTCATGTGTGGAGTACAACAACAAAGAAAAACTGAAGGAAAACAACAGCAGCAGACTCACAGAACCCGAGAGTTGACTGAAAGTTGCCAAAGGGAAAAGGACTGGGCAGGGAGGTTCTGAAGGGAGGGATAAGTTTGGGGAGAAAGAATGGGGGCATTAGGATTAGCATGTATATTGCGTGGGGTGGGGAAGGCATGGGGAGTGCTGTACAACACAGAGAAGACTATTAGAGATTATTTAGCATCTTACTACTCACTGATGGACAGCGACTGAAGAGGATTTTCGGGGGGACTTGGTGAAGGGGGAGCATAGTAAACATAAGGTGCTTCACGTAATTGTAGACTAATGATAACAAAAACATTTTTTTAAGTGCAATAAGGGCACAGCACTGAATCATCAGAATAAAAGGTCAGGCTCTGAGTGCTGCAAACAAAAGACACAGGGTTAAAAGAACGGATGAAAACTCAAAAAACCTACGTGCTTCCTTACAGGAGACTCACTTGAGATCCAAGGACACCGACAAACTACAAGCTGAAGGTGAGGGGACAAGTACCCTACACGAGTGAAACTGAAAAACAAACAATCCAATAAATGGATTGTGTTTGAGACCCCAGAGACAGTCAGTAGAAAATAGCCCTATCTGGCCACAGTGAATTCTTTTTGTTTGTTTTCAGCAGGGCCCAGCCAGAGATTAAGTGGTGCAGCAACGTCCTTCCTGTTTTCTCTCACTTCAGCAACTGAGTTGCTGTAATAATGAGCATCTGTGCCTTTGAAATCGGTGGGTTTTATGATCTTCACGAATGTGAAGTAATAACCACCTAAAGAGGGAAGTTTGGACACTCAAATAAACATGTCACTCCACAATACACTCTTAGCTCCCAACTGCTCCTGTCTAGAAATTGGTGTTCCTTTTTATTTGACCCTCCGTCCTGTCCGCAGTGATCACGCCGATGTCCTTCAAACATGGTGGTGATCAAAGCAACAAGTTTACTTTTCTGTTGACAACAGGCCCGGAGGAAGGATACTTGTGGTTTTCAGGGAGAACTTAGTCAATGAATGTGGCTAAATAAAGAGAGCAATTTAGAAGGAGATGAAAGAGGACAGAAGATAGAGACACGGGTATATCTCCCTGCACAACCATTTACTGGTTTTGTAGTACACGCGGCCGACACGACCTGAAAGTGTCTCGGTGAACCCAGTGCTCTCCCTACAGAATAGTTACCTTGCAGGATTTTTGGAAGCATAATGTAGGAAAGTGATATAGGGTATATGGTTAAATGTTCTGTACTCAAGGACAGATGGGCAGACAAAAAGATGATTGATTGATTGATAAATAGATAGACAGATAGATAGACAGATATAGGTACATATCGATTAACACAAAGCTACTGCTCATAACCAGGAGAGCAATGGAGAAAGCACATAGCGATAGTACAAACAAAAAAGAAGAATGAAATCCAGTTTAAAAAGTGCAGTAAGCAGCCAAAAGAAGAAAACAAATCCTATCATTTGCAATAACGTGGATGGAGCTAGAGGGTATTATGCTCAGTCAATTAGGCCAGTCGGAGAAATACAAGTACCAAATGATTTCACTCATGTGTGGAGTACGACAACAAAGAAAAAGTGAAGGAAAAACAGCAGCAGACACACAGTACCCAAGAGAGGACTAACCGTTACCAAAGAGAAATGGACTTGGTAGGGTTTGTGGGAAGGGAGTGATAAGGGCGGGGAAAAAGAATGGGGACATTAGGATTTGCATGAACAATGTGTAGGGTGTAGTGTCATGGGGAGGGCTATACAACACAGCGAAGAGAAGTGGTGATTCTACAGCATCTTGCTACACGCTGACGGACAGCGACTGTAACTGGGATTTGGCAAGGACTTGGTGATGGAGGTAGACTAGGAAACATATTGTTCTGCATGAAATTGTATACTAATGAGAACAAAAAAAAATTTCAAAGTGCAGTAAGAGCATAGCTCTCAAATATCAGAATAAAAGTACAGGCTTTGACTGCTCCAATCAAAAGACACAGGGTTAGAAGTACTGATGAAAACTCAAGATCACCTATGTGCTCCCTTAATTGAGACTCACTTGAGATCCAAGGACACAGACAAACTACAAGCTGAAGGGGCGCGGACAGGTACCCTATACAAGTGAATCTGAGAAACAAAGAAACAAATGGATTCTGTTTGAGTCCCCAGAGACAGTCACTAGAAAATAGTCCTACCTAGCCACCGTGAATTTTTTTGTTTGGTTTCAGCAGTGCCCAGGTATAGATTTAGTGGTACTGCAATGTCCTTCTCATTTTTTCTCACATCAACGAATGAATTGCTGTAATAATATGCATCTGGACTTTTGAAATCACTGGGTTTTATGATGTTCACGATTGTAAAGGAGTAATCACCACATAAAGAGGGAAGTTTGAACACTGAACCAAACACGTCTCTCCACAACAAACAATTTGCTCCCAAATGCTCCTGTCTAGAAATAGGTGTTCCTTTTCATTTGTCCCTCCTCCTATCAGTGGTGAACACGCCTATGTCCCTAAAACATGGTGGTGAGTAAAGCACCAAGTATACTTTTATGTCTACAACAGGCAGAGAGGAAGTATACCTGGGGTCTTCAGAGAGCACTTAGGCAATGAATGTAGCTAATTACTGTTAGCAAGCGAGAAGGAGGTATAAGAGGACAGAGGACAGAGATACGGTTTCACGTCCCTGCACCACCATTTACTGGTTTTGTAAGCACACGCGGCTGACTCGATCTGCAACTGTCTCAGTGAGCCCAGTGCTCTCCCTGCGGCCTAGTGACCTTGCAATGTTTTTGGAAGCATAATGTAGCGGAGTGACATAGGTGATGTTGTTAACTGTTCTGTACATAAGGATAGATGGACAGACAGAAAGATGATTTATTCACAGATAGACAGATAGATAGATGACAGATGAGGGATAGACAGATGATACACATGATAGATGATAGGAAGCTAGATAGATGGATAGATATATAGAGAGAAGGACAGTGAGATAGAAGGATATATAGAAAGATAGATAGATATACAGACAGACAGAGCAATAAATAGATACAGATACATATCGATTGACACAAAGCTGTTGCTCATAACCAGGAGATGAATGGTGAGAGCACATAGCTAAACTACAAACAAAAAGGAAGAACGAAACCCTGTTTACAAAGTGCAGTAAGCAGCCATAAGAAGAAAACAAATCCTACCATTTGCAATGACGTGGATGGAGCTAGACGGTAGTATGTTCACAGAAATAGGTCAGGCGGCGAAAGACAAGTATCAAATGATTTCACTCATGTGTGGAGTACAACAACAAAGAAAAACTGAAGGAAAACAACAGCAGCAGACTCACAGAACCCGAGAGTTGACTGAAAGTTGCCAAAGGGAAAAGGACTGGGCAGGGAGATTCTGAAGGGAGGGATAAGTTTGGGGAGAAAGAATGGGGGCATTAGGATTAGCATGTATATTGCGTGGGGTGGGGAAGGCATGGGGAGTGCTGTACAACACAGAGAAGACTATTAGAGATTATTTAGCATCTTACTACTCACTGATGGACAGCGACTGAAGAGGATTTTCGGGGGGACTTGGTGAAGGGGGAGCATAGTAAACATAAGGTGCTTCACGTAATTGTAGACTAATGATAACAAAAAAAATTATTTAAGTGCAATAAGGGCACAGCACTGAATCATCAGAATAAAAGGTCAGGCTCTGAGTGCTGCAAACAAAAGACACAGGGTTAAAAGAACGGATGAAAACTCAAAAAACCTACGTGCTTCCTTACAGGAGACTCACTTGAGATCCAAGGACACCGACAAACTACAAGCTGAAGGTGTGGGGACAAGTACCCGACACGAGTGAAACTGAAAAACAAACAATCCAATAAATGGATTGTGTTTGAGCCCCCAGAGACAGTCAGTAGAAAATAGCCCTATCTGGCCACAGTGAATTCTTTTTGTTTGTTTTCAGCAGGGCCCAGCCAGAGATTAAGTGGTGCAGCAACGTCCTTCTTGTTTTCTCTCACTTCAGCAACTGAGTTGCTGTAATAATGAGCATCTGTGCCATTGAAATCAGTTTTTTTTATGATCTTCACGAATGTGAAGTAATAACCACCTAAAGAGGGAAGTTTGGACACTCAAATAAACATGTCACTCCACAATACACTCTTAGCTCCCAACTGCTCCTGTCTAGAAATTGGTGTTCCTTTTTATTTGACCCTCCGTCCTATCCGCAGTGATCACGCCGATGTCCTTCAAACATGGTGGTGATCAAAGCAACAAGTTTACTTTTCTGTTGACAACAGGCCCGGAGGAAGGATACTTGTGGTTTTCAGGGAGAACTTAGTCAATGAATGTGGCTAAATAAAGAGAGCAATTTAGAAGGAGATGAAAGAGGACAGAAGATAGAGACACGGGTATATCTCCCTGCACAACCATTTACTGGTTTTGTAGTACACGCGGCCGACACGACCTGAAAGTGTCTCGGTGAACCCAGTGCTCTCCCTACAGAATAGTTACCTTGCAGGATTTTTGGAAGCATAATGTAGGAAAGTGATATAGGGTATATGGTTAAATGTTCTGTACTCAAGGACAGATGGGCAGACAAAAAGATGATTGATTGATTGATAAATAGATAGACAGATAGATAGACAGATATAGGTACATATCGATTAACACAAAGCTACTGCTCATAACCAGGAGAGCAATGGAGAAAGCACATAGCGATAGTACAAACAAAAAAGAAGAATGAAATCCAGTTTAAAAAGTGCAGTAAGCAGCCAAAAGAAGAAAACAAATCCTATCATTTGCAATAACGTGGATGGAGCTAGAGGGTATTATGCTCAGTCAATTAGGCCAGTCGGAGAAATACAAGTACCAAATGATTTCACTCATGTGTGGAGTACGACAACAAAGAAAAAGTGAAGGAAAAACAGCAGCAGACACACAGTACCCAAGAGAGGACTAACCGTTACCAAAGAGAAATGGACTTGGTAGGGTTTGTGGGAAGGGAGTGATAAGGGCGGGGAAAAAGAATGGGGACATTAGGATTTGCATGAACAATGTGTAGGGTGTAGTGTCATGGGGAGGGCTATACAACACAGCGAAGAGTAGTGGTGATTCTACAGCATCTTGCTACACGCTGACGGACAGCGACTGTAACTGGGATTTGGCAAGGACTTGGTGATGGAGGTAGACTAGGAAACATATTGTTCTGCATGTAATTGTATACTAATGAGAACAAAAAAAAATTTCAAAGTGCAGTAAGAGCATAGCTCTCAAATATCAGAATAAAAGTACAGGCTTTGACTGCTCCAATCAAAAGACACAGGGTTAGAAGTACTGATGAAAACTCAAGATCACCTATGTGCTCCCTTAATTGAGACTCACTTGAGATCCAAGGACACAGACAAACTACAAGCTGAAGGGGCGCGGACAGGTACCCTATACAAGTGAATCTGAGAAACAAAGAAACAAATGGATTCTGTTTGAGTCCCCAGAGACAGTCACTAGAAAATAGTCCTACCTAGCCACCGTGAATTCTTTTTGTTTGGTTTCAGCAGTGCCCAGGTATAGATTTAGTGGTACTGCAATGTCCTTCTCATTTTTTCTCACATCAACGAATGAATTGCTGTAATAATATGCATCTGGACTTTTGAAATCACTGGGTTTTATGATGTTCACGATTGTAAAGTAGTAATCACCACATAAAGAGGGAAGTTTGAACACTGAACCAAACACGTCTCTCCACAACAAACAATTTGCTCCCAAATGCTCCTGTCTAGAAATAGGTGTTCCTTTTCATTTGTCCCTCCTCCTATCAGTGGTGAACACGCCTATGTCCCTAAAACATGGTGGTGAGTAAAGCACCAAGTATACTTTTATGTCTACAACAGGCAGAGAGGAAGTATACCTGGGGTCTTCAGAGAGCACTTAGGCAATGAATGTAGCTAATTACTGTTAGCAAGCGAGAAGGAGGTATAAGAGGACAGAGGACAGAGATACGGTTTCACGTCCCTGCACCACCATTTACTGGTTTTGTAAGCACACGCGGCTGACTCGATCTGCAACTGTCTCAGTGAGCCCAGTGCTCTCCCTGCGGCCTAGTGACCTTGCAATGTTTTTGGAAGCATAATGTAGCGGAGTGACATAGGTGATGTTGTTAACTGTTCTGTACATAAGGATAGATGGGCAGACAGAAAGATGATTTATTCACAGATAGACAGATAGATAGATGACAGATGAGGGATAGACAGATGATACACATGATAGATGATAGGAAGCTAGATAGATGGATAGATATATAGAGAGAAGGACAGTGAGATAGAAGGATATATAGAAAGATAGATAGATATACAGACAGACAGAGCAATAAATAGATACAGATACATATCGATTGACACAAAGCTGTTGCTCATAACCAGGAGATGAATGGTGAGAGCACATAGCTAAACTACAAACAAAAAGGAAGAACGAAACCCTGTTTACAAAGTGCAGTAAGCAGCCATAAGAAGAAAACAAATCCTACCATTTGCAATGACGTGGATGGAGCTAGACGGTAGTATGTTCACAGAAATAGGTCGGGCGGCGAAAGACAAGTATCAAATGATTTCACTCATGTGTGGAGTACAACAACAAAGAAAAACTGAAGGAAAACAACAGCAGCAGACTCACAGAACCCGAGAGTTGACTGAAAGTTGCCAAAGGGAAAAGGACTGGGCAGGGAGGTTCTGAAGGGAGGGATAAGTTTGGGGAGAAAGAATGGGGGCATTAGGATTAGCATGTATATTGCGTGGGGTGGGGAAGGCATGGGGAGTGCTGTACAACACAGAGAAGACTATTAGAGATTATTTAGCATCTTACTACTCACTGATGGACAGCGACTGAAGAGGATTTTCGGGGGGACTTGGTGAAGGGGGAGCATAGTAAACATAAGGTGCTTCACGTAATTGTAGACTAATGATAACAAAAACATTTTTTTAAGTGCAATAAGGGCACAGCACTGAATCATCAGAATAAAAGGTCAGGCTCTGAGTGCTGCAAACAAAAGACACAGGGTTAAAAGAACGGATGAAAACTCAAAAAACCTACGTGCTTCCTTACAGGAGACTCACTTGAGATCCAAGGACACCGACAAACTACAAGCTGAAGGTGAGGGGACAAGTACCCTACACGAGTGAAACTGAAAAACAAACAATCCAATAAATGGATTGTGTTTGAGACCCCAGAGACAGTCAGTAGAAAATAGCCCTATCTGGCCACAGTGAATTCTTTTTGTTTGTTTTCAGCAGGGCCCAGCCAGAGATTAAGTGGTGCAGCAACGTCCTTCCTGTTTTCTCTCACTTCAGCAACTGAGTTGCTGTAATAATGAGCATCTGTGATTTGAAATCGGTGGGTTTTATGATCTTCACGAATGTGAAGTAATAACCACCTAAAGAGGGAAGTTTGGACACTCAAATAAACATGTCACTCCACAATACACTCTTAGCTCCCAACTGCTCCTGTCTAGAAATTGGTGTTCCTTTTTATTTGACCGTCCGTCCTATCCGCAGTGATCACGCCGATGTACTTCAAACATGGTGGTGATCAAAGCAACAAGTTTACTTTTCTGTTGACAACAGGCCCGGAGGAAGGATACTTGTGGTTTTCAGGGAGAACTTAGTCAATGAATGTGGCTAAATAAAGAGAGCAATTTAGAAGGAGATGAAAGAGGACAGAAGATAGAGACACGGGTATATCTCCCTGCACAACCATTTACTGGTTTTGTAGTACACGCGGCCGACACGACCTGAAAGTGTCTCGGTGAACCCAGTGCTCTCCCTACAGAATAGTTACCTTGCAGGATTTTTGGAAGCATAATGTAGGAAAGTGATATAGGGTATATGGTTAAATGTTCTGTACTCAAGGACAGATGGGCAGACAAAAAGATGATTGATTGATTGATAAATAGATAGACAGATAGATAGACAGATATAGGTACATATCGATTAACACAAAGCTACTGCTCATAACCAGGAGAGCAATGGAGAAAGCACATAGCGATAGTACAAACAAAAAAGAAGAATGAAATCCAGTTTAAAAAGTGCAGTAAGCAGCCAAAAGAAGAAAACAAATCCTATCATTTGCAATAACGTGGATGGAGCTAGAGGGTATTATGCTCAGTCAATTAGGCCAGTCGGAGAAATACAAGTACCAAATGATTTCACTCATGTGTGGAGTACGACAACAAAGAAAAAGTGAAGGAAAAACAGCAGCAGACACACAGTACCCAAGAGAGGACTAACCGTTACCAAAGAGAAATGGACTTGGTAGGGTTTGTGGGAAGGGAGTGATAAGGGCGGGGAAAAAGAATGGGGACATTAGGATTTGCATGAACAATGTGTAGGGTGTAGTGTCATGGGGAGGGCTATACAACACAGCGAAGAGAAGTGGTGATTCTACAGCATCTTGCTACACGCTGACGGACAGCGACTGTAACTGGGATTTGGCAAGGACTTGGTGATGGAGGTAGACTAGGAAACATATTGTTCTGCATGAAATTGTATACTAATGAGAACAAAAAAAAATTTCAAAGTGCAGTAAGAGCATAGCTCTCAAATATCAGAATAAAAGTACAGGCTTTGACTGCTCCAATCAAAAGACACAGGGTTAGAAGTACTGATGAAAACTCAAGATCACCTATGTGCTCCCTTAATTGAGACTCACTTGAGATCCAAGGACACAGACAAACTACAAGCTGAAGGGGCGCGGACAGGTACCCTATACAAGTGAATCTGTGAAACAAAGAAACAAATGGATTCTGTTTGAGTCCCCAGAGACAGTCACTAGAAAATAGTCCTACCTAGCCACCGTGAATTTTTTTGTTTGGTTTCAGCAGTGCCCAGGTATAGATTTAGTGGTACTGCAATGTCCTTCTCATTTTTTCTCACATCAACGAATGAATTGCTGTAATAATATGCATCTGGACTTTTGAAATCACTGGGTTTTATGATGTTCACGATTGTAAAGGAGTAATCACCACATAAAGAGGGAAGTTTGAACACTGAACCAAACACGTCTCTCCACAACAAACAATTTGCTCCCAAATGCTCCTGTCTAGAAATAGGTGTTCCTTTTCATTTGTCCCTCCTCCTATCAGTGGTGAACACGCCTATGTCCCTAAAACATGGTGGTGAGTAAAGCACCAAGTATACTTTTATGTCTACAACAGGCAGAGAGGAAGTATACCTGGGGTCTTCAGAGAGCACTTAGGCAATGAATGTAGCTAATTACTGTTAGCAAGCGAGAAGGAGGTATAAGAGGACAGAGGACAGAGATACGGTTTCACGTCCCTGCACCACCATTTACTGGTTTTGTAAGCACACGCGGCTGACTCGATCTGCAACTGTCTCAGTGAGCCCAGTGCTCTCCCTGCGGCCTAGTGACCTTGCAATGTTTTTGGAAGCATAATGTAGCGGAGTGACATAGGTGATGTTGTTAACTGTTCTGTACATAAGGATAGATGGGCAGACAGAAAGATGATTTATTCACAGATAGACAGATAGATAGATGACAGATGAGGGATAGACAGATGATACACATGATAGATGATAGGAAGCTAGATAGATGGATAGATATATAGAGAGAAGGACAGTGAGATAGAAGGATATATAGAAAGATAGATAGATATACAGACAGACAGAGCAATAAATAGATACAGATACATATCGATTGACACAAAGCTGTTGCTCATAACCAGGAGATGAATGGTGAGAGCACATAGCTAAACTACAAACAAAAAGGAAGAACGAAACCCTGTTTACAAAGTGCAGTAAGCAGCCATAAGAAGAAAACAAATCCTACCATTTGCAATGACGTGGATGGAGCTAGACGGTAGTATGTTCACAGAAATAGGTCGGGCGGCGAAAGACAAGTATCAAATGATTTCACTCATGTGTGGAGTACAACAACAAAGAAAAACTGAAGGAAAACAACAGCAGCAGACTCACAGAACCCGAGAGTTGACTGAAAGTTGCCAAAGGGAAAAGGACTGGGCAGGGAGGTTCTGAAGGGAGGGATAAGTTTGGGGAGAAAGAATGGGGGCATTAGGATTAGCATGTATATTGCGTGGGGTGGGGAAGGCATGGGGAGTGCTGTACAACACAGAGAAGACTATTAGAGATTATATAGCATCTTACTACTCACTGATGGACAGCGACTGAAGAGGATTTTCGGGGGGACTTGGTGAAGGGGGAGCATAGTAAATATAAGGTGCTTCACGTAATTGTAGACTAATGATAACAAAAAAATTTTTTTAAGTGCAATAAGGGCACAGAACTGAATCATCAGAATAAAAGGTCAGGCTCTGAGTGCTGCAAACAAAAGACACAGGGTTAAAAGAACGGATGAAAACTCAAAAAACCTACGTGCTTCCTTACAGGAGACTCACTTGAGATCCAAGGACACCGACAAACTACAAGCTGAAGGTGTGGGGACAAGTACCCGACACGAGTGAAACTGAAAAACAAACAATCCAATAAATGGATTGTGTTTGAGCCCCCAGAGACAGTCAGTAGAAAATAGCCCTATCTGGCCACAGTGAATTCTTTTTGTTTGTTTTCAGCAGGGCCCAGCCAGAGATTAAGTGGTGCAGCAACGTCCTTCCTGTTTTCTCTCACTTCAGCAACTGAGTTGCTGTAATAATGAGCATCTGTGCCTTTGAAATCGGTGGGTTTTATGATCTTCACGAATGTGAAGTAATAAAAACCTAAAGAGGGAAGTTTGGACACTCAAATAAACATGTCACTCCACAATACACTCTTAGCTCCCAACTGCTCCTGTCTAGAAATTGGTGTTCCTTTTTATTTGACCCTCCGTCCTATCCGCAGTGATCACGCCGATGTCCTTCAAACATAGTGGTGATCAAAGTAACAAGTTTACTTTTCTGTTGACAACAGGCCCGGAGGAAGGATAATTGCGGTTTTCAGGGAGAACTTAGTCAATGAATGTGGCTAAATAAAGAGAGCAATTTAGAAGGAGATGAAAGAGGACAGAAGATAGAGACACGGGTATATCTCCCTGCACAACCATTTACTGGTTTTGTAGTACACGCGGCCGACACGACCTGAAAGTGTCTCGGTGAACCCAGTGCTCTCCCTACAGAATAGTTACCTTGCAGGATTTTTGGAAGCATAATGTAGGAAAGTGATATAGGGTATATGGTTAAATGTTCTGTACTCAAGGACAGATGGGCAGACAAAAAGATGATTGATTGATTGATAAATAGATAGACAGATAGATAGACAGATATAGGTACATATCGATTAACACAAAGCTACTGCTCATAACCAGGAGAGCAATGGAGAAAGCACATAGCGATAGTACAAACAAAAAAGAAGAATGAAATCCAGTTTAAAAAGTGCAGTAAGCAGCCAAAAGAAGAAAACAAATCCTATCATTTGCAATAACGTGGATGGAGCTAGAGGGTATTATGCTCAGTCAATTAGGCCAGTCGGAGAAATACAAGTACCAAATGATTTCACTCATGTGTGGAGTACGACAACAAAGAAAAAGTGAAGGAAAAACAGCAGCAGACACACAGTACCCAAGAGAGGACTAACCGTTACCAAAGAGAAATGGACGTGGTAGGGTTTGTGGGAAGGGAGTGATAAGGGCGGGGAAAAAGAATGGGGACATTAGGATTTGCATGAACAATGTGTAGGGTGTAGTGTCATGGGGTGGGCTAAACAACACAGCGAAGAGAAGTGGTGATTCTACAGCATCTTGCTACACGCTGACGGACAGCGACTGTAACTGGGATTTGGCAAGGACTTGGTGATGGAGGTAGACTAGGAAACATATTGTTCTGCATGTAATTGTATACTAATGAGAACAAAAAAAAATTTCAAAGTGCAGTAAGAGCATAGCTCTCAAATATCAGAATAAAAGTACAGGCTTTGACTGCTCCAATCAAAAGACACAGGGTTAGAAGTACTGATGAAAACTCAAGATCACCTATGTGCTCCCTTAATGGAGACTCACTTGAGATAGAAGGACACAGACAAACTACAAGCTGAAGGGGCACGGACAGGTTCCCTATACAAGTGAATCTGAGAAACAAAGAAACAAATGGATTCTGTTTGAGTCCCCAGAGACAGTCACTAGAAAATAGTCCTACCTAGCCACCGTGAATTCTTTTTGTTTGGTTTCAGCAGTGCCCAGGTATAGATTTAGTGGTACTGCAATGTCCTTCTCATTTTTTCTCACATCAACGAATGAATTGCTGTAATAATATGCATCTGGACTTTTGAAATCACTGGGTTTTATGATGTTCACGATTGTAAAGAAGTAATCACCACATAAAGAGGGAAGTTTGAACACTGAACCAAACATGTCTCTCCACAACAAACAATTTGCTCCCAAATGCTCCTGTCTAGAAACAGGTGTTCCTTTTTATTTGTCCCTCCTCCTATCAGTGGTGAACACGCCTATGTCCCTAAAACATGGTGGTGAGTAAAGCACCAAGTATACTTTTATGTCTACAACAGGCAGAGAGGAAGTATACCTGGGGTCTTCAGAGAGCACTTAGGCAATGAATGTAGCTAATTACTGTTAGCAAGCGAGAAGGAGGATAAGAGGACAGAGTACAGAGATACGGTTTCACGTCCCTGCACCACCATTTACTGGTTTTGTAAGCACACGCGGCTGACTCGATCTGCAACTGTCTCAGTGAGCCCAGTGCTCTCCCTGCGGCCTAGTGACCTTGCAATGTTTTTGGAAGCATAATGTAGCGGAGTGACATAGGTGATGTTGTTAACTGTTCTGTACATAAGGATAGATGGGCAGACAGAAAGATGATATATTCACAGATAGACAGATAGATAGATGACAGATGAGGGATAGACAGATGATACACATGATAGATGATAGGAACCTAGATAGATGGATAGATATATAGAGAGAAGGATAGTGAGATAGAAGGATATATAGAAAGATAGATAGATATACAGACAGACAGAGCAATAAATAGATACAGATACATATCGATTGACACAAAGCTGTTGCTCATAACCAGGAGATGAATGGTGAGAGCACATAGCTAAACTACAAACAAAAAGGAAGAACGAAACCCTGTTTACAAAGTGCAGTAAGCAGCCATAAGAAGAAAACAAATCCTACCATTTGCAATGACGTGGATGGAGCTAGACGGTAGTATGTTCACAGAAATAGGTCGGGCGGCGAAAGACAAGTATCAAATGATTTCACTCATGTGTGGAGTACAACAACAAAGAAAAACTGAAGGAAAACAACAGCAGCAGACTCACAGAACCCGAGAGTTGACTGAAAGTTGCCAAAGGGAAAAGGACTGGGCAGGGAGGTTCTGAAGGGAGGGATAAGTTTGGGGAGAAAGAATGGGGGCATTAGGATTAGCATGTATATTGCGTGGGGTGGGGAAGGCATAGGGAGTGCTGTACAACACAGAGAAGACTATTAGATATTATTTAGCATCTTGCTACTCACTGATGGACAGCGACTGAAGAGGATTTTCGGGGGGACTTGGTGAAGGGGGAGCATAGTAAACATAAGGTGCTTCACGTAATTGTAGACTAATGATAACAAAAAAATTTTTTTAAGTGCAATAAGGGCACAGCAGTGAATCATCAGAATAAAAGGTCAGGCTCTGAGTGCTGCAAACAAAAGACACAGGGTTAAAAGAACGGATGAAAACTCAAAAAACCTACGTGCTTCCTTACAGGAGACTCACTTGAGATCCAAGGACACCGACAAACTACAAGCTGAAGGTGTGGGGACAAGTACCCGACACGAGTGAAACTGAAAAACAAACAATCCAATAAATGGATTGTGTTTGAGCCCCCAGAGACAGTCAGTAGAAAATAGCCCTATCTGGCCACAGTGAATTCTTTTTGTTTGTTTTCAGCAGGGCCCAGCCAGAGATTAAGTGGTGCAACAACGTCCTTCCTGTTTTCTCTCACTTCAGCAACTGAATTGCTGTAATAATGAGCATCTGTGCCTTTGAAATCAGTGGGTTTTATGATCTTCACGAATGTGAAGTAATAACCACCTAAAGAGGGAAGTTTGGACACTCAAATAAACATGTCACTCCACAATACACTCTTAGCTCCCAACTGCTCCTGTCTAGAAATTGGTGTTCCTTTTTATTTGACCCTCCGTCCTATCCGCAGTGATCACGCCGATGTCCTTCAAACATGGTGGTGATCAAAGCAACAAGTTTACTTTTCTGTTGACAACAGGCCCGGAGGAAGGATACTTGTGGTTTTCAGGGAGAACTTAGTCAATGAATGTGGCTAAATAAAGAGAGCAATTTAGAAGGAGATGAAAGAGGACAGAAGATAGAGACACGGGTATATCTCCCTGCACAACCATTTACTGGTTTTGTAGTACACGCGGCCGACACGACCTGAAAGTGTCTCGGTGAACCCAGTGCTCTCCCTACAGAATAGTTACCTTGCAGGATTTTTGGAAGCATAATGTAGGAAAGTGATATTGGGTATATGGTTAAATGTTCTGTACTCAAGGACAGATGGGCAGACAAAAAGATGATTGATTGATTGATAAATAGATAGACAGATAGATAGACAGATATAGGTACATATCGATTAACACAAAGCTACTGCTCATAACCAGGAGAGCAATGGAGAAAGCACATAGCGATAGTACAAACAAAAAAGAAGAATGCAATCCAGTTTAAAAAGTGCAGTAAGCAGCCAAAAGAAGAAAACAAATCCTATCATTTGCAATAACGTGGATGGAGCTAGAGGGTATTATGCTCAGTCAATTAGGCCAGTCGGAGAAATACAAGTACCAAATGATTTCACTCATGTGTGGAGTACGACAACAAAGAAAAAGTGAAGGAAAAACAGCAGCAGACACACAGTACCCAAGAGAGGACTAACCGTTACCAAAGAGAAATGGACTTGGTAGGGTTTGTGGGAAGGGAGTGATAAGGGCGGGGAAAAAGAATGGGGACATTAGGATTTGCATGAACAATGTGTAGGGTGTAGTGTCATGGGGAGGGCTATACAACACAGCGAAGAGAAGTGGTGATTCTACAGCATCTTGCTACACGCTGACGGACAGCGACTGTAACTGGGATTTGGCAAGGACTTGGTGATGGAGGTAGACTAGGAAACATATTGTTCTGCATGTAATTGTATACTAATGAGAACAAAAAAAAATTTCAAAGTGCAGTAAGAGCATAGCTCTCAAATATCAGAATAAAAGTACAGGCTTTGACTGCTCCAATCAAAAGACACAGGGTTAGAAGTACTGATGAAAACTCAAGATCACCTATGTGCTCCGTTAATGGAGAATCACTTGAGATCCAAGGACACAGACAAACTACAAGCTGAAGGGGCGCGGACAGGTACCCTATACAAGTGAATCTGAGAAACAAAGAAACAAATGGATTCTGTTTGAGTCCCCAGAGGCAGTCACTAGAAAATAGTCCTACCTAGCCACCGTGAATTCTTTTTGTTTGGTTTCAGCAGTGCCCAGGTATAGATTTAGTGGTACTGCAATGTCCTTCTCATTTTTTCTCACATCAACGAATGAATTGCTGTAATAATATGCATCTGGACTTTTGAAATCACTGGGTTTTATGATGTTCACGATTGTAAAGTAGTAATCACCACATAAAGAGGGAAGTTTGAACACTGAACCAAACACGTCTCTCCACAACAAACAATTTGCTCCCAAATGCTCCTGTCTAGAAATAGGTGTTCCTTTTCATTTGTCCCTCCTCCTATCAGTGGTGAACACGCCTATGTCCCTAAAACATGGTGGTGAGTAAAGCACCAAGTATACTTTTATGTCTACAACAGGCAGAGAGGAAGTATACCTGGGGTCTTCAGAGAGCACTTAGGCAATGAATGTAGCTAATTACTGTTAGCAAGCGAGAAGGAGGTATAAGAGGACAGAGGACAGAGATACGGTTTCACGTCCCTGCACCACCATTTACTGGTTTTGTAAGCACACGCGGCTGACTCGATCTGCAACTGTCTCAGTGAGCCCAGTGCTCTCCCTGCGGCCTAGTGACCTTGCAATGTTTTTGGAAGCATAATGTAGCGGAGTGACATAGGTGATGTTGTTAACTGTTCTGTACATAAGGATAGATGGGCAGACAGAAAGATGATTTATTCACAGATAGACAGATAGATAGATGACAGATGAGGGATAGACAGATGATACACATGATAGATGATAGGAAGCTAGATAGATGGATAGATATATAGAGAGAAGGACAGTGAGACAGAAGGATATATAGAAAGATAGATAGATATACAGACAGACAGAGCAATAAATAGATACAGATACATATCGATTGACACAAAGCTGTTGCTCATAACCAGGAGATGAATGGTGAGAGCACATAGCTAAACTACAAACAAAAAGGAAGAACGAAACCCTGTTTACAAAGTGCAGTAAGCAGCCATAAGAAGAAAACAAATCCTACCATTTGCAATGACGTGGATGGAGCTAGACGGTAGTATGTTCACAGAAATAGGTCGGGCGGCGAAACACAAGTATCAAATGATTTCACTCATGTGTGGAGTACAACAACAAAGAAAAACTGAAGGAAAACAACAGCAGCAGACTCACAGAACCCGAGAGTTGACTGAAAGTTGCCAAAGGGAAAAGGACTGGGCAGGGAGGTTCTGAAGGGAGGGATAAGTTTGGGGAGAAAGAATGGGGGCATTAGGATTAGCATGTATATTGCGTGGGGTGGGGAAGGCATGGGGAGTGTTGTACAACACAGAGAAGACTATTAGAGGTTATATAGCATCTTACTACTCACTGATGGACAGCGACTGAAGAGGATTTTCGGGGGGACTTGGTGAAGGGGGAGCATAGTAAACATAAGGTGCTTCACGTAATTGTAGACTAATGATAACAAAAACATTTTTTTAAGTGCAATAAGGGCACAGCACTGAATCATCAGAATAAAAGGTCAGGCTCTGAGTGCTGCAAACAAAAGACACAGGGTTAAAAGAACGGATGAAAACTCAAAAAACCTACGTGCTTCCTTACAGGAGACTCACTTGAGATCCAAGGACACCGACAAACTACAAGCTGAAGGTGTGGGGACAAGTACCCGACACGAGTGAAACTGAAAAACAAACAATCCAATAAATGTATTGTGTTTGAGCCCCCAGAGACAGTCAGTAGAAAATAGCCCTATCTGGCCACAGTGAATTCTTTTTGTTTGTTTTCAGCAGGGCCCAGCCAGAGATTAAGTGGTGCAGCAACGTCCTTCCTGTTTTCTCTCACTTCAGCAACTGAGTTGCTGTAATAATGAGCATCTGTGCCTTTGAAATCAGTGGGTTTTATGATCTTCACGAATGTGAAGTAATAACCACCTAAAGAGGGAAGTTTGGACACTCAAATAAACATGTCACTCCACAATACACTCTTAGCTCCCAACTGCTCCTGTCTAGAAATTGGTGTTCCTTTTTATTTGACCCTCCGTCCTATCCGCAGTGATCACGCCGATGTCCTTCAAACATGGTGGTGATCAAAGCAACAAGTTTACTTTTCTGTTGACAACAGGCCCGGAGGAAGGATACTTGTGGTTTTCAGGGAGAACTTAGTCAATGAATGTGGCTAAATAAAGAGAGCAATTTAGAAGGAGATGAAAGAGGACAGAAGATAGAGACACGGGTATATCTCCCTGCACAACCATTTACTGGTTTTTTAGTACACGCGGCCGACACGACCTGAAAGTGTCTCGGTGAACCCAGTGCTCTCCCTACAGAATAGTTACCTTGCAGGATTTTTGGAAGCATAATGTAGGAAAGTGATATAGGGTATATGGTTAAATGTTCTGTACTCAAGGACAGATGGGCAGACAAAAAGATGATTGATTGATTGATAAATAGATAGACAGATAGATAGACAGATATAGGTACATATCGATTAACACAAAGCTACTGCTCATAACCAGGAGAGCAATGGAGAAAGCACATAGCGATAGTACAAACAAAAAAGAAGAATGAAATCCAGTTTAAAAAGTGCAGTAAGCAGCCAAAAGAAGAAAACAAATCCTATCATTTGCAATAACGTGGATGGAGCTAGAGGGTATTATGCTCAGTCAATTAGGCCAGTCGGAGAAATACAAGTACCAAATGATTTCACTCATGTGTGGAGTACGACAACAAAGAAAAAGTGAAGGAAAAACAGCAGCAGACACACAGTACCCAAGAGAGGACTAACCGTTACCAAAGAGAAATGGACTTGGTAGGGTTTGTGGGAAGGGAGTGATAAGGGCGGGGAAAAAGAATGGGGACATTAGGATTTGCATGAACAATGTGTAGGGTGTAGTGTCATGGGGAGGGCTATACAACACAGCGAAGAGAAGTGGTGATTCTACAGCATCTTGCTACACGCTGACGGACAGCGACTGTAACTGGGATTTGGCAAGGACTTGGTGATGGAGGTAGACTAGGAAACATATTGTTCTGCATGTAATTGTATACTAATGAGAACAAAAAAAAATTTCAAAGTGCAGTAAGAGCATAGCTCTCAAATATCAGAATAAAAGTACAGGCTTTGACTGCTCCAATCAAAAGACACAGGGTTAGAAGTACTGATGAAAACTCAAGATCACCTATGTGCTCCCTTAATGGAGACTCACTTGAGATCCAAGGACACAGACAAACTACAAGCTGAAGGGGCGCGGACAGGTACCCTATACAAGTGAATCTGAGAAACAAAGAAACAAATGGATTCTGTTTGAGTCCCCAGAGGCAGTCACTAGAAAATAGTCCTACCTAGCCACCGTGAATTCTTTTTGTTTGGTTTCAGCAGTGCCCAGGTATAGATTTAGTGGTACTGCAATGTCCTTCTCATTTTTTCTCACATCAACGAATGAATTGCTGTAATAATATGCATCTGGACTTTTGAAATCACTGGGTTTTATGATGTTCACGATTGTAAAGTAGTAATCACCACATAAAGAGGGAAGTTTGAACACTGAACCAAACACGTCTCTCCACAACAAACAATTTGCTCCCAAATGCTCCTGTCTAGAAATAGGTGTTCCTTTTCATTTGTCCCTCCTCCTATCAGTGGTGAACACGCCTATGTCCCTAAAACATGGTGGTGAGTAAAGCACCAAGTATACTTTTATGTCTACAACAGGCAGAGAGGAAGTATACCTGGGGTCTTCAGAGAGCACTTAGGCAATGAATGTAGCTAATTACTGTTAGCAAGCGAGAAGGAGGTATAAGAGGACAGAGGACAGAGATACGGTTTCACGTCCCTGCACCACCATTTACTGGTTTTGTAAGCACACGCGGCTGACTCGATCTGCAACTGTCTCAGTGAGCCCAGTGCTCTCCCTGCGGCCTAGTGACCTTGCAATGTTTTTGGAAGCATAATGTAGCGGAGTGACATAGGTGATGTTGTTAACTGTTCTGTACATAAGGATAGATGGGCAGACAGAAAGATGATTTATTCACAGATAGACAGATAGATAGATGACAGATGAGGGATAGACAGATGATACACATGATAGATGATAGGAAGCTAGATAGATGGATAGATATATAGAGAGAAGGACAGTGAGATAGAAGGATATATAGAAAGATAGATAGATATACAGACAGACAGAGCAATAAATAGATACAGATACATATCGATTGACACAAAGCTGTTGCTCATAACCAGGAGATGAATGGTGAGAGCACTTAGCTAAACTACAAACAAAAAGGAAGAACGAAACCCTGTTTACAAAGTGCAGTAAGCAGCCATAAGAAGAAAACAAATCCTACCATTTGCAATGACGTGGATGGAGCTAGACGGTAGTATGTTCACAGAAATAGGTCGGGCGGCGAAAGACAAGTATCAAATGATTTCACTCATGTGTGGAGTACAACAACAAAGAAAAACTGAAGGAAAACAACAGCAGCAGACTCACAGAACCCGAGAGTTGACTGAAAGTTGCCAAAGGGAAAAGGACTGGGCAGGGAGGTTCTGAAGGGAGGGATAAGTTTGGGGAGAAAGAATGGGGGCATTAGGATTAGCATGTATATTGCGTGGGGTGGGGAAGGCATGGGGAGTGTTGTACAACACAGAGAAGACTATTAGAGATTATATAGCATTTTACTACTCACTGATGGACAGCGACTGAAGAGGATTTTTGGGGGGACTTGGTGAAGGGGGAGCATAGTAAACATAAGGTGCTTCACGTAATTGTAGACTAATGATAACAAAAACATTTTTTTAAGTGCAATAAGGGCACAGCACTGAATCATCAGAATAAAAGGTCAGGCTCTGAGTGCTGCAAACAAAAGACACAGGGTTAAAAGAACGGATGAAAACTCAAAAAACCTACGTGCTTCCTTACAGGAGACTCACTTGAGATCCAAGGACACCGACAAACTACAAGCTGAAGGTGTGGGGACAAGTACCCGACACGAGTGAAACTGAAAAACAAACAATCCAATAAATGGATTGTGTTTGAGCCCCCAGAGACAGTCAGTAGAAAATAGCCCTATCTGGCCACAGTGAATTCTTTTTGTTTGTTTTCAGCAGGGCCCAGCCAGAGATTAAGTGGTGCAGCAACGTCCTTCCTGTTTTCTCTCACTTCAGCAACTGAGTTGCTGTAATAATGAGCATCTGTGCCTTTGAAAACGGTGGGTTTTATGATCTTCACGAATGTGAAGTAATAACCACCTAAAGAGGGAAGTTTGGACACTCAAATAAACATGTCACTCCACAATACACTCTTAGCTCCCAACTGCTCCTGTCTAGAAATTGGTGTTCCTTTTTATTTGACCCTCTGTCCTATCCGCAGTGATCACGCCGATGTCCCTCATACATGGTGGTGATCAAGCAACAAGTTTACTTTTCTGTTGACAACAGGCCCGGAGGAAGGATACTTGTGGTTTTCAGGGAGAACTTAGTCAATGAATGTGGCTAAATAAAGAGAGCAATTTAGAAGGAGATGAAAGAGGACAGAAGTTAGAGACACGGGTATATCTCCCTGCACAACCATTTACTGGTTTTGTAGTACACGCGGCCGACACGACCTGAAAGTGTCTCGGTGAACCCAGTGCTCTCCCTACAGAATAGTTACCTTGCAGGATTTTTGGAAGCATAATGTAGGAAAGTGATATAGGGTATATGGTTAAATGTTCTGTAGTCAAGGACAGATGGGCAGACAAAAAGATGATTGATTGATTGATAAATAGATAGACAGATAGATAGACAGATATAGGTACATATCGATTAACACAAAGCTACTGCTCATAACCAGGAGAGCAATGGAGAAAGCACATAGCGATAATACAAACAAAAAAGAAGAATGAAATCCAGTTTAAAAAGTGCAGTAAGCAGCCAAAAGAAGAAAACAAATCCTATCATTTGCAATAACGTGGATGGAGCTAGAGGGTATTATGCTCAGTCAATTAGGCCAGTCGGAGAAATACAAGTACCAAATGATTTCACTCATGTGTGGAGTACGACAACAAAGAAAAAGTGAAGGAAAAACAGCAGCAGACACACAGTACCCAAGAGAGGACTAACCGTTACCAAAGAGAAATGGACTTGGTAGGGTTTGTGGGAAGGGAGTGATAAGGGCGGGGAAAAAGAATGGGGACATTAGGATTTGCATGAACAATGTGTAGGGTGTAGTGTCATGGGGAGGGCTAAACAACACAGCGAAGAGAAGTGGTGATTCTACAGCATCTTGCTACACGCTGACGGACAGCGACTGTAACTGGGATTTGGCAAGGACTTGGTGATGGAGGTAGACTAGGAAACATATTGTTGTGCATGTAATTGTATACTAATGAGAACAAAAAAAAATTTCAAAGTGCAGTAAGAGCATAGCTCTCAAATATCAGAATAAAAGTACAGGCTTTGACTGCTCCAATCAGAAGACACAGGGTTAGAAGTACTGATGAAAACTCAAGATCACCTATGTGCTCCCTTAATGGAGACTCACTTGAGATCCAAGGACACAGACAAACTACAAGCTGAAGGGGCGCGGACAGGTACCCTATACAAGTGAATCTGAGAAACAAAGAAACAAATGGATTCTGTTTGAGTCCCCAGAGACAGTCACTAGAAAATAGTCCTACCTAGCCACCGTGAATTCTTTTTGTTTGGTTTCAGCAGTGCCCAGGTATAGATTTAGTGGTACTGCAATGTCCTTCTCATTTTTTCTCACATCAACGAATGAATTGCTGTAATAATATGCATCTGGACTTTTGAAATCACTGGGTTTTATGATGTTCACGATTGTAAAGAAGTAATCACCACATAAAGAGGGAAGTTTGAACACTGAACCAAACACGTCTCTCCACAACAAACAATTTGCTCCCAAATGCTCATGTCTAGAAATAGGTGTTCCTTTTTATTTGTCCCTCCTCCTATCAGTGGTGAACACGCCTATGTCCCTAAAACATGGTGGTGAGTAAAGCACCAAGTATACTTTTATGTCTACAACAGGCAGAGAGGAAGTATACCTGGGGTCTTCAGAGAGCACTTAGGCAATGAATGTAGCTAATTACTGTTAGCAAGCGAGAAGGAGGTATAAGAGGACAGAGGACAGAGATACGGTTTCACGTCCCTGCACCACCATTTACTGGTTTTGTAAGCACACGCGGCTGACTCGATCTGCAACTGTCTCAGTGAGCCCAGTGCTCTCCCTGCGGCCTAGTGACCTTGCAATGTTTTTGGAAGCATAATGTAGCGGAGTGACATAGGTGATGTTGTTAACTGTTCTGTACATAAGGATAGATGGGCAGACAGAAAGATGATTTATTCACAGATAGACAGATAGATAGATGACAGATGAGGGATAGACAGATGATACACATGATAGATGATAGGAAGCTAGATAGATGGATAGATATATAGAGAGAAGGACAGTGAGATAGAAGGATATATAGAAAGATAGATAGATATACAGACAGACAGAGCAATAAATAGATACAGATACATATCGATTGACACAAAGCTGTTGCTCATAACCAGGAGATGAATGGTGAGAGCACATAGCTAAACTACAAACAAAAAGGAAGAACGAAACCCTGTTTACAAAGTGCAGTAAGCAGCCATAAGAAGAAAACAAATCCTACCATTTGCAATGACGTGGATGGAGCTAGACGGTAGTATGTTCACAGAAATAGGTCGGGCGGCGAAAGACAAGTATCAAATGATTTCACTCATGTGTGGAGTACAACAACAAAGAAAAACTGAAGGAAAACAACAGCAGCAGACTCACAGAACCCGAGAGTTGACTGAAAGTTGCCAAAGGGAAAAGGACTGGGCAGGGAGTTTCTGAAGGGAGGGATAAGTTTGGGGAGAAAGAATGGGGGCATTAGGATTAGCATGTATATTGCGTGGGGTGGGGAAGGCATGGGGAGTGCTGTACAACACAGAGAAGACTATTAGAGATTATTTAGCATCTTACTACTCACTGATGGAGAGCGACTGAAGAGGATTTTCGGGGGGACTTGGTGAAGGGGGAGCATAGTAAACATAAGGTGCTTCACGTAATTGTAGACTAATGATAACAAAAAAATTTTTTTAAGTGCAATAAGGGCACAGCACTGAATCATCAGAATAAAAGGTCAGGCTCTGAGTGCTGCAAACAAAAGACACAGGGTTAAAAGAACGGATGAAAACTCAAAAAACCTACGTGCTTCCTTACAGGAGACTCACTTGAGATCCAAGGACACCGACAAACTACAAGCTGAAGGTGTGGGGACAAGTACCCGACACGAGTGAAACTGAAAAACAAACAATCCAATAAATGGATTGTGTTTGAGCCCCCAGAGACAGGCAGTAGAAAATAGCCCTATCTGGCCACAGTGAATTCTTTTTGTTTGTTTTCAGCAGGGCCCAGCCAGAGATTAAGTGGTGCAGCAACGTCCTTCCTGTTTTCTCTCACTTCAGCAACTGAGTTGCTGTAATAATGAGCATCTGTGCCTTTGAAATCAGTGGGTTTTATGATCTTCACGAATGTGAAGTAATAACCACCTAAAGAGGGAAGTTTGGACACTCAAATAAACATGTCACTCCACAATACACTCTTAGCTCCCAACTGCTCCTCTCTAGAAATTGGTGTTCCTTTTTATTTGACCCTCCGTCCTATCCGCAGTGATCACGCCGATGTCCTTCAAACATGGTGGTGATCAAAGCAACAAGTTTACTTTTCTGTTGACAACAGGCCCGGAGGAAGGATACTTGTGGTTTTCAGGGAGAACTTAGTCAATGAATGTGGCTAAATAAAGAGAGCAATTTAGAAGGAGATGAAAGAGGACAGAAGATAGAGACACGGGTATATCTCCCTGCACAACCATTTACTGGTTTTGTAGTACACGCGGCCGACACGACCTGAAAGTGTCTCGGTGAACCCAGTGCTCTCCCTACAGAATAGTTACCTTGCAGGATTTTTGGAAGCATAATGTAGGAAAGTGATATAGGGTATATGGTTAAATGTTCTGTACTCAAGGACAGATGGGCAGACAAAAAGATGATTGATTGATTGATAAATAGATAGACAGATAGATAGACAGATATAGGTACATATCGATTAACACAAAGCTACTGCTCATAACCAGGAGAGCAATGGAGAAAGCACATAGCGATAGTACAAACAAAAAAGAAGAATGAAATCCAGTTTAAAAAGTGCAGTAAGCAGCCAAAAGAAGAAAACAAATCCTATCATTTGCAATAACGTGGATGGAGCTAGAGGGTATTATGCTCAGTCAATTAGGCCAGTCGGAGAAATACAAGTACCAAATGATTTCACTCATGTGTGGAGTACGACAACAAAGAAAAAGTGAAGGAAAAACAGCAGCAGACACACAGTACCCAAGAGAGGACTAACCGTTACCAAAGAGAAATGGACTTGGTAGGGTTTGTGGGAAGGGAGTGATAAGGGCGGGGAAAAAGAATGGGGACATTAGGATTTGCATGAACAATGTGTAGGGTGTAGTGTCATGGGGAGGGCTATACAACACAGCGAAGAGAAGTGGTGATTCTACAGCATCTTGCTACACGCTGACGGACAGCGACTGTAACTGGGATTTGGCAAGGACTTGGTGATGGAGGTAGACTAGGAAACATATTTTTCTGCATGTAATTGTATACTAATGAGAACAAAAAAAAATTTCAAAGTGCAGTAAGAGCATAGCTCTCAAATATCAGAATAAAAGTACAGGCTTTGACTGCTCCAATCAAAAGACACAGGGTTAGAAGTACTGATGAAAACTCAAGATCACCTATGTGCTCCCTTAATGGAGACTCACTTGAGATCCAAGGACACAGACAAACTACAAGCTGAAGGGGCGCGGACAGGTACCCTATACAAGTGAATCTGAGAAACAAAGAAACAAATGGATTCTGTTTGAGTCCCCAGAGACAGTCACTAGAAAATAGTCCTACCTAGCCACCGTGAATTCTTTTTGTTTGGTTTCAGCAGTGCCCAGGTATAGATTTAGTGGTACTGCAATGTCCTTCTCATTTTTTCTCACATCAACGAATGAATTGCTGTAATAATATGCATCTGGACTTTTGAAATCACTGGGTTTTATGATGTTCACGATTGTAAAGTAGTAATCACCACATAAAGAGGGAAGTTTGAACACTGAACCAAACACGTCTCTCCACAACAAACAATTTGCTCCCAAATGCTCCTGTCTAGAAACAGGTGTTCCTTTTCATTTGTCCCTCCTCCTATCAGTGGTGAACACGCCTATGTCCCTAAAACATGGTGGTGAGTAAAGCACCAAGTATACTTTTATGTCTACAACAGGCAGAGAGGAAGTATACCTGGGGTCTTCAGAGAGCACTTAGGCAATGAATGTAGCTAATTACTGTTAGCAAGCGAGAAGGAGGTATAAGAGGACAGAGGACAGAGATACGGTTTCACGTCCCTGCACCACCATTTACTGGTTTTGTAAGCACACGCGGCTGACTCGATCTGCAACTGTCTCAGTGAGCCCAGTGCTCTCCCTGCGGCCTAGTGACCTTGCAATGTTTTTGGAAGCATAATGTAGCGGAGTGACATAGGTGATGTTGTTAACTGTTCTGTACATAAGGATAGATGGGCAGACAGAAAGATGATTTATTCACAGATAGACAGATAGATAGATGACAGATGAGGGATAGACAGATGATACACATGATAGATGATAGGAAGCTAGATAGATGGATAGATATATAGAGAGAAGGACAGTGAGATAGAAGGATATATAGAAAGATAGATAGATATACAGACAGACAGAGCAATAAATAGATACAGATACATATCGATTGACACAAAGCTGTTGCTCATAACCAGGAGATGAATGGTGAGAGCACATAGCTAAACTACAAACAAAAAGGAAGAACGAAACCCTGTTTACAAAGTGCAGTAAGCAGCCATAAGAAGAAAACAAATCCTACCATTTGCAATGACGTGGATGGAGCTAGACGGTAGTATGTTCACAGAAATAGGTCGGGCGGCGAAAGACAAGTATCAAATGATTTCACTCATGTGTGGAGTACAACAACAAAGAAAAACTGAAGGAAAACAACAGCAGCAGACTCACAGAACCCGAGAGTTGACTGAAAGTTGCCAAAGGGAAAAGGACTGGGCAGGGAGGTTCTGAAGGGAGGGATAAGTTTGGGGAGAAAGAATGGGGGCATTAGGATTAGCATGTATATTGCGTGGGGTGGGGAAGGCATGGGGAGTGTTGTACAACACAGAGAAGACTATTAGAGATTATATAGCATTTTACTACTCACTGATGGACAGCGACTGAAGAGGATTTTCGGGGGGACTTGGTGAAGGGGGAGCATAGTAAACATAAGGTGCTTCACGTAATTGTAGACTAATGATAACAAAAACATTTTTTTAAGTGCAATAAGGGCACAGCACTGAATCATCAGAATAAAAGGTCAGGCTCTGAGTGCTGCAAACAAAAGACACAGGGTTAAAAGAACGGATGAAAACTCAAAAAACCTACGTGCTTCCTTACAGGAGACTCACTTGAGATCCAAGGACACCGACAAACTACAAGCTGAAGGTGTGGGGACAAGTACCCGACACGAGTGAAACTGAAAAACAAACAATCCAATAAATGGATTGTGTTTGAGCCCCCAGAGACAGGCAGTAGAAAATAGCCCTATCTGGCCACAGTGAATTCTTTTTGTTTGTTTTCAGCAGGGCCCAGCCAGAGATTAAGTGGTGCAGCAACGTCCTTCCTGTTTTCTCTCACTTCAGCAACTGAGTTGCTGTAATAATGAGCATCTGTGCCTTTGAAAACGGTGGGTTTTATGATCTTCACGAATGTGAAGTAATAACCACCTAAAGAGGGAAGTTTGGACACTCAAATAAACATGTCACTCCACAATACACTCTTAGCTCCCAACTGCTCCTGTCTAGAAATTGGTGTTCCTTTTTATTTGACCCTCTGTCCTATCCGCAGTGATCACGCCGATGTCCTTCATACATGGTGGTGATCAAGCAACAAGTTTACTTTTCTGTTGACAACAGGCCCGGAGGAAGGATACTTGTGGTTTTCAGGGAGAACTTAGTCAATGAATGTGGCTAAATAAAGAGAGCAATTTAGAAGGAGATGAAAGAGGACAGAAGTTAGAGACACGGGTATATCTCCCTGCACAACCATTTACTGGTTTTGTAGTACACGCGGCCGACACGACCTGAAAGTGTCTCGGTGAACCCAGTGCTCTCCCTACAGAATAGTTACCTTGCAGGATTTTTGGAAGCATAATGTAGGAAAGTGATATAGGGTATATGGTTAAATGTTCTGTAGTCAAGGACAGATGGGCAGACAAAAAGATGATTGATTGATTGATAAATAGATAGACAGATAGATAGACAGATATAGGTACATATCGATTAACACAAAGCTACTGCTCATAACCAGGAGAGCAATGGAGAAAGCACATAGCGATAGTACAAACAAAAAAGAAGAATGAAATCCAGTTAAAAAAGTGCAGTAAGCAGCCAAAAGAAGAAAACAAATCCTATCATTTGCAATAACGTGGATGGAGCTAGAGGGTATTATGCTCAGTCAATTAGGCCAGTCGGAGAAATACAAGTACCAAATGATTTCACTCATGTGTGGAGTACGACAACAAAGAAAAAGTGAAGGAAAAACAGCAGCAGACACACAGTACCCAAGAGAGGACTAACCGTTACCAAAGAGAAATGGACTTGGTAGGGTTTGTGGGAAGGGAGTGATAAGGGCGGGGAAAAAGAATGGGGACATTAGGATTTGCATGAACAATGTGTAGGGTGTAGTGTCATGGGGAGGGCTAAACAACACAGCGAAGAGAAGTGGTGATTCTACAGCATCTTGCTACACGCTGACGGACAGCGACTGTAACTGGGATTTGGCAAGGACTTGGTGATGGAGGTAGACTAGGAAACATATTGTTCTGCATGTAATTGTATACTAATGAGAACAAAAAAAAATTTCAAAGTGCAGTAAGAGCATAGCTCTCAAATATCAGAATAAAAGTACAGGCTTTGACTGCTCCAGTCAAAAGACACAGGGTTAGAAGTACTGATGAAAACTCAAGATCACCTATGTGCTCCCTTAATGGAGACTCACTTGAGATCCAAGGACACAGACAAACTACAAGCTGAAGGGGCGCGGACAGGTACCCTATACAAGTGAATCTGAGAAACAAAGAAACAAATGGATTCTGTTTGAGTCCCCAGAGACAGTCACTAGAAAATAGTCCTACCTAGCCACCGTGAATTCTTTTTGTTTGGTTTCAGCAGTGCCCAGGTATAGATTTAGTGGTACTGCAATGTCCTTCTCATTTTTTCTCACATCAACGAATGAATTGCTGTAATAATATGCATCTGGACTTTTGAAATCACTGGGTTTTATGATGTTCACGATTGTAAAGAAGTAATCACCACATAAAGAGGGAAGTTTGAACACTGAACCAAACACGTCTCTCCACAACAAACAATTTGCTCCCAAATGCTCCTGTCTAGAAATAGGTGTTCCTTTTTATTTGTCCCTCCTCCTATCAGTGGTGAACACGCCTATGTCCCTAAAACATGGTGGTGAGTAAAGCACCATGTATACTTTTATGTCTACAACAGGCAGAGAGGAAGTATACCTGGGGTCTTCAGAGAGCACTTAGGCAATGAATGTAGCTAATTACTGTTAGCAAGCGAGAAGGAGGTATAAGAGGACAGAGGACAGAGATACGGTTTCACGTCCCTGCACCACCATTTACTGGTTTTGTAAGCACACGCGGCTGACTCGATCTGCAACTGTCTCAGTGAGCCCAGTGCTCTCCCTGCGGCCTAGTGACCTTGCAATGTTTTTGGAAGCATAATGTAGCGGAGTGACATAGGTGATGTTGTTAACTGTTCTGTACATAAGGATAGATGGGCAGACAGAAAGATGATTTATTCACAGATAGACAGATAGATAGATGACAGATGAGGGATAGACAGATGATACACATGATAGATGATAGGAAGCTAGATAGATGGATAGATATATAGAGAGAAGGACAGTGAGATAGAAGGATATATAGAAAGATAGATAGATATACAGACAGACAGAGCAATAAATAGATACAGATACATATCGATTGACACAAAGCTGTTGCTCATAACCAGGAGATGAATGGTGAGAGCACATAGCTAAACTACAAACAAAAAGGAAGAACGAAACCCTGTTTACAAAGTGCAGTAAGCAGCCATAAGAAGAAAACAAATCCTACCATTTGCAATGACGTGGATGGAGCTAGACGGTAGTATGTTCACAGAAATAGGTCGGGCGGCGAAACACAAGTATCAAATGATTTCACTCATGTGTGGAGTACAACAACAAAGAAAAACTGAAGGAAAACAACAGCAGCAGACTCACAGAACCCGAGAGTTGACTGAAAGTTGCCAAAGGGAAAAGGACTGGGCAGGGAGTTTCTGAAGGGAGGGATAAGTTTGGGGAGAAAGAATGGGGGCATTAGGATTAGCATGTATATTGCGTGGGGTGGGGAAGGCATGGGGAGTGCTGTACAACACAGAGAAGACTATTAGAGATTATTTAGCATCTTACTACTCACTGATGGACAGCGACTGAAGAGGATTTTCGGGGGGACTTGGTGAAGGGGGAGCATAGTAAACATAAGGTGCTTCACGTAATTGTAGACTAATGATAACAAAAAAATTTTTTTAAGTGCAATAAGGGCACAGCACTGAATCATCAGAATAAAAGGTCAGGCTCTGAGTGCTGCAAACAAAAGACACAGGGTTAAAAGAACGGATGAAAACTCAAAAAACCTACGTGCTTCCTTACAGGAGACTCACTTGAGATCCAAGGACACCGACAAACTACAAGCTGAAGGTGTGGGGACAAGTACCCGACACGAGTGAAACTGAAAAACAAACAATCCAATAAATGGATTGTGTTTGAGCCCCCAGAGACAGGCAGTAGAAAATAGCCCTATCTGGCCACAGTGAATTCTTTTTGTTTGTTTTCAGCAGGGCCCAGCCAGAGATTAAGTGGTGCAACAACGTCCTTCCTGTTTTCTCTCACTTCAGCAACTGAATTGCTGTAATAATGAGCATCTGTGCCTTTGAAATCAGTGGGTTTTATGATCTTCACGAATGTGAAGTAATAACCACCTAAAGAGGGAAGTTTGGACACTCAAATAAACATGTCACTCCACAATACACTCTTAGCTCCCAACTGCTCCTGTCTAGAAATTGGTGTTCCTTTTTATTTGACCCTCCGTCCTATCCGCAGTGATCACGCCGATGTCCTTCAAACATGGTGGTGATCAAAGCAACAAGTTTACTTTTCTGTTGACAACAGGCCCGGAGGAAGGATACTTGTGGTTTTCAGGGAGAACTTAGTCAATGAATGTGGCTAAATAAAGAGAGCAATTTAGAAGGAGATGAAAGAGGACAGAAGATAGAGACACGGGTATATCTCCCTGCACAACCATTTACTGGTTTTGTAGTACACGCGGCCGACACGACCTGAAAGTGTCTCGGTGAACCCAGTGCTCTCCCTACAGAATAGTTACCTTGCAGGATTTTTGGAAGCATAATGTAGGAAAGTGATATAGGGTATATGGTTAAATGTTCTGTACTCAAGGACAGATGGGCAGACAAAAAGATGATTGATTGATTGATAAATAGATAGACAGATAGATAGACAGATATAGGTACATATCGATTAACACAAAGCTACTGCTCATAACCAGGAGAGCAATGGAGAAAGCACATAGCGATAGTACAAACAAAAAAGAAGAATGAAATCCAGTTTAAAAAGTGCAGTAAGCAGCCAAAAGAAGAAAACAAATCCTATCATTTGCAATAACGTGGATGGAGCTAGAGGGTATTATGCTCAGTCAATTAGGCCAGTCGGAGAAATACAAGTACCAAATGATTTCACTCATGTGTGGAGTACGACAACAAAGAAAAAGTGAAGGAAAAACAGCAGCAGACACACAGTACCCAAGAGAGGACTAACCGTTACCAAAGAGAAATGGACTTGGTAGGGTTTGTGGGAAGGGAGTGATAAGGGCGGGGAAAAAGAATGGGGACATTAGGATTTGCATGAACAATGTGTAGGGTGTAGTGTCATGGGGAGGGCTATACAACACAGCGAAGAGTAGTGGTGATTCTACAGCATCTTGCTACACGCTGACGGACAGCGACTGTAACTGGGATTTGGCAAGGACTTGGTGATGGAGGTAGACTAGGAAACATATTTTTCTGCATGTAATTGTATACTAATGAGAACAAAAAAAAATTTCAAAGTGCAGTAAGAGCATAGCTCTCAAATATCAGAATAAAAGTACAGGCTTTGACTGCTCCAATCAAAAGACACAGGGTTAGAAGTACTGATGAAAACTCAAGATCACCTATGTGCTCCCTTAATGGAGACTCACTTGAGATCCAAGGACACAGACAAACTACAAGCTGAAGGGGCGCGGACAGGTACCCTATACAAGTGAATCTGAGAAACAAAGAAACAAATGGATTCTGTTTGAGTCCCCAGAGACAGTCACTAGAAAATAGTCCTACCTAGCCACAGTGAATTCTTTTTGTTTGGTTTCAGCAGTGCCCAGGTATAGATTTAGTGGTACTGCAATGTCCTTCTCATTTTTTCTCACATCAACGAATGAATTGCTGTAATAATATGCATCTGGACTTTTGAAATCACTGGGTTTTATGATGTTCACGATTGTAAAGTAGTAATCACCACATAAAGAGGGAAGTTTGAACACTGAACCAAACACGTCTCTCCACAACAAACAATTTGCTCCCAAATGCTCCTGTCTAGAAACAGGTGTTCCTTTTCATTTGTCCCTCCTCCTATCAGTGGTGAACACGCCTATGTCCCTAAAACATGGTGGTGAGTAAAGCACCAAGTATACTTTTATGTCTACAACAGGCAGAGAGGAAGTATACCTGGGGTCTTCAGAGAGCACTTAGGCAATGAATGTAGCTAATTACTGTTAGCAAGCGAGAAGGAGGTATAAGAGGACAGAGGACAGAGATACGGTTTCACGTCCCTGCACCACCATTTACTGGTTTTGTAAGCACACGCGGCTGACTCGATCTGCAACTGTCTCAGTGAGCCCAGTGCTCTCCCTGCGGCCTAGTGACCTTGCAATGTTTTTGGAAGCATAATGTAGCGGAGTGACATAGGTGATGTTGTTAACTGTTCTGTACATAAGGATAGATGGGCAGACAGAAAGATGATTTATTCACAGATAGACAGATAGATAGATGACAGATGAGGGATAGACAGATGATACACATGATAGATGATAGGAAGCTAGATAGATGGATAGATATATAGAGAGAAGGACAGTGAGATAGAAGGATATATAGAAAGATAGATAGATATACAGACAGACAGAGCAATAAATAGATACAGATACATATCGATTGACACAAAGCTGTTGCTCATAACCAGGAGATTAATGGTGAGAGCACATAGCTAAACTACAAACAAAAAGGAAGAACGAAACCCTGTTTACAAAGTGCAGTAAGCAGCCATAAGAAGAAAACAAATCCTACCATTTGCAATGACGTGGATGGAGCTAGACGGTAGTATGTTCACAGAAATAGGTCGGGCGGCGAAAGACAAGTATCAAATGATTTCACTCATGTGTGGAGTACAACAACAAAGAAAAACTGAAGGAAAACAACAGCAGCAGACTCACAGAACCCGAGAGTTGACTGAAAGTTGCCAAAGGGAAAAGGACTGGGCAGGGAGGTTCTGAAGGGAGGGATAAGTTTGGGGAGAAAGAATGGGGGCATTAGGATTAGCATGTATATTGCGTGGGGTGGGGAAGGCATGGGGAGTGTTGTACAACACAGAGAAGACTATTAGAGATTATATAGCATTTTACTACTCACTGATGGACAGCGACTGAAGAGGATTTTCGGGGGGACTTGGTGAAGGGGGAGCATAGTAAACATAAGGTGCTTCACGTAATTGTAGACTAATGATAACAAAAACATTTTTTTAAGTGCAATAAGGGCACAGCACTGAATCATCAGAATAAAAGGTCAGGCTCTGAGTGCTGCAAACAAAAGACACAGGGTTAAAAGAACGGATGAAAACTCAAAAAACCTACGTGCTTCCTTACAGGAGACTCACTTGAGATCCAAGGACACCGACAAACTACAAGCTGAAGGTGTGGGGACAAGTACCCGACACGAGTGAAACTGAAAAACAAACAATCCAATAAATGGATTGTGTTTGAGCCCCCAGAGACAGGCAGTAGAAAATAGCCCTATCTGGCCACAGTGAATTCTTTTTGTTTGTTTTCAGCAGGGCCCAGCCAGAGATTAAGTGGTGCAGCAACGTCCTTCCTGTTTTCTCTCACTTCAGCAACTGAGTTGCTGTAATAATGAGCATCTGTGCCTTTGAAAACGGTGGGTTTTATGATCTTCACGAATGTGAAGTAATAACCACCTAAAGAGGGAAGTTTGGACACTCAAATAAACATGTCACTCCACAATACACTCTTAGCTCCCAACTGCTCCTGTCTAGAAATTGGTGTTCCTTTTTATTTGACCCTCTGTCCTATCCGCAGTGATCACGCCGATGTCCTTCATACATGGTGGTGATCAAGCAACAAGTTTACTTTTCTGTTGACAACAGGCCCGGAGGAAGGATACTTGTGGTTTTCAGGGAGAACTTAGTCAATGAATGTGGCTAAATAAAGAGAGCAATTTAGAAGGAGATGAAAGAGGACAGAAGTTAGAGACACGGGTATATCTCCCTGCACAACCATTTACTGGTTTTGTAGTACACGCGGCCGACACGACCTGAAAGTGTCTCGGTGAACCCAGTGCTCTCCCTACAGAATAGTTACCTTGCAGGATTTTTGGAAGCATAATGTAGGAAAGTGATATAGGGTATATGGTTAAATGTTCTGTAGTCAAGGACAGATGGGCAGACAAAAAGATGATTGATTGATTGATAAATAGATAGACAGATAGATAGACAGATATAGGTACATATCGATTAACACAAAGCTACTGCTCATAACCAGGAGAGCAATGGAGAAAGCACATAGCGATAGTACAAACAAAAAAGAAGAATGAAATCCAGTTTAAAAAGTGCAGTAAGCAGCCAAAAGAAGAAAACAAATCCTATCATTTGCAATAACGTGGATGGAGCTAGAGGGTATTATGCTCAGTCAATTAGGCCAGTCGGAGAAATACAAGTACCAAATGATTTCACTCATGTGTGGAGTACGACAACAAAGAAAAAGTGAAGGAAAAACAGCAGCAGACACACAGTACCCAAGAGAGGACTAACCGTTACCAAAGAGAAATGGACTTGGTAGGGTTTGTGGGAAGGGAGTGATAAGGGCGGGGAAAAAGAATGGGGACATTAGGATTTGCATGAACAATGTGTAGGGTGTAGTGTCATGGGGAGGGCTAAACAACACAGCGAAGAGAAGTGGTGATTCTACAGCATCTTGCTACACGCTGACGGACAGCGACTGTAACTGGGATTTGGCAAGGACTTGGTGATGGAGGTAGACTAGGAAACATATTGTTGTGCATGTAATTGTATACTAATGAGAACAAAAAAAAATTTCAAAGTGCAGTAAGAGCATAGCTCTCAAATATCAGAATAAAAGTACAGGCTTTGACTGCTCCAGTCAAAAGACACAGGGTTAGAAGTACTGATGAAAACTCAAGATCACCTATGTGCTCCCTTAATGGAGACTCACTTGAGATCCAAGGACACAGACAAACTACAAGCTGAAGGGGCGCGGACAGGTACCCTATACAAGTGAATCTGAGAAACAAAGAAACAAATGGATTCTGTTTGAGTCCCCAGAGACAGTCACTAGAAAATAGTCCTACCTAGCCACCGTGAATTCTTTTTGTTTGGTTTCAGCAGTGCCCAGGTATAGATTTAGTGGTACTGCAATGTCCTTCTCATTTTTTCTCACATCAACGAATGAATTGCTGTAATAATATGCATCTGGACTTTTGAAATCACTGGGTTTTATGATGTTCACGATTGTAAAGAAGTAATCACCACATAAAGAGGGAAGTTTGAACACTGAACCAAACACGTCTCTCCACAACAAACAATTTGCTCCCAAATGCTCCTGTCTAGAAATAGGTGTTCCTTTTTATTTGTCCCTCCTCCTATCAGTGGTGAACACGCCTATGTCCCTAAAACATGGTGGTGAGTAAAGCACCATGTATACTTTTATGTCTACAACAGGCAGAGAGGAAGTATACCTGGGGTCTTCAGAGAGCACTTAGGCAATGAATGTAGCTAATTACTGTTAGCAAGCGAGAAGGAGGTATAAGAGGACAGAGGACAGAGATACGGTTTCACGTCCCTGCACCACCATTTACTGGTTTTGTAAGCACACGCGGCTGACTCGATCTGCAACTGTCTCAGTGAGCCCAGTGCTCTCCCTGCGGCCTAGTGACCTTGCAATGTTTTTGGAAGCATAATGTAGCGGAGTGACATAGGTGATGTTGTTAACTGTTCTGTACATAAGGATAGATGGGCAGACAGAAAGATGATTTATTCACAGATAGACAGATAGATAGATGACAGATGAGGGATAGACAGATGATACACATGATAGATGATAGGAAGCTAGATAGATGGATAGATATATAGAGAGAAGGACAGTGAGATAGAAGGATATATAGAAAGATAGATAGATATACAGACAGACAGAGCAATAAATAGATACAGATACATATCGATTGACACAAAGCTGTTGCTCATAACCAGGAGATGAATGGTGAGAGCACATAGCTAAACTACAAACAAAAAGGAAGAACGAAACCCTGTTTACAAAGTGCAGTAAGCAGCCATAAGAAGAAAACAAATCCTACCATTTGCAATGACGTGGATGGAGCTAGACGGTAGTATGTTCACAGAAATAGGTCGGGCGGCGAAACACAAGTATCAAATGATTTCACTCATGTGTGGAGTACAACAACAAAGAAAAACTGAAGGAAAACAACAGCAGCAGACTCACAGAACCCGAGAGTTGACTGAAAGTTGCCAAAGGGAAAAGGACTGGGCAGGGAGTTTCTGAAGGGAGGGATAAGTTTGGGGAGAAAGAATGGGGGCATTAGGATTAGCATGTATATTGCGTGGGGTGGGGAAGGCATGGGGAGTGCTGTACAACACAGAGAAGACTATTAGAGATTATTTAGCATCTTACTACTCACTGATGGACAGCGACTGAAGAGGATTTTCGGGGGGACTTGGTGAAGGGGGAGCATAGTAAACATAAGGTGCTTCACGTAATTGTAGACTAATGATAACAAAAAAATTTTTTTAAGTGCAATAAGGGCACAGCACTGAATCATCAGAATAAAAGGTCAGGCTCTGAGTGCTGCAAACAAAAGACACAGGGTTAAAAGAACGGATGAAAACTCAAAAAACCTACGTGCTTCCTTACAGGAGACTCACTTGAGATCCAAGGACACCGACAAACTACAAGCTGAAGGTGTGGGGACAAGTACCCGACACGAGTGAAACTGAAAAACAAACAATCCAATAAATGGATTGTGTTTGAGCCCCCAGAGACAGGCAGTAGAAAATAGCCCTATCTGGCCACAGTGAATTCTTTTTGTTTGTTTTCAGCAGGGCCCAGCCAGAGATTAAGTGGTGCAGCAACGTCCTTCCTGTTTTCTCTCACTTCAGCAACTGAGTTGCTGTAATAATGAGCATCTGTGCCTTTGAAATCAGTGGGTTTTATGATCTTCACGAATGTGAAGTAATAACCACCTAAAGAGGGAAGTTTGGACACTCAAATAAACATGTCACTCCACAATACACTCTTAGCTCCCAACTGCTCCTGTCTAGAAATTGGTGTTCCTTTTTATTTGACCCTCCGTCCTATCCGCAGTGATCACGCCGATGTCCTTCAAACATGGTGGTGATCAAAGCAACAAGTTTACTTTTCTGTTGACAACAGGCCCGGAGGAAGGATACTTGTGGTTTTCAGGGAGAACTTAGTCAATGAATGTGGCTAAATAAAGAGAGCAATTTAGAAGGAGATGAAAGAGGACAGAAGATAGAGACACGGGTATATCTCCCTGCACAACCATTTACTGGTTTTGTAGTACACGCGGCCGACACGACCTGAAAGTGTCTCGGTGAACCCAGTGCTCTCCCTACAGAATAGTTACCTTGCAGGATTTTTGGAAGCATAATGTAGGAAAGTGATATAGGGTATATGGTTAAATGTTCTGTAGTCAAGGACAGATGGGCAGACAAAAAGATGATTGATTGATTGATAAATAGATAGACAGATAGATAGACAGATATAGGTACATATCGATTAACACAAAGCTACTGCTCATAACCAGGAGAGCAATGGAGAAAGCACATAGCGATAGTACAAACAAAAAAGAAGAATGAAATCCAGTTTAAAAAGTGCAGTAAGCAGCCAAAAGAAGAAAACAAATCCTATCATTTGCAATAACGTGGATGGAGCTAGAGGGTATTATGCTCAGTCAATTAGGCCAGTCGGAGAAATACAAGTACCAAATGATTTCACTCATGTGTGGAGTACGACAACAAAGAAAAAGTGAAGGAAAAACAGCAGCAGACACACAGTACCCAAGAGAGGACTAACCGTTACCAAAGAGAAATGGACTTGGTAGGGTTTGTGGGAAGGGAGTGATAAGGGCGGGGAAAAAGAATGGGGACATTAGGATTTGCATGAACAATGTGTAGGGTGTAGTGTCATGGGGAGGGCTATACAACACAGCGAAGAGTAGTGGTGATTCTACAGCATCTTGCTACACGCTGACGGACAGCGACTGTAACTGGGATTTGGCAAGGACTTGGTGATGGAGGTAGACTAGGAAACATATTTTTCTGCATGTAATTGTATACTAATGAGAACAAAAAAAAATTTCAAAGTGCAGTAAGAGCATAGCTCTCAAATATCAGAATAAAAGTACAGGCTTTGACTGCTCCAATCAAAAGACACAGGGTTAGAAGTACTGATGAAAACTCAAGATCACCTATGGGCTCCCTTAATTGAGACTCACTTGAGATCCAAGGACACAGACAAACTACAAGCTGAAGGGGCGCGGACAGGTACCCTATACAAGTGAATCTGAGAAACAAAGAAACAAATGGATTCTGTTTGAGTCCCCAGAGACAGTCACTAGAAAATAGTCCTACCTAGCCACCGTGAATTCTTTTTGTTTGGTTTCAGCAGTGCCCAGGTATAGATTTAGTGGTACTGCAATGTCCTTCTCATTTTTTCTCACATCAACGAATGAATTGCTGTAATAATATGCATCTGGACTTTTGAAATCACTGGGTTTTATGATGTTCACGATTGTAAAGAAGTAATCACCACATAAAGAGGGAAGTTTGAACACTGAACCAAACACGTCTCTCCACAACAAACAATTTGCTCCCAAATGCTCCTGTCTAGAAATAGGTGTTCCTTTTTATTTGTCCCTCCTCCTATCAGTGGTGAACACGCCTATGTCCCTAAAACATGGTGGTGAGCAAAGCACCAAGTATACTTTTATGTCTACAACAGGCAGAGAGGAAGTATACCTGGGGTCTTCAGAGAGCACTTAGGCAATGAATGTAGCTAATTACTGTTAGCAAGCGAGAAGGAGGTATAAGAGGACAGAGGACAGAGATACGGTTTCACGTCCCTGCACCACCATTTACTGGTTTTGTAAGCACACGCGGCTGACTCGATCTGCAACTGTCTCAGTGAGCCCAGTGCTCTCCCTGCGGCCTAGTGACCTTGCAATGTTTTTGGAAGCATAATGTAGCGGAGTGACATAGGTGATGTTGTTAACTGTTCTGTACATAAGGATAGATGGGCAGACAGAAAGATGATTTATTCACAGATAGACAGATAGATAGATGACAGATGAGGGATAGACAGATGATACACATGATAGATGATAGGAAGCTAGATAGATGGATAGATATATAGAGAGAAGGACAGTGAGATAGAAGGATATATAGAAAGATAGATAGATATACAGACAGACAGAGCAATAAATAGATACAGATACATATCGATTGACACAAAGCTGTTGCTCATAACCAGGAGATGAATGGTGAGAGCACATAGCTAAACTACAAACAAAAAGGAAGAACGAAACCCTGTTTACAAAGTGCAGTAAGCAGCCATAAGAAGAAAACAAATCCTACCATTTGCAATGACGTGGATGGAGCTAGACGGTAGTATGTTCACAGAAATAGGTTGGGCGGCGAAAGACAAGTATCAAATGATTTCACTCATGTGTGGAGTACAACAACAAAGAAAAACTGAAGGAAAACAACAGCAGCAGACTCACAGAACCCGAGAGTTGACTGAAAGTTGCCAAAGGGAAAAGGACTGGGCAGGGAGGTTCTGAAGGGAGGGATAAGTTTGGGGAGAAAGAATGGGGGCATTAGGATTAGCATGTATATTGCGTGGGGTGGGGAAGGCATGGGGAGTGCTGTACAACACAGAGAAGACTATTGGAGATTATTTAGCATCTTACTACTCACTGATGGTCAGCGACTGAAGAGGATTTTCGGGGGGACTTGGTGAAGGGGGAGCATAGTAAACATAAGGTGCTTCACGTAATTGTAGACTAATGATAACAAAAACATTTTTTTAAGTGCAATAAGGGCACAGCACTGAATCATCAGAATAAAAGGTCAGGCTCTGAGTGCTGCAAACAAAAGACACAGGGTTAAAAGAACGGATGAAAACTCAAAAAACCTACGTGCTTCCTTACAGGAGACTCACTTGAGATCCAAGGACACAGACAAACTACAAGCTGAAGGTGTGGGGACAAGTACCCGACACGAGTGAAACTGAAAAACAAACAATCCAATAAATGGATTGTGTTTGAGCCCCCAGAGACAGTCAGTAGAAAATAGCCCTATCTGGCCACAGTGAATTCTTTTTGTTTGTTTACAGCAGGGCCCAGCCAGAGATTTAGTGGTGCAGCAACGTCCTTCCTGTTTTCTCTCACTTCAGCAACTGAGTTGCTGTAATAATGAGCATCTGCGCCTTTGAAATCGGTGGGTTTTATGATCTTCACGAATGTGAAGTAATAACCACCTAAAGAGGGAAGTTTGGACACTCAAATAAACATGTCACTCCACAATACACTCTTAGCTCCCAACTGCTCCTGTCTAGAAATTGGTGTTCCTTTTTATTTGACCCTCCGTCCTATCCGCAGTGATCACGCCGATGTCCTTCAAACATGATGGTGATCAAAGCAACAAGTTTACTTTTCTGTTGACAACAGGCCCGGAGGAAGGATACTTGTGGTTTTCAGGGAGAACTTAGTCAATGAATGTGGCTAAATAAAGAGAGCAATTTAGAAGGAGATGAAAGAGGACAGAAGATAGAGACACGGGTATATCTCCCTGCACAACCATTTACTGGTTTTGTAGTACACGCGGCCGACACGACCTGAAAGTGTCTCGGTGAACCCAGTGCTCTCCCTACAGAATAGTTACCTTGCAGGATTTTTGGAAGCATAATGTAGGAAAGTGATATAGGGTATATGGTTAAATGTTCTGTACTCAAGGACAGATGGGCAGACAAAAAGATGATTGATTGATTGATAAATAGATAGACAGATAGATAGACAGATATAGGTACATATCGATTAACACAAAGCTACTGCTCATAACCAGGAGAGCAATGGAGAAAGCACATAGCGATAGTACAAACAAAAAAGAAGAATGAAATCCAGTTTAAAAAGTGCAGTAAGCAGCCAAAAGAAGAAAACAAATCCTATCATTTGCAATAACGTGGATGGAGCTAGAGGGTATTATGCTCAGTCAATTAGGCCAGTCGGAGAAATACAATTACCAAATGATTTCACTCATGTGTGGAGTACGACAACAAAGAAAAAGTGAAGGAAAAACAGCAGCAGACACACAGTACCCAAGAGAGGACTAACCGTTACCAAAGAGAAATGGACTTGGTAGGGTTTGTGGGAAGGGAGTGATAAGGGCGGGGAAAAAGAATGGGGACATTAGGATTTGCATGAACAATGTGTAGGGTGTAGTGTCATGGGGAGGGCTAAACAACACAGCGAAGAGAAGTGGTGATTCTACAGCATCTTGCTACACGCTGACGGACAGCGACTGTAACTGGGATTTGGCAAGGACTTGGTGATGGAGGTAGACTAGGAAACATATTGTTCTGCATGTAATTGTATACTAATGAGAACAAAAAAAAATTTCAAAGTGCAGTAAGAGCATAGCTCTCAAATATCAGAATAAAAGTACAGGCTTTGACTGCTCCAATCAAAAGACACAGGGTTAGAAGTACTGATGAAAACTCAAGATCACCTATGTGCTCCCTTAATGGAGACTCACTTGAGATCCAAGGACACAGACAAACTACAAGCTGAAGGGGCGCGGACAGGTACCCTATACAAGTGAATCTGAGAAACAAAGAAACAAATGGATTCTGTTTGAGTCCCCAGAGACAGTCACTAGAAAATAGTCCTACCTAGCCACCGTGAATTCTTTTTGTTTGGTTTCAGCAGTGCCCAGGTATAGATTTAGTGGTACTGCAATGTCCTTCTCATTTTTTCTCACATCAACGAATGAATTGCTGTAATAATATGCATCTGGACTTTTGAAATCACTGGGTTTTATGATGTTCACGATTGTAAAGAAGTAATCACCACATAAAGAGGGAAGTTTGAACACTGAACCAAACACGTCTCTCCACAACAAACAATTTGCTCCCAAATGCTCATGTCTAGAAATAGGTGTTCCTTTTTATTTGTCCCTCCTCCTATCAGTGGTGAACACGCCTATGTCCCTAAAACATGGTGGTGAGTAAAGCACCAAGTATACTTTTATGTCTACAACAGGCAGAGAGGAAGTATACCTGGGGTCTTCAGAGAGCACTTAGGCAATGAATGTAGCTAATTACTGTTAGCAAGCGAGAAGGAGGTATAAGAGGACAGAGGACAGAGATACGGTTTCACGTCCCTGCACCACCATTTACTGGTTTTGTAAGCACACGCGGCTGACTCGATCTGCAACTGTCTCAGTGAGCCCAGTGCTCTCCCTGCGGCCTAGTGACCTTGCAATGTTTTTGGAAGCATAATGTAGCGGAGTGACATAGGTGATGTTGTTAACTGTTCTGTACATAAGGATAGATGGGCAGACAGAAAGATGATTTATTCACAGATAGACAGATAGATAGATGACAGATGAGGGATAGACAGATGATACACATGATAGATGATAGGAAGCTAGATAGATGGATAGATATATAGAGAGAAGGACAGTGAGATAGAAGGATATATAGAAAGATAGATAGATATACAGACAGACAGAGCAATAAATAGATACAGATACATATCGATTGACACAAAGCTGTTGCTCATAACGAGGAGATGAATGGTGAGAGCACATAGCTAAACTACAAACAAAAAGGAAGAACGAAACCCTGTTTACAAAGTGCAGTAAGCAGCCATAAGAAGAAAACAAATCCTACCATTTGCAATGACGTGGATGGAGCTAGACGGTAGTAAGTTCACAGAAATAGGTCGGGCGGCGAAACACAAGTATCAAATGATTTCACTCATGTGTGGAGTACAACAACAAAGAAAAACTGAAGGAAAACAACAGCAGCAGACTCACAGAACCCGAGAGTTGACTGAAAGTTGCCAAAGGGAAAAGGACTGGGCAGGGAGTTTCTGAAGGGAGGGATAAGTTTGGGGAGAAAGAATGGGGGCATTAGGATTAGCATGTATATTGCGTGGGGTGGGGAAGGCATGGGGAGTGCTGTACAACACAGAGAAGACTATTAGAGATTATTTAGCATCTTACTACTCACTGATGGACAGCGACTGAAGAGGATTTTCGGGGGGACTTGCTGAAGGGGGAGCATAGTAAACATAAGGTGCTTCACGTAATTGTAGACTAATGATAACAAAAAAATTTTTTTAAGTGCAATAAGGGCACAGCACTGAATCATCAGAATAAAAGGTCAGGCTCTGAGTGCTGCAAACAAAAGACACAGGGTTAAAAGAACGGATGAAAACTCAAAAAACCTACGTGCTTCCTTACAGGAGACTCACTTGAGATCCAAGGACACCGACAAACTACAAGCTGAAGGTGTGGGGACAAGTACCCGACACGAGTGAAACTGAAAAACAAACAATCCAATAAATGGATTGTGTTTGAGCCCCCAGAGACAGGCAGTAGAAAATAGCCCTATCTGGCCACAGTGAATTCTTTTTGTTTGTTTTCAGCAGGGCCCAGCCAGAGATTAAGTGGTGCAGCAACGTCCTTCCTGTTTTCTCTCACTTCAGCAACTGAGTTGCTGTAATAATGAGCATCTGCGCCTTTGAAATCAGTGGGTTTTATGATCTTCACGAATGTGAAGTAATAACCACCTAAAGAGGGAAGTTTGGACACTCAAATAAACATGTCACTCCACAATACACTCTTAGCTCCCAACTGCTCCTGTCTAGAAATTGGTGTTCCTTTTTATTTGACCCTCCGTCCTGTCCGCAGTGATCACGCCGATGTCCTTCAAACATGGTGGTGATCAAAGCAACAAGTTTACTTTTCTGTTGACAACAGGCCCGGAGGAAGGATACTTGTGGTTTTCAGGGAGAACTTAGTCAATGAATGTGGCTAAATAAAGAGAGCAATTTAGAAGGAGATGAAAGAGGACAGAAGATAGAGACACGGGTATATCTCCCTGCACAACCATTTACTGGTTTTGTAGTACACGCGGCCGACACGACCTGAAAGTGTCTCGGTGAACCCAGTGCTCTCCCTACAGAATAGTTACCTTGCAGGATTTTTGGAAGCATAATGTAGGAAAGTGATATAGGGTATATGGTTAAATGTTCTGTAGTCAAGGACAGATGGGCAGACAAAAAGATGATTGATTGATTGATAAATAGATAGACAGATAGATAGACAGATATAGGTACATATCGATTAACACAAAGCTACTGCTCATAACCAGGAGAGCAATGGAGAAAGCACATAGCGATAGTACAAACAAAAAAGAAGAATGAAATCCAGTTTAAAAAGTGCAGTAAGCAGCCAAAAGAAGAAAACAAATCCTATCATTTGCAATAACGTGGATGGAGCTAGAGGGTATTATGCTCAGTCAATTAGGCCAGTCGGAGAAATACAAGTACCAAATGATTTCACTCATGTGTGGAGTACGACAACAAAGAAAAAGTGAAGGAAAAACAGCAGCAGACACACAGTACCCAAGAGAGGACTAACCGTTACCAAAGAGAAATGGACTTGGTAGGGTTTGTGGGAAGGGAGTGATAAGGGCGGGGAAAAAGAATGGGGACATTAGGATTTGCATGAACAATGCGTAGGGTGTAGTGTCATGGGGAGGGCTATACAACACAGCGAAGAGTAGTGGTGATTCTACAGCATCTTGCTACACGCTGACGGACAGCGACTGTAACTGGGATTTGGCAAGGACTTGGTGATGGAGGTAGACTAGGAAACATATTTTTCTGCATGTAATTGTATACTAATGAGAACAAAAAAAAATTTCAAAGTGCAGTAAGAGCATAGCTCTCAAATATCAGAATAAAAGTACAGGCTTTGACTGCTCCAATCAAAAGACACAGGGTTAGAAGTACTGATGAAAACTCAAGATCACCTATGGGCTCCCTTAATTGAGACTCACTTGAGATCCAAGGACACAGACAAACTACAAGCTGAAGGGGCGCGGACAGGTACCCTATACAAGTGAATCTGAGAAACAAAGAAACAAATGGATTCTGTTTGAGTCCCCAGAGACAGTCACTAGAAAATAGTCCTACCTAGCCACCGTGAATTCTTTTTGTTTGGTTTCAGCAGTGCCCAGGTATAGATTTAGTGGTACTGCAATGTCCTTCTCATTTTTTCTCACATCAACGAATGAATTGCTGTAATAATATGCATCTGGACTTTTGAAATCACTGGGATTTATGATGTTCACGATTGTAAAGAAGTAATCACCACATAAAGAGGGAAGTTTGAACACTGAACCAAACACGTCTCTCCACAACAAACAATTTGCTCCCAAATGCTCCTGTCTAGAAATAGGTGTTCCTTTTTATTTGTCCCTCCTCCTATCAGTGGTGAACACGCCTATGTCCCTAAAACATGGTGGTGAGCAAAGCACCAAGTATACTTTTATGTCTACAACAGGCAGAGAGGAAGTATACCTGGGGTCTTCAGAGAGCACTTAGGCAATGAATGTAGCTAATTACTGTTAGCAAGCGAGAAGGAGGTATAAGAGGACAGAGGACAGAGATACGGTTTCACGTCCCTGCACCACCATTTACTGGTTTTGTAAGCACACGCGGCTGACTCGATCTGCAACTGTCTCAGTGACCCAGTGCTCTCCCTGCGGCCTAGTGACCTTGCAATGTTTTTGGAAGCATAATGTAGCGGAGTGACATAGGTGATGTTGTTAACTGTTCTGTACATAAGGATAGATGGGCAGACAGAAAGATGATTTATTCACAGATAGACAGATAGATAGATGACAGATGAGGGATAGACAGATGATACACATGATAGATGATAGGAAGCTAGATAGATGGATAGATATATAGAGAGAAGGACAGTGAGATAGAAGGATATATAGAAAGATAGATAGATATACAGACAGACAGAGCAATAAATAGATACAGATACATATCGATTGACACAAAGCTGTTGCTCATAACGAGGAGATGAATGGTGAGAGCACATAGCTAAACTACAAACAAAAAGGAAGAACGAAACCCTGTTTACAAAGTGCAGTAAGCAGCCATAAGAAGAAAACAAATCCTACCATTTGCAATGACGTGGATGGAGCTAGACGGTAGTAAGTTCACAGAAATAGGTCGGGCGGCGAAACACAAGTATCAAATGATTTCACTCATGTGTGGAGTACAACAACAAAGAAAAACTGAAGGAAAACAACAGCAGCAGACTCACAGAACCCGAGAGTTGACTGAAAGTTGCCAAAGGGAAAAGGACTGGGCAGGGAGTTTCTGAAGGGAGGGATAAGTTTGGGGAGAAAGAATGGGGGCATTAGGATTAGCATGTATATTGCGTGGGGTGGGGAAGGCATGGGGAGTGCTGTACAACACAGAGAAGACTATTAGAGATTATTTAGCATCTTACTACTCACTGATGGACAGCGACTGAAGAGGATTTTCGGGGGGACTTGCTGAAGGGGGAGCATAGTAAACATAAGGTGCTTCACGTAATTGTAGACTAATGATAACAAAAAAATTTTTTTAAGTGCAATAAGGGCACAGCACTGAATCATCAGAATAAAAGGTCAGGCTCTGAGTGCTGCAAACAAAAGACACAGGGTTAAAAGAACGGATGAAAACTCAAAAAACCTACGTGCTTCCTTACAGGAGACTCACTTGAGATCCAAGGACACCGACAAACTACAAGCTGAAGGTGTGGGGACAAGTACCCGACACGAGTGAAACTGAAAAACAAACAATCCAATAAATGGATTGTGTTTGAGCCCCCAGAGACAGGCAGTAGAAAATAGCCCTATCTGGCCACAGTGAATTCTTTTTGTTTGTTTTCAGCAGGGCCCAGCCAGAGATTAAGTGGTGCAGCAACGTCCTTCCTGTTTTCTCTCACTTCAGCAACTGAGTTGCTGTAATAATGAGCATCTGCGCCTTTGAAATCAGTGGGTTTTATGATCTTCACGAATGTGAAGTAATAACCACCTAAAGAGGGAAGTTTGGACACTCAAATAAACATGTCACTCCACAATACACTCTTAGCTCCCAACTGCTCCTGTCTAGAAATTGGTGTTCCTTTTTATTTGACCCTCCGTCCTGTCCGCAGTGATCACGCCGATGTCCTTCAAACATGGTGGTGATCAAAGCAACAAGTTTACTTTTCTGTTGACAACAGGCCCGGAGGAAGGATACTTGTGGTTTTCAGGGAGAACTTAGTCAATGAATGTGGCTAAATAAAGAGAGCAATTTAGAAGGAGATGAAAGAGGACAGAAGATAGAGACACGGGTATATCTCCCTGCACAACCATTTACTGGTTTTGTAGTACACGCGGCCGACACGACCTGAAAGTGTCTCGGTGAACCCAGTGCTCTCCCTACAGAATAGTTACCTTGCAGGATTTTTGGAAGCATAATGTAGGAAAGTGATATAGGGTATATGGTTAAATGTTCTGTAGTCAAGGACAGATGGGCAGACAAAAAGATGATTGATTGATTGATAAATAGATAGACAGATAGATAGACAGATATAGGTACATATCGATTAACACAAAGCTACTGCTCATAACCAGGAGAGCAATGGAGAAAGCACATAGCGATAGTACAAACAAAAAAGAAGAATGAAATCCAGTTTAAAAAGTGCAGTAAGCAGCCAAAAGAAGAAAACAAATCCTATCATTTGCAATAACGTGGATGGAGCTAGAGGGTATTATGCTCAGTCAATTAGGCCAGTCGGAGAAATACAAGTACCAAATGATTTCACTCATGTGTGGAGTACGACAACAAAGAAAAAGTGAAGGAAAAACAGCAGCAGACACACAGTACCCAAGAGAGGACTAACCGTTACCAAAGAGAAATGGACTTGGTAGGGTTTGTGGGAAGGGAGTGATAAGGGCGGGGAAAAAGAATGGGGACATTAGGATTTGCATGAACAATGCGTAGGGTGTAGTGTCATGGGGAGGGCTATACAACACAGCGAAGAGTAGTGGTGATTCTACAGCATCTTGCTACACGCTGACGGACAGCGACTGTAACTGGGATTTGGCAAGGACTTGGTGATGGAGGTAGACTAGGAAACATATTTTTCTGCATGTAATTGTATACTAATGAGAACAAAAAAAAATTTCAAAGTGCAGTAAGAGCATAGCTCTCAAATATCAGAATAAAAGTACAGGCTTTGACTGCTCCAATCAAAAGACACAGGGTTAGAAGTACTGATGAAAACTCAAGATCACCTATGGGCTCCCTTAATTGAGACTCACTTGAGATCCAAGGACACAGACAAACTACAAGCTGAAGGGGCGCGGACAGGTACCCTATACAAGTGAATCTGAGAAACAAAGAAACAAATGGATTCTGTTTGAGTCCCCAGAGACAGTCACTAGAAAATAGTCCTACCTAGCCACCGTGAATTCTTTTTGTTTGGTTTCAGCAGTGCCCAGGTATAGATTTAGTGGTACTGCAATGTCCTTCTCATTTTTTCTCACATCAACGAATGAATTGCTGTAATAATATGCATCTGGACTTTTGAAATCACTGGGATTTATGATGTTCACGATTGTAAAGAAGTAATCACCACATAAAGAGGGAAGTTTGAACACTGAACCAAACACGTCTCTCCACAACAAACAATTTGCTCCCAAATGCTCCTGTCTAGAAATAGGTGTTCCTTTTTATTTGTCCCTCCTCCTATCAGTGGTGAACACGCCTATGTCCCTAAAACATGGTGGTGAGCAAAGCACCAAGTATACTTTTATGTCTACAACAGGCAGAGAGGAAGTATACCTGGGGTCTTCAGAGAGCACTTAGGCAATGAATGTAGCTAATTACTGTTAGCAAGCGAGAAGGAGGTATAAGAGGACAGAGGACAGAGATACGGTTTCACGTCCCTGCACCACCATTTACTGGTTTTGTAAGCACACGCGGCTGACTCGATCTGCAACTGTCTCAGTGAGCCCAGTGCTCTCCCTGCGGCCTAGTGACCTTGCAAAGTTTTTGGAAGCATAATGTAGCGGAGTGACATAGGTGATGTTGTTAACTGTTCTGTACATAAGGATAGATGGGCAGACAGAAAGATGATTTATTCACAGATAGACAGATAGATAGATGACAGATGAGGGATAGACAGATGATACACATGATAGATGATAGGAAGCTAGATAGATGGATAGATATATAGAGAGAAGGACAGTGAGATAGAAGGATATATAGAAAGATAGATAGATATACAGACAGACAGAGCAATAAATAGATACAGATACATATCGATTGACACAAAGCTGTTGCTCATAACCAGGAGATGAATGGTGAGAGCACATAGCTAAACTACAAACAAAAAGGAAGAACGAAACCCTGTTTACAAAGTGCAGTAAGCAGCCATAAGAAGAAAACAAATCCTACCATTTGCAATGACGTGGATGGAGCTAGACGGTAGTATGTTCACAGAAATAGGTCGGGCGGCGAAAGACAAGTATCAAATGATTTCACTCATGTGTGGAGTACAACAACAAAGAAAAACTGAAGGAAAACAACAGCAGCAGACTCACAGAACCCGAGAGTTGACTGAAAGTTGCCAAAGGGAAAAGGACTGGGCAGGGAGGTTCTGAAGGGAGGAATAAGTTTGGGGAGAAAGAATGGGGGCATTAGGATTAGCATGTATATTGCGTGGGGTGGGGAAGGCATGGGGAGTGCTGTACAACACAGAGAAGACTATTGGAGATTATTTAGCATCTTACTACTCACTGATGGACAGCGACTGAAGAGGATTTTCGGGGGGACTTGGTGAAGGGGGAGCATAGTAAACATAAGGTGCTTCACGTAATTGTAGACTAATGATAACAAAAACATTTTTTTAAGTGCAATAAGGGCACAGCACTGAATCATCAGAATAAAAGGTCAGGCTCTGAGTGCTGCAAACAAAAGACACAGGGTTAAAAGAACGGATGAAAACTCAAAAAACCTACGTGCTTCCTTACAGGAGACTCACTTGAGATCCAAGGACACAGACAAACTACAAGCTGAAGGTGTGGGGACAAGTACCCGACACGAGTGAAACTGAAAAACAAACAATCCAATAAATGGATTGTGTTTGAGCCCCCAGAGACAGTCAGTAGAAAATAGCCCTATCTGGCCACAGTGAATTCTTTTTGTTTGTTTACAGCAGGGCCCAGCCAGAGATTTAGTGGTGCAGCAACGTCCTTCCTGTTTTCTCTCACTTCAGCAACTGAGTTGCTGTAATAATGAGCATCTGCGCCTTTGAAATCAGTGGGTTTTATGATCTTCACGAATGTGAAGTAATAACCACCTAAAGAGGGAAGTTTGGACACTCAAATAAACATGTCACTCCACAATACACTCTTAGCTCCCAACTGCTCCTCTCTAGAAATTGGTGTTCCTTTTTATTTGACCCTCCGTCCTATCCGCAGTGATCACGCCGATGTCCTTCAAACATGGTGGTGATCAAAGCAACAAGTTTACTTTTCTGTTGACAACAGGCCCGGAGGAAGGATACTTGTGGTTTTCAGGGAGAACTTAGTCAATGAATGTGGCTAAATAAAGAGAGCAATTTAGAAGGAGATGAAAGAGGACAGAAGATAGAGACACGGGTATATCTCCCTGCACAACCATTTACTGGTTTTGTAGTACACGCGGCCGACACGACCTGAAAGTGTCTCGGTGAACCCAGTGCTCTCCCTACAGAATAGTTACCTTGCAGGATTTTTGGAAGCATAATGTAGGAAAGTGATATAGGGTATATGGTTAAATGTTCTGTACTCAAGGACAGATGGGCAGACAAAAAGATGATTGATTGATTGATAAATAGATAGACAGATAGATAGACAGATATAGGTACATATCGATTAACACAAAGCTACTGCTCATAACCAGGAGAGCAATGGAGAAAGCACATAGCGATAGTACAAACAAAAAAGAAGAATGAAATCCAGTTTAAAAAGTGCAGTAAGCAGCCAAAAGAAGAAAACAAATCCTATCATTTGCAATAACGTGGATGGAGCTAGAGGGTATTATGCTCAGTCAATTAGGCCAGTCGGAGAAATACAAGTACCAAATGATTTCACTCATGTGTGGAGTACGACAACAAAGAAAAAGTGAAGGAAAAACAGCAGCAGACACACAGTACCCAAGAGAGGACTAACCGTTACCAAAGAGAAATGGACTTGGTAGGGTTTGTGGGAAGGGAGTGGTAAGGGCGGGGAAAAAGAATGGGGACATTAGGATTTGCATGAACAATGTGTAGGGTGTAGTGTCATGGGGAGGGCTAAACAACACAGCGAAGAGAAGTGGTGATTCTACAGCATCTTGCTACACGCTGACGGACAGCGACTGTAACTGGGATTTGGCAAGGACTTGGTGATGGAGGTAGACTAGGAAACATATTGTTCTGCATGTAATTGTATACTAATGAGAACAAAAAAAAATTTCAAAGTGCAGTAAGAGCATAGCTCTCAAATATCAGAATAAAAGTACAGGCTTTGACTGCTCCAATCAAAAGACACAGGGTTAGAAGTACTGATGAAAACTCAAGATCACCTATGTGCTCCCTTAATGGAGACTCACTTGAGATCCAAGGACACAGACAAACTACAAGCTGAAGGGGCGCGGACAGGTTCCCTATACAAGTGAATCTGAGAAACAAAGAAACAAATGGATCCTGTTTGAGTCCCCAGAGACACTCAGTAGAAAACAGTCCTACCTAGCCACCGTGAATTCTTTTTGTTTGGTTTCAGCAGTGCCCAGGTATAGATTTAGTGGTACTGCAATGTACTTCTCATTTTTTCTCACATCAACGAATGAATTGCTGTAATAATATGCATCTGGACTTTTGAAATCACTGGGTTTTATGATGTTCACGATTGTAAAGAAGTAAACACCACATAAAGAGGGAAGTTTGAACACTGAACCAAACACGTCTCTCCACAACAAAAAATTTGCTCCCAAATGCTCATGTCTAGAAACAGGTGTTCCTTTTTATTTGTCCCTCCTCCTATCAGTGGTGAACACGCCTATGTCCCTAAAACATTGTGGTGAGTAAAGCACCAAGTATACTTTTATGTCTACAACAGGCAGAGAGGAAGTATACCTGGGGTCTTCAGAGAGCACTTAGGCAATGAATGTAGCTAATTACTGTTAGCAAGCGAGAAGGAGGTATAAGACGACAGAGGACAGAGATACGTTTTCACGTCCCTGCACCACCATTTACTGCTTTTGTAAGCACACGCGGCTGACTCGATCTGCAACTGTCTCAGTGAGCCCAGTGCTCTCCCTGCGGCCTAGTGACCTTGCAATGTTTTTGGAAGCATAATGTAGCGGAGTGACATAGGTGATGTTGTTAACTGTTCTGTACATAAGGATAGATGGGCAGACAGAAAGATGATTTATTCATAGATAGACAGATAGTTAGATGACAGATGAGGGATAGACAGATGATACACATGATAGATGATAGGAAGCTAGATAGATGGATAGATATATAGAGAGAAGGACAGTGAGATAGAAGGATATATAGAAAGATAGATAGATATACAGACAGACAGAGCAATAAATAGATACAGATACATATCGATTGACACAAAGCTGTTGCTCATAACCAGGAGATGAATGGTGAGAGCACATAGCTAAACTACAAACAAAAAGGAAGAACGAAACCCTGTTTACAAAGTGCAGTAAGCAGCCATAAGAAGAAAACAAATCCTACCATTTGCAATGACGTGGATGGAGCTAGACGGTAGTATGTTCACAGAAATAGGTTGGGCGGCGAAAGACAAGTATCAAATGATTTCACTCATGTGTGGAGTACAACAACAAAGAAAAACTGAAGGAAAACAACAGCAGCAGACTCACAGAACCCGAGAGTTGACTGAAAGTTGCCAAAGGGAAAAGGACTGGGCAGGAAGGTTCTGAAGGGAGGGATAAGTTTGGGGAGAAAGAATGGGGGCATTAGGATTAGCATGTATATTGCGTGGGGTGGGGAAGGCATGGGGAGTGCTGTACAACACAGAGAAGACTATTGGAGATTATTTAGCATCTTACTACTCACTGATGGTCAGCGACTGAAGAGGATTTTCGGGGGGACTTGGTGAAGGGGGAGCATAGTAAACATAAGGTGCTTCACGTAATTGTAGACTAATGATAACAAAAACATTTTTTTAAGTACAATAAGGGCACAGCACTGAATCATCAGAATAAAAGGTCAGGCTCTGAGTGCTGCAAACAAAAGACACAGGGTTAAAAGAACGGATGAAAACTCAAAAAACCTACGTGCTTCCTTACAGGAGACTCACTTGAGATCCAAGGACACAGACAAACTACAAGCTGAAGGTGTGGGGACAAGTACCCGACACGAGTGAAACTGAAAAACAAACAATCCAATAAATGGATTGTGTTTGAGCCCCCAGAGACAGTCAGTAGAAAATAGCCCTATCTGGCCACAGTGAATTCTTTTTGTTTGTTTACAGCAGGGCCCAGCCAGAGATTTAGTGGTGCAGCAACGTCCTTCCTGTTTTCTCTCACTTCAGCAACTGAGTTGCTGTAATAATGAGCATCTGCGCCTTTGAAATCGGTGGGTTTTATGATCTTCACGAATGTGAAGTAATAACCACCTAAAGAGGGAAGTTTGGACACTCAAATAAACATGTCACTCCACAATACACTCTTAGCTCCCAACTGCTCCTGTCTAGAAATTGGTGTTCCTTTTTATTTGACCCTCCGTCCTATCCGCAGTGATCACGCCGATGTCCTTCAAACATGATGGTGATCAAAGCAACAAGTTTACTTTTCTGTTGACAACAGGCCCGGAGGAAGGATACTTGTGGTTTTCAGGGAGAACTTAGTCAATGAATGTGGCTAAATAAAGAGAGCAATTTAGAAGGAGATGAAAGAGGACAGAAGATAGAGACACGGGTATATCTCCCTGCACAACCATTTACTGGTTTTGTAGTACACGCGGCCGACACGACCTGAAAGTGTCTCGGTGAACCCAGTGCTCTCCCTACAGAATAGTTACCTTGCAGGATTTTTGGAAGCATAATGTAGGAAAGTGATATAGGGTATATGGTTAAATGTTCTGTACTCAAGGACAGATGGGCAGACAAAAAGATGATTGATTGATTGATAAATAGATAGACAGATAGATAGACAGATATAGGTACATATCGATTAACACAAAGCTACTGCTCATAACCAGGAGAGCAATGGAGAAAGCACATAGCGATAGTACAAACAAAAAAGAAGAATGAAATCCAGTTTAAAAAGTGCAGTAAGCAGCCAAAAGAAGAAAACAAATCCTATCATTTGCAATAACGTGGATGGAGCTAGAGGGTATTATGCTCAGTCAATTAGGCCAGTCGGAGAAATACAAGTACCAAATGATTTCACTCATGTGTGGAGTACGACAACAAAGAAAAAGTGAAGGAAAAACAGCAGCAGACACACAGTACCCAAGAGAGGACTAACCGTTACCAAAGAGAAATGGACTTGGTAGGGTTTGTGGGAAGGGAGTGATAAGGGCGGGGAAAAAGAATGGGGACATTAGGATTTGCATGAACAATGTGTAGGGTGTAGTGTCATGGGGAGGGCTAAACAACACAGCGAAGAGAAGTGGTGATTCTACAGCATCTTGCTACACGCTGACGGACAGCGACTGTAACTGGGATTTGGCAAGGACTTGGTGATGGAGGTAGACTAGGAAACATATTGTTCTGCATGTAATTGTATACTAATGAGAACAAAAAAAAATTTCAAAGTGCAGTAAGAGCATAGCTCTCAAATATCAGAATAAAAGTACAGGCTTTGACTGCTCCAATCAAAAGACACAGGGTTAGAAGTACTGATGAAAACTCAAGATCACCTATGTGCTCCCTTAATGGAGACTCACTTGAGATCCAAGGACACAGACAAACTACAAGCTGAAGGGGCGCGGACAGGTACCCTATACAAGTGAATCTGAGAAACAAAGAAACAAATGGATTCTGTTTGAGTCCCCAGAGACAGTCACTAGAAAATAGTCCTACCTAGCCACCGTGAATTCTTTTTGTTTGGTTTCAGCAGTGCCCAGGTATAGATTTAGTGGTACTGCAATGTCCTTCTCATTTTTTCTCACATCAACGAATGAATTGCTGTAATAATATGCATCTGGACTTTTGAAATCACTGGGTTTTATGATGTTCACGATTGTAAAGAAGTAATCACCACATAAAGAGGGAAGTTTGAACACTGAACCAAACACGTCTCTCCACAACAAACAATTTGCTCCCAAATGCTCATGTCTAGAAATAGGTGTTCCTTTTTATTTGTCCCTCCTCCTATCAGTGGTGAACACGCCTATGTCCCTAAAACATGGTGGTGAGTAAAGCACCAAGTATACTTTTATGTCTACAACAGGCAGAGAGGAAGTATACCTGGGGTCTTCAGAGAGCACTTAGGCAATGAATGTAGCTAATTACTGTTAGCAAGCGAGAAGGAGGTATAAGAGGACAGAGGACAGAGATACGGTTTCACGTCCCTGCACCACCATTTACTGGTTTTGTAAGCACACGCGGCTGACTCGATCTGCAACTGTCTCAGTGAGCCCAGTGCTCTCCCTGCGGCCTAGTGACCTTGCAATGTTTTTGGAAGCATAATGTAGCGGAGTGACATAGGTGATGTTGTTAACTGTTCTGTACATAAGGATAGATGGGCAGACAGAAAGATGATTTATTCACAGATAGACAGATAGATAGATGACAGATGAGGGATAGACAGATGATACACATGATAGATGATAGGAAGCTAGATAGATGGATAGATATATAGAGAGAAGGACAGTGAGATAGAAGGATATATAGAAAGATAGATAGATATACAGACAGACAGAGCAATAAATAGATACAGATACATATCGATTGACACAAAGCTGTTGCTCATAACCAGGAGATGAATGGTGAGAGCACATAGCTAAACTACAAACAAAAAGGAAGAACGAAACCCTGTTTACAAAGTGCAGTAAGCAGCCATAAGAAGAAAACAAATCCTACCATTTGCAATGACGTGGATGGAGCTAGACGGTAGTAAGTTCACAGAAATAGGTCGGGCGGCGAAACACAAGTATCAAATGATTTCACTCATGTGTGGAGTACAACAACAAAGAAAAACTGAAGGAAAACAACAGCAGCAGACTCACAGAACCCGAGAGTTGACTGAAAGTTGCCAAAGGGAAAAGGACTGGGCAGGGAGTTTCTGAAGGGAGGGATAAGTTTGGGGAGAAAGAATGGGGGCATTAGGATTAGCATGTATATTGCGTGGGGTGGGGAAGGCATGGGGAGTGCTGTACAACACAGAGAAGACTATTAGAGATTATTTAGCATCTTACTACTCACTGATGGACAGCGACTGAAGAGGATTTTCGGGGGGACTTGCTGAAGGGGGAGCATAGTAAACATAAGGTGCTTCACGTAATTGTAGACTAATGATAACAAAAAAATTTTTTTAAGTGCAATAAGGGCACAGCACTGAATCATCAGAATAAAAGGTCAGGCTCTGAGTGCTGCAAACAAAAGACACAGGGTTAAAAGAACGGATGAAAACTCAAAAAACCTACGTGCTTCCTTACAGGAGACTCACTTGAGATCCAAGGACACCGACAAACTACAAGCTGAAGGTGTGGGGACAAGTACCCGACACGAGTGAAACTGAAAAACAAACAATCCAATAAATGGATTGTGTTTGAGCCCCCAGAGACAGGCAGTAGAAAATAGCCCTATCTGGCCACAGTGAATTCTTTTTGTTTGTTTTCAGCAGGGCCCAGCCAGAGATTAAGTGGTGCAGCAACGTCCTTCCTGTTTTCTCTCACTTCAGCAACTGAGTTGCTGTAATAATGAGCATCTGCGCCTTTGAAATCAGTGGGTTTTATGATCTTCACGAATGTGAAGTAATAACCACCTAAAGAGGGAAGTTTGGACACTCAAATAAACATGTCACTCCACAATACACTCTTAGCTCCCAACTGCTCCTGTCTAGAAATTGGTGTTCCTTTTTATTTGACCCTCCGTCCTATCCGCAGTGATCACGCCGATGTCCTTCAAACATGGTGGTGATCAAAGCAACAAGTTTACTTTTCTGTTGACAACAGGCCCGGAGGAAGGATACTTGTGGTTTTCAGGGAGAACTTAGTCAATGAATGTGGCTAAATAAAGAGAGCAATTTAGAAGGAGATGAAAGAGGACAGAAGATAGAGACACGGGTATATCTCCCTGCACAACCATTTACTGGTTTTGTAGTACACGCGGCCGACACGACCTGAAAGTGTCTCGGTGAACCCAGTGCTCTCCCTACAGAATAGTTACCTTGCAGGATTTTTGGAAGCATAATGTAGGAAAGTGATATAGGGTATATGGTTAAATGTTCTGTACTCAAGGACAGATGGGCAGACAAAAAGATGATTGATTGATTGATAAATAGATAGACAGATAGATAGACAGATATAGGTACATATCGATTAACACAAAGCTACTGCTCATAACCAGGAGAGCAATGGAGAAAGCACATAGCGATAGTACAAACAAAAAAGAAGAATGAAATCCAGTTTAAAAAGTGCAGTAAGCAGCCAAAAGAAGAAAACAAATCCTATCATTTGCAATAACGTGGATGGAGCTAGAGGGTATTATGCTCAGTCAATTAGGCCAGTCGGAGAAATACAAGTACCAAATGATTTCACTCATGTGTGGAGTACGACAACAAAGAAAAAGTGAAGGAAAAACAGCAGCAGACACACAGTACCCAAGAGAGGACTAACCGTTACCAAAGAGAAATGGACTTGGTAGGGTTTGTGGGAAGGGAGTGATAAGGGCGGGGAAAAAGAATGGGGACATTAGGATTTGCATGAACAATGCGTAGGGTGTAGTGTCATGGGGAGGGCTATACAACACAGCGAAGAGTAGTGGTGATTCTACAGCATCTTGCTACACGCTGACGGACAGCGACTGTAACTGGGATTTGGCAAGGACTTGGTGATGGAGGTAGACTAGGAAACATATTTTTCTGCATGTAATTGTATACTAATGAGAACAAAAAAAAATTTCAAAGTGCAGTAAGAGCATAGCTCTCAAATATCAGAATAAAAGTACAGGCTTTGACTGCTCCAATCAAAAGACACAGGGTTAGAAGTACTGATGAAAACTCAAGATCACCTATGGGCTCCCTTAATTGAGACTCACTTGAGATCCAAGGACACAGACAAACTACAAGCTGAAGGGGCGCGGACAGGTACCCTATACAAGTGAATCTGAGAAACAAAGAAACAAATGGATTCTGTTTGAGTCCCCAGAGACAGTCACTAGAAAATAGTCCTACCTAGCCACCGTGAATTCTTTTTGTTTGGTTTCAGCAGTGCCCAGGTATAGATTTAGTGGTACTGCAATGTCCTTCTCATTTTTTCTCACATCAACGAATGAATTGCTGTAATAATATGCATCTGGACTTTTGAAATCACTGGGATTTATGATGTTCACGATTGTAAAGAAGTAATCACCACATAAAGAGGGAAGTTTGAACACTGAACCAAACACGTCTCTCCACAACAAACAATTTGCTCCCAAATGCTCCTGTCTAGAAATAGGTGTTCCTTTTTATTTGTCCCTCCTCCTATCAGTGGTGAACACGCCTATGTCCCTAAAACATGGTGGTGAGCAAAGCACCAAGTATACTTTTATGTCTACAACAGGCAGAGAGGAAGTATACCTGGGGTCTTCAGAGAGCACTTAGGCAATGAATGTAGCTAATTACTGTTAGCAAGCGAGAAGGAGGTATAAGAGGACAGAGGACAGAGATATGGTTTCACGTCCCTGCACCACCATTTACTGGTTTTGTAAGCACACGCGGCTGACTCGATCTGCAACTGTCTCAGTGAGCCCAGTGCTCTCCCTGCGGCCTAGTGACCTTGCAATGTTTTTGGAAGCATAATGTAGCGGAGTGACATAGGTGATGTTGTTAACTGTTCTGTACATAAGGATAGATGGGCAGACAGAAAGATGATTTATTCACAGATAGACAGATAGATAGATGACAGATGAGGGATAGACAGATGATACACATGATAGATGATAGGAAGCTAGATAGATGGATAGATATATAGAGAGAAGGACAGTGAGATAGAAGGATATATAGAAAGATAGATAGATATACAGACAGACAGAGCAATAAATAGATACAGATACATATCGATTGACACAAAGCTGTTGCTCATAACCAGGAGATGAATGGTGAGAGCACATAGCTAAACTACAAACAAAAAGGAAGAACGAAACCCTGTTTACAAAGTGCAGTAAGCAGCCATAAGAAGAAAACAAATCCTACCATTTGCAATGACGTGGATGGAGCTAGACGGTAGTATGTTCACAGAAATAGGTCGGGCGGCGAAAGACAAGTATCAAATGATTTCACTCATGTGTGGAGTACAACAACAAAGAAAAACTGAAGGAAAACAACAGCAGCAGACTCACAGAACCCGAGAGTTGACTGAAAGTTGCCAAAGGGAAAAGGACTGGGCAGGGAGGTTCTGAAGGGAGGGATAAGTTTGGGGAGAAAGAATGGGGGCATTAGGATTAGCATGTATATTGCGTGGGGTGGGGAAGGCATGGGGAGTGCTGTACAACACAGAGAAGACTATTGGAGATTATTTAGCATCTTACTACTCACTGATGGACAGCGACTGAAGAGGATTTTCGGGGGGACTTGGTGAAGGGGGAGCATAGTAAACATAAGGTGCTTCACGTAATTGTAGACTAATGATAACAAAAACATTTTTTTAAGTGCAATAAGGGAACAGCACTGAATCATCAGAATAAAAGGTCAGGCTCTGAGTGCTGCAAACAAAAGACACAGGGTTAAAAGAACGGATGAAAACTCAAAAAACCTACGTGCTTCCTTACAGGAGACTCACTTGAGATCCAAGGACACAGACAAACTACAAGCTGAAGGTGTGGGGACAAGTACCCGACACGAGTGAAACTGAAAAACAAACAATCCAATAAATGGATTGTGTTTGAGCCCCCAGAGACAGTCAGTAGAAAATAGCCCTATCTGGCCACAGTGAATTCTTTTTGTTTGTTTACAGCAGGGCCCAGCCAGAGATTTAGTGGTGCAGCAACGTCCTTCCTGTTTTCTCTCACTTCAGCAACTGAGTTGCTGTAATAATGAGCATCTGCGCCTTTGAAATCAGTGGGTTTTATGATCTTCACGAATGTGAAGTAATAACCACCTAAAGAGGGAAGTTTGGACACTCAAATAAACATGTCACTCCACAATACACTCTTAGCTCCCAACTGCTCCTCTCTAGAAATTGGTGTTCCTTTTTATTTGACCCTCCGTCCTATCCGCAGTGATCACGCCGATGTCCTTCAAACATGGTGGTGATCAAAGCAACAAGTTTACTTTTCTGTTGACAACAGGCCCGGAGGAAGGATACTTGTGGTTTTCAGGGAGAACTTAGTCAATGAATGTGGCTAAATAAAGAGAGCAATTTAGAAGGAGATGAAAGAGGACAGAAGATAGAGACACGGGTATATCTCCCTGCACAACCATTTACTGGTTTTGTAGTACACGCGGCCGACACGACCTGAAAGTGTCTCGGTGAACCCAGTGCTCTCCCTACAGAATAGTTACCTTGCAGGATTTTTGGAAGCATAATGTAGGAAAGTGATATAGGGTATATGGTTAAATGTTCTGTACTCAAGGACAGATGGGCAGACAAAAAGATGATTGATTGATTGATAAATAGATAGACAGATAGATAGACAGATATAGGTACATATCGATTAACACAAAGCTACTGCTCATAACCAGGAGAGCAATGGAGAAAGCACATAGCGATAGTACAAACAAAAAAGAAGAATGAAATCCAGTTTAAAAAGTGCAGTAAGCAGCCAAAAGAAGAAAACAAATCCTATCATTTGCAATAACGTGGATGGAGCTAGAGGGTATTATGCTCAGTCAATTAGGCCAGTCGGAGAAATACAAGTACCAAATGATTTCACTCATGTGTGGAGTACGACAACAAAGAAAAAGTGAAGGAAAAACAGCAGCAGACACACAGTACCCAAGAGAGGACTAACCGTTACCAAAGAGAAATGGACTTGGTAGGGTTTGTGGGAAGGGAGTGATAAGGGCGGGGAAAAAGAATGGGGACATTAGGATTTGCATGAACAATGCGTAGGGTGTAGTGTCATGGGGAGGGCTATACAACACAGCGAAGAGTAGTGGTGATTCTACAGCATCTTGCTACACGCTGACGGACAGCGACTGTAACTGGGATTTGGCAAGGACTTGGTGATGGAGGTAGACTAGGAAACATATTTTTCTGCATGTAATTGTATACTAATGAGAACAAAAAAAAATTTCAAAGTGCAGTAAGAGCATAGCTCTCAAATATCAGAATAAAAGTACAGGCTTTGACTGCTCCAATCAAAAGACACAGGGTTAGAAGTACTGATGAAAACTCAAGATCACCTATGGGCTCCCTTAATTGAGACTCACTTGAGATCCAAGGACACAGACAAACTACAAGCTGAAGGGGCGCGGACAGGTACCCTATACAAGTGAATCTGAGAAACAAAGAAACAAATGGATTCTGTTTGAGTCCCCAGAGACAGTCACTAGAAAATAGTCCTACCTAGCCACCGTGAATTCTTTTTGTTTGGTTTCAGCAGTGCCCAGGTATAGATTTAGTGGTACTGCAATGTCCTTCTCATTTTTTCTCACATCAACGAATGAATTGCTGTAATAATATGCATCTGGACTTTTGAAATCACTGGGATTTATGATGTTCACGATTGTAAAGAAGTAATCACCACATAAAGAGGGAAGTTTGAACACTGAACCAAACACGTCTCTCCACAACAAACAATTTGCTCCCAAATGCTAATGTCTAGAAATAGGTGTTCCTTTTTATTTGTCCCTCCTCCTATCAGTGGTGAACACGCCTATGTCCCTAAAACATGGTGGTGAGCAAAGCACCAAGTATACTTTTATGTCTACAACAGGCAGAGAGGAAGTATACCTGGGGTCTTCAGAGAGCACTTAGGCAATGAATGTAGCTAATTACTGTTAGCAAGCGAGAAGGAGGTATAAGAGGACAGAGGACAGAGATAAGGTTTCACGTCCCTGCACCACCATTTACTGGTTTTGTAAGCACACGCGGCTGACTCGATCTGCAACTGTCACAGTGAGCCCAGTGCTCTCCCTGCGGCCTAGTGACCTTGCAATGTTTTTGGAAGCATAATGTAGCGGAGTGACATAGGTGATGTTGTTAACTGTTCTGTACATAAGGATAGATGGGCAGACAGAAAGATGATTTATTCACAGATAGACAGATAGATAGATGACAGATGAGGGATAGACAGATGATACACATGATAGATGATAGGAAGCTAGATAGATGGATAGATATATAGAGAGAAGGACAGTGAGATAGAAGGATATATAGAAAGATAGATAGATATACAGACAGACAGAGCAATAAATAGATACAGATACATATCGATTGACACAAAGCTGTTGCTCATAACCAGGAGATGAATGGTGAGAGCACATAGCTAAACTACAAACAAAAAGGAAGAACGAAACCCTGTTCACAAAGTGCAGTAAGCAGCCATAAGAAGAAAACAAATCCTACCATTCGCAATGACGTGGATGGAGCTAGACGGTAGTATGTTCACAGAAATAGGTCGGGCGGCGAAAGACAAATATCAAATGATTTCACTCATGTGTGGAGTACAACAACAAAGAAAAACTGAAGGAAAACAACAGCAGCAGACTCACAGAACCCGAGAGTTGACTGAAAGTTGCCAAAGGGAAAAGGACTGGGCAGGGAGGTTCTGAAGGGAGGGATAAGTTTGGGGAGAAAGAATGGGGGCATTAGGATTAGCATGTATATTGCGTGGGGTGGGGAAGGCATGGGGAGTGCTGTACAACACAGAGAAGACTATTAGAGATTATATAGCATCTTACTACTCACTGATGGACAGCGCCTGAAGAGGATTTTCGGGGGGACTTGGTGAAGGGGGAGCATAGTAAACATAAGGTGCTTCACGTAATTGTAGACTAATGATAACAAAAACATTTTTTTAAGTGCAATAAGGGCACAGCACTGAATCATCAGAATAAAAGGTCAGGCTCTGAGTGCTGCAAACAAAAGACACAGGGTTAAAAGAACGGATGAAAACTCAAAAAACCTACGTGCTTCCTTACAGGAGACTCACTTGAGATCCAAGGACACAGACAAACTACAAGCTGAAGGTGTGGAGACAAGTACCCGACACGAGTGAAACTGAAAAACAAACAATCCAATAAATGGATTGTGTTTGAGCCCCCAGAGACAGTCAGTAGAAAATAGCCCTATCTGGCCACAGTGAATTCTTTTTGTTTGTTTACAGCAGGGCCCAGCCAGAGATTTAGTGGTGCAGCAACGTCCTTCCTGTTTTCTCTCACTTCAGCAACTGAGTTGCTGTAATAATGAGCATCTGCGCCTTTGAAATCGGTGGGTTTTATGATCTTCACGAATGTGAAGTAATAACCACCTAAAGAGGGAAGTTTGGACACTCAAATAAACATGTCACTCCACAATACACTCTTAGCTCCCAACTGCTCCTGTCTAGAAATTGGTGTTCCTTTTTATTTGACCCTCCGTCCTATCCGCAGTGATCACGCCGATGTCCTTCAAACATGGTGGTGATCAAAGCAACAAGTTTACTTTTCTGTTGACAACAGGCCCGGAGGAAGGATACTTGTGGTTTTCAGGGAGAACTTAGTCAATGAATGTGGCTAAATAAAGAGAGCAATTTAGAAGGAGATGAAAGAGGACAGAAGATAGAGACACGGGTATATCTCCCTGCACAACCATTTACTGGTTTTGTAGTACACGCGGCCGACACGACCTGAAAGTGTCTCGGTGAACCCAGTGCTCTCCCTACAGAATAGTTACCTTGCAGGATTTTTGGAAGCATAATGTAGGAAAGTGATATAGGGTATATGGTTAAATGTTCTGTACTCAAGGACAGATGGGCAGACAAAAAGATGATTGATTGATAAATAGATAGACAGATAGATAGACAGATATAGGTACATATCGATTAACACAAAGCTACTGCTCATAACCAGGAGAGCAATGGAGAAAGCACATAGCGATAGTACAAACAAAAAAGAAGAATGAAATCCAGTTTAAAAAGTGCAGTAAGCAGCCAAAAGAAGAAAACAAATCCTATCATTTGCAATAACGTGGATGGAGCTAGAGGGTATTATGCTCAGTCAATTAGGCCAGTCGGAGAAATACAAGTACCAAATGATTTCACTCATGTGTGGAGTACGACAACAAAGAAAAAGTGAAGGAAAAACAGCAGCAGACACACAGTACCCAAGAGAGGACTAACCGTTACCAAAGAGAAATGGACTTGGTAGGGTTTGTGGGAAGGGAGTGATAAGGGCGGGGAAAAAGAATGGGGACATTAGGATTTGCATGAACAATGTGTAGGGTGTAGTGTCATGGGGAGGGCTATACAACACAGCGAAGAGAAGTGGTGATTCTACAGCATCTTGCTACACGCTGACGGACAGCGACTGTAACTGGGATTTGGCAAGGACTTGGTGATGGAGGTAGACTAGGAAACATATTGTTCTGCATGTAATTGTATACTAATGAGAACAAAAAAAAATTTCAAAGTGCAGTAAGAGCATAGCTCTCAAATATCAGAATAAAAGTACAGGCTTTGACTGCTCCAATCAAAAGACACAGGGTTACAAGTACTGATGAAAACTCAAGATCACCTATGTGCTCCCTTAATGGAGACTCACTTGAGATCCAAGGACACAGACAAACTACAAGCTGAAGGGGCGCGGACAGGTACCCTATACAAGTGAATCTGAGAAACAAAGAAACAAATGGATTCTGTTTGAGTCCCCAGAGACAGTCACTAGAAAATAGTCCTACCTAGCCACCGTGAATTCTTTTTGTTTGGTTTCAGCAGTGCCCAGGTATAGATTTAGTGGTACTGCAATGTCCTTCTCATTTTTTCTCACATCAACGAATGAATTGCTGTAATAATATGCATCTGGACTTTTGAAATCACTGGGTTTTATGATGTTCACGATTGTAAAGAAGTAATCACCACATAAAGAGGGAAGTTTGAACACTGAACCAAACACGTCTCTCCACAACAAACAATTTGCTCCCAAATGCTCATGTCTAGAAATAGGTGTTCCTTTTTATTTGTCCCTCCTCCTATCAGTGGTGAACACGCCTATGTCCCTAAAACATGGTGGTGAGTAAAGCACCAAGTATACTTTTATGTCTACAACAGGCAGAGAGGAAGTATACCTGGGGTCTTCAGAGAGCACTTAGGCAATGAATGTAGCTAATTACTGTTAGCAAGCGAGAAGGAGGTATAAGAGGACAGAGGACAGAGATACGGTTTCACGTCCCTGCACCACCATTTACTGGTTTTGTAAGCACACGCGGCTGACTCGATCTGCAACTGTCTCAGTGAGCCCAGTGCTCTCCCTGCGGCCTAGTGACCTTGCAATGTTTTTGGAAGCATAATGTAGCGGAGTGACATAGGTGATGTTGTTAACTGTTCTGTACATAAGGATAGATGGGCAGACAGAAAGATGATTTATTCACAGATAGACAGATAGATAGATGACAGATGAGGGATAGACAGATGATACACATGATAGATGATAGGAAGCTAGATAGATGGATAGATATATAGAGAGAAGGACAGTGAGATAGAAGGATATATAGAAAGATAGATAGATATACAGACAGACAGAGCAATAAATAGATACAGATACATATCGATTGACACAAAGCTGTTGCTCATAACCAGGAGATGAATGGTGAGAGCACATAGCTAAACTACAAACAAAAAGGAAGAACGAAACCCTGTTTACAAAGTGCAGTAAGCAGCCATAAGAAGAAAACAAATCCTACCATTTGCAATGACGTGGATGGAGCTAGACGGTAGTAAGTTCACAGAAATAGGTCGGGCGGCGAAACACAAGTATCAAATGATTTCACTCATGTGTGGAGTACAACAACAAAGAAAAACTGAAGGAAAACAACAGCAGCAGACTCACAGAACCCGAGAGTTGACTGAAAGTTGCCAAAGGGAAAAGGACTGGGCAGGGAGTTTCTGAAGGGAGGGATAAGTTTGGGGAGAAAGAATGGGGGCATTAGGATTAGCATGTATATTGCGTGGGGTGGGGAAGGCATGGGGAGTGCTGTACAACACAGAGAAGACTATTAGAGATTATTTAGCATCTTACTACTCACTGATGGACAGCGACTGAAGAGGATTTTCGGGGGGACTTGCTGAAGGGGGAGCATAGTAAACATAAGGTGCTTCACGTAATTGTAGACTAATGATAACAAAAAAATTTTTTTAAGTGCAATAAGGGCACAGCACTGAATCATCAGAATAAAAGGTCAGGCTCTGAGTGCTGCAAACAAAAGACACAGGGTTAAAAGAACGGATGAAAACTCAAAAAACCTACGTGCTTCCTTACAGGAGACTCACTTGAGATCCAAGGACACCGACAAACTACAAGCTGAAGGTGTGGGGACAAGTACCCGACACGAGTGAAACTGAAAAACAAACAATCCAATAAATGGATTGTGTTTGAGCCCCCAGAGACAGGCAGTAGAAAATAGCCCTATCTGGCCACAGTGAATTCTTTTTGTTTGTTTTCAGCAGGGCCCAGCCAGAGATTAAGTGGTGCAGCAACGTCCTTCCTGTTTTCTCTCACTTCAGCAACTGAGTTGCTGTAATAATGAGCATCTGCGCCTTTGAAATCAGTGGGTTTTATGATCTTCACGAATGTGAAGTAATAACCACCTAAAGAGGGAAGTTTGGACACTCAAATAAACATGTCACTCCACAATACACTCTTAGCTCCCAACTTCTCCTGTCTAGAAATTGGTGTTCCTTTTTATTTGACCCTCCGTCCTATCCGCAGTGATCACGCCGATGTCCTTCAAACATGGTGGTGATCAAAGCAACAAGTTTACTTTTCTGTTGACAACAGGCCCGGAGGAAGGATACTTGTGGTTTTCAGGGAGAACTTAGTCAATGAATGTGGCTAAATAAAGAGAGCAATTTAGAAGGAGATGAAAGAGGACAGAAGATAGAGACACGGGTATATCTCCCTGCACAACCATTTACTGGTTTTGTAGTACACGCGGCCGACACGACCTGAAAGTGTCTCGGTGAACCCAGTGCTCTCCCTACAGAATAGTTACCTTGCAGGATTTTTGGAAGCATAATGTAGGAAAGTGATATAGGGTATATGGTTAAATGTTCTGTACTCAAGGACAGATGGGCAGACAAAAAGATGATTGATTGATTGATAAATAGATAGACAGATAGATAGACAGATATAGGTACATATCGATTAACACAAAGCTACTGCTCATAACCAGGAGAGCAATGGAGAAAGCACATAGCGATAGTACAAACAAAAAAGAAGAATGAAATCCAGTTTAAAAAGTGCAGTAAGCAGCCAAAAGAAGAAAACAAATCCTATCATTTGCAATAACGTGGATGGAGCTAGAGGGTATTATGCTCAGTCAATTAGGCCAGTCGGAGAAATACAAGTACCAAATGATTTCACTCATGTGTGGAGTACGACAACAAAGAAAAAGTGAAGGAAAAACAGCAGCAGACACACAGTACCCAAGAGAGGACTAACCGTTACCAAAGAGAAATGGACTTGGTAGGGTTTGTGGGAAGGGAGTGATAAGGGCGGGGAAAAAGAATGGGGACATTAGGATTTGCATGAACAATGCGTAGGGTGTAGTGTCATGGGGAGGGCTATACAACACAGCGAAGAGTAGTGGTGATTCTACAGCATCTTGCTACACGCTGACGGACAGCGACTGTAACTGGGATTTGGCAAGGACTTGGTGATGGAGGTAGACTAGGAAACATATTTTTCTGCATGTAATTGTATACTAATGAGAACAAAAAAAAATTTCAAAGTGCAGTAAGAGCATAGCTCTCAAATATCAGAATAAAAGTACAGGCTTTGACTGCTCCAATCAAAAGACACAGGGTTAGAAGTACTGATGAAAACTCAAGATCACCTATGGGCTCCCTTAATTGAGACTCACTTGAGATCCAAGGACACAGACAAACTACAAGCTGAAGGGGCGCGGACAGGTACCCTATACAAGTGAATCTGAGAAACAAAGAAACAAATGGATTCTGTTTGAGTCCCCAGAGACAGTCACTAGAAAATAGTCCTACCTAGCCACCGTGAATTCTTTTTGTTTGGTTTCAGCAGTGCCCAGGTATAGATTTAGTGGTACTGCAATGTCCTTCTCATTTTTTCTCACATCAACGAATGAATTGCTGTAATAATATGCATCTGGACTTTTGAAATCACTGGGATTTATGATGTTCACGATTGTAAAGAAGTAATCACCACATAAAGAGGGAAGTTTGAACACTGAACCAAACACGTCTCTCCACAACAAACAATTTGCTCCCAAATGCTCCTGTCTAGAAATAGGTGTTCCTTTTTATTTGTCCCTCCTCCTATCAGTGGTGAACACGCCTATGTCCCTAAAACATGGTGGTGAGCAAAGCACCAAGTATACTTTTATGTCTACAACAGGCAGAGAGGAAGTATACCTGGGGTCTTCAGAGAGCACTTAGGCAATGAATGTAGCTAATTACTGTTAGCAAGCGAGAAGGAGGTATAAGAGGACAGAGGACAGAGATATGGTTTCACGTCCCTGCACCACCATTTACTGGTTTTGTAAGCACACGCGGCTGACTCGATCTGCAACTGTCTCAGTGACCCAGTGCTCTCCCTGCGGCCTAGTGACCTTGCAATGTTTTTGGAAGCATAATGTAGCGGAGTGACATAGGTGATGTTGTTAACTGTTCTGTACATAAGGATAGATGGGCAGACAGAAAGATGATTTATTCACAGATAGACAGATAGATAGATGACAGATGAGGGATAGACAGATGATACACATGATAGATGATAGGAAGCTAGATAGATGGATAGATATATAGAGAGAAGGACAGTGAGATAGAAGGATATATAGAAAGATAGATAGATATACAGACAGACAGAGCAATAAATAGATACAGATACATATCGATTGACACAAAGCTGTTGCTCATAACCAGGAGATGAATGGTGAGAGCACATAGCTAAACTACAAACAAAAAGGAAGAACGAAACCCTGTTTACAAAGTGCAGTAAGCAGCCATAAGAAGAAAACAAATCCTACCATTTGCAATGACGTGGATGGAGCTAGACGGTAGTATGTTCACAGAAATAGGTCGGGCGGCGAAAGACAAGTATCAAATGATTTCACTCATGTGTGGAGTACAACAACAAAGAAAAACTGAAGGAAAACAACAGCAGCAGACTCACAGAACCCGAGAGTTGACTGAAAGTTGCCAAAGGGAAAAGGACTGGGCAGGGAGGTTCTGAAGGGAGGGATAAGTTTGGGGAGAAAGAATGGGGGCATTAGGATTAGCATGTATATTGCGTGGGGTGGGGAAGGCATGGGGAGTGCTGTACAACACAGAGAAGACTATTGGAGATTATTTAGCATCTTACTACTCACTGATGGACAGCGACTGAAGAGGATTTTCGGGGGGACTTGGTGAAGGGGGAGCATAGTAAACATAAGGTGCTTCACGTAATTGTAGACTAATGATAACAAAAACATTTTTTTAAGTGCAATAAGGGCACAGCACTGAATCATCAGAATAAAAGGTCAGGCTCTGAGTGCTGCAAACAAAAGACACAGGGTTAAAAGAACGGATGAAAACTCAAAAAACCTACGTGCTTCCTTACAGGAGACTCACTTGAGATCCAAGGACACAGACAAACTACAAGCTGAAGGTGTGGGGACAAGTACCCGACACGAGTGAAACTGAAAAACAAACAATCCAATAAATGGATTGTGTTTGAGCCCCCAGAGACAGTCAGTAGAAAATAGCCCTATCTGGCCACAGTGAATTCTTTTTGTTTGTTTACAGCAGGGCCCAGCCAGAGATTTAGTGGTGCAGCAACGTCCTTCCTGTTTTCTCTCACTTCAGCAACTGAGTTGCTGTAATAATGAGCATCTGCGCCTTTGAAATCAGTGGGTTTTATGATCTTCACGAATGTGAAGTAATAACCACCTAAAGAGGGAAGTTTGGACACTCAAATAAACATGTCACTCCACAATACACTCTTAGCTCCCAACTGCTCCTGTCTAGAAATTGGTGTTCCTTTTTATTTGACCCTCCGTCCTATCCGCAGTGATCACGCCGATGTCCTTCAAACATGGTGGTGATCAAAGCAACAAGTTTACTTTTCTGTTGACAACAGGCCCGGAGGAAGGATACTTGTGGTTTTCAGGGAGAACTTAGTCAATGAATGTGGCTAAATAAAGAGAGCAATTTAGAAGGAGATGAAAGAGGACAGAAGATAGAGACACGGGTATATCTCCCTGCACAACCATTTACTGGTTTTGTAGTACACGCGGCCGACACGACCTGAAAGTGTCTCGGTGAACCCAGTGCTCTCCCTACAGAATAGTTACCTTGCAGGATTTTTGGAAGCATAATGTAGGAAAGTGATATAGGGTATATGGTTAAATGTTCTGTACTCAAGGACAGATGGGCAGACAAAAAGATGATTGATTGATTGATAAATAGATAGACAGATAGATAGACAGATATAGGTACATATCGATTAACACAAAGCTACTGCTCATAACCAGGAGAGCAATGGAGAAAGCACATAGCGATAGTACAAACAAAAAAGAAGAATGAAATCCAGTTTAAAAAGTGCAGTAAGCAGCCAAAAGAAGAAAAGAAATCCTATCATTTGCAATAACGTGGATGGAGCTAGAGGGTATTATGCTCAGTCAATTAGGCCAGTCGGAGAAATACAAGTACCAAATGATTTCACTCATGTGTGGAGTACGACAACAAAGAAAAAGTGAAGGAAAAACAGCAGCAGACACACAGTACCCAAGAGAGGACTAACCGTTACCAAAGAGAAATGGACTTGGTAGGGTTTGTGGGAAGGGAGTGATAAGGGCGGGGAAAAAGAATGGGGACATTAGGATTTGCATGAACAATGCGTAGGGTGTAGTGTCATGGGGAGGGCTATACAACACAGCGAAGAGTAGTGGTGATTCTACAGCATCTTGCTACACGCTGACGGACAGCGACTGTAACTGGGATTTGGCAAGGACTTGGTGATGGAGGTAGACTAGGAAACATATTTTTCTGCATGTAATTGTATACTAATGAGAAAAAAAAAAAATTTCAAAGTGCAGTAAGAGCATAGCTCTCAAATATCAGAATAAAAGTACAGGCTTTGACTGCTCCAATCAAAAGACACAGGGTTAGAAGTACTGATGAAAACTCAAGATCACCTATGGGCTCCCTTAATTGAGACTCACTTGAGATCCAAGGACACAGACAAACTACAAGCTGAAGGGGCGCGGACAGGTACCCTATACAAGTGAATCTGAGAAACAAAGAAACAAATGGATTCTGTTTGAGTCCCCAGAGACAGTCACTAGAAAATAGTCCTACCTAGCCACCGTGAATTCTTTTTGTTTGGTTTCAGCAGTGCCCAGGTATAGATTTAGTGGTACTGCAATGTCCTTCTCATTTTTTCTCACATCAACGAATGAATTGCTGTAATAATATGCATCTGGACTTTTGAAATCACTGGGATTTATGATGTTCACGATTGTAAAGAAGTAATCACCACATAAAGAGGGAAGTTTGAACACTGAACCAAACACGTCTCTCCACAACAAACAATTTGCTCCCAAATGCTAATGTCTAGAAATAGGTGTTCCTTTTTATTTGTCCCTCCTCCTATCAGTGGTGAACACGCCTATGTCCCTAAAACATGGTGGTGAGCAAAGCACCAAGTATACTTTTATGTCTACAACAGGCAGAGAGGAAGTATACCTGGGGTCTTCAGAGAGCACTTAGGCAATGAATGTAGCTAATTACTGTTAGCAAGCGAGAAGGAGGTATAAGAGGACAGAGGACAGAGATACGGTTTCACGTCCCTGCACCACCATTTACTGGTTTTGTAAGCACACGCGGCTGACTCGATCTGCAACTGTCTCAGTGAGCCCAGTGCTCTCCCTGCGGCCTAGTGACCTTGCAATGTTTTTGGAAGCATAATGTAGCGGAGTGACATAGGTGATGTTGTTAACTGTTCTGTACATAAGGATAGATGGGCAGACAGAAAGATGATTTATTCACAGATAGACAGATAGATAGATGACAGATGAGGGATAGACAGATGATACACATGATAGATGATAGGAAGCTAGATAGATGGATAGATATATAGAGAGAAGGACAGTGAGATAGAAGGATATATAGAAAGATAGATAGATATACAGACAGACAGAGCAATAAATAGATACAGATACATATCGATTGACACAAAGCTGTTGCTCATAACCAGGAGATGAATGGTGAGAGCACATAGCTAAACTACAAACAAAAAGGAAGAACGAAACCCTGTTCACAAAGTGCAGTAAGCAGCCATAAGAAGAAAACAAATCCTACCATTCGCAATGACGTGGATGGAGCTAGACGGTAGTATGTTCACAGAAATAGGTCGGGCGGCGAAAGACAAATATCAAATGATTTCACTCATGTGTGGAGTACAACAACAAAGAAAAACTGAAGGAAAACAACAGCAGCAGACTCACAGAACCCGAGAGTTGACTGAAAGTTGCCAAAGGGAAAAGGACTGGGCAGGGAGGTTCTGAAGGGAGGGATAAGTTTGGGGAGAAAGAATGGGGGCATTAGGATTAGCATGTATATTGCGTGGGGTGGGGAAGGCATGGGGAGTGCTGTACAACACAGAGAAGACTATTAGAGATTATATAGCATCTTACTACTCACTGATGGACAGCGCCTGAAGAGGATTTTCGGGGGGACTTGGTGAAGGGGGAGCATAGTAAACATAAGGTGCTTCACGTAATTGTAGACTAATGATAACAAAAACATTTTTTTAAGTGCAATAAGGGCACAGCACTGAATCATCAGAATAAAAGGTCAGGCTCTGAGTGCTGCAAACAAAAGACACAGGGTTAAAAGAACGGATGAAAACTCAAAAAACCTACGTGCTTCCTTACAGGAGACTCACTTGAGATCCAAGGACACAGACAAACTACAAGCTGAAGGTGTGGGGACAAGTACCCGACACGAGTGAAACTGAAAAACAAACAATCCAATAAATGGATTGTGTTTGAGCCCCCAGAGACAGTCAGTAGAAAATAGCCCTATCTGGCCACAGTGAATTCTTTTTGTTTGTTTACAGCAGGGCCCAGCCAGAGATTTAGTGGTGCAGCAACGTCCTTCCTGTTTTCTCTCACTTCAGCAACTGAGTTGCTGTAATAATGAGCATCTGCGCCTTTGAAATCGGTGGGTTTTATGATCTTCACGAATGTGAAGTAATAACCACCTAAAGAGGGAAGTTTGGACACTCAAATAAACATGTCACTCCACAATACACTCTTAGCTCCCAACTGCTCCTGTCTAGAAATTGGTGTTCCTTTTTATTTGACCCTCCGTCCTATCCGCAGTGATCACGCCGATGTCCTTCAAACATGGTGGTGATCAAAGCAACAAGTTTACTTTTCTGTTGACAACAGGCCCGGAGGAAGGATACTTGTGGTTTTCAGGGAGAACTTAGTCAATGAATGTGGCTAAATAAAGAGAGCAATTTAGAAGGAGATGAAAGAGGACAGAAGATAGAGACACGGGTATATCTCCCTGCACAACCATTTACTGGTTTTGTAGTACACGCGGCCGACACGACCTGAAAGTGTCTCGGTGAACCCAGTGCTCTCCCTACAGAATAGTTACCTTGCAGGATTTTTGGAAGCATAATGTAGGAAAGTGATATAGGGTATATGGTTAAATGTTCTGTACTCAAGGACAGATGGGCAGACAAAAAGATGATTGATTGATAAATAGATAGACAGATAGATAGACAGATATAGGTACATATCGATTAACACAAAGCTACTGCTCATAACCAGGAGAGCAATGGAGAAAGCACATAGCGATAGTACAAACAAAAAAGAAGAATGAAATCCAGTTTAAAAAGTGCAGTAAGCAGCCAAAAGAAGAAAACAAATCCTATCATTTGCAATAACGTGGATGGAGCTAGAGGGTATTATGCTCAGTCAATTAGGCCAGTCGGAGAAATACAAGTACCAAATGATTTCACTCATGTGTGGAGTACGACAACAAAGAAAAAGTGAAGGAAAAACAGCAGCAGACACACAGTACCCAAGAGAGGACTAACCGTTACCAAAGAGAAATGGACTTGGTAGGGTTTGTGGGAAGGGAGTGATAAGGGCGGGGAAAAAGAATGGGGACATTAGGATTTGCATGAACAATGTGTAGGGTGTAGTGTCATGGGGAGGGCTATACAACACAGCGAAGAGAAGTGGTGATTCTACAGCATCTTGCTACACGCTGACGGACAGCGACTGTAACTGGGATTTGGCAAGGACTTGGTGATGGAGGTAGACTAGGAAACATATTGTTCTGCATGTAATTGTATACTAATGAGAACAAAAAAAAATTTCAAAGTGCAGTAAGAGCATAGCTCTCAAATATCAGAATAAAAGTACAGGCTTTGACTGCTCCAATCAAAAGACACAGGGTTAGAAGTACTGATGAAAACTCAAGATCACCTATGTGCTCCCTTAATGGAGACTCACTTGAGATCCAAGGACACAGACAAACTACAAGCTGAAGGGGCGCGGACAGGTACCCTATACAAGTGAATCTGAGAAACAAAGAAACAAATGGATTCTGTTTGAGTCCCCAGAGACAGTCACTAGAAAATAGTCCTACCTAGCCACCGTGAATTCTTTTTGTTTGGTTTCAGCAGTGCCCAGGTATAGATTTAGTGGTACTGCAATGTACTTCTCATTTTTTCTCACATCAACGAATGAATTGCTGTAATAATATGCATCTGGACTTTTGAAATCACTGGGTTTTATGATGTTCACGATTGTAAAGAAGTAATCACCACATAAAGAGGGAAGTTTGAACACTGAACCAAACACGTCTCTCCACAACAAACAATTTGCTCCCAAATGCTCATGTCTAGAAACAGGTGTTCCTTTTTATTTGTCCCTCCTCCTATCAGTGGTGAACACGCCTATGTCCCTAAAACATGGTGGTGAGTAAAGCACCAAGTATACTTTTATGTCTACAACAGGCAGAGAGGAAGTATACCTGGGGTCTTCAGAGAGCACTTAGGCAATGAATGTAGCTAATTACTGTTAGCAAGCGAGAAGGAGGTATAAGAGGACAGAGGACAGAGATACGTTTTCACGTCCCTGCACCACCATTTACTGCTTTTGTAAGCACACGCGGCTGACTCGATCTGCAACTGTCTCAGTGAGCCCAGTGCTCTCCCTGCGGCCTAGTGACCTTGCAATGTTTTTGGAAGCATAATGTAGCGGAGTGACATAGGTGATGTTGTTAACTGTTCTGTACATAAGGATAGATGGGCAGACAGAGAGATGATATATTCATAGATAGATAGTTAGATGACAGATGAGGGATAGACAGATGATACACATGATAGATGATAGGAAGCTAGATAGATGGATAGATATATAGAGAGAAGGACAGTGAGATAGAAGGATATATAGAAAGATAGATAGATATACAGACAGACAGAGCAATAAATAGATACAGATACATATCGATTGACACAAAGCTGTTGCTCATAACCAGGAGATGAATGGTGAGAGCACATAGCTAAACTACAAACAAAAAGGAAGAACGAAACCCTGTTCACAAAGTGCAGTAAGCAGCCATAAGAAGAAAACAAATCCTACCATTCGCAATGACGTGGATGGAGCTAGACGGTAGTATGTTCACAGAAATAGGTCGGGCGGCGAAAGACAAATATCAAATGATTTCACTCATGTGTGGAGTACAACAACAAAGAAAAACTGAAGGAAAACAACAGCAGCAGACTCACAGAACCCGAGAGTTGACTGAAAGTTGCCAAAGGGAAAAGGACTGGGCAGGGAGGTTCTGAAGGGAGGGATAAGTTTGGGGAGAAAGAATGGGGGCATTAGGATTAGCATGTATATTGCGTGGGGTGGGGAAGGCATGGGGAGTGCTGTACAACACAGAGAAGACTATTAGAGATTATATAGCATCTTACTACTCACTGATGGACAGCGCCTGAAGAGGATTTTCGGGGGGACTTGGTGAAGGGGGAGCATAGTAAACATAAGGTGCTTCACGTAATTGTAGACTAATGATAACAAAAACATTTTTTTAAGTGCAATAAGGGCACAGCACTGAATCATCAGAATAAAAGGTCAGGCTCTGAGTGCTGCAAACAAAAGACACAGGGTTAAAAGAACGGATGAAAACTCAAAAAACCTACGTGCTTCCTTACAGGAGACTCACTTGAGATCCAAGGACACAGACAAACTACAAGCTGAAGGTGTGGGGACAAGTACCCGACACGAGTGAAACTGAAAAACAAACAATCCAATAAATGGATTGTGTTTGAGCCCCCAGAGACAGTCAGTAGAAAATAGCCCTATCTGGCCACAGTGAATTCTTTTTGTTTGTTTACAGCAGGGCCCAGCCAGAGATTTAGTGGTGCAGCAACGTCCTTCCTGTTTTCTCTCACTTCAGCAACAGAGTTGCTGTAATAATGAGCATCTGTGCCTTTGAAATCGGTGGGTTTTATGATCTTCACGAATGTGAAGTAATAACCACCTAAAGAGGGAAGTTTGGACACTCAAATAAACATGTCACTCCACAATACACTCTTAGCTCCCAACTGCTCCTGTCTAGAAATTGGTGTTCCTTTTTATTTGACCCTCCGTCCTATCCGCAGTGATCACGCCGATGTCCTTCAAACATGGTGGTGATCAAAGCAACAAGTTTACTTTTCTGTTGACAACAGGCCCGGAGGAAGGATACTTGTGGTTTTCAGGGAGAACTTAGTCAATGAATGTGGCTAAATAAAGAGAGCAATTTAGAAGGAGATGAAAGAGGACAGAAGATAGAGACACGGGTATATCTCCCTGCACAACCATTTACTGGTTTTGTAGTACACGCGGCCGACACGACCTGAAAGTGTCTCGGTGAACCCAGTGCTCTCCCTACAGAATAGTTACCTTGCAGGATTTTTGGAAGCATAATGTAGGAAAGTGATATAGGGTATATGGTTAAATGTTCTGTACTCAAGGACAGATGGGCAGACAAAAAGATGATTGATTGATAAATAGATAGACAGATAGATAGACAGATATAGGTACATATCGATTAACACAAAGCTACTGCTCATAACCAGGAGAGCAATGGAGAAAGCACATAGCGATAGTACAAACAAAAAAGAAGAATGAAATCCAGTTTAAAAAGTGCAGTAAGCAGCCAAAAGAAGAAAACAAATCCTATCATTTGCAATAACGTGGATGGAGCTAGAGGGTATTATGCTCAGTCAATTAGGCCAGTCGGAGAAATACAAGTACCAAATGATTTCACTCATGTGTGGAGTACGACAACAAAGAAAAAGTGAAGGAAAAACAGCAGCAGACACACAGTACCCAAGAGAGGACTAACCGTTACCAAAGAGAAATGGACTTGGTAGGGTTTGTGGGAAGGGAGTGATAAGGGCGGGGAAAAAGAATGGGGACATTAGGATTTGCATGAACAATGTGTAGGGTGTAGTGTCATGGGGAGGGCTATACAACACAGCGAAGAGAAGTGGTGATTCTACAGCATCTTGCTACACGCTGACGGACAGCGACTGTAACTGGGATTTGGCAAGGACTTGGTGATGGAGGTAGACTAGGAAACATATTGTTCTGCATGTAATTGTATACTAATGAGAACAAAAAAAAATTTCAAAGTGCAGTAAGAGCATAGCTCTCAAATATCAGAATAAAAGTACAGGCTTTGACTGCTCCAATCAAAAGACACAGGGTTAGAAGTACTGATGAAAACTCAAGATCACCTATGTGCTCCCTTAATGGAGACTCACTTGAGATCCAAGGACACAGACAAACTACAAGCTGAAGGGGCGCGGACAGGTACCCTATACAAGTGAATCTGAGAAACAAAGAAACAAATGGATTCTGTTTGAGTCCCCAGAGACAGTCACTAGAAAATAGTCCTACCTAGCCACCGTGAATTCTTTTTGTTTGGTTTCAGCAGTGCCCAGGTATAGATTTAGTGGTACTGCAATGTACTTCTCATTTTTTCTCACATCAACGAATGAATTGCTGTAATAATATGCATCTGGACTTTTGAAATCACTGGGTTTTATGATGTTCACGATTGTAAAGAAGTAATCACCACATAAAGAGGGAAGTTTGAACACTGAACCAAACACGTCTCTCCACAACAAACAATTTGCTCCCAAATGCTCATGTCTAGAAACAGGTGTTCCTTTTTATTTGTCCCTCCTCCTATCAGTGGTGAACACGCCTATGTCCCTAAAACATGGTGGTGAGTAAAGCACCAAGTATACTTTTATGTCTACAACAGGCAGAGAGGAAGTATACCTGGGGTCTTCAGAGAGCACTTAGGCAATGAATGTAGCTAATTACTGTTAGCAAGCGAGAAGGAGGTATAAGAGGACAGAGGACAGAGATACGTTTTCACGTCCCTGCACCACCATTTACTGCTTTTGTAAGCACACGCGGCTGACTCGATCTGCAACTGTCTCAGTGAGCCCAGTGCTCTCCCTGCGGCCTAGTGACCTTGCAATGTTTTTGGAAGCATAATGTAGCGGAGTGACATAGGTGATGTTGTTAACTGTTCTGTACATAAGGATAGATGGGCAGACAGAGAGATGATATATTCATAGATAGACAGATAGTTAGATGACAGATGAGGGATAGACAGATGATACACATGATAGATGATAGGAAGCTAGATAGATGGATAGATATATAGAGAGAAGGACAGTGAGATAGAAGGATATATAGAAAGATAGATAGATATACAGACAGACAGAGCAATAAATAGATACAGATACATATCGATTGACACAAAGCTGTTGCTCATAACCAGGAGATGAATGGTGAGAGCACATAGCTAAACTACAAACAAAAAGGAAGAACGAAACCCTGTTCACAAAGTGCAGTAAGCAGCCATAAAAAGAAAACAAATCCTACCATTTGCAATGACGTGGATGGAGCTAGACGGTAGTATGTTCACAGAAATAGGTCGGGCGGCGAAAGACAAGTATCAAATGATTTCACTCATGTGTGGAGTACAACAACAAAGAAAAACTGAAGGAAAACAACAGCAGCAGACTCACAGAACCCGAGAGTTGACTGAAAGTTGCCAAAGGGAAAAGGACTGGGCAGGGAGGTTCTGAAGGGAGGGATAAGTTTGGGGAGAAAGAATGGGGGCATTAGGATTAGCATGTATATTGCGTGGGGTGGGGAAGGCATGGGGAGTGCTGTACAACACAGAGAAGACTATTAGAGATTATATAGCATCTTACTACTCACTGATGGACAGCGACTGAAGAGGATTTTCGGGGGGACTTGGTGAAGGGGAAGCATAGTAAACATAAAGTGCTTCACGTAATTGTAGACTAATGATAACAAAAACATTTTTTTAAGTGCAATAAGGGCACAGCACTGAATCATCAGAATAAAAGGTCAGGCTCTGAGTGCTGCAAACAAAAGACACAGGGTTAAAAGAACGGATGAAAACTCAAAAAACCTACGTGCTTCCTTACAGGAGACTCACTTGAGATCCAAGGACACCGACAAACTACAAGCTGAAGGTGTGGGGACAAGTACCCGACACGAGTGAAACTGAAAAACAAACAATCCAATAAATGGATTGTGTTTGAGCCCCCAGAGACAGTCAGTAGAAAATAGCCCTATCTGGCCACAGTGAATTCTTTTCGTTTGTTTTCAGCAGGGCCCAGCCAGAGATTAAGTGGTGCAGCAACGTCCTTCCTGTTTTCTCTCACTTCAGCAACAGAGTTGCTGTAATAATGAGCATCTGTGCCTTTGAAATCGGTGGGTTTTATGATCTTCACGAATGTGAAGTAATAACCACCTAAAGAGGGAAGTTTGGACACTCAAATAAACATGTCACTCCACAATACACTCTTAGCTCCCAACTGCTCCTGTCTAGAAATTGGTGTTCCTTTTTATTTGACCCTCCGTCCTATCCGCAGTGATCACGCCGATGTCCTTCAAACATGGTGTTGATCAAAGCAACAAGTTTACTTTTCTGTTGACAACAGGCCCGGAGGAAGGATACTTGTGGTTTTCACAGAGAACTTAGTCAATGAATGTGGCTAAATAAAGAGAGCAATTTAGAAGGAGATGAAAGAGGACAGAAGATAGAGACACGGGTATATCTCCCTGCACAACCATTTACTGGTTTTGTAGTACACGCGGCCGACACGACCTGAAAGTGTCTCGGTGAACCCAGTGCTCTCCCTACAGAATAGTTACCTTGCAGGATTTTTGGAAGCATAATGTAGGAAAGTGATATAGGGTATATGGTTAAATGTTCTGTACTCAAGGACAGATGGACAGACAAAAAGATGATTGATTGATTGATAAATAGATAGACAGATAGATAGACAGATATAGGTACATATCGATTAACACAAAGCTACTGCTCATAACCAGGAGAGCAATGGAGAAAGCACATAGCGATAGTACAAACAAAAAAGAAGAATGAAATCCAGTTTAAAAAGTGCAGTAAGCAGCCAAAAGAAGAAAACAAATCCTATCATTTGCAATAACGTGGATGGAGCTAGAGGGTATTATGCTCAGTCAATTAGGCCAGTCGGAGAAATACAAGTACCAAATGATTTCACTCATGTGTGGAGTACGACAACAAAGAAAAAGTGAAGGAAAAACAGCAGCAGACACACAGTACCCAAGAGAGGACTAACCGTTACCAAAGAGAAATGGACTTGGTAGGGTTTGTGGGAAGGGAGTGGTAAGGGCGGGGAAAAAGAATGGGGACATTAGGATTTGCATGAACAATGTGTAGGGTGTAGTGTCATGGGGAGGGCTAAACAACACAGCGAAGAGAAGTGGTGATTCTACAGCATCTTGCTACACGCTGACGGACAGCGACTGTAACTGGGATTTGGCAAGGACTTGGTGATGGAGGTAGACTAGGAAACATATTGTTCTGCATGTAATTGTATACTAATGAGAACAAAAAAAAATTTCAAAGTGCAGTAAGAGCATAGCTCTCAAATATCAGAATAAAAGTACAGGCTTTGACTGCTCCAATCAAAAGACACAGGGTTACAAGTACTGATGAAAACTCAAGATCACCTATGTGCTCCCTTAATGGAGACTCACTTGAGATCCAAGGACACAGACAAACTACAAGCTGAAGGGGCTCGGACAGGTTCCCTATACAAGTGAATCTGAGAAACAAAGAAACAAATGGATCCTGTTTGAGTCCCCAGAGACACTCAGTAGAAAACAGTCCTACCTAGCCACCGTGAATTCTTTTTGTTTGGTTTCAGCAGTGCCCAGGTATAGATTTAGTGGTACTGCAATGTACTTCTCATTTTTTCTCACATCAACGAATGAATTGCTGTAATAATATGCATCTGGACTTTTGAAATCACTGGGTTTTATGATGTTCACGATTGTAAAGAAGTAAACACCACATAAAGAGGGAAGTTTGAACACTGAACCAAACACGTCTCTCCACAACAAAAAATTTGCTCCCAAATGCTCATGTCTAGAAACAGGTGTTCCTTTTTATTTGTCCCTCCTCCTATCAGTGGTGAACATGCCTATGTCCCTAAAACATTGTGGTGAGTAAAGCACCAAGTATACTTTTATGTCTACAACAGGCAGAGAGGAAGTATACCTGGGGTCTTCAGAGAGCACTTAGGCAATGAATGTAGCTAATTACTGTTAGCAAGCGAGAAGGAGGTATAAGACGACAGAGGACAGAGATACGTTTTCACGTCCCTGCACCACCATTTACTGCTTTTGTAAGCACACGCGGCTGACTCGATCTGCAACTGTCTCAGTGAGCCCAGTGCTCTCCCTGCGGCCTAGTGACCTTGCAATGTTTTTGGAAGCATAATGTAGCGGAGTGACATAGGTGATGTTGTTAACTGTTCTGTACATAAGGATAGATGGGCAGACAGAAAGATGATTTATTCATAGATAGACAGATAGTTAGATGACAGATGAGGGATAGACAGATGATACACATGATAGATGATAGGAAGCTAGATAGATGGATAGATATATAGAGAGAAGGACAGTGAGATAGAAGGATATATAGAAAGATAGATAGATATACAGACAGACAGAGCAATAAATAGATACAGATACATATCGATTGACACAAAGCTGTTGCTCATAACCAGGAGATGAATGGTGAGAGCACATAGCTAAACTACAAAAAAAAAGGAAGAAAGAAACCCTGTTTATAAAGTGCAGTAAGCAGCCATAAGAAGAAAACAAATCCTACCATTTGCAATGACGTGGATGGAGCTAGACGGTAGTATGTTCACAGAAATAGGTCGGGCGGCGAAAGACAAGTATCAAATGATTTCACTCATGTGTGGAGTACAACAACAAAGAAAAACTGAAGGAAAACAACAGCAGCAGACTCACAGAACCCGAGAGTTGACTGAAAGTTGCCAAAGGGAAAAGGACTGGGCAGGGAGGTTCTGAAGGGAGGGATAAGTTTGGGGAGAAAGAATGGGGGCATTAGGATTAGCATGTATATTGCGTGGGGTGGGGAAGGCATGGGGAGTGCTGTACAACACAGAGAAGACTATTAGAGATTATATAGCATCTTACTACTCACTGATGGACAGCGACTGAAGAGGATTTTCGGGGGGATTTGGTGAAGGGGGAGCATAGTAAACATAAGGTGCTTCACGTAATTGTAGACTAATGATAACAAAAACATTTTTTTAAGTGCAATAAGGGCACAGCACTGAATCATCAGAATAAAAGGTCAGGCTCTGAGTGCTGCAAACAAAAGACACAGGGTTAAAAGAACGGATGAAAACTCAAAAAACCTACGTGCTTCCTTACAGGAGACTCACTTGAGATCCAAGGACACCGACAAACTACAAGCTGAAGGTGTGGGGACAAGTACCCGACACGAGTGAAACTGAAAAACAAACAATCCTATAAATGGATTGTGTTTGAGCCCCCAGAGACAGTCAGTAGAAAATAGCCCTATCTGGCCACAGTGAATTCTTTTTGTTTGTTTTCAGCAGGGCTCAGCCAGAGATTAAGTGGTGCAGCAACGTCCTTCCTGTTTTCTCTCACTTCAGCAACTGAGTTGCTGTAATCATGAGCATCTGTGCCTTTGAAATCGGTGGGTTTTATGATCTTCACGAATGTGAAGTAATAACCACCTAAAGAGGGAAGTTTGGACACTCAAATAAACACGTCACTCCACAATACACTCTTAGCTCCCAACTGCTCCTGTCTAGAAATTGGTGTTCCTTTTTATTTGACCCTCCGTCCTATCCGCAGTGATCACGCCGATGTCCTTCAAACATGGTGGTGATCAAAGCAACAAGTTTACTTTTCTGTTGACAATAGTCCCGGAGGAAGGATACTTGTGGTTTTCAGGGAGAACTTAGTCAATGAATGTGGCTAAATAAAGAGAGCAATTTAGAAGGAGATGAAAGAGGACAGAATATAGAGACCCGGGTATATCTCCCTGCACAACCATTTACTGGTTTTGTAGTACACGCGGCCGACACGACCTGAAAGTGTCTCGGTGAACCCAGTGCTCTCCCTACAGAATAGTTACCTTGCAGGATTTTTGGAAGCATAATGTAGGAAAGTGATATAGGGTATATGGTTAAATGTTCTGTACTCAAGGACAGATGGGCAGACAAAAAGATGATTGATTGATTGATAAATAGATAGACAGATAGATAGACAGATATAGGTACATATCGATTAACACAAAGCTACTGCTCATAACCAGGAGAGCAATGGAGAAAGCACATAGCGATAGTACAAACAAAAAAGAAGAATGAAATCCAGTTTAAAAAGTGCAGTAAGCAGCCAAAAGAAGAAAACAAATCCTATCATTTGCAATAACGTGGATGGAGCTAGAGGGTATTATGCTCAGTCAATTAGGCCAGTCGGAGAAATACAAGTACCAAATGATTTCACTCATGTGTGGAGTACGACAACAAAGAAAAAGTGAAGGAAAAACAGCAGCAGACACACAGTACCCAAGAGAGGACTAACCGTTACCAAAGAGAAATGCACTTGGTAGGGTTTGTGGGAAGGGAGTGATAAGGGCGGGGAAAAAGAATGGGGACATTAGGATTTGCATGAACAATGTGTAGGGTGTAGTGTCATGGGGAGGGCTATACAACACAGCGAAGAGAAGTGGTGATTCTACAGCATCTTGCTACACGCTGACGGACAGCGACTGTAACTGGGACTTGGCAAGGACTTGGTGATGGAGGTAGACTAGGAAACATATTGTTCTGCATGTAACTGTATACTAATGAGAACAAAAAAAAATTTCAAAGTGCAGTAAGAGCATAGCTCTCAAATATCAGAATAAAAGTACAGGCTTTGACTGCTCCAATCAAAAGACACAGGGTTAGAAGTACTGATGAAAACTCAAGATCACCTATGTGCTCCCTTAATGGAGACTCACTTGAGATCCAAGGACACAGACAAACTACAAGCTGAAGGGGCGCGGACAGGTACCCTATACAAGTGAATCTGAGAAACAAAGAAACAAATGGATTCTGTTTGAGTCCCCAGAGACAGTCACTAGAAAATAGACCTACCTAGCCACCGTGAATTTTTTTTGTTTGGTTTCAGCAGTGCCCAGGTATAGATTTAGTGGTACTGCAATGTCCTTCTCATTTTTTCTCACATCAACGAATGAATTGCTGTAATAATATGCATCTGGACTTTTGAAATCACTGGGTTTTATGATGTTCACGATTGTAAAGAAGTAATCACCACATAAAGAGGGAAGTTTGAACACTGAACCAAACACGTCTCTCCACAACAAACAATTTGCTCCCAAATGCTCATGTCTAGAAACAGGTGTTCCTTTTTATTTGTCCCTCCTCCTATCAGTGGTGAACACGCCTATGTCCCTAAAACATGGTGGTGAGTAAAGCACCAAGTATACTTTTATGTCTACAACAGGCAGAGAGGAAGTATACTTGGGGTCTTCAGAGAGCACTTAGGCAATGAATGTAGCTAATTACTGTTAGCAAGCGAGAAGGAGGTATAAGAGGACAGAGGACAGAGATACGGTTTCACGTCCCTGCACCACCATTTACTGGTTTTGTAAGCACACGCGGCTGACTCGATCTGCAACTGTCTCAGTGAGCCCAGTGCTCTCCCTGCGGCCTAGTGACCTTGCAATGTTTTTGGAAGCATAATGTAGCGAAGTGACATAGGTGATGTTGTTAACTGTTCTGTACATAAGGCTAGATGGGCAGACAGAGAGATGATTTATTCATAGATACACAGATAGATGACAGATGAGAGATAGACAGATGATACACATGATAGATGATAGGAAGCTAGGTAGATGGATAGATATATAGAGAGAAGGACAGTGAGATAGAAGGATATATAGAAAGATAGATAGATATACAGACAGACAGAGCAATAAATAGATACAGATACATATCGATTGACACAAAGCTGTTGCTCATAACCAGGAGATGAATGGTGAGAGCACATAGCTAAACTACAAACAAAAAGGAAGAACGAAACCCTGTTCACAAAGTGCAGTAAGCAGCCATAAGAAGAAAACAAATCCTACCATTTGCAATGACGTGGATGGAGCTAGACGGTAGTATGTTCACAGAAATAGGTCGGGCGGCGAAAGACAAGTATCAAATGATTTCACTCATGTGTGGAGTACAACAACAAAGAAAAACTGAAGGAAAACAACAGCAGCAGACTCACAGAACCCGAGAGTTGACTGAAAGTTGCCAAAGGGAAAAGGACTGGGCAGGGAGGTTCTGAAGGGAGGGATAAGTTTGGGGAGAAAGAATGGGGGCATTAGGATTAGCATGTATATTGCGTGGGGTGGGGAAGGCATGGGGAGTGCTGTACAACACAGAGAAGACTATTAGAGATTATATAGCATCTTACTACTCACTGATGGACAGCGATTGAAGAGAATTTTCGGGGGGATTTGGTGAAGGGGGAGCATAGTAAACATAAGGTGCTTCACGTAATTGTAGACTAATGATAACAAAAACATTTCTTTAAGTGCAATAAGGGCACAGCACTGAATCATCAGAATAAAAGGTCAGGCTCTGAGTGCTGCAAACAAAAGACACAGGGTTAAAAGAACGGATGAAAACTCAAAAAACCTACGTGCTTCCTTACAGGAGACTCACTTGAGATCCAAGGACACCGACAAACTACAAGCTGAAGGTGTGGGGACAAGTACCCGACACGAGTGAAACTGAAAAACAAACAATCCAATAAATGGACTGTGTTTGAGCCCCCAGAGACAGTCAGTAGAAAATAGCCCTATCTGGCCACAGTGAATTCTTTTTGTTTGTTTTCAGCAGGGCCCAGCCATAGATTTAGTGGTGCAGCAACGTCCTTCCTGTTTTCTCTCACTTCAGCAACTGAGTTGCTGTAATCATGAGCATCTGTGCCTTTGAAATCGGTGGGTTTTATGATCTTCACGAATGTGAAGTAATAACCACCTAAAGAGGGAAGTTTGGACACTCAAATAAACATGTCACTCCACAATACACTCTTAGCTCCCAACTGCTCCTGTCTAGAAATTGGTGTTCCTTTTTATTTGACCCTCCGTCCTATTCGCAGTGATCATGCCGATGTCCTTCAAACATGGTGGTGATCAAAGCAACAAGTTTACTTTTCTGTTGACAACAGGCCCGGAGGAAGGATACTTGTGGTTTTCAGGGAGAACTTAGTCAATGAATGTGGCTAAATAAAGAGAGCAATTTAGAAGGAGATGAAAGAGGACAGAAGATAGAGACACGGGTATATCTCCCTGCACAACCATTTACTGGTTTTGTAGTACACGCGGCCGACACGACCTGAAAGTGTCTCGGTGAACACAGTGCTCTCCCTACAGAATAGTTACCTTGCAGGATTTTTGGAAGCATAATGTAGGAAAGTGATATAGGGTATATGGTTAAATGTTCTGTACTCAAGGACAGATGGACAGACAAAAAGATGATTGATTGATTGATAAATAGATAGACAGATAGATAGACAGATATAGGTACATATCGATTAACACAAAGCTACTGCTCATAACCAGGAGAGCAATGGAGAAAGCACATAGCGATAGTACAAACAAAAAAGAAGAATGAAATCCAGTTTAAAAAGTGCAGTAAGCAGCCAAAAGAAGAAAAGAAATCCTATCATTTGCAATAACATGGATGGAGCTAGAGGGTATTATGCTCAGTCAATTAGGCCAGTCGGAGAAATACAAGTACCAAATGATTTCACTCATGTGTGGAGTACGACAACAAAGAAAAAGTGAAGGAAAAACAGCAGCAGACACACAGTACCCAAGAGAGGACTAACCGTTACCAAAGAGAAATGCACTTGGTAGGGTTTGTGGGAAGGGAGTGATAAGGGCGGGGAAAAAGAATGGGGACATTAGGATTTGCATGAACAATGTGTAGGGTGTACTGTCATGGGGAGGGCTATACAACACAGCGAAGAGAAGTGGTGATTCTACAGCATCTTACTACACACTGACGGACAGCGACTGTAACTGGGATTTGGCAAGGACTTGGTGATGGAGGTAGACTAGTAAACATATTGTTCTGCATGTAATTGTATATTAATGAGAACAAAAAAAAATTTCAAAGTGCAGTAAGAGCGTAGCTCTCAAATATCAGAATAAAAGTACAGGCTTTGACTGCTCCAATCAAAAGGCACAGTGTTAGAAGTACTGATGAAAACTCAAGATCATCTATGTGCTCCCTTAATGGAGACTCACTTGAGATCCAAGGACACAGACAAACTACAAGCTGAAGGGTCGCGGACAGGTACCCTATACAAGTGAATCTGAGAAACAAAGAAACAAATGGATTCTGTTTGAGTCCCCAGAGACAGTCACTAGAAAATAGACCTACCTAGCCACCGTGAATTTTTTTGTTTGGTTTCAGCAGTGCCCAGGTATAGATTTAGTGGTACTGCAATGTCCTTCTCATTTTTTCTCACATCAATGAATGAATTGCTGTAATAATATACATCTGGACTTTTGAAATCACTGGGTTTTATGATGTTCACGATTGTGAAGAAGTAATCACCACATAAAGAGGGAAGTTTGAACACTGAACCAAACACGTCTCTCCACAACAAACAATTTGCTCCCAAATGCTCCTGTCTAGAAATAGGTGTTCCTTTTTATTTGCCCTCCTCCTATCAGTGGTGAACACGCCTATGTCCCTAAAACATGGTGGTGAGTAAATCACCAAGTATACTTTTATGTCTACAACAGGCAGAGAGGAAGTATACCTGGGTCTTCAGAGAGCACTTAGGCAATGTATGTAGCTAAATACTGTTAGCAAGCGAGAAGGAGGTATAAGAGGACAGAGGAAAGAGATAAGGTTTCAAGTCCCTGCACCCCCATTTACTGGATTTGTAAGCACACGCGGCTGACTCGTTCTGCAACTGTCTCAGTGAGCCCAGTGCTCTCCCTGCGGCCTAGTGACCTTGCAATGTTTTTGGAAGCATAATGTTGCGGAGTGACATAGGTGATGTTGTTAACTGTTCTGTACATAAGGATAGATTGGCAGACAGAAAGATGATTTATTCACAGATAGACAGATAGATAGATGACAGATGAGGGATAGACAGATGATACACATGATAGATGATAGGAAGCTAGGTAGATGGATAGATATATAGAGAGAAGGACAGTGAGATAGAAGGATATATAGAAAGATAGATAGATATACAGACAGACAGAGCAATAAATAGATACAGATACATATCGATTGACACACAGCTGTTGCTCATAACCAGGAGATGAATGGTGAGAGCACAAAGCTAAACTACAAACAAAAAGGAAGAACGAAACCCTGTTCACAAAGTGCAGTAAGCAGCCATAAGAAGAAAACAAATCCTACCATTTGCAATGACGTGGATGGAGCTAGACAGTAGTATGTTCACAGAAATAGGTCGGGCGGCGAAAGACAAGTATCAAATGATTTCACTCATGTGTGGAGTACAACAACAAAGAAAAACTGAAGGAAAACAACAGCAGCAGACTCACAGAACCCGAGAGTTGACTGAAAGTTGCCAAAGGGAAAAGGACTGGGCAGGGAGGTTCTGAAGGGAGGGATAAGTTTGGGGAGAAAGAATGGGGGCATTAGGATTAGCATGTATATTGCGTGGGGTGGGGAAGGCATGGGGAGTGCTGTACAACACAGAGAAGACTATTAGAGATTATATAGCATCTTACTACTCACTGATGGACAGCGACTGAAGAGGATTTTCGTGGGGACTTGGTGAAGGGGGAGCATAGTAAACATAAGGTGCTTCACGTCATTGTAGACTAATGATAACAAAAAAATTTTTTTAAGTGCAAAAAGGGCACAGCACTGAATCATCAGAATAAAAGGTCAGGCTCTGAGTGCTGCAAACAAAAGACACAGGGTTAAAAGAACGGATGAAAACTCAAAAAACCTACGTGCTTCCTTACAGGAGACTCACTTGAGATCCAAGGACACCGACAAACTACAAGCTGAAGGTGTGGGGACAAGTACCCGACACGAGTGAAACTGAAAAACAAACAATCCAATAAATGGATTGTGTTTGAGCCCCCAGAGACAGTCAGTAGAAAATAGCCCTATCTGGCCACAGTGAATTCTTTCTGTTTGTTTTCAGCAGGGCCCAGCCATAGATTTAGTGGTGCAGCAACGTCCTTCCTGTTTTCTCTCACTTCAGCAACTGAGTTGCTGTAATAATGAGCATCTGTGCCTTTGAAATCGGTGGGTTTTATGATCTTCACGAATGTGAAGTAATAACCACCTAAAGAGGGAAGTTTGGACACTCAAATAAACATGTCACTCCACAATACACTCTTAGCTCCCAACTGCTCCTGTCTAGAAATTGTTGTTCCTTTTTATTTGACCCTCCGTCCTATCCGCAGAGATCACGCCGATGTCCTTCAAACATGGTGGTGATCAAAGCAACAAGTTTACTTTTCTGTTGACAACAGGCCCGGAGGAAGGATACTTGTGGTTTTCAGGGAGAACTTAGTCAATGAATGTGGCTAAATAAAGAGAGCAATTTAGAAGGAGATGAAAGAGGACAGAAGATAGAGACACGGGTATATCTCCCTGCACAACCATTTACTGGTTTTGTAGTACACGCGGCCGACACGACCTGAAAGTGTCTCGGTGAACCCAGTGCTCTCCCTACAGAATAGTTACCTTGCAGGATTTTTGGAAGCATAATGTAGGAAAGTTATATAGGGTATATGGTTAAATGTTCTGTACTCAAGGACAGATGGGCAGACAAAAAGATGATTGATTGATTGAAAAATAGATAGACAGATAGATAGACAGATATAGGTACATATCGATTAACACAAAGCTACTGCTCATAACCAGGAGAGCAATGGAGAAAGCACAAAGCGATAGTAGAAACAAAAAAGAAGAATGAAATCCAGTTTAAAAAGTGCAGTAAGCAGCCAAAAGAAGAAAACAAATCCTATCATTTGCAATAACGTGGATGGAGCTAGAGGGTATTATGCTCAGTCAATTAGGCCAGTCGGAGAAATACAAGTACCAAATGATTTCACTCATGTGTGGAGTACGACAACAAAGAAAAAGTGAAGGAAAAACAGCAGCAGACACACAGTACCCAAGAGAGGACTAACCGTTACCAAAGAGAAATGGACTTGGTAGGGTTTGTGGGAAGGGAGTGATAAGGGCGGGGAAAAAGAATGGGGACATTAGGATTTGCATGAACAATGTGTAGGGTGTAGTGTCATGGGGAGGGCTATACAACACAGCGAAGAGAAGTGGTGATTCTACAGCATCTTGCTACACGCTGACGGACAGCGACTGTAACTGGGACTTGGCAAGGACTTGGTGATGGAGGTAGACTAGGAAACATATTGTTCTGCATGTAACTGTATACTAATGAGAACAAAAAAAAATTTCAAAGTGCAGTAAGAGCATAGCTCTCAAATATCAGAATAAAAGTACAGGCTTTGACTGCTCCAATCAAAAGACACAGGGTTAGAAGTACTGATGAAAACTCAAGATCACCTATGTGCTCCCTTAATGGAGACTCACTTGAGATCCAAGGACACAGACAAACTACAAGCTGAAGGGGCGCGGACAGGTACCCTATACAAGTGAATCTGAGAAACAAAGAAACAAATGGATTCTGTTTGAGTCCCCAGAGACAGTCACTAGAAAATAGACCTACCTAGCCACCGTGAATTTTTTTTGTTTGGTTTCAGCAGTGCCCAGGTATAGATTTAGTGGTACTGCAATGTCCTTCTCATTTTTTCTCACATCAACGAATGAATTGCTGTAATAATATGCATCTGGACTTTTGAAATCACTGGGTTTTATGATGTTCACGATTGTAAAGAAGTAATCACCACATAAAGAGGGAAGTTTGAACACTGAACCGAACACGTCTCTCCACAACAAACAATTTGCTCCCAAATGCTCATGTCTAGAAACAGGTGTTCCTTTTTATTTGTCCCTCCTCCTATCAGTGGTGAACACGCCTATGTCCCTAAAACATGGTGGTGAGTAAAGCACCAAGTATACTTTTATGTCTACAACAGGCAGAGAGGAATTATACCTGGGGTCTTCAGAGAGCACTTAGGCAATGAATGTAGCTAATTACTGTTAGCAAGCGAGAAGGAGGTATAAGAGGACAGAGGACAGAGATACGGTTTCACGTCCCTGCACCACCATTTACTGGTTTTGTAAGCACACGCGGCTGACTCGATCTGCAACTGTCTCAGTGAGCCCAGTGCTCTCCCTGCGGCCTAGTGACCTTGCAATGTTTTTGGAAGCATAATGTAGCGGAGTGACATAGGTGATGTTGTTAACTGTTCTGTACATAAGGCTAGATGGGCAGACAGAGAGATGATTTATTCATAGACACACAGATAGATGACAGATGAGAGATAGACAGATGATACACATGATAGATGATAGGAAGCTAGGTAGATGGATAGATATATAGAGAGAAGGACAGTGAGATAGAAGGATATATAGAAAGATAGATAGATATACAGACAGACAGAGCAATAAATAGATACAGATACATATCGATTGACACAAAGCTGTTGCTCATAACCAGGAGATGAATGGTGAGAGCACATAGCTAAACTACAAACAAAAAGGAAGAACGAAACCCTGTTCACAAAGTGCAGTAAGCAGCCATAAGAAGAAAACAAATCCTACCATTTGCAATGACGTGGATGGAGCTAGACGGTAGTATGTTCACAGAAATAGGTCGGGCGGCGAAAGACAAGTATCAAATGATTTCACTCATGTGTGGAGTACAACAACAAAGAAAAACTGAAGGAAAACAACAGCAGCAGACTCACAGAACCCGAGAGTTGACTGAAAGTTGCCAAAGGGAAAAGGACTGGGCAGGGAGGTTCTGAAGGGAGGGATAAGTTTGGGGAGAAAGAATGGGGGCATTAGGATTAGCATGTATATTGCGTGGGGTGGGGAAGGCATGGGGAGTGCTGTACAACACAGAGAAGACTATTAGAGATTATATAGCATCTTACTCCTCACTGATGGACAGCGATTGAAGAGAATTTTCGGGGGGATTTGGTGAAGGGGGAGCATAGTAAACATAAGGTGCTTCACGTAATTGTAGACTAATGATAACAAAAACATTTCTTTAAGTGCAATAAGGGCACAGCACTGAATCATCAGAATAAAAGGTCAGGCTCTGAGTGCTGCAAACAAAAGACACAGGGTTAAAAGAACGGATGAAAACTCAAAAAACCTACGTGCTTCCTTACAGGAGACTCACTTGAGATCCAAGGACACCGACAAACTACAAGCTGAAGGTGTGGGGACAAGTACCCGACACGAGTGAAACTGAAAAACAAACAATCCAATAAATGGACTGTGTTTGAGCCCCCAGAGACAGTCAGTAGAAAATAGCCCTATCTGGCCACAGTGAATTCTTTTTGTTTGTTTTCAGCAGGGCCCAACCAGAGATTTAGTGGTGCAGCAACGTCCTTCCTGTTTTCTCTCACTTCAGCAACTGAGTTGCTGTAATCATGAGCATCTGTGCCTTTGAAATCGGTGGGTTTTATGATCTTCACGAATGTGAAGTAATAACCACCTAAAGAGGGAAGTTTGGACACTCAAATAAACATGTCACTCCACAATACACTCTTAGCTCCCAACTGCTCCTGTCTAGAAATTGGTGTTCCTTTTTATTTGACCCTCCGTCCTATCCGCAGTGATCACGCCGATGTCCTTCAAACATGGTGGTGATCAAAGCAACAAGTTTACTTTTCTGTTGACAACAGGCCCGGAGGAAGGATACTTGTGGTTTTCAGGGAGAACTTAGTCAATGAATGTGGCTAAATAAAGAGAGCAATTTAGAAGGAGATGAAAGAGGACAGAAGATAGAGACACGGGTATATCTCCCTGCACAACCATTTACTGGTTTTGTAGTACACGCAGCCGATACGACCTGAAAGTGTCTCGGTGAACCCAGTGCTCTCCCTACAGAATAGTTACCTTGCAGGATTTTTGGAAGCATAATGTAGGAAAGTGATATAGGGTATATGGTTAAATGTTCTGTACTCAAGGACAGATGGGCAGACAAAAAGATGATTGATTGATTGATAAATAGATAGACAGATAGATAGACAGATATAGGTACATATCGATTAACACAAAGCTACTGCTCATAACCAGGAGAGCAATGGAGAAAGCACATAGCGATAGTACAAACAAAAAAGAAGAATGAAATCCAGTTTAAAAAGTGCAGTAAGCAGCCAAAAGAAGAAAACAAATCCTATCATTTGCAATAACGTGGATGGAGCTAGAGGGTATTATGCTCAGTCAATTAGGCCAGTCGGAGAAATACAAGTACCAAATGATTTCACTCATGTGTGGAGTACGACAACAAAGAAAAAGTGAAGGAAAAACAGCAGCAGACACACAGTACCCAAGAGAGGACTAACCGTTACCAAAGAGAAATGGACTTGGTAGGGTTTGTGGGAAGGGAGTGATAAGGGCGGGGAAAAAGAATGGGGACATTAGGATTTGCATGAACAATGTGTAGGGTGTAGTGTCATGGGGAGGGCTATACAACACAGCGAAGAGAAGTGGTGATTCTACAGCATCTTGCTACACGCTGACGGACAGCGACTGTAACTGGGACTTGGCAAGGACTTGGTGATGGAGGTAGACTAGGAAACATATTGTTCTGCATGTAATTGTATACTAATGAGAACAAAAAAAAATTTCAAAGTGCAGTAAGAGCATAGCTCTCAAATATCAGAATAAAAGTACAGGCTTTGACTGCTCCAATCAAAAAACTCAGGGTTAGAAGTACTGATGAAAACTCAAGATCACCTATGTGCTCCCTTAATGGAGACTCACTTGAGATCCAAGGACACAGACAAACTACAAGCTGAAGGGGCGCGGACAGGTACCCTATACAAGTGAATCTGAGAAACAAAGAAACAAATGGATTCTGTTTGAGTCCCCAGAGACAGTCACTAGAAAATAGTCCTACCTAGCCACCGTGAATTCTTTTTGTTTGGTTTCAGCAGTGCCCAGGTATAGATTTAGTGGTACTGCAATGTCCTTCTCATTTTTTCTCACATCAACGAATGAATTGCTGTAATAATATGCATCTGGACTTTTGAAATCACTGGGTTTTATGATGTTCACGATTGTAAAGAAGTAATCACCACATAAAGAGGGAAGTTTGAACACTGAACCAAACACGTCTCTCCACAACAAACAATTTGCTCCCAAATGCTCATGTCTAGAAACAGGTGTTCCTTTTTATTTGTCCCTCCTCCTATCAGTGGTGAACACGCCTATGTCCCTAAAACATGGTGGTGAGTAAAGCACCAAGTATACTTTTATGTCTACAACAGGCAGAGAGGAAGTATACCTGGGGTCTTCAGAGAGCACTTAGGCAATGAATGTAGCTAATTACTGTTAGCAAGCGAGAAGGAGGTATAAGAGGACAGAGGACAGAGATACGGTTTCACGTCCCTGCACCACCATTTACTGGTTTTGTAAGCACACGCGGCTGACTCGATCTGCAACTGTCTCAGTGAGCCCAGTGCTCTCCCTGCGGCCTAGTGACCTTGCAATGTTTTTGGAAGCATAATGTAGCGAAGTGACATAGGTGATGTTGTTAACTGTTCTGTACATAAGGCTAGATGGGCAGACAGAGAGATGATTTATTCATAGATAGACAGATAGATGACAGATGAGAGATAGACAGATGATACACATGATAGATGATAGGAAGCTAGGTAGATGGATAGATATATAGAGAGAAGGACAGTGAGATAGAAGGATATATAGAAAGATAGATAGATATACAGACAGACAGAGCAATAAATAGATACAGATACATATCGATTGACACAAAGCTGTTGCTCATAACCAGGAGATGAATGGTGAGAGCACATAGCTAAACTACAAACAAAAAGGAAGAATGAAACCCTGTTTACAAAGTGCAGTAAGCAGCCATAAGAAGAAAACAAATCCTACCATTTGCAATGACGTGGATGGAGCTAGACGGTAGTATGTTCACAGAAATAGGTCAGGCGGCGAAAGACAAGTATCAAATGATTTCACTCATGTGTGGAGTATAATAGCAAAGAAAAACTGAAGGAAAACAACAGCAGCAGACTCACAGAACCCGAGAGTTGACTGAAAGTTGCCAAAGGGAAAAGGACTGGGCAGGGAGGTTCTGAAGGGAGGGATAAGTTTGGGGAGAAAGAATGGGGGCATTAGGATTAGCATGTATATTGCGTGGGGTGGGGAAGGCATGGGGAGTGCTGTACAACACAGAGAAGACTATTAGAGATTATATAGCATCTTACTACTCACTGATGGACAGCGACTGAAGAGGATTTTCGGGCGGATTTGGTGAAGGGGGAGCATAGTAAACATAAGGTGCTTCACGTAATTGTAGACTAACGATAACAAAAACATTTTTTTAAGTGCAATAAGGGCACAGCACTGAATCATCAGAATATAAGGTCAGGCTCTGAGTGCTGCAAACAAAAGACACAGGGTTAAAAGAACGGATGAAAACTCAAAAAACCTACGTGCTTCCTTACAGGAGACTCACTTGAGATCCAAGGACACCGACAAACTACAAGCTGAAGGTGTGGGGACAAGTACCCGACACGAGTGAAACTGAAAAACAAACAATCCAATAAATGGATTGTGTTTGAGCCCCCAGAGACAGTCAGTAGAAAATAGCCCTATCTGGCCACAGTGAATTGTTTTTGTTTGTTTTCAGCAGGGCCCAGCCAGAGATTAAGTGGTGCAGCAACGTCCTTCCTGTTTTCTCTCACTTCATCAACTGAGTTGCTGTAATCATGAGCATCTGTGCCTTTGAAATCGGTGGGTTTTATGATCTTCACGAATGTGAAGTAATAACCACCTAAAGAGGGAAGTTTGGACACTCAAATAAACATGTCACTCCACAATACACTCTTAGCTCCCAACTGTTCCTGTCTAGAAATTGGTGTTCCTTTTTATTTGACCCTCCGTATTATTCGCAGTGATCATGCCGATGTCCTTCAGACATGGTGGTGATCAAAGCAACAAGTTTACTTTTCTGTTGACAACAGGCCCGGAGGAAGGATACTTGTGGTTTTCAGGGAGAACTTAGTCAATGAATGTGGCTAAATAAAGAGAGCAATTTAGAAGGAGATGAAAGAGGACAGAAGATAGAGACACGGGTATATCTCCCTGCACAACCATTTACTGGTTTTGTAGTACACGCGGCCGACACGACCTGAAAGTGTCTCGGTGAACCCAGTGCTCTCCCTACAGAATAGTTACCTTGCAGGATTTTTGGAAGCATAATGTAGGAAAGTGATATAGGGTATATGGTTAAATGTTCTGTACTCAAGGACAGATGGGCAGAAAAAAGATGATTGATTGATTGATAAATAGATAGACAGATAGATAGACAGATATAGGTACATATCGATTAACACAAAGCTACTGCTCATAACCAGGAGAGCAATGGAGAAAGCACATAGCGATAGTACAAACAAAAAAGAAGAATGAAATCCAGTTTAAAAAGTGCAGTAAGCAGCCAAAAGAAGAAAACAAATCCTATCATTTGCAATAACGTGGATGGAGCTAGAGGGTATTATGCTCAGTCAATTAGGCCAGTCGGAGAAATACAAGTACCAAATGATTTCACTCATGTGTGGAGTACGACAACAAAGAAAAAGTGAAGGAAAAACAGCAGCAGACACACAGTACCCAAGAGAGGACTAACCATTACCAAAGAGAAATGGACTTGGTAGGGTTTGTCTGAAGGGAGTGATAAGGGAGGGGAAAAAGAATGGGGACATTAGGATTTGCATGAACAATGTGTAGGGTGTAGTGTCATGGGGAGGGCTATACAACACAGCGAAGAGAAGTGGTGATTCTACAGCATCTTGCTACACGCTGACGGACAGCGACTGTAACTGGGATTTGGCAAGGACTTGGTGATGGAGGTAGACTAGGAAACATATTGTTCTGCATGTAATTGTATACTAATGAGAACAAAAATAAATTTCAAAGTGCAGTAAGAGCATAGCTCTCAAATATCAGAATAAAAGTACAGGCTTTGACTGCTCGAATCAAAAGACACAGGGTTAGAAGTACTGATGAAAACTCAAGATCACCTATGTGCTCCCTTAATGGAGACTCACTTGAGATCCAAGGACACAGACAAACTACAAGCTGAAGGGGCGCGGACAGGTACCCTATAAAAGTGAATCTGAGAAACAAAGAAACAAATGGATTCTGTTTGAGTCCCCAGAGACAGTCACTAGAAAATAGTCCTACCTAGCCACCGTGAATTCTTTTTGTTTGGTTTCAGCAGTGCCCAGGTATAGATTTAGTGGTACTGCAATGTCCTTCTCATTTTTTCTCACATCAACGAATGAATTGCTGTAATAATATGCATCTGGACTTTTGAAATCACTGGGTTTTATGATGTTCACGATTGTAAAGAAGTAATCACCACATAAAGAGGGAAGTTTGAACACTGAACCAAACACGTCTCTCCACAACAAACAATTTGCTCCCAAATGCTCCTGTCTAGAAATAGGTGTTCCTTTTTATTTGTCCCTCCTCCTATCAGTGGTGAACACGCCTATGTCCCTAAAACATGGTGGTGAGTAAAGCACCAAGTATACTTTTATGTCTACAACAGGCAGAGAGGAAGTATACCTGGGGTCTTCAGAGAGCACTTAGGCAATGAATGTAGCTAATTACTGTTAGCTAGCGAGAAGGAGGTATAAGAGGACAGAGGACAGAGATACGGTTTCACGTCCCTGCACCACCATTTACTGGTTTTGTAAGCACACGCGGCTGACTCGATCTGCAACTGTCTCAGTGAGCCCAGTGCTCTCCCTGCGGCCTAGTGACCTTGCAATGTTTTTGGAAGCATAATGTAGCGAAGTGACATAGGTGATGTTGTTAACTGTTCTGTACATAAGGCTAGATGGGCAGACAGAAAGATGATTTATTCATAGATAGACAGATAGATGACAGATGAGAGATAGACAGATGATACACATGATAGATGATAGGAAGCTAGGTAGATGGATAGATATATAGAGAGAAGGACAGTGAGATAGAAGGATATATAGAAAGATAGATAGATATACAGAGAGACAGAGCAATAAATAGATACAGATACATATCGATTGACACAAAGCTGTTGCTCATAAAAAGGAGATGAATGGTGAGAGCACATAGCTAAACTACAAACAAAAAGGAAGAATGAAACCCTGTTTACAAAGTGCAGTAAGCAGCCATAAGAAGAAAACAAATCCTACCGTTTGCAATGACGTGGATGGAGCTAGACGGTAGTATGTTCACAGAAATAGGTCAGGCGGCGAAAGACAAGTATCAAATGATTTCACTCATGTGTGGAGTATAACAGCAAAGAAAAACTGAAGGAAAACAACAGCAGCAGACTCACAGAACCCGAGAGTTGACTGAAAGTTGCCAAAGGGAAAAGGACTGGGCAGGGAGGTTCTGAAGGGAGGGATAAGTTTGGGGAGAAAGAATGGGGGCATTAGGATTAGCATGTATATTGCGTGGGGTGGGGAAGGCATGGGGAGTGCTGTACAACACAGAGAAGACTATTAGAGATTATATAGCATCTTACAACTCACTGATGGACAGCGACTGAAGAGGATTTTCGGGGGGACTTGGTGAAGGGGGAGCATAGTAAACATAAGGTGCTTCACGTAATTGTAGACTAATGATAACAAAAAAATTTTTTTAAGTGCAATAAGGGCACAGCACTGAATCATCAGAATAAAAGGTCAGGCTCTGAGTGCTGCAAACAAAAGACACAGGGTTAAAGAACGGATGAAAACTCAAAAAACCTACGTGCTTCCTTACAGGAGACACACTTGAGATCCAAGGACACAGACAAACTACAAGCTGAAGGTGTGGGGACAAGTACCCGACACGAGTGAAACTGAAAAACAAACAATCCAATAAATGGATTGTGTTTGAGCGCCCAGAGACTGTCAGTAGAAAATAGACCTATCTGGCCACAGTGAATTCTTTTTGTTTGTTTTCAGCAGGGCCCAGCCAGAGATTTAGTGGTGCAGCAACGTCCTTCCTGTTTTCTCTCACTTCAGCAACTGAGTTGCTGTAATAATGAGCATCTGTGCCTTTGAAATCGGTGGGTTTTATGATCTTCACGAATGTGAAGTATTAACCACCTAAAGAGGGAAGTTTGGACACTCAAATAAACATGTCACTCCACAATACACTCTTAGCTCCCAACTGCTCCTGTCTAGAAATTGGTGTTCCTTTTTATTTGACCCTCCATCCTATCCGCAGTGATCACGCCGATGTCCTTCAAACATGGTGGTGATCAAAGCAACAAGTTTACTTTTCTGTTGACAACAAGCCCGGAGGAAGGATACTTGTGGTTTTCAGGGAGAACTTACTCAATGAATGTGGCTAAATAAAGAGAGCAATTTAGAAGGAGATGAAAGAGGACAGAAGATAGAGACACGGGTATATCTCCCTGCACAACCATTTACTGGTTTTGTAGTACACGCGGCCGACACGACCTGAAAGTGTCTCGGTGAACCCAGTGCTCTCCCTACAGAATAGTTACCTTGCAGGATTTTTGGAAGCATAATGTAGGAAAGTGATATAGGGTATATGGTTAAATGTTCTGTACTCAAGGACAGATGGGCAGACAAAAAGATGATTGATTGATTGATAAATAGATAGACAGATAGATAGGTATAGGTACATATCGATTAACACAAAGCCACTGCTCATAACCAGGAGAGCAATGGAGAAAGCACATAGCGATAGTACAAACAAAAGAGAAGGATGAAATCCAGTTTAAAATGTGCATAAGCAGCCAAAAGAAGAAAACAAATCCTATCATTTGCAATAACGTGGATGGAGCTAGAGGGTATTATGCTCAGTCAATTAGGCCAGTCGGAGAAATACAAGTACCAAATGATTTCACTCATGTGTGGAGTACGACAACAAAGAAAAAGTGAAGGAAAAACAGCAGCAGACACACAGTACCCAAGAGAGGACTAACCATTACCAAAGAGAAATGGACTTGGTAGGGTTTGTGGGAAGGGAGTGATAAGGGAGGGGAAAAAGAATGGGGACATTAGGATTTGCATGAACAATGTGTAGGGTGTAGTGTCATGGGGAGGGCTATACAACACAGCGAAGAGAAGTGGTGATTCTACAGCATCTTGCTACACGCTGACGGACAGCGACTGTAACTGGGATTTGGCAAGGACTTGGTGATGGAGGTAGACTAGGAAACATATTGTTCTGCATGTAATTGTATACTAATGAGAACAAAAAAAAATTTCAAAGTGCAGTAAGAGCATAGCTCTCAAATATCAGAATAAAAGTACAGGCTTTGACTGCTCGAATCAAAAGACACAGGGTTAGAAGTACTGATGAAAACTCAAGATCACCTATGTGCTCCCTTAATGGAGACTCACTTGAGATCCAAGGACACAGACAAACTACAAGCTGAAGGGGCGCGGACAGGTACCCTATAAAAGTGAATCTGAGAAACAAAGAAACAAATGGATTCTGTTTGAGTCCCCAGAGACAGTCACTAGAAAATAGTCCTACCTAGCCACCGTGAATTCTTTTTGTTTGGTTTCAGCAGTGCCCAGGTATAGATTTAGTGGTACTGCAATGTCCTTCTCATTTTTTCTCACATCAACGAATGAATTTCTGTAATAATATGCATCTGGACTTTTGAAATCACTGGGTTTTATGATGTTCACGATTGTAAAGAAGTAATCACCACATAAAGAGGGAAGTTTGAACACTGAACCAAACACGTCTCTCCACAACAAACAATTTGCTCCCAAATGCTCCTGTCTAGAAATAGGTGTTCCTTTTTATTTGTCCCTCCTCCTATCAGTGGTGAACACGCCTATGTCCCTAAAACATGGTGGTGAGTAAAGCACCAAGTATACTTTTATGTCTACAACAGGCAGAGAGGAAGTATACCTGGGGTCTTCAGAGAGCACTTAGGCAATGAATGTAGCTAAATACTGTTAGCAAGCGAGAAGGAGGTATAAGAGGACAGAGGACAGAGATACGGATTCATGTCCCTGCACCACCATTTACTGGTTTTGTAAGCACACGCGGCTGACTCGATCTGCAACTGTCTCGGTGAGCCCAGTACTCTCCCTGCGGCCTAGTGACCTTGCAATGTTTTTGGAAGCATAATGTAGCGAAGTGACATAGGTGATGTTGTTAACTCTTCTGTACATAAGGCTAGATGGGCAGACAGAAAGATGATTTATTCATAGATAGACAGATAGATAGATGACAGATGAGAGATAGACAGATGATACACATGATAGATGATAGAAAGCTAGATAGATGGATAGATATATAGAGAGAAGGACTGTGAGATAGAAGGATATATAGAAAGATAGATAGATATACAGACAGACAGAGCAATAAATAGATACAGATACATATCGATTGACACAAAGCTGTTGCTCATAACCAGGAGATGAATGGTGAGAGCACATAGCTAAACTACAAACAAAAAGGAAGAATGAAACCCTGTTTAGAAAGTGCAGTAAGCAGCCATAAGAAGAAAACAAATCCTACCATTTGCAATGACGTGGATGGAGCTAGACGGTAGTATGTTCACAGAAATAGGTCGGGCGGTGAAAGACAAGTATCAAATGATTTCACTCATGTGTGGAGTATAACAACAAAGAAAAACTGAAGGAAAACAACAGCAGCAGACTCACAGAGCACGAGAGTTGACTGAAAGTTGCCAAAGTGAAAAGGACTGGGCAGGGAGAGTTTGAAGGGAGGTATAAGTTTGGGGAGAATGTATAGGGGAATTTGGATTAGCATGTATATTGCGTGGGGTGGGGAAAGCATGGGGAGTGCTGTACAACACAGAGAAGACTATTAGAGATTATATAGCATCTTACAACTCACTGATGGACAGCGACTGAAGAGGATTTTCGGGGGGACTTGGTGAAGGGGGAGCATAGTAAACATAAGGTGCTTCACGTAATTGTAGACTAATGATAACAAAAAAATTTTTTTAAGTGCAATAAAGGCACAGCACTGAATCATCAGAATAAAAGGTCAGGCTCTGAGTGCTGCAAACAAAAGACACAGGGTTAAAAGAACGGATGAAAACTCAAAAAACCTACGTGCTTCCTTACAGGAGACACACTTGAGATCCAAGGACACAGACAAACTACAAGCTGAAGGTGTGGGGACAAGTACCCGACACGAGTGAAACTGAAAAACAAACAATCCAATAAATGGATTGTGTTTGAGCGCCCAGAGACTGTCAGTAGAAAATAGACCTATCTGGCCACAGTGAATTCTTTTTGTTTGTTTTCAGCAGGGCCCAGCCAGAGATTTAGTGGTGCAGCAACGTCCTTCCTGTTTTCTCTCACTTCAGCAACTGAGTTGCTGTAATAATGAGCATCTGTGCCTTTGAAATCGGTGGGTTTTATGATCTTCACGAATGTGAAGTAATAACCACCTAAAGAGGGAAGTTTGGACACTCAAATAAACATGTCACTCCACAATACACTCTTAGCTCCCAACTGCTCCTGTCTAGAAATTGGTGTTCCTTTTTATTTGACCCTCCATCCTATCCGCAGTGATCACGCCGATGTCCTTCAAACATGGTGGTGATCAAAGCAACAAGTTTACTTTTCTGTTGACAACAGGCCCGGAGGAAGGATACTTGTGGTTTTCAGGGAGAACTTACTCAATGAATGTGGCTAAATAAAGAGAGGAATTTAGAAGGAGATGAAAGAGTACAGAAGATAGAGACACGGGTATATCTCCCTGCACAACCATTTACTGGTTTTGTAGTACACGCGGCCGACACGACCTGAAAGTGTCTCGGTGAACCCAGTGCTCTCCCTACAGAATAGTTACCTTGCAGGATTTTTGGAAGCATAATGTAGGAAAGTGGTATAGGGTATATGGTTAAATGTTCTGTACTCAAGGACAGATGGGCAGACAAAAAGATGATTGATTGATCGATAAATAGATAGACAGATAGATAGATAGGTATAGGTACATATCGATTAACACAAAGCCACTGCTCATAACCAGGAGAGCAATGGAGAAAGCACATAGCGATAGAACAAACAAAAGAGAAGGATGAAATCCAGTTTAAAATGTGCATAAGCAGCCAAAAGAAGAAAACAAATCCTATCATTTGCAATAACGTGGATGGAGCTAGAGGGTATTATGCTCAGTCAATTAGGCCAGTCGGAGAAATACAAGTACCAATTGATTTCACTCATGTGTGGAGTACGACAACAAAGAAAAAGTGAAGGAAAAACAGCAGCAGACACACAGTACCCAAGAGAGGACTAACCGTTACCAAAGAGAAATGGACTTGGTAGGGTTTGTGGGAAGGGAGTGATAAGGGAGGGGAAAAAGAATGGGGACATTAGGATTTGCATGAACAATGTGTAGGGTGTAGTGTCATGGGGAGGGCTATACAACACAGCGAAGAGAAGTGGTGATTCTACAGCATCTTGCTACACGCTGACGGACAGCGACTGTAACTGGGATTTGGCAAGGACTTGGTGATGGAGGTAGACTAGGAAACATATTGTTCTGCATGTAATTGTATACTAATGAGAACAAAAAAAATTTCAAAGTGCAGTAAGAGCATAGCTCTCAAATATCAGAATAAAAGTACAGGCTTTGACTGCTCGAATCAAAAGACACAGGGTTAGAAGTACTGATGAAAACTCAAGATCACCTATGTGCTCCCTTAATGGAGACTCACTTGAGATCCAAGGACACAGACAAACTACAAGCTGAAGGGGCGCGGACAGGTACCCTATACAAGTGAATCTGAGAAACAAAGAAACAAATGGATTCTGTTTGAGTCCCCAGAGACAGTCACTAGAAAATAGTCCTACCTAGCCACCGTGAATTCTTTTTGTTTGGTTTCAGCAGTGCCCAGGTATAGATTTAGTGGTACTGCAATGTCCTTCTCATTTTTTCTCACATCAACGAATGAATTTCTGTAATAATATGCATCTGGACTTTTGAAATCACTGGGTTTTATGATGTTCACGATTGTAAAGAAGTAATCACCACATAAAGAGGGAAGTTTGAACACTGAACCAAACACGTCTCTCCACAACAAACAATTTGCTCCCAAATGCTCCTGTCTAGAAATAGGTGTTCCTTTTTATTTGTCCCTCCTCCTATCAGTGGTGAACACGCCTATGTCCCTAAAACATGGTGGTGAGTAAAGCACCAAGTATACTTTTATGTCTACAACAGGCAGAGAGGAAGTATACCTGGGGTCTTCAGAGAGCACTTAGGCAATGAATGTAGCTAAATACTGTTAGCAAGCGAGAAGGAGGTATAAGAGGACAGAGGACAGAGATACGGATTCATGTCCCTGCACCACCATTTACTGGTTTTGTAAGCACACGCGGCTGACTCGATCTGCAACTGTCTCGGTGAGCCCAGTACTCTCCCTGCGGCCTAGTGACCTTGCAATGTTTTTGGAAGCATAATGTAGCGAAGTGACATAGGTGATGTTGTTAACTCTTCTGTACATAAGGCTAGATGGGCAGACAGAAAGATGATTTATTCATAGATAGACAGATAGATAGATGACAGATGAGAGATAGACAGATGATACACATGATAGATGATAGAAAGCTAGATAGATGGATAGATATATAGAGAGAAGGACTGTGAGATAGAAGGATATATAGAAAGATAGATAGATATACAGACAGACAGAGCAATAAATAGATACAGATACATATCGATTGACACAAAGCTGTTGCTCATAACCAGGAGATGAATGGTGAGAGCACATAGCTAAACTACAAACAAAAAGGAAGAACGAAACCCTGTTTAGAAAGTGCAGTAAGCAGCCATAAGAAGAAAACAAATCCTACCATTTGCAATGACGTGGATGGAGCTAGACGGTAGTATGTTCACAGAAATAGGTCGGGCGGTGAAAGACAAGTATCAAATGATTTCACTCATGTGTGGAGTATAACAACAAAGAAAAACTGAAGGAAAACAACAGCAGCAGACTCACAGAACCCGAGAGTTGACTAAAAGTTGCCAAAGGGAAAAGGACTGGGCAGGGAGGTTCTGAAGGGAGGGATAAGTTTGGGGAGAAATAATGGGGGCATTAGGATTAGCATGTATATTGCGTGGGGTGGGGAAGGCATGGGGAGTGCTGTACAACACAGAGAAGACTATTAGAGATTATATAGCATCTTACTGCTCACTGATGGACAGCGACTGAAGAGGATTTTCGGGGGGAATTGGTGAAGGGGGAGCATAGTAAACATAAGGTGCTTCACGTAATTGTAGACTAATGATAACAAAAAAAATTTTTTAAGTGCAATAAGGGCACAGCACCGGATCATCAGAATAAAAGGTCAGGCTCTGAGTGCTGCAAACAAAAGACACAGGGTTAAAAGAACGGATGAAAACTCAAAAAACCTACGTGCTTCCTTACAGGAGACTCACTTGAGATCCAAGGACACCGACAAACTACAAGCTGAAGGTGTGGGGACAAGTACCCAACACGAGTGAAACTGAAAAACAAACAATCCAATAAATGGATTGTGTTTGAGCCCCAGAGACAGTCAGTAGAAAATAGCCCTATCTGGCCACAGTGAATTCTTTTTGTTTGTTTTCAGCAGGGCCCAGCCACAGATTTAGTGGTGCAGCAACGTCCTTCCTGTTTTATCTCACTTCAGCAAATGAGTTGCTGTAATAATGAGCATCTGTGCCTTTGAAATCGGTGGGTTTTATGATCTTCACGAATGTGAAGTAATAACCACCTAAAGAGGGAAGTTTGGACACTCAAATAAACATGTCACTCCACAATACACTCTTAGCTCCCAACTGCTCCTGTCTAGAAATTGGTGTTCCATTTTATTTGACCCTCCGTCCTATCCGCAGTGATCACACCGATGTCCTTCAAACATGGTGGTGATCAAAGCAACAAGTTTACTTTTCTGTTGACAACAGGCCCGGAGGAAGGATACTTGTGGTTTTCAGGGAGAACTTAGTCAATGAATGTGGCTAAATAAAGAGAGCAATTTAGAAGGAGATGAAAGAGGACAGAAGGTAGAGACACGGGCATATCTCCGTGCACAACCATTTACTGGTTTTGTAGTACACGGGACCGACACAACCTGAAAGTGTCTCGGTGAACCCAGTTCTCTCCCTACAGAATAGTTACCTTGCAGGATTTTTGGAAGCATAATGTAGGAAAGTGATATAGGGTATACGGTTAACTGTTCTGTACTCAAGGACAGATGGGCAGACAAAAAGATGATTGATTGATTGATAAATAGATAGACAGATAGATAGATAGGTATAGGTACTTATCGATTAACACAAAGCTACTGCTCATAACCAGGAGAGCAATGGAGAAAGCACATAGCGATAGTACAAATAAAAAAGAAGGATGAAATCCAGTTAAAATGTGCAGTAATCAGCCAAAAGAAGAAAACAAATCCTATCATTTGCAATAACGTGGATGGAGCTAGAGGGTATTATGCTCAGTCAATTAGGCCAGTCGGAGAAATACAAGTACCAAATGATTTCACTCATGTGTGGAGTACGACAACAAAGAAAAAGTGAAGGAAAAACCTTAGCAGACACACAGTACCCAAGAGAGGACTAACAGTTACCAAAGAGAAATGGACTTGGTAGGGTTTGTGGGAAGGGAGTGATAAGGGCGGGGAAAAAGAATGGGGACATTAGGATTTGCATGAACAATGTGTAGCGTGTAGTGTCATGGGGAGGTCTATACAACACAGCGAAGAGAAGTGGTGATTCTACATCATCTTACTACACGCTGACGGATAGCGACTCTAACTGGGATATTTCAAGGACTTGGTGATGGAGGTAGACGAGGAAACATATTGTTCTGCATGTAATTGTATACTAATGAGAACAAAAAAAAATTTCAAAGTGCAGTAAGAGCATAGCTCTCAAATATCAGAATAAAAGTACAGGCTTTGACTGCTCCAATCAAAAGACACAGGGTTAGAAATACTGATGAAAGCTCAAGATCACCTATGTGCTCCCTTAATGGAGACTCACTTGAGATCCAAGGACACAGACAAACTACAAGCTGAAGGGGCGCGGACAGGTACCCTATACAAGTGAATCTGAGAAACAAAGAAACAAATGGATTCTGTTTGAGTCCCCAGAGACAGTCACTAGAAAATAGTCCTACCTAGCCACCGTGAATTCTTTTTGTTTGGTTTCAGCAGTGCCCAGGTATAGATTTAGTGGTACTGCAATGTCTTTCTCATTTTTTCTCACATCAACGAATGAATTGCTGTAATAATATGCATCTGGACTGTTGAAATCACTGGGTTTTATGATGTTCACGATTGTAAAGAAGTAATCACCACATAAAGAGGGAAGTATGAACACTGAACCAAACACGTCTCTCCACAACAAACAATTTGCTCCCAAATGCTCCTGTCTAGAAATAGGTGTTCCTTTTTATTTGTCCCTCCTCCTATCAGTGGTGAACACGCCTATGTCCCTAAAACATGGTGGTGAGTAAAGCACCAAGTATACTTTTATGTCTACAACAGGCAGAGAGGAAGTATACCTGGGGTCTTCAGAGAGCACTTAGGCAATGAATGTAGCTAAATACTGTTAGCAAGCGAGAAGGAGGTATAAGAGGACAGAGGACAGAGATACGGTTTCAAGTCCCTGCACCACCATTTACTGGTTTTCTAAGCACACGAGACTGACTCGATCTGCAACTGTCTCAATGAGCCCAGTGCTCTCCCTGCGGCCTACTGACCTTGCAATGTTTTTGGAAGCATAATGTAGCGAAGTGACATAGGTGATGTTGTTAACTGTTCTGTACATAAGGCTAGATGGGCAGACAGAAAGATGATTTATTCATAGATAGACAGATAGATAGAAGACAGATGAAAGATAGACAGATGATACACATGATAGATGATAGGAAGCTAGATAGATGGATAGATATATAGAGAGAAGGACAGTGAGATAGAAGGATATATAGAAAGATAGATAGATATACAGACAGACAGAGCAATAAATAGATACAGATACATATCGATTGACACAAAGCTGTTGCTCATAACCAGGAGATGAATGGTGAGAGCACATAGCTAAACTACAAACAAAAAGGAAGAACGAAACCCTGTTTACAAAGTGCAGTAAGCAGCCATAAGAAGAAAACAAATCCTACCATTTGCAATGACGTGGATGGAGCTAGACGGTAGTATGTTCACAGAAATAGGTCGGGCGGGGAAAGACAAGTATCAAATGATTTCACTCATGTGTGGAGTATAACAACAAAGAAAAACTGAAGGAAAACAACAGCAGCAGACTCACAGAACCCGAGAGTTGACTAAAAGTTGCCAAAGGGAAAAGGAATGGGCAGGGAGGTTCTGAAGGGAGGGATAAGTTTGGGGAGAAATAATGGGGGCATTAGGATTAGCATGTATATTGCGTGGGGTGGGGAAGGCATGGGGAGTGCTGTACAACACAGAGAAGACTATTAGAGATTATATAGCATCTTACTGCTCACAGATGGACAGCGACTGAAGAAGATTTTTGGGGGGAATTGGAGAAGGGGGAACATAGTAAATATAAGGTGCTTCACGTAATTGTAGATTAATGATAACAAAAAAATTTTTTTTATGTGCAATAAGGGCACAGCACTGGATCATCAGAATAAGAGGTCAGGCTCTGAGTGCTGCAAACAAAAGACACAGGGTTAAAAGAACGGATGAAAACTCAAAAAACCTACATGCTTCCTTACAGGAGACTCACTTGAGATCCAAGGACACAGACAAACTACAAGCTGAAGGTGTGGGGACAATACCCGACACGAGTGAAACTGAAAAACAAACAATCCAATAAATGGATTGTGTTTGAGCCCCCAGAGACAGTCAGTAGAAAATAGCCCTATCTGGCCACAGTGAATTCTTTTTGTTTGTTTTCAGCAGGGCCCAGCCATAGATTTAGTGGTGCAGCAACGTCCTTCCTGTTTTCTCTCACTTCAGCAACTGAGTTGCTGTAATAATGAGCATCTGTGCCTTTGAAATTGGTGGGTTTTATGATCTTCACGAATGTGAAGTAATAACCACCTAAAGAGGGAAGTTTGGACACTCAAATAAACATGTCACTCCACAATACACTCTTAGCTCCCAACTGCTCCTGTCTAGAAATTGGTGTTCCTTTTTATTTGACCCTCCGTCCTATCCGCAGAGATCAGGCCGATATCCTTCAAACATGGTGGTGATCAAAGCAACAAGTTTACTTTTCTGTTGACAACAGGCCCGGAGGAAGGATACTTGTGGTTTTCAGGGAGAACTTAGTCAATGAATGTGGCTAAATAAAGAGAGCAATTTAGAAGGAGATGAAAGAGGACAGAAGATAGAGACACGGGTATATCTCCCTGCACAACCATTTACTGGTTTTGTAGTACACGCGGCCGACACGACCTGAAAGTGTCTCGGTGAACCCAGTGCTCTCCCTACAGATTTATTACCTTGCAGGATTTTTGGAAGCATAATGTAGGAAAGTGATATAGGGTATATGGTTAACTGTTCTGTACTCAAGGACAGATGGGCAGACAAAAAGATGATTGATTGATTGATAAATAGTTAGACAGATAGATAGATAGATATAGGTACATATCGATTAACACAAAGCTACTGCTCATAACCAGGAGAGCAATGGAGAAAGCACATAGCGATAGTACAAACAAAAAAGAAGAATGAAATCCAGTTTAAAAAGTGCAGTAAGCAGCCAAAACAAGAAAACAAATCCTATCATTTGCAATAACGTGGATGGAGCTAGAGGGTATTATGCTCAGTCAATTAGGCCAGTCGGAGAAATACAAGTACCAAATGATTTCACTCATGTGTGGAGTACGACAACAAAGAAAAAGTGAAGGAAAAACAGCAGCAGACACACAGTACCCAAGAGAGGACTAACCGTTACCAAAGAGAAATGGACTTGGTAGGGTTTGTGGGAAGGGAGTGATAAGGGCGGGGAAAAAGAATGGGGACATTAGGATTTGCATGAACAATGTGTAGGGTGTAGTGTCATGGGGAGGGCTATACAACACAGCGAAGAGAAGTGGTGATTCTACAGCATCTTACTACACGCTGACGGACAGCGACTGTAACTGGGATTTGGCAAGGACTTGGTGATGGAGGTAGACTAGTAAACATATTGTTCTGCATGTAATTGTATATTAATGAGAACAAAAAAAAATTTCAAAGTGCAGTAAGAGCATAGCTCTCAAATATCAGAATAAAAGTACAGGCTTTGACTGCTCCAATCAAAAGTCACAGTTTTAGAAGTACTGATGAAAACTCAAGATCACCTATGTGCTCCCTTAATGGAGACTCACTTGAGATCCAAGGACACAGACAAACTACAAGCTGAAGGGGCGCGGACAGGTAACCTATACAAGTGAATCTGAGAAACAAAGAAACAAATGGATTCTGTTTGAGTCCCCAGAGACTGTCACTAGAACATAGTCCTACCTAGCCACCGTGAATTCTTTTTGTTTGGTTTCAGCAGTGCCCAGGTATAGATTTAGTGGTACTGCAATGTCCTTCTCATTTTTTCTCACATCAACGAATGAATTGCTGTAATAATATGCATCTGGACTTTTGAAATCACTGGGTTTTATGATGTTCACGATTGTAAAGGAGTAAACACCACATAAAGAGGGAAGTTTGAACACTGAACCAAACACGTCTCTCCACAACAAACAATTTGCTCCCAAATGCTCCTGTCTAGAAATAGGTGTTCCTTTTTATTTGTCCCTCCTCCTATCAGTGGTGAACACGCCTATGTCCCTAAAACATGGTGGTGAGTAAAGCACCAAGTATACTTTTATGTCTACATCAGGCAGAGAGGAAGTATACCTGGGTTCTTCAGAGAGCACTTAGGCAATGAATATAGCTAAATACTGTTAGCAAGCGAGAAGGAGGTATAAGAGGACAGAGGACAGAGATACGGTTCCAAGTCCCTGCACCACCATTTACTGGTTTTGTAAGCACACGCGGCTGACTCGATCTGCAACTGTCTCAGTGAGCCCAATGCTCTCCCTGCGGCCTAGTGACCTTGCAATGTTTTTGGAAGCATAATGTAGCGAAGTGACATAGGTGATGTTGTTAACTGTTCTGTACATAAGGCTAGACGAGCAGACAGAAAGATGATTTATTCATAGATAGACAGATAGATAGATGACAGATGAGAGATAGTCAGATGATACACATGATAGACGATAGGAAGCTAGATAGATGGATAGATATATAGAGAGAAGGACAGTGAGATAGAAGGATATATAGAAAGATAGATAGATATACAGACAGACAGAGCAATAAATAGATACAGATACATATCGATTGACACAAAGCTGTTGCTCATAACCAGGAGATGAATGGTGAGAGCACATAGCTAAACTACAAACAAAAAGGAAGAACGAAACCCTGTTTACAAAGTGCAGTAAGCAGCCATAAGAAGAAAACAAATCCTACCATTTGCAATGACGTGGATGGAGCTAGACGGTAGTATGTTCACAGAAATAGGTCGGGCGGCGAAAGACAAGTATCAAATGATTTCACTCATGTGTGGAGTATAACAACAAAGAAAAACTGAAGGAAAACAACAGCAGCAGACTCACAGAACCCGAGAGTTGACTAAAAGTTGCCAAAGGGAAAAGGACTGGGCAGGGAGGTTCTGAAGGGAGGGACAAGTTTGGGGAGAAATAATGGGGGCATTAGGATTAGCATGTATATTGCGTGGGGTGGGGAAGGCATGGGGAGTGCTGTACAACACAGAGAAGACTATTAGAGATTATATAGCATCTTACTGCTCACTGATGGACAGCGACTGAAGAGGATTTTCGGGGGGAATTGGTGAAGGGGGAGCATAGTAAACATAAGGTGCTTCACGTAATTGTAGACTAATGATAACAAAAAAAATTTTTTAAGTGCAATAAGGGCACAGCACCAGATCATCAGAATAAAAGGTCAGGCTCTGAGTGCTGCAAACAAAAGACACAGGGTTAAAAGAACGGATGAAAACTCAAAAAACCTACGTGCTTCCTTACAGGAGACTCACTTGAGATCCAAGGACACCGACAAACTACAAGCTGAAGGTGTGGGGACAAGTACCCGACACGAGTGAAACTGAAAAACAAACAATCCAATAAATGGATTGTGTTTGAGTCCCAGAGACAGTCAGTAGAAAATAGCCCTATCTGGCCACAGTGAATTCTTTTTGTTTGTTTTCAGCAGGGCCCAGCCACAGATTTAGTGGTGCAGCAACGTTCTTCCTGTTTTATCTCACTTCAGCAAATGAGTTGCTGTAATAAGGAGCATCTGTGCCTTTGAAATCGGTGGGTTTTATGATCTTCACGAATGTGAAGTAATAACCACCTAAAGAGGGAAGTTTGGACACTCAAATAAACATGTCACTCCACAATACACTCTTAGCTCCCAACTGCTCCTGTCTAGAAATTGGTGTTCCATTTTATTTGACCCTCCGTTCTATCCGCAGTGATCACACCGATGTCCTTCAAACATGGTGGTGATCAAAGCAACAAGTTTACTTTTCTGTTGACAACAGGCCCGGAGGAAGGATACTTGTGGTTTTCAGGGAGAACTTACTCAATGAATGTGGCTAAATAAAGAGAGCAATTTAGAAGGAGATGAAAGAGGACAGAAGGTAGAGACACGGGCATATCTCCGTGCACAACGATTTACTGGTTTTGTAGTACACGGGACCGACACAACCTGAAAGTGTCTCGGTGAACCCAGTTCTCTCCCTACAGAATAGTTACCTTGCAGGATTTTTGTAAGCATAATGTAGGAAAGTGATATAGGGTATACGGTTAACTGTTCTGTACTCAAGGACAGATGGGCAGACAAAAAGATGATTGATTGATTGATAAATAGATAGACAGATAGATAGATAGGTATAGGTACATATCGATTAACACAAAGCTACTGCTCATAACCAGGAGAGCAATGGAGAAAGCACATAGCGATAGTACAAATAAAAAAGAAGGATGAAATCCAGTTAAAATGTGCAGTAATCAGCCAAAAGAAGAAAACAAATCCTATCATTTGCAATAACGTGGATGGAGCTAGAGGGTATTATGCTCAGTCAATTAGGCCAGTCGGAGAAATACAAGTACCAAATGATTTCACTCATGTGTGGAGTACGACAACAAAGAAAAAGTGAAGGAAAAACCTTAGCAGACACACAGTACCCAAGAGAGGACTAACAGTTACCAAAGAGAAATGGACTTGGTAGGGTTTGTGGGAAGGGAGTGATAAGGGCGGGGAAAAAGAATGGGGACATTAGGATTTGCATGAACAATGTGTAGGGTGTAGTGTCATGGGGAGGTCTATACAACACAGCGAAGAGAAGTGGTGATTCTACATCATCTTACTACACGCTGACGGATAGCGACTCTAACTGGGATATTTCAAGGACTTGGTGATGGAGGTAGACGAGGAAACATATTGTTCTGCATGTAATTGTATACTAATGAGAACAAAAAAAAATTTCAAAGTGCAGTAAGAGCATAGCTCTCAAATATCAGAATAAAAGTACAGGCTTTGACTGCTCCAATCAAAAGACACAGGGTTAGAAATACTGATGAAAGCTCAAGATCACCTATGTGCTCCCTTAATGGAGACTCACTTGAGATCCAAGGACACAGACAAACTACAAGCTGAAGGGGCGCGGACAGGTACCCTATACAAGTGAATCTGAGAAACAAAGAAACAAATGGATTCTGTTTGAGTCCCCAGAGACAGTCACTAGAAAATAGTCCTACCTAGCCACCGTGAATTCTTTTTGTTTGGTTTCAGCAGTGCCCAGGTATAGATTTAGTGGTACTGCAATGTCTTTCTCATTTTTTCTCACATCAACGAATGAATTGCTGTAATAATATGCATCTGGACTTTTGAAATCACTGGGTTTTATGATGTTCACGATTATAAAGAAGTAATCACCACATAAAGAGGGAAGTATGAACACTGAACCAAACACGTCTCTCCACAACAAACAATTTGCTCCCAAATGCTCCTGTCTAGAAATAGGTGTTCCTTTTTATTTGTCCCTCCTCCTATCAGTGGTGAACATGCCTATGTCCCTAAAACATGGTGGTGAGTAAAGCACCAAGTATACTTTTATGTCTACAACAGGCAGAGAGGAAGTATACCTGGGGTCTTCAGAGAGCACTTAGGCAATGAATGTAGCTAAATACTGTTAGCAAGCGAGAAGGTGGTATAAGAGGACAGAGGACAGAGATACGGTTTCAAGTCCCTACACCACCATTTACTGGTTTTCTAAGCACACGAGACTGACTCGATCTGCAACTGTCTCAATGAGCCCAGTGCTCTCCCTGCGGCCTACTGACCTTGCAATGTTTTTGGAAGCATAATGTAGCGAAGTGACATAGGTGATGTTGTTAACTGTTCTGTACATAAGGCTAGATGGGCAGACAGAAAGATGATTTATTCATAGATAGACAGATAGATAGATGACAGATGAGAGATAGACAGATGATACACATGATAGATGATAGGAAGCTAGATAGATGGATAGATATATAGAGAGAAGGACAGTGAGATAGAAGGATATATAGAAAGATAGATAGATATACAGACAGACAGAGCAATAAATAGATACAGATACATATCGATTGACACAAAGCTGTTGCTCATAACCAGGAGATGAATGGTGAGAGCACATAGCTAAACTACAAACAAAAAGGAAGAACGAAACCCTGTTTACAAAGTGCAGTAAGCAGCCATAAGAAGAAAACAAATCCTACCATTTGCAATGACGTGGATGGAGCTAGACGGTAGTATGTTCACAGAAATAGGTCGGGCGGGGAAAGACAAGTATCAAATGATTTCACTCATGTGTGGAGTATAACAACAAAGAAAAACTGAAGGAAAACAACAGCAGCAGACTCACAGAACCCGAGAGTTGACTAAAAGTTGCCAAAGGGAAAAGGAATGGGCAGGGAGGTTCTGAAGGGAGGGATAAGTTTGGGGAGAAATAATGGGGGCATTAGGATTAGCATGTATATTGCGTGGGGTGGGGAAGGCATGGGGAGTGCTGTACAACACAGAGAAGACTATTAGAGATTATATAGCATCTTACTGCTCACAGATGGACAGCGACTGAAGAAGATTTTTGGGGGGAATTGGAGAAGGGGGAGCATAGTAAATATAAGGTGCTTCACGTAATTGTAGATTAATGATAACAAAAAAATTTTTTTTAAGTGCAATAAGGGCACAGCACTGGATCATCAGAATAAAAGGTCAGGCTCTGAGTGCTGCAAACAAAAGACACATGGTTAAAAGAACGGATGAAAACTCAAAAAACCTACATGCTTCCTTACAGGAGACTCACTTGAGATCCAAGGACACAGACAAACTACAAGCTGAAGGTGTGGGGACAATACCCGACACGAGTGAAACTGAAAAACAAACAATCCAATAAATGGATTGTGTTTGAGCCCCCAGAGACAGTCAGTAGAAAATAGCCCTATCTGGCCACAGTGAATTCTTTTTGTTTGTTTTCAGCAGGGCCCAGCCATAGATTTAGTGGTGCAGCAACGTCCTTCCTGTTTTCTCTCACTTCAGCAACTGAGTTGCTGTAATAATGAGCATCTGTGCCTTTGAAATCGGTGGGTTTTATGATCTTCACGAATGTGAAGTAATAACCACCTAAAGAGGGAAGTTTGGACACTCAAATAAACATGTCACTCCACAATACACTCTTAGCTCCCAACTGCTCCTGTCTAGAAATTGGTGTTCCTTTTTATTTGACCCTCCGTCCTATCCGCAGAGATCAGGCCGATATCCTTCAAACATGGTGGTGATCAAAGCAACAAGTTTACTTTTCTGTTGACAACAGGCCCGGAGGAAGGATACTTGTGGTTTTCAGGGAGAACTTAGTCAATGAATGTGGCTAAATAAAGAGAGCAATTTAGAAGGAGATGAAAGAGGACAGAGGATAGAGACACGGGTATATCTCCCTGCACAACCATTTACTGGTTTTGTAGTACACGCGGCCGACACGACCTGAAAGTGTCTCGGTGAACCCAGTGCTCTCCCTACAGATTTATTACCTTGCAGGATTTTTGGAAGCATAATGTAGGAAAGTGATATAGGGTATATGGTTAACTGTTCTGTACTCAAGGACAGATGGGCAGACAAAAAGATGATTGATTGATTGATAAATAGTTAGACAGATAGATAGATAGATATAGGTACATATCGATTAACACAAAGCTACTGCTCATAACCAGGAGAGCAATGGAGAAAGCACATAGCGATAGTACAAACAAAAAAGAAGAATGAAATCCAGTTTAAAAAGTGCAGTAAGCAGCCAAAACAAGAAAACAAATCCTATCATTTGCAATAACGTGGATGGAGCTAGAGGGTATTATGCTCAGTCAATTAGGCCAGTCGGAGAAATACAAGTACCAAATGATTTCACTCATGTGTGGAGTACGACAACAAAGAAAAAGTGAAGGAAAAACAGCAGCAGACACACAGTACCCAAGAGAGGACTAACCGTTACCAAAGAGAAATGGACTTGGTAGGGTTTGTGGGAAGGGAGTGATAAGGGCGGGGAAAAAGAATGGGGACATTAGGATTTGCATGAACAATGTGTAGGGTGTAGTGTCATGGGGAGGGCTATACAACACAGCGAAGAGAAGTGGTGATTCTACAGCATCTTACTACACGCTGACGGACAGCGACTGTAACTGGGATTTGGCAAGGACTTGGTGATGGATTTAGACTAGTAAACATATTGTTCTGCATGTAATTGTATATTAATGAGAACAAAAAAAAATTTCAAAGTGCAGTAAGAGCATAGCTCTCAAATATCAGAATAAAAGTACAGGCTTTGACTGCTCCAATCAAAAGTCACAGGGTTATAAGTACTGATGAAAACTCAAGATCACCTATGTGCTCCCTTAATGGAGACTCACTTGAGATCCAAGGACACAGACAAACTACAAGCTGAAGGGGCGCGGACAGGTACCCTATACAAGTGAATCTGAGAAACAAAGAAACAAATGGATTCTGTTTGAGTCCCCAGAGACTGTCACTAGAACATAGTCCTACCTAGCCACCGTGAATTCTTTTTGTTTGGTTTCAGCAGTGCCCAGGTATAGATTTAGTGGTACTGCAATGTCCTTCTCATTTTTTCTCACATCAACGAATGAATTGCTGTAATAATATGCATCTGGACTTTTGAAATCACTGGGTTTTATGATGTTCACGATTGTAAAGGAGTAAACACCACATAAAGAGGGAAGTTTGAACACTGAACCAAACACGTCTCTCCACAACAAACAATTTGCTCCCAAATGCTCCTGTCTAGAAATAGGTGTTCCTTTTTATTTGTCCCTCCTCCTATCAGTGGTGAACACGCCTATGTCCCTAAAACATGGTGGTGAGTAAAGCACCAAGTATACTTTTATGTCTACAACAGGCAGAGAGGAAGTATACCTGGGTTCTTCAGAGAGCACTTAGGCAATGAATGTAGCTAAATACTGTTAGCAAGCGAGAAGGAGGTATAAGAGGACAGAGGACAGAGATACGGTTCCAAGTCCCTGCACCACCATTTACTGGTTTTGTAAGCACACGCGGCTGACTCGATCTGCAACTGTCTCAGTGAGAACAATGCTCTCCCTGCGGCCTAGTGACCTTGCAATGTTTTTGGAAGCATAATGTAGCGAAGTGACATAGGTGATGTTGTTAACTGTTCTGTACATAAGGCTAGACGGGCAGACAGAAAGATGATTTATTCATAGATAGACAGATAGATAGATGACAGATGAGAGATAGTCAGATGATACACATGATAGACGATAGGAAGCTAGATAGATGGATAGATATATAGAGAGAAGGACAGTGAGATAGAAGGATATATAGAAAGATAGATAGATATACAGACAGACAGAGCAATAAATAGATACAGATACATATCGATTGACACAAAGCTGTTGCTCATAACCAGGAGATGAATGGTGAGAGCACATAGCTAAACTACAAACAAAAAGGAAGAACGAAACCCTGTTTACAAAGTGCAGTAAGCAGCCATAAGAAGAAAACAAATCCTACCATTTGCAATGACGTGGATGGAGCTAGACGGTAGTATGTTCACAGAAATAGGTCGGGCGGTGAAAGACAAGTATCAAATGATTTCACTCATGTGTGGAGTATAACAACAAAGAAAAACTGAAGGAAAACAACAGCAGCAGACTCACAGAACCCGAGAGTTGACTAAAAGTTGCCAAAGGGAAAAGGACTGGGCAGGGAGGTTCTGAAGGGAGGGACAAGTTTGGGGAGAAATAATGGGGGCATTAGGATTAGCATGTATATTGCGTGGGGTGGGGCAGGCATGGGGAGTGCTGTACAACACAGAGAAGACTATTAGAGATTATATAGCATCTTACTGCTCACTGATGGACAGCGACTGAAGAGGATTTTCGGGGGGAATTGGTGAAGGGGGAGCATAGTAAACATAAGGTGCTTCACGTAATTGTAGACTAATGATAACAAAAAAAATTTTTTAAGTGCAATAAGGGCACAGCACCGGATCATCAGAATAAAAGGTCAGGCTCTGAGTGCTGCAAACAAAAGACACAGGGTTAAAAGAACGGATGAAAACTCAAAAAACCTACGTGCTTCCTTACAGGAGACTCACTTGAGATCCAAGGACACCGACAAACTACAAGCTGAAGGTGTGGGGACAAGTACCCGACACGAGTGAAACTGAAAAACAAACAATCCAATAAATGGATTGTGTTTGAGCCCCAGAGACAGTCAGTAGAAAATAGCCCTATCTGGCCACAGTGAATTCTTTTTGTTTGTTTTCAGCAGGGCCCAGCCACAGATTTAGTGGTGCAGCAACGTCCTTCCTGTTTTATCTCACTTCAGCAAATGAGTTGCTGTAATAATGAGCATCTGTGCCTTTGAAATCGGTGGGTTTTATGATCTTCACGAATGTGAAGTAATAACCAACTAAAGAGGGAAGTTTGGACACTCAAATAAACATGTCACTCCACAATACACTCTTAGCTCCCAACTGCTCCTGTCTAGAAATTGGTGTTCCATTTTATTTGACCCTCCGTCCTATCCGCAGTGATCACACCGATGTCCTTCAAACATGGTGGTGATCAAAGCAACAAGTTTACTTTTCTGTTGACAACAGGCCCGGAGGAAGGATACTTGTGGTTTTCAGGGAGAACTTACTCAATGAATGTGGCTAAAGAAAGAGAGCAATTTAGAAGGAGATGAAAGAGGACAGAAGATAGAGACACGGGCATATCTCCCTGCACAACCATTTACTGGTTTTGTAGTACACGGGACCGACACATCCTGAAAGTGTCTCGGTGAACCCAGTTCTCTCCCTACAGAATAGTTACCTTGCAGGATTTTTGGAAGCATAATGTAGGAAAGTGATATAGGGTATACGGTTAACTGTTCTGTACTCAAGGACAGATGGGCAGACAAAAAGATGATTGATTGATTGATAAATAGATAGACAGATAGATAGATAGGTATAGGTACATATCGATTAACACAAAGCTACTGCTCTTAACCAGGAGAGCAATGGAGAAAGCACATAGCGATAGTACAAATAAAAAAGAAGGATGAAATCCAGTTAAAATGTGCAGTAATCAGCCAAAAGAAGAAAACAAATCCTATCATTTGCAATAACGTGGATGGAGCTAGAGGGTATTATGCTCAGTCAATTAGGCCAGTCGGAGAAATACAAGTACCAAATGATTTCACTCATGTGTGGAGTACGACAACAAAGAAAAAGTGAAGGAAAAACCTTAGCAGACACACAGTACCCAAGAGAGGACTAACAGTTACCAAAGAGAAATGGACTTGGTAGGGTTTGTGGGAAGGGAGTGATAAGGGCGGGGAAAAAGAATGGGGACATTAGGATTTGCATGAACAATGCGTAGGGTGTAGTGTCATGGGGAGGTCTATACAACACAGCGAAGAGAAGTGGTGATTCTAGATCATCTTACTACACGCTGACGGACAGCGACTGTAACTGGGATTTGGCAAGGACTTGGTGATGGAGGTAGACTAGGAAACATATTATTCTGCATGTAATTGTATACTAATGAGAACAAAAAAAAATTTCAAAGTGCAGTAAGAGCATAGCTCTCAAATATCAGAATAAAAGTACAGGCTTTGACTGCTCCAATCAAAAGACACAGGGTTAGAAGTACTGATGAAAACTCAAGATCACCTATGTGCTCCCTTAATGGAGACTCACTTGAGATCCAAGGACACAGACAAACTACAAGCTGAAGGGGCGCGGACAGGTACCCTATACAAGTGAATCTGAGAAACAAAGAAACAAATGGATTCTGTTTGAGTCCCCAGAGACAGTCACTAGAAAATAGTCCTACCTAGCCACCGTGAATTCTTTGTGTTTGGTTTCAGCAGTGCCCAAGTATAGATTTAGTGGTACTGCAATGTCTTTCTCATTTTTTCTCACATCAACGAATGAATTGCTGTAATAATATGCATCTGGACTTTTGAAATCACTGGGTTTTATGATGTTCACGATTGTAAAGAAGTAATCACCACATAAAGAGGGAAGTTTGAACACTGAACCAAACACGTCTCTCCACAACAAACAATTTGCTCCCAAATGCTCCTGTCTAGAAATAGGTGTTCCTTTTTATTTGTCCCTCCTCCTATCAGTGGTGAACACGCCTATGTCCCTAAAACATGGTGGTGAGTAAAGCACCAAGTATACTTTTATGTCTACAACAGGCAGAGAGGAAGTATACCTGGGGTCTTCAGAGAGCACTTAGGCAATGAATGTAGCTAAATACTGTTAGCAAGCGAGAAGGAGGTATAAGAGGACAGAGGACAGAGATACGGTTTCAAGTCCCTGCACCACCATTTACTGGTTTTCTAAGCACACGAGACTGACTCGATCTGCAACTGTCTCAATGAGCCCAGTGCTCTCCCTTCGGCCTACTGACCTTGCAATGTTTTTGGAAGCATAATGTAGCGAAGTGACATAGGTGATGTTGTTAACTGTTCTGTACATAAGGCTAGATGGGCAGACAGAAAGATGATTTATTCATAGATAGACAGATAGATAGATGACAGATGAAAGATAGACAGATGATACACATGATAGATGATAGGAAGCTAGATAGATGGATAGATATATAGAGAGAAGGACAGTGAGATAGAAGGATATATAGAAAGATAGATAGATATACAGACAGACAGAGCAATAAATAGATACAGATACATATCGATTGACACAAAGCTGTTGCTCATAACCAGGAGATGAATGGTGAGAGCACATAGCTAAACTACAAACAAAAAGGAAGAACGAAACCCTGTTTACAAAGTGCAGTAAGCAGCCATAAGAAGAAAACAAATCCTACCATTTGCAATGACGTGGATGGAGCTAGACGGTAGTATGTTCACAGAAATAGGTCGGGCGGGGAAAGACAAGTATCAAATGATTTCACTCATGTGTGGAGTATAACAACAAAGAAAAACTGAAGGAAAACAACAGCAGCAGACTCACAGAACCCGAGAGTTGACTAGAAGTTGCCAAAGGGAAAAGGAATGGGCAGGGAGGTTCTGAAGGGAGGGATAAGTTTGGGGAGAAATAATGGGGGCATTAGGATTAGCATGTATATTGCGTGGGGTGGGGAAGGCATGGGGAGTGCTGTACAACACAGAGAAGACTATTAGAGATTATATAGCATCTTACTGCTCACAGATGGACAGCGACTGAAGAAGATTTTTGGGGGGAATTGGAGAAGGGGGAGCATAGTAAATATAAGGTGCTTCACGTAATTGTAGATTAATGATAACAAAAAAATTTTTTTTAAGTGCAATAAGGGCACAGCACTGGATCATCAGAATAAAAGGTCAGGCTCTGAGTGCTGCAAACAAAAGACACATGGTTAAAAGAACGGATGAAAACTCAAAAAACCTACATGCTTCCTTACAGGAGACTCACTTGAGATCCAAGGACACAGACAAACTACAAGCTGAAGGTGTGGGGACAATACCCGACACGAGTGAAACTGAAAAACAAACAATCCAATAAATGGATTGTGTTTGAGCCCCCAGAGACAGTCAGTAGAAAATAGCCCTATCTGGCCACAGTGAATTCTTTTTGTTTGTTTTCAGCAGGGCCCAGCCATAGATTTAGTGGTGCAGCAACGTCCTTCCTGTTTTCTCTCACTTCAGCAACTGAGTTGCTGTAATAATGAGCATCTGTGCCTTTGAAATCGGTGGGTTTTATGATCTTCACGAATGTGAAGTAATAACCACCTAAAGAGGGAAGTTTGGACACTCAAATAAACATGTCACTCCACAATACACTCTTAGCTCCCAACTGCTCCTGTCTAGAAATTGGTGTTCCTTTTTATTTGACCCTCCGTCCTATCCGCAGAGATCAGGCCGATATCCTTCAAACATGGTGGTGATCAAAGCAACAAGTTTACTTTTCTGTTGACAACAGGCCCGGAGGAAGGATACTTGTGGTTTTCAGGGAGAACTTAGTCAATGAATGTGGCTAAATAAAGAGAGCAATTTAGAAGGAGATGAAAGAGGACAGAGGATAGAGACACGGGTATATCTCCCTGCACAACCATTTACTGGTTTTGTAGTACACGCGGCCGACACGACCTGAAAGTGTCTCGGTGAACCCAGTGCTCTCCCTACAGATTTATTACCTTGCAGGATTTTTGGAAGCATAATGTAGGAAAGTGACATAGGGTATATGGTTAACTGTTCTGTACTCAAGGACAGATGGGCAGACAAAAAGATGATTGATTGATTGATAAATAGTTAGACAGATAGATAGATAGATATAGGTACATATCGATTAACACAAAGCTACTGCTCATAACCAGGAGAGCAATGGAGAAAGCACATAGCGATAGTACAAACAAAAAAGAAGAATGAAATCCAGTTTAAAAAGTGCAGTAAGCAGCCAAAACAAGAAAACAAATCCTATCATTTGCAATAACGTGGATGGAGCTAGAGGGTATTATGCTCAGTCAATTAGGCCAGTCGGAGAAATACAAGTACCAAATGATTTCACTCATGTGTGGAGTACGACAACAAAGAAAAAGTGAAGGAAAAACAGCAGCAGACACACAGTACCCAAGAGAGGACTAACCGTTACCAAAGAGAAATGGACTTGGTAGGGTTTGTGGGAAGGGAGTGATAAGGGCGGGGAAAAAGAATGGGGACATTAGGATTTGCATGAACAATGTGTAGGGTGTAGTGTCATGGGGAGGGCTATACAACACAGCGAAGAGAAGTGGTGATTCTACAGCATCTTACTACACGCTGACGGACAGCGACTGTAACTGGGATTTGGCAAGGACTTGGTGATGGATTTAGACTAGTAAACATATTGTTCTGCATGTAATTGTATATTAATGAGAACAAAAAAAAATTTCAAAGTGCAGTAAGAGCATAGCTCTCAAATATCAGAATAAAAGTACAGGCTTTGACTGCTCCAATCAAAAGTCACAGGGTTATAAGTACTGATGAAAACTCAAGATCACCTATGTGCTCCCTTAATGGAGACTCACTTGAGATCCAAGGACACAGACAAACTACAAGCTGAAGGGGCGCGGACAGGTACCCTATACAAGTGAATCTGAGAAACAAAGAAACAAATGGATTCTGTTTGAGTCCCCAGAGACTGTCACTAGAACATAGTCCTACCTAGCCACCGTGAATTCTTTTTGTTTGGTTTCAGCAGTGCCCAGGTATAGATTTAGTGGTACTGCAATGTCCTTCTCATTTTTTCTCACATCAACGAATGAATTGCTGTAATAATATGCATCTGGACTTTTGAAATCACTGGGTTTTATGATGTTCACGATTGTAAAGGAGTAAACACCACATAAAGAGGGAAGTTTGAACACTGAACCAAACACGTCTCTCCACAACAAACAATTTGCTCCCAAATGCTCCTGTCTAGAAATAGGTGTTCCTTTTTATTTGTCCCTCCTCCTATCAGTGGTGAACACGCCTATGTCCCTAAAACATGGTGGTGAGTAAAGCACCAAGTATACTTTTATGTCTACAACAGGCAGAGAGGAAGTATACCTGGGTTCTTCAGAGAGCACTTAGGCAATGAATGTAGCTAAATACTGTTAGCAAGCGAGAAGGAGGTATAAGAGGACAGAGGACAGAGATACGGTTCCAAGTCCCTGCACCACCATTTACTGGTTTTGTAAGCACACGCGGCTGACTCGATCTGCAAATGTCTCAGTGAGCCCAATGCTCTCCCTGCGGCCTAGTGACCTTGCAATGTTTTTGGAAGCATAATGTAGCGAAGTGACATAGGTGATGTTGTTAACTGTTCTGTACATAAGGCTAGACGGGCAGACAGATAGATGATTTATTCACAGATAGACAGATAGATAGATGACAGATGAGGGATAGACAGATGATACACATGATAGATGATAGGAAGCTAGATAGATGGATAGATATATAGAGAGAAGGACAGTGAGATAGAAGGATATATAGAAAGATAGATAGATATACAGACAGACAGAGCAATAAATAGATACAGATACATATCGATTGACACAAAGCTGTTGCTCATAACCAGGAGATGAATGGTGAGAGCACATAGCTAAACTACAAACAAAAAGGAAGAACGAAACCCTGTTTACAAAGTGCAGTAAGCAGCCATAAGAAGAAAACAAATCCTACCATTTGCAATGACGTGGATGGAGCTAGACGGTAGTATGTTCACAGAAATAGGTCGGGCGGGGAAAGACAAGTATCAAATGATTTCACTCATGTGTGGAGTATAACAACAAAGAAAAACTGAAGGAAAACAACAGCAGCAGCCTCACAGAACCCGAGAGTTGACTAAAAGTTGCCAAAGGGAAAAGGACTGGGCAGGGAGGTTCTGAAGGGAGGGACAAGTTTGGGGAGAAATAATGGGGGCATTAGGATTAGCATGTATATTGCGTGGGGTGGGGCAGGCATGGGGAGTGCTGTACAACACAGAGAAAACTATTAGAGATTATATAGCATCTTACTGCTCACTGATGGACAGCGACTGAAGAGGATTTTCGGGGGGAATTGGTGAAGGGGGAGCATAGTAAACATAAGGTGCTTCACGTAATTGTAGACTAATGATAACAAAAAAAATTTTTTAAGTGCAATAAGGGCACAGCACCGGATCATCAGAATAAAAGGTCAGGCTCTGAGTGCTGCAAACAAAAGACACAGGGTTAAAAGAACGGATGAAAACTCAAAAAACCTACGTGCTTCCTTACAGGAGACTCACTTGAGATCCAAGGACACCGACAAACTACAAGCTGAAGGTGTGGGGACAAGTACCCGACACGAGTGAAACTGAAAAACAAACAATCCAATAAATGGATTGTGTTTGAGCCCCAGAGACAGTCAGTAGAAAATAGCCCTATCTGGCCACAGTGAATTCTTTTTGTTTGTTTTCAGCAGGGCCCAGCCACAGATTTAGTGGTGCAGCAACGTCCTTCCTGTTTTATCTCACTTCAGCAAATGAGTTGCTGTAATAATGAGCATCTGTGCCTTTGAAATCGGTGGGTTTTATGATCTTCACGAATGTGAAGTAATAACCACCTAAAGAGGGAAGTTTGGACACTCAAATAAACATGTCACTCCACAATACACTCTTAGCTCCCAACTGCTCCTGTCTAGAAATTGGTGTTCCATTTTATTTGACCCTCCGTCCTATCCGCAGTGATCACACCGATGTCCTTCAAACATGGTGGTGATCAAAGCAACAAGTTTACTTTTCTGTTGACAACAGGCCCGGAGGAAGGATACTTGTGGTTTTCAGGGAGAACTTACTCAATGAATGTGGCTAAATAAAGAGAGCAATTTAGAAGGAGATGAAAGAGGACAGAAGATAGAGACACGGGCATATCTCCCTGCACAACCATTTACTGGTTTTGTAGTACACGGGACCGACACATCCTGAAAGTGTCTCGGTGAACCCAGTTCTCTCCCTACAGAATAGTTACCTTGCAGGATTTTTGGAAGCATAATGTAGGAAAGTGATATAGGGTATACGGTTAACTGTTCTGTACTCAAGGACAGATGGGCAGACAAAAAGATGATTGATTGATTGATAAATAGATAGACAGATAGATAGATAGGTATAGGTACATATCGATTAACACAAAGCTACTGCTCTTAACCAGGAGAGCAATGGAGAAAGCACATAGCGATAGTACAAATAAAAAAGAAGGATGAAATCCAGTTAAAATGTGCAGTAATCAGCCAAAAGAAGAAAACAAATCCTATCATTTGCAATAACGTGGATGGAGCTAGAGGGTATTATGCTCAGTCAATTAGGCCAGTCGGAGAAATACAAGTACCAAATGATTTCACTCATGTGTGGAGTACGACAACAAAGAAAAAGTGAAGGAAAAACCTTAGCAGACACACAGTACCCAAGAGAGGACTAACAGTTACCAAAGAGAAATGGACTTGGTAGGGTTTGTGGGAAGGGAGTGATAAGGGCGGGGAAAAAGAATGGGGACATTAGGATTTGCATGAACAATGCGTAGGGTGTAGTGTCATGGGGAGGTCTATACAACACAGCGAAGAGAAGTGGTGATTCTACATCATCTTACTACACGCTGACGGACAGCGACTGTAACTGGGATTTGGCAAGGACTTGGTGATGGAGGTAGACTAGGAAACATATTATTCTGCATGTAATTGTATACTAATGAGAACAAAAAAACATTTCAAAGTGCAGTAAGATCATAGCTCTCAAATATCAGAATAAAAGTACAGGCTTTGACTGCTCCAATCAAAAGACACAGGGTTAGAAGTACTGATGAAAACTCAAGATCACCTATGTGCTCCCTTAATGGAGACTCACTTGAGATCCAAGGACACAGACAAACTACAAGCTGAAGGGGCGCGGACAGGTACCCTATACAAGTGAATCTGAGAAACAAAGAAACAAATGGATTCTGTTTGAGTCCCCAGAGACAGTCACTAGAAAATAGTCCTACCTAGCCACCGTGAATTCTTTGTGTTTGGTTTCAGCAGTGCCCAAGTATAGATTTAGTGGTACTGCAATGTCTTTCTCATTTTTTCTCACATCAACGAATGAATTGCTGTAATAATATGCATCTGGACTTTTGAAATCACTGGGTTTTATGATGTTCACGATTGTAAAGAAGTAATCACCACATAAAGAGGGAAGTTTGAACACTGAACCAAACACGTCTCTCCACAACAAACAATTTGCTCCCAAATGCTCCTGTCTAGAAATAGGTGTTCCTTTTTATTTGTCCCTCCTCCTATCAGTGGTGAACACGCCTATGTCCCTAAAACATGGTGGTGAGTAAAGCACCAAGTATACTTTTATGTCTACAACAGGCAGAGAGGAAGTATACCTGGGGTCTTCAGAGAGCACTTAGGCAATGAATGTAGCTAAATACTGTTAGCAAGCGAGAAGGAGGTATAAGAGGACAGAGGACAGAGATACGGTTTCAAGTCACTGCACCACCATTTACTGGTTTTCTAAGCACACGAGACTGACTCGATCTGCAACTGTCTCAATGAGCCCAGTGCTCTCCCTTCGGCCTACTGACCTTGCAATGTTTTTGGAAGCATAATGTAGCGAAGTGACATAGGTGATGTTGTTAACTGTTCTGTACATAAGGCTAGATGGGCAGACAGAAAGATGATTTATTCATAGATAGACAGATAGATAGATGACAGATGAGAGATAGGCAGATGATACACATGATAGATGATAGGAAGCTAGGTAGATGGATAGATATATAGAGAGAAGGACAGTGAGATAGAAGGATATATAGAAAGATAGATAGATATACAGACAGACAGAGCAATAAATAGATACAGATACATATCGATTGACACAAAGCTGTTGCTCATAACCAGGAGATGAATGGTGAGAGCACATAGCTAAACTACAAACAAAAAGGAAGAACGAAACCCTGTTTACAAAGTGCAGTAAGCAGCCATAAGAAGAAAACAAATCCTACCATTTGCAATGACGTGGATGGAGCTAGACGGTAGTATGTTCACAGAAATAGGTCGGGCGGGGAAAGACAAGTATCAAATGATTTCACTCATGTGTGGAGTATAACAACAAAGAAAAACTGAAGGAAAACAACAGCAGCAGACTCACAGAACCCGAGAGTTGACTAGAAGTTGCCAAAGGGAAAAGGAATGGGCAGGGAGGTTCTGAAGGGAGGGATAAGTTTGGGGAGAAATAATGGGGGCATTAGGATTAGCATGTATATTGCGTGGGGTGGGGAAGGCATGGGGAGTGCTGTACAACACAGAGAAGACTATTAGAGATTATATAGCATCTTACTGCTCACAGATGGACAGCGACTGAAGAAGATTTTTGGGGGGAATTGGAGAAGGGGGAGCATAGTAAATATAAGGTGCTTCACGTAATTGTAGATTAATGATAACAAAAAAATTTTTTTTAAGTGCAATAAGGGCACAGCACTGGATCATCAGAATAAAAGGTCAGGCTCTGAGTGCTGCAAACAAAAGACACATGGTTAAAAGAACGGATGAAAACTCAAAAAACCTACATGCTTCCTTACAGGAGACTCACTTGAGATCCAAGGACACAGACAAACTACAAGCTGAAGGTGTGGGGACAATACCCGACACGAGTGAAACTGAAAAACAAACAATCCAATAAATGGATTGTGTTTGAGCCCCCAGAGACAGTCAGTAGAAAATAGCCCTATCTGGCCACAGTGAATTCTTTTTGTTTGTTTTCAGCAGGGCCCAGCCATAGATTTAGTGGTGCAGCAACGTCCTTCCTGTTTTCTCTCACTTCAGCAACTGAGTTGCTGTAATAATGAGCATCTGTGCCTTTGAAATCGGTGGGTTTTATGATCTTCACGAATGTGAAGTAATAACCACCTAAAGAGGGAAGTTTGGACACTCAAATAAACATGTCACTCCACAATACACTCTTAGCTCCCAACTGCTCCTGTCTAGAAATTGGTGTTCCTTTTTATTTGACCCTCCGTCCTATCCGCAGAGATCAGGCCGATATCCTTCAAACATGGTGGTGATCAAAGCAACAAGTTTACTTTTCTGTTGACAACAGGCCCGGAGGAAGGATACTTGTGGTTTTCAGGGAGAACTTAGTCAATGAATGTGGCTAAATAAAGAGAGCAATTTAGAAGGAGATGAAAGAGGACAGAAGATAGAGACACGGGTATATCTCCCTGCACAACCATTTACTGGTTTTGTAGTACACGCGGCCGACACGACCTGAAAGTGTCTCGGTGAACCCAGTGCTCTCCCTACAGATTTATTACCTTGCAGGATTTTTGGAAGCATAATGTAGGAAAGTGATATAGGGTATATGGTTAACTGTTCTGTACTCAAGGACAGATGGGCAGACAAAAAGATGATTGATTGATTGATAAATAGTTAGACAGATAGATAGATAGATATAGGTACATATCGATTAACACAAAGCTACTGCTCATAACCAGGAGAGCAATGGAGAAAGCACATAGCGATAGTACAAACAAAAAAGAAGAATGAAATCCAGTTTAAAAAGTGCAGTAAGCAGCCAAAACAAGAAAACAAATCCTATCATTTGCAATAACGTGGATGGAGCTAGAGGGTATTATGCTCAGTCAATTAGGCCAGTCGGAGAAATACAAGTACCAAATGATTTCACTCATGTGTGGAGTACGACAACAAAGAAAAAGTGAAGGAAAAACAGCAGCAGACACACAGTACCCAAGAGAGGACTAACCGTTACCAAAGAGAAATGGACTTGGTAGGGTTTGTGGGAAGGGAGTGATAAGGGCGGGGAAAAAGAATGGGGACATTAGGATTTGCATGAACAATGTGTAGGGTGTAGTGTCATGGGGAGGGCTATACAACACAGCGAAGAGAAGTGGTGATTCTACAGCATCTTACTACACGCTGACGGACAGCGACTGTAACTGGGATTTGGCAAGGACTTGGTGATGGAGGTAGACTAGTAAACATATTGTTCTGCATGTAATTGTATATTAATGAGAACAAAAAACAATTTCAAAGTGCAGTAAGAGCATAGCTCTCAAATATCAGAATAAAAGTACAGGCTTTGACTGCTCCAATCAAAAGACACAGGGTTAGAAGTACTGATGAAAACTCAAGATCACCTATGTGCTCCCTTATTGGAGACTCACTTGAGATCCAAGGACACAGACAAACTACAAGCTGAAGGGGCGCGGACAGGTACCCTATACAAGTGAATCTGAGAAAGAAAGAAACAAATGGATTCTGTTTGAGTCCCCAGAGACAGTCACTAGAAAATAGTCCTACCTAGCCACCGTGAATTCTTTTTGTTTGGTTTCAGCAGTGCCCAGGTATAGATTTAGTGGTACTGCAATGTCCTTCTCATTTTTTCTCACATCAACGAATGAATTGCTGTAATAATATGCATCTGGACTTTTGAAATCACTGGGTTTTATGATGTTCACGATTGTAAAGAAGTAATCACCACATAAAGAGGGAAGTTTGAACACTGAACCAAACATGTCTCTCCACAACAAACAATTTGCTCCCAAATGCTCCTGTCTAGAAATAGGTGTTCCTTTTTATTTGTCCCTCCTCCTATCAGTGGTGAACACGCCTATGTCCCTAAAACATGGTGGTGAGTAAAGCACCAAGTATACTTTTATGTCTACAACAGGCAGAGAGGAAGTATACCTGGGGTCTTCAGAGAGCACTTAGGCAATGAATGTAGCTAAATACTGTTAGCAAGCGAGAAGCAGGTATAAGAGGACAGAGGAAAGAGATACGGTTCCAAGTCCCTGCACCACCATTTACTGGTTTTGTAAGCACACGCGGCTGACTCGATCTGCAACTGTCTCAGTGAGCCCAATGCTCTCCCTGCGGCCTAGTGACCTTGCAATGTTTTTGGAAGCATAATGTAGCGAAGTGACATAGGTGATGTTGTTAACTGTTCTGTACATAAGGATAGATGGGCAGACAGAAAGATGATTTATTCACAGATAGACAGATAGATAGATGACAGATGAGGGATGGTCAGATGATACACATGATAGACGATAGGAAGCTAGATAGATGGATAGATATATAGAGAGAAGGACAGTGAGATAGAAGGATATATAGAAAGATAGATAGATATACAGACAGACAGAGCAATAAATAGATACAGATACATATCGATTGACACAAAGCTGTTGCTCATAACCAGGAGATGAATGGTGAGAGCACATAGCTAAACTACAAACAAAAAGGAAGAACGAAACCCTGTTTACAAAGTGCAGTAAGCAGCCATAAGAAGAAAACAAATCCTACCATTTGCAATGACGTGGATGGAGCTAGACGGTAGTATGTTCACAGCAATAGTTCGGGCGGCGAAAGACAAGTATCAAATGATTTCACTCATGTGTGGAGTATAACAACAAAGAAAAACTGAAGGAAAACAACAGCAGCAGACTCACAGAACCCGAGAGTTGACTGAAAGTTGCCAAAGGGAAAAGGACTGGGCAGGGAGGTTCTGAAGGGAGGGATAAGTTTGGGGAGAAAGAATGGGGGCATTAGGATTAGCATGTATATTGCGTGGGGTGGGGAATGCATGGGGAGTGCTGTACAACACAGAGAAGACTATTAGAGATTATATAGCATCTTACTACTCACTGATGGACAGCGACTGAAGAGGATTTTCGGGGGGACTTGGTGAAGGGGGAGCATAGTAAACATAAAGTGCTTCACGTAATTGTAGACTAATGATAACAAAAAAATTTTTTTAAGTGTAATAAGGGCACAGCACTGAATCATCAGAATAAAAGGTCAGGCTCTGAGTGCTGCAAACAAAAGACACAGGGTTAAAAGAACGGATGAAAACTCAAAAAACCTACGTGCTTCCTTACAGGAGACTCACTTGAGATCCAAGAACACAGACAAACTACAAGCTGAAGGTGTGGGGACAAGTACCCTACACGAGTGAAACTGAAAAACAAACAATCCAATAAATGGATTGTGTTTGAGCCCCCAGAGACAGTCAGTAGAAAATAGCCCTATCTGGCCACAGTGAATTCTTTTTGTTTGTTTTCAGCAGGGCCCAGCCATAGATTTAGTGGTGCAGCAACGTCCTTCCTGTTTTCTCTCATTTCAGCAACTGAGTTGCTGTAATCATGAGCATCTGTGCCTTTGAAATCGGTTTGTTTTATGATCTTCACGAATGTGAAGTAATAACCACCTAAAGAGGGAAGTTTGGACACTAAAATAAACATGTCACTCCACAATACACTCTTAGCTCCCAACTGCTCCTGTCTAGAAATTGGTGTTCCTTTTTTTTGACCCTCCGTCCTATCCGCAGAGATCACGCCGATGTCCTTCAAACATGGTGGTGATCAATGCAACAAGTTTACTTTTCTGTTGACAACAGGCCAGAAGGAAGAATACTTGTGGTTTTCAGGGAGAACTTAGTCAATGAATGTGGCTAAATAAAGAGAGAAATTTAGAAGGAGATGAAAGAGGACAGAAGATAGAGACACGGGTATATCTCCCTGCACAACCATTTACTGGTTTTGTAGTACACGCGGCCGACACGTCCTGAAAGTGTCTCGGTGAACCCAGTGCTCTCCCTACAGAATAGTTACCTTGCAGGATTTTTGGAAGCATAATGTAGGAAAGTGATATAGGTTATATGGTTAACTGTTCTGTACTCAAGGACTGATGGGCAGACAAAAAGATGATTGATTGATTGATAAATAGATAGACAGCTAGATAAATAGATATAGGTACATATCGATTAACACAAAGCTACTGCTCATAACCAGGAGAGCAATGGAGAAAGCACATAGCGATAGTACAAACAAAAAAGAAGAATGAAATCCTGTTTAAAAAGTGCAGTAAGCAGCCAAAACAAGAAAACAAATCCTATCATTTGCAATAACGTGGATGGAGCTAGAGGGTATTATGCTCAGTCAATTAGGCCAGTCGGAGAAATACAAGTACCAAATGATTTCACTCATGTGTGGAGTACGACAACAAAGAAAAAGTGAAGGAAAAACAGCAGCAGACACACAGTACCCAAGAGAGGACTAACCGTTACCAAAGAGAAATGGACTTGGTAGGGTTTGTGGGAAGGGAGTGATAAGGGCGGGGAATAAGAATGGGGACATTAGGATTTGCATGAACAATGTGTAGGGTGTAGTGTCATGGGGAGGGCTATACAACACAGCGAAGAGAAGTGGTGATTCTACAGCATCTTACTACACACTGACGGACAGCGACTGTAACTGGGATTTGGCAAGGACTTGGTGATGGAGGTAGACTAGTAAACATATTGTTCTGCATGTAATTGTATATTAATGAGAACAAAAAAAAATTTCAAAGTGCAGTAAGAGCGTAGCTCTCAAATATCAGAATAACAGTACAGGCTTTGACTGCTCCAATCAAAAGGCACAGTGTTAGAAGTACTGATGAAAACTCAAGATCACCTATGTGCTCCCTTAATGGAGACTCACTTGAGATCCAAGGACACAGACAAACTACAAGCTGAAGGGGCGCGGACAGGTACCCTATACAAGTGAATCTGAGAAACAAAGAAACAAATGGATTCTGTTTGAGTCCCCAGAGACAGTCACTAGAAAATAGTCCTACCTAGCCACCGTGAATTCTTTTTGTTGGGTTTCAGCAGTGCCCAGGTATAGATTTGGTGGTACTGCAATGTCCTTCACATTTTTTCTCACATCAACGAATGAATTGCTGTAATAATATGCATCTGGACTTTTGAAATCACTGGGTTTTATGATGTTCACGATTGTAAATAAGTAATCACCACATAAAGAGGGAAGTTTGAACACAGAAAAAAACACGTCTCTCCACAACAAACAATTTGCTCCCAAAAGCTCCTGTCTAGAAATAGGTGTTCCTTTTTATTTGTCCCTCCTCCTATCAGTGGTGAACACGCCTATGTCCCTAAAACATGGTGTAGTGTAAAGCACCAAGTATACTTTTATGTCTACAACAGGCAGAGAGGAAATATACCTGGGGTCTTCAGAGAGCACTTAGGCAATGAATGTAGCTAAATACTGTTAGCAAGCGAGAAGGAGGTATAAGAGGACAGAGGACAGAGATACGGTTTCAAGTCCCTGCACCACCATTTCCTGGTTTTGTAAGCACACGCGGCTGACTCGATCTGCAACTGTCTCAGTGAGCCCAGTGCTCTCCCTGCGGCCTAGTGACCTTGCAATGTTTTTGGAAGCATAATGTTGCGAAGTGACATAGGTGATGTTGTTAACTGTTCTGTACATAAGGATAGATGGGCAGACAGAAAGATGATTTATTCATAGATAGACAGATAGATAGATGACAGATGAGAGATAGTCAGATGATACACATGATAGACGATAGGAAGTTAGATAGATGGATAGATATATAGAGAGAAGGACAGTGAGATGGAAGGATATATAGAATGATAGATAGATATACAGACAGGCAGAGCAGTAAATAGATACAGATACATATCGATTGACACAAAGCTGTTGCTCATAACCAGGAGATGAATGGTGAGAGCATATAGCTAAACTACAAACAAAAAGGAAGAACGAAACCCTGTTTACAAAGTGCAGTAAGCAGCCATAAGTAGAAAACAAATCCTACCATTTGCAATGACGTGGATGGAGCTAGACGGTAGTATGTTCACAGAAATAGGTCGGGCGGCGAAAGACAAGTATCAAATGATTTCACTCATGTGTGGAGTATAACAACAAAGAAAAACTGAAGGAAAACAACAGCAGCAGACTCACAGAACCCGAGAGTTGACTGAAAGTTGCCAAAGGGAAAAGGACTGGGCAGGGAGGTTCTGAAGGGAGGGATAAGTTTGGGGAGAAAGAATGGGGGCATTAGGATTAGCATGTATATTGCGTGGGGTGGGGAAGGCATGGGGAGTGCTGTACAACACAGAGAAGACTATTAGAGATTATATAGCATCTTACTACTCACTGATGGACAGCGACTGAAGAGGATTTTCGGTGGAACTTGGTGAAGGGGAACATAGTAAACATAAGGTGCTTCACGTAATTGTAGACTAATGATAACTAAAAATTTTTTTTAAGTGCAATAAGGGCACAGCACTGAATCATCAGAATAGAAGTCAGGCTCTGAGTGCTGCAAACAAAAGACACAGGGTTAAAAGAACGGATGAAAACTCAAAAAACCTACATGCTTCCTTACAGGAGACTCACTTGAGATCCAAGGACACAGACAAACTACAAGCTGAAGGTGTGGGGACAAGTACCCTACACGAGTGAAACTGAAAAACAAACAATCCAATAAATGGATTGTGTTTGAGCCCCAAAAGACATTCAGTAGAAAATAGCCCTATCTGGCCACAGTGAATTCTTTTTGATTGTTTTCAGCATGGCCCAGCCATAGATTTAGTGGTGCAGCAACGTCCTTCCTGTTTTCTCTCACTTCAGCAACTGAGTTGCTGTAATAATGAGCATCTGTGCCTTTGAAATCGGTGGGTTTTATGATCTTCACGAATATGAAGTAATAACCACCTAAAGAGGGAAGTTTGGACACTCAAATAAACATGTCACTCCACAATACACTCTTAGCTCCCAACTGCTCCTGTCTAGAAATTGGTGTTCCTTTTTATTTGACCCTCCGTCCTATCCGCAGAGATCACGCCGATGTCCTTCAAATATGGTGGTGATCAAAGCAACAAGTTTACTTTTCTGTTGACAACAGGCCCGGAGGGAGGATACTTGTGGTTTTCAGGGAGAACTTACTCAATGAATGTGGCTAAATAAAGAGAGCAATTTAGAAGGAGATGAAAGAGGACAGAAGATAGAGACACGGGTATATCTCCCTGCACAACCATTTACTGGTTTTGTAGTACACGCGGCCGACACGACCTGAAAGTGTCTCGGTGAACCCAGTGCTGTCCCTACAGAATAGTTACCTTGCAGGATTTTTGGAAGCATAATGTAGGAAAGTGGTATAGGGTATATGGTTAAATGTTCTGTACTCAAGGACAGATGGGCAGACAAAAAGATGATTGATTGATAAATAGATAGACAGATAGATAGATAGATATAGGTACATATCGATTAACACAAAGCTACTGCTCATAACCATGAGAGCAATGGAGAAAGCACATAGCGATAGTACAAACAAAAAAGAAGAATGAAATCCAGTTTAAAAAGTGCAGTAAGCAGCCAAAACAAGAAAACAAATCCTATCATTTGCAATAACGTGGATGGAGCTAGAGGTGTATTATGCTCAGTCAATTAGGCCAGTCGGAGAAATACAAGTACCAAATGATTTCACTCATGTGTGGAGTACGACAACAAAGAAAAAGTGAAGGAAAAACAGCAGCAGACACACAGTACCCAAGAGAGGACTAACCGTTACCATAGAGAAATGGACTTGGTAGGGTTTGTGGGAAGAGAGTGATAAAGGAGGGGAAAAAGAATGGGGACATTAGGATTTGCATGAACAATGTGTAGGGTGTAGTGTCATGGGGAGGGCTATACAACACAGCGAAGAGAAGTGGTGATTCTACAGCATCTTACTACACGCTGACGGACAGCGACTGTAACTGGGATTTGGCAAGACTTGATGATGGAGGTAGACTAGTAAACATATTGTTCTGCACGTAATTGTATATTAATGAGAACAAAAAAAAATTTCAAAGTGCAGTAAGAGCATAGCTCTCAAATATCAGAATAAAAGTACAGGCTTTGACTGCTCCAATCAAAAGACACAGGGTTAGAAGTACTGATGAAAACTCAAGATCAACTATGTGCTCCCTTATTGGAGACTCACTTGAGATCCAAGGACACAGACAAACTACAAGCTGAAGGGGCGCGGACAGGTACCCTATACAAGTGAATCTGAGAAACAAAGAATCAAATGGATTCTGTTTGAGTCCCCAGAGACAGTCATTAGAAAATAGTCCTACCTAGCCACCGTGAATTCTTTTTGTTTGGATTCAGCAGTGCCCAGGTATAGATTTAGTGGTACTGCAATGTCCTCATTTTTTCTCACATCTACGAATGAATTGCTGTAATTATATGCATCTGGAGGTTTGAAATCACTGGGTTTTATGATGTTCACGATTGTAAAGGAGTAATCACCACATAAAGAGGGAAGTTTGAACACTGAACCAAACACGTCTCTCCACAACAAACAATTTGCTCCCAAATGCTCCTGTCTAGAAATAGGTGTTCCTTTTTATTTGTCCCTCCTCCTATCAGTGGTGAACACGCCTATGTCCCTAAAACATGGTGGTGAGTAAAGCACCACGTATACTTTTATGTCTACAGCAGGCAGAGAGGAAGTACACCTGGGGTCTTCAGAGAGCACTTAGGCAATGAATGTAGCTAAATACTGTTAGCAAGCGAGAAGGAGGTATAAGAGGACAGAGGAAAGGGATACGGTTTCAAGTCCCTGCACCTCCATTTCCTGGTTTTGTAAGCACACGCGGCTGACTCGATCTGCAACTGTCTCAGTGAGCCCAGTGCTCTCCCTGCGGCCTAGTGACCTTGCAATGTTTTTGGAAGCATAATGTAGCGAAGTGACATAGGTGATGTTGTTAACTGTTCTGTACATAAGGCTAGATGGGCAGACAGAAAGATGATTTATTCATAGATAGACAGATAGATAGATGACAGATGAGAGATAGACAGATGATACACATGATAGATGATAGGAAGCTAGGTAGATGGATACATATATAGAGAGAAGGACAGTGAGATAGAAGGATATATAGAAACATAGATAGATATACAGACAGACAGAGCAATAAATAGATACAGATACATATCGATTGACACAAAGCTGTTGCTCATAACCAGGAGATGAATGGTGAGAGCACATAGCTAAACTACAAACAAAAAGGAAGAATGAAACCCTGTTTACAAAGTGCAGTAAGCAGCCATAAGTAGAAAACAAATCCTACCATTTGCAATGACGTGGATGGAGCTAGACGGTAGTATGTTCACAGAAATAGGTCGGGCGGCGAAAGACAAGTATCAAATGATTTCACTCATGTGTGGAGTATAACAACAAAGAAAAACTGAAGGAAAACAACAGCAGCAGACTCACAGAACCCGAGAGTTGACTGAAAGTTGCCAAAGGGAAAAGGACTGGGCAGGGAGGTTCTGAAGGGAGGGATAAGTTTGGGGAGAAAGAATGGGGGCATTAGGATTAGCATGTGTATTGCGTGGGGTGGGGAAGGCATGGGGAGTGCTGTACAACACAGAGAAGACTATTAGAGATTATATAGCATCTTACTACTCACTGTTGGACAGCGACTGAAGAGGATTTTCGGGGGGACTTGGTAAAGGGGGAGCATAGTAAACATAAGGTGCTTCACGTAATTGTAGACTAATGATAACAAAAAATTTTTTTTATGTGCAATAAGGGCACAGCACTGAATCATCAGAATAAAAGGTCAGGCTCTGAGTGCTGCAAACAAAAGACACAGGGTTAAAAGAACGGATGAAAACTCAAAAAACCTACGTGCTTCCTTACAGGAGACTCACTTGAGATCCAAGGACACAGACAAACTACAAGCTGAAGGTGTGGGGACAAGTACCCTACACGAGTGAAACTGAAATCAAACAATCCAATAAATGGATTGTGTTTGAGCCCCCAGAGACAGTCAGTAGAAAATAGCCCTATCTGGCCACAGTGAATTCTTTTTGTTTGTTTTCAGTAGGGCCCAGCCATAGATTTAGTGGTGCAGCAACGTCCTTCCTGATTTCTCTCACTTCAGCAACTGAGTTGCTGTAATCATGAGCATCTGTGCCTTTGAAATCGGTGGGTTTTATGATCTTCACGAATGTGAAGTAATAACCACCTAAAGGGGGAAGTTTGGAAACTCAAATAAACATGTCACTCCACAATACACTCTTAGCTCCCAACTGCTCCTGTCTAGAAATTGGTGTTCCTTTTTATTTGACCCTCCGTCCTATCCGCAGAGATCACGCAGATGTCCTTCAAACATGGTGGTGATCAATGCAACAAGTTTACTTTTCTGTTGACAACAGGCCCGGAGGAAGGATACTTGTGGTTTTCAGGGAGAACTTACTCAATGAATGTGGCTAAATAAAGAGAGCAATTTAGAAGGAGATGAAAGAGGACAGAAGATAGAGACACGGGTATATCTCCCTGCACAACCATTTACTGGTTTTGTAGTACACGCGGCCGACACGACCTGAAAGTGTCTCGGTGAACCCAGTGCTCTCCCTACAGAATAGTTACCTTGCAGGATTTTTGGAAGCATAATGTAGGAAAGTGATATAGGGTATATGGTTAACTGTTCTGTACTCAAGGACAGATGGGCAGACAAACAGATGATTGATTGATTGATAAATAGATAGACAGATAGATAGATAGATATAGGTACATATCGATTAACACAAAGCTACTGCTCATAACCAGGAGAGCAATGGAGAAAGCACATAGCGATAGTACAAACAAAAAAGAAGAATGAAATCCAGTTTAAAAAGTGCAGTAAGCAGCCAAAAGAAGAAAACAAATCCTATCATTTGCAATAACGTGGATGGAGCTAGAGGGTATTATGCTCAGTCAATTAGGCCAGTCGGAGAAATACAAGTACCAAATGATTTCACTCAAGTGTGGAGTACGACAACAAAGAAAAAGTGAAGGAAAAACAGCAGCAGACACACAGTACCCAAGAGAGGACTAACCGTTACCAAAGAGAAATGGACTTGGTAGGGTTTGTGGGAAGGGAGTGATAAGGGCGGGGAAAAAGAATGGGGATATTAGGATTTGCATGAACAATGTGTAGGGTGTAGTGTCATGGGGAGGGCTATACAACACAGCAAAGAGAAGTGGTGATTCTACAGCATCTTACTACATGCTGACGGACAGCGACTGTAACTGGGATTTGGCAAGGACTTGGTGATGGAGGTAGACTAGTAAACATATTGTTCTGCACGTAATTGTATATTAATGAGAACAAAAAAAAATTTCAAAGTGCAGTAAGAGCATAGCTCTCAAATATCAGAATAAAAGTACAGGCTTTGACTGCTCCAATCAAAAGACACAGGGTTAGAAGTACTGATGAAAACTCAAGATCACCTATGTGCTCCCTTATTGGAGACTCACTTGAGATCCAAGGACACAGACAAACTACAAGCTGAAGGGGCGCGGACAGGTACCCTATACAAGTGAATCTGAGAAAGAAAGAAACAAATGGATTCTGTTTGAGTCCCCAGAGACAGTCATTAGAAAATAGTCCTACCTAGCCACCGTGAATTCTTTTTGTTTGGTTTCAGCAGTGCCCAGGTATAGATTTAGTGGTACTGCAATGTCCTTCTCATTTTTTCTCACATCAACGAATGAATTGCTGTAATAATGTGCATCTGGACTTTTGAAATCACTGGGTTTTATGATGTTCACGATTGTAAAGAAGTAATCACCACATAGAGAGGGAAGTTTGAACACTGAACCAAACACGTCTCTCCACAACAAACAATTTGCTCCCAAATGCTCCTGTCTAGAAATAGGTGTTCCTTTTTATTTGTCCCTCCTCCTATCAGTGGTGAACACGCCTATGTCCCTAAAACATGGTGGTGAGTAAAGCACCAAGTATACTTTTATTTCTACAACAGGCAGAGAGGAAGTATACCTGGGGTCTTCAGAGAGCACTTAGGCAATGAATGTCGCTAAATACTGTTAGCAAGCGAGAAGGAGGTATAAGAGGACAGAGGACAGAGAAACGGTTTCAAGTCCCTGCACCACCATTTCCTGGTTTTGTAAGCACATGCGGCTGACTCGATCTGCAACTGTCTCAGTGAGCCCAGTGCTCTCCCTGCGGCCTAGTGAACTTGCAATGTTTTTGGAAGCATAATGTAGCGAAGTGACATAGGTGATGTTGTTAACTGTTCTGTACATAAGGCTAGATGGGCAGACAGAAAGATGATTTATTCATAGATAGACAGATAGATGGATGACAGATGAGAGATAGACAGATGATACACATGATAGATGATAGGAAGCTAGGTAGATGGATAGATATATAGAGAGAAGGACAGTGAGATAGAAGGATATATAGAAAGATAGATAGATATACAGACAGACAGAGCAATAAATAGATACAGATACATATCGATTGACACAAAGCTGTTGCTCATAACCAGGAGATGAATGGTGAGAGCACATAGCTAAACTACAAACAAAAAGGAAGAATGAAACCCTGTTTACAAAGTGCAGTAAGCAGCCATAAGTAGAAAACAAATCCTACCATTTGCAATGACGTGGATGGAGCTAGACGGTAGTATGTTCACAGAAATAGGTCGGGCGGCGAAAGACAAGTATCAAATGATTTCACTCATGTGTGGAGTATAACAACAAAGAAAAACTGAAGGAAAACAACAGCAGCAGACTCACAGAACCCGAGAGTTGACGGAAAGTTGCCAAAGGGAAAAGGACTGGGCAGGGAGGTTCTGAAGGGAGGGATAAGTTTGGGGAGAAAGAATGGGGGCATTAGGATTAGCATGTATATTGCGTGGGGTGGGGAAGGCATGGGGAGTGCTGTACAACACAGAGAAGACTATTAGAGATTATATAGCATCTTACTACTCACTGATGGACAGCGACTGAAAAGGATTTTCGGGGGGACTTGGTGAAGGGGGAGCATAGTAAACATAAAGTGCTTCACGTAATTGTAGACTAATGATAACAAAAAAATTTTTTTAAGTGTAATAAGGGCACAGCACTGAATCATCAGAATAAAAGGTCAGGCTCTGAGTGCTGCAAACAAAAGACACAGGGTTAAAAGAACGGATGAAAACTCAAAAAACCTACGTGCTTCCTTACAGGAGACTCACTTGAGATCCAAGGACACAGACAAACTACAAGCTGAAGGTGTGGGGACAAGTACCCTACACGAGTGAAATTGAAATCAAACAATCCAATAAATGGATTGTGTTTGAGCCCCCAGAGACAGTCAGTTGAAAATAGCCCTATCTGGCCACAGTGAATTCTTTTTGATTGTTTTCAGTAGGGCCCAGCCATAGATTTAGTGGTGCAGCAACGTCCTTCCTGATTTCTCTCACTTCAGCAACTGAGTTGCTGTAATCATGAGCATCTGTGCCTTTGAAATCGGTGGGTTTTATGATCTTCACGAATGTGAAGTAATAACCACCTAAAGGGGGAAGTTTGGACACTCAAATAAACATGTCACTCCACAATACACTCTTAGCTCCCAACTGCTCCTGTCTAGAAATTGGTGTTCCTTTTTATTTGACCCTCCGTCCTATCCGCAGAGATCACGCAGATGTCCTTCAAACATGGTGGTGATCAATGCAACAAGTTTACTTTTCTGTTGACAACAGGCCCGGAGGAAGGATACTTGTGGTTTTCAAGGAGAACTTAGTCAATGAATGTGGCTAAATAAAGAGAGCAATTTAGAAGGAGATGAAAGAGGACAGAAGATAGAGACACGGGTATATCTCCCTGCACAACCATTTACTGGTTTTGTAGTACACGCGGCCGACACGACCTGATAGTGTCTCGGAGAACCCAGTGCTCTCACTACAGATTTATTACCTTGCAGGATTTTTGGAAGCATAATGTAGGAAAGTGATATAGGGTATATGGTTAACTGTTCTGTACTCAAGGACAGATGGGCAGACAAACAGATGATTGATTGATTGATAAATAGATAGACAGATAGATAGATAGATATAGGTACATATCGATTAACACAAAGCTACTGCTCATAACCAGGAGAGCAATGGAGAAAGCACATAGCGATAGTACAAACAAAAAAGAAGAATGAAATCCAGTTTAAAAAGTGCAGTAAGCAGCCAAAAGAAGAAAACAAATCCTATCATTTGCAATAACGTGGATGGAGCTAGAGGGTATTATGCTCAGTCAATTAGGCCAGTCGGAGAAATACAAGTACCAAATGATTTCACTCAAGTGTGGAGTACGACAACAAAGAAAAAGTGAAGGAAAAACAGCAGCAGACACACAGTACCCAAGAGAGGACTAACCGTTACCAAAGAGAAATGGACTTGGTAGTGTTTGTGGGAAGGGAGTGATAAGGGCGGGGAAAAAGAATGGGGATATTAGGATTTGCATGAACAATGTGTAGGGTGTAGTGTCATGGGGAGGGCTATACAACACAGCGAAGAGAAGTGGTGATTCTACAGCATCTTACTACATGCTGATGGACAGCGAATGTAACTGGGATTTGGCAAGGACTTGGTGATGGAGGTAGACTAGTAAACATATTGTTCTCCATGTAATTGTATATTAATGAGAACAAAAAAAATTTCAAAGTGCAGTAAGAGCATAGCTCTCAAATATCAGAATAAAAGTACAGGCTTTGACTGCTCCAATCAAAAGACACAGGGTTAGAAGTACTGATGAAAACTCAAGATCACCTATGTGCTCCCTTATTGGAGACTCACTTGAGATCCAAGGACACAGACAAACTACAAGCTGAAGGGGCGCGGACAGGTACCCTATACAAGTGAATCTGAGAAAGAAAGAAACAAATGGATTCTGTTTGAGTCCTCAGAGACAGTCATTAGAAAATAGTCCTACCTAGCCACCGTGAATTCTTTTTGTTTGGTTTCAGCAGTGCCCAGGTATAGATTTAGTGGTACTGCAATGTCCTTCTCATTTTTTCTCACATCAACGAATGAATTGCTGTAATAATATGCATCTGGACTTTTGAAATCACTGGGTTTTATGATGTTCACGATTGTAAAGAAGTAATCACCACATAAAGAGGGAAGTTTGAACACTGAACCAAACACGTCTCTCCACAACAAACAATTTGCTCCCAAATGCTCCTGTCTAGAAATAGGTGTTCCTTTTTATTTGTCCCTCCTCCTATCAGTGGTGAACACGCCTATGTCCCTAAAACATGGTGGTGAGTAAAGCACCAAGTATACTTTTATTTCTACAACAGGCAGAGAGGAAGTATACCTGGGGTCTTCAGAGAGCACTTAGGCAATGAATGTCGCTAAATACTGTTAGCAAGCGAGAAGGAGGTATAAGAGGACAGAGGACAGAGAAACGGTTTCAAGTCCCTGCACCACCATTTACTGCTTTTGTAAGCACACGTGGCTGACTCGATCTGCAACTGTCTCAGTGAGCCCAGTGCTCTCCCTGCGGCCTAGTGACCTTGCAATGTTTTTGGAAGCATAATGTAGCGGAGTGACATAGGTGATGTTGTTAACTGTTCTGTACATAAGATAGATGGGCAGACAGAAAGATGATTTATTCATAGATAGACAGATAGATAGATGACAGATGAGAGATAGACAGATGATAGACATAATAGATGATAGGAAGCTAGGTAGATGGATAGATATATAGAGAGAAGGACAGTGAGATAGAAGGATATATAGAAAGATAGATAGATATACAGACAGACAGAGCAATAAATAGATACAGATACATATCGATTGACACAAAGCTGTTGCTCATAACCAGGAGATGAATGGTGAGAGCACATAGCTAAACTACAAACAAAAAGGAAGAATGAAACCCTGTTTACAAAGTGCAGTAAGCAGCCATAAGAAGAAAACAAATCCTACCATTTGCAATGACGTGGATGGAGCTAGACGGTAGTATGTTCACAGAAATAGGTCGGGCGGCGAAAGACAAGTATCAAATGATTTCACTCATGTGTGGAGTATAACAACAAAGAAAAACTGAAGGAAAACAACAGCAGCAGACTCACAGAACCCGAGAGTTGACTGAAAGTTGCCAAAGGGAAAAGGACTGGGCAGGGAGGTTCTGAAGGGAGGGATAAGTTTGGGGAGAAAGAATGGGGGCATTAGGATTAGCATGTATATTGCGTGGGGTGGGGAAGGCATGGGGAGTGCTGTACAACACAGAGAAGACTATTAGAGATTATATAGCATCTTACTACTCACTGATGGACAGCGACTGAAGAGGATTTTCGGGGGGACTTAGTGAAGGGGGAGCATAGTAAACATAAGGTGCTTCACGTAATTGTAGACTAAAGATAACAAAAAAATTTTTTGAAGTGCAATAAGGGCACAGCACTGAATCATCAGAATAAAAGGTCAGGCTCTGAGTGCTGCAAACAAAAGACACAGGGTTAAAAGAACGGATGAAAACTCAAAAAAAATACGTGCTTCCTTACAGGAGACTCACTTGAGATCCAAGGACACAGACAAACTACAAGCTGAAGGGGCGCGGACAGGTACCCTATACAAGTGAATCTGAGAAAGAAAGACACAAATGGATTCTGTTTGAGTCCCCAGAGACAGTCATTAGAAAATAGTCCTACCTAGCCACCGTGAATTCTTTTTGTTTGGTTTCAGCAGTGCCCAGGTATAGATTTAGTTTTACTGCAATGTCCTTCTCATTTTTTCTCACATCAACGAATGAATTGCTGTAATAATATGCATCTGGGCTTTTGAAATCAAGGGGTTTTATGATGTTCACGATTGTAAAGAAGTAATCACCACATAAAGAGGGAAGTTTGAACACTGAACCAAACATGTCTCTCCACAACAAACAATTTGCTCCCAAATGCTCCTGTCTAGAAATAGGTGTTCCTTTTTATTTGTCCCTCCTCCTATCAGTGGTGAACACGCCTATGTCCCTAAAACATGGTGGTGAGTAAAGCACCAAGTATACTTTTATGTCTACAACAGGCAGAGAGGAAGTATACCTGGGGTCTTCAGAGAGCACTTAGGCAATGAATGTAGCTAAATACTGTTAACAAGCGAGAAGGAGGTATAAGAGGACAGAGGACAGAGAAACGGTTTCAAGTCCCTGCACCACCATTTCCTGGTTTTGTAAGCACATGCGGCTGACTCGATCTGCAACTGTCTCAGTGAGCCCAGTGCTCTCCCTGCGGCTAGTGACCTTGCAATGTTTTTGGAAGCATAATGTAGCGAAGTGACATAGGTGATGTTGTTAACTGCTCTGTACATAAGGCTAGATGGGCAGACAGAAAGATGATTTATTCATAGATAGACAGATAGATAGATGACAGATGAGAGATAGACAGATGATACACATGATAGATGATAGGAAGCTAGGTAGATGGATAGATATATAGAGAGAAGGACAGTGAGATAGAAGGATATATAGAAAGATAGATAGATATACAGACAGACAGAGCAATAAATAGATACAGATACATATCGATTGACACAAAGCTGTTGCTCATAACCAGGAGATGAATGGTGAGAGCACATAGCTAAACTACAAAAAAAAAGGAAGAAAGAAACCCTGTTTATAAAGTGCAGTAAGCAGCCATAAGAAGAAAACAAATCCTACCATTTGCAATGACGTGGATGGAGCTAGACGGTAGTATGTTCACAGAAATAGGTCGGGCGGCGAAAGACAAGTATCAAATGACTTCTCTCATGTGTGGAGTATAACAACAAAGAAAAACTGAAGGAAAACAACAGCAGCAGACTCACAGAACCCGAGAGTTGACTGAAAGTTGCCAAAGGGAAAAGGACTGGGTAGGGAGGTTCTGAAGGGAGGGATAAGTTTGGGGAGAAAGAATGGGGGCATTAGGATTAGCATGTATATTGCGTGGGGTGGGGAAGGCATGGGGAGTGCTGTACAACACAGAGAAGACTATTAGAGATTATATAGCATCTTACTACTCACTGATGGACAGCGACTGAAGAGGATTTTCGGGGGGACTTGGTGAAGGGGGAGCATAGTAAACATAAGGTGCTTCACGTAATTGTAGACTAATGATAACAAAAAAATTTTTTTAAGTGCAATAAGGGCACAGCACTGAATCATCAGAATAAAAGGTCAGGCTCTGAGTGCTGCAAACAAAAGACACAGGGTTAAAAGAACGGATGAAAACTCAAAAAACCTACGTGCTTCCTTACAGGAGACTCACTTGAGATCCAAGGACACCGACAAACTACAAGCTGAAGGTGTGGGGACAAGTACCCTACACGAGTAAAACTGAAAAACAAACAATCCAATAAATGGATTGTGTTTGAGCCCCCAGAGAGAGTCAGTAGAAAATAGCCCTATCTGGCCACAGTGAATACTTTTTGTTTGTTTTCAGCAGGGCCCAGCCATAGATTTAGTGGTGCAGCAATGTCCTTCCTGTTTTCTCTCACTTCAGCAACTGAGTTGCTGTAATAATGAGCATCTGTGCCTTTGAAATCGGTGGGTTTTATGATCTTCACGAATGTGAAGTAATAACCACCTAAAGAGGGAAGTTTGGACACTCAAATAAACATGTCACTCCAAAATACACTCTTAGCTCCCAACTGCTCCTGTCTAGGAATTGGTGTTCCTTTTTATTTGACCCTCCGTCCTATCCGCAGAGATCACGCCGATGTCCTTCAAACATGGTGGTGATCAAAGCAACAAGTTTACTTTTCTGTTGACAACAGGCCCGGAGGAAGGATACTTGTGGTTTTCAGGGAGAACTTAGTCAATGAATGTGGCTAAATAAAGAGAGCAATTTAGAAGGAGATGAAAGAGGACAGAAGGTAGAGACACAGGTATATCTCTCTGCACAACCATTTACTGGTTTTGTAGTACACGCGGCCGACACGACCTGAAAGTGTCTCGGTGAACCCAGTGCTCTCCCTACAGAATAGTTACCTTGCAGGATTTTTGAAAGCATAATGTAGGAAAGTGATATAGGGTATACGGTTAACTGTTCTGTACTCAAGGACAGATGGGCAGACAAAAAGATGATTGATTGATTGATAAATAGATAGACAGATAGATAGATAGATATAGGTACATATCGATTTACACAAAGCTACTGCTCATAACCAGGAGAGCAATGGAGAAAGCACATAGCGATAGTACAAACAAAAAAGAAGAATGAAATCCAGTTTAAAAAGTGCAGTAAGCAGCCAAAAAAGAAAACAAATCCTATCATTTGCAATAACGTGGATGGAGCTAGAGGGTATTATGCTCAGTCAATTAGGCCAGTCGGAGAAATACAAGTACCAAATGATTTCACTCATGTGTGGAGTACGACAACAAAGAAAAAGTGAAGGAAAAACCTTAGCAAACACACAGTACCCAAGAGAGGACTAACCGTTACCAAAGAGAAATGGACTTGGTAGTGTTTGTGGGAAGGGAGTGATAAGGGCGGGGAAAAAGAATGGGGACATTAGGATTTGCATGAACAATGTGTAGGGTGTAGTGTCATGGGGAGGGCTATACAACACAGCGAAGAGAAGTGGTGATTCTACAGCATCTTACTACACGCTGATGGACAGCGACTGTAACTGGGATTTGGCAAGGACTTGGTGAAGGAGGTAGACTAGTAAACATATTGTTCTGCATGTAATTGTATATTAATGAGAACAAAAAAAAATTTCAAAGTGCAGTAAGAGCATAGCTCTCAAATATCAGATTAAAAGTACAGGCTTTGACTGCTCCAATCAAAAGACACAGGGTTAGAAGTACTGATGAAAACTCAAGATCACCTATGTGCTCCCTTATTGGAGACTCACTTGAGATCCAAGGACACAGACAAACTACAAGCTGAAGGGGCGCGGACAGGTACCCTATACAAGTGAATCTGAGAAAGAAAGACACAAATGGATTCTGTTTGAGTCCCCAGAGACAGTCATTAGAAAATAGTCCTACCTAGCCACCGTGAATTCTTTTTGTTTGGTTTCAGCAGTGCCCAGGTATAGATTTAGTGGTACTGCAATGTCCTTCTCATTTTTTCTCACATCAACGAATGAATTGCTGTAATAATATGCATCTGGGCTTTTGAAATCACTGGGTTTTATGATGTTCACGATTGTAAAGAAGTAATCACCACATAATGAGGGAAGTTTGAACACTGAACCAAATATGTCTCTCCACAACAAACAATTTGCTCCCAAATGCTCCTGTCTAGAAATAGGTGTTCCTTTTTATTTGTCCCTCCTCCTATCAGTGGTGAACACGCCTATGTCCCTAAAACATGGTGGTGAGTAAAGCACCAAGTATACATTTATGTCTACAACAGGCAGAGAGGAAGTATACCTGGGGTCTTCAGAGAGCACTTAGGCAATGAATGTAGCTAAATACTGTTAGCAAGCGAGCAGGAGGTATAAGAGGACAGAGGAAAGGGATACGGTTTCAAGTCCCTGCACCACCATTTCCTGGTTTTGTAAGCACACGCGGCTGACTCGATCTGCAACTGTCTCAGTGAGCCCAGTGCTCTCCCTGCGGCCTAGTGACCTTGCAATGTTTTTGGAAGCATAATGTAGCGAAGTGACATAGGTGATGTTGTTAACTGTTCTGTACGTAAGGCTAGATGGGCAGACAGAAAGATGATTTATTCATAGATAGACAGATAGATAGATGACAGATGAGAGATAGACAGATGATACACATGATAGATGATAGGAAGCTAGGTAGATGGATAGATATATAGAGAGAAGGACAGTGAGATAGAAGGATATATAGAAAGATAGATAGATATACAGACAGACAGAGCAATAAATAGATACAGATACATATCGATTGACACAAAGCTGTTGCTCATAACCAGGAGATGAATGGTGAGAGCACATAGCTAAACTACAAACAAAAAGGAAGAATGAAACCCTGTTTACAAAGTGCAGTAAGCAGCCATAAGAAGAAAACAAATCCTACCATTTGCAATGACGTGGATGGAGCTAGACGGTAGTATGTTCACAGAAATAGGTCGGGCGGCGAAAGACAAGTATCAAATGATTTCACTCATGTGTGGAGTATAACAACAAAGAAAAACTGAAGGAAAACAACAGCAGCAGACTCACAGAACCCGAGAGTTGACTGAAAGTTGCCAAAGGGAAAAGGACTGGGCAGGGAGGTTCTGAAGGGAGGGATAAGTTTGGGGAGAAAGAATGGGGGCATTAGGATTAGCATGTATATTGCGTGGGGTGGGGAAGGCATGGGGAGTGCTGTACAACACAGAGAAGACTATTAGAGATTATATAGCATCTTACTACTCACTGATGGACAGCGACTGAAGAGGATTTTCGGGGGGACTTAGTGAAGGGGGAGCATAGTAAACATAAGGTGCTTCACGTAATTGTAGACTAATGATAACAAAAAAATTTTTTTAAGTGCAATAAGGGCACAGCACTGAATCATCAGAATAAAAGGTCAGGCTCTGAGTGCTGCAAACAAAAGACACAGGGTTAAAAGAACGGATGAAAACTCAAAAAACCTACGTGCTTCCTTACAGGAGACTCACTTGAGATCCAAGGACACAGACAAACTACAAGCTGAAGGTGTGGGGACAAGTACCCTACACGAGTGAAACTGAAAAACAAACAATCCAATAAATGGATTGTGTTTGAGCCCCCAGAGAGAGTCAGTTGAAAATAGCCCTATCTGGCCACAGTGAATTCTTTTTGTTTGTTTTCAGCAGGGCCCAGCCATAGATTTAGTGGTGCAGCAACGTCCTTCCTGTTTTCTCTCACTTCAGCAACTGAGTTGCTGTAATAATGAGCATCTGTGCCTTTGAAATCGGTGGGTTTTATGATCTTCACGAATGTGAAGTAATAACCACCTAAAGAGGGAAGTTTGGACACTCAAATAAACATGTCACTCCACAATACACTCTTAGCTCCCAACTGCTCCTGTCTAGAAATTGGTGTTCCTTTTTATTTGACCCTCCGTCCTTTCCGCAGAGATCACGCCGATGTCCTTCAAACATGGTGGTGATCAAAGCAACAAGTTTACTTTTCTGTTGACAACAGGCCCGGAGGAAGGATACTTGTGGTTTTCAGGGAGAACTTAGTCAATGAATGTGGCTAAATAAAGAGAGCAATTTAGAAGGAGATGAAAGAGGACAGAAGGTAGAGACACAGGTATATCTCCCTGCACAACCATTTACTGGTTTTGTAGTACACGCGGCCGACACGACCTGAAAGTGTCTCGGTGAACCCAGTGCTCTCCCTACAGAATAGTTACCTTGCAGGATTTTTGAAAGCATAATGTAGGAAAGTGATATAGGGTATACGGTTAACTTTCTGTACTCAAGGACAGATGGGCAGACAAAAAGATGATTGATTGATTGATAAATAGATAGACAGATAGATAGATAGATATAGGTACATATCGATTAACACAAAGCTACTGCTCATAACCAGGAGAGCAATGGAGAAAGCACATAGCGATAGTACAAACAAAAAAGAAGAATGAAATCCAGTTTAAAAAGTGCAGTAAGCAGCCAAAAGAAGAAAAGAAATCCTATCATTTGCAATAACGTGGATGGAGCTAGAGGGTATTATGCTCAGTCAATTAGGCCAGTCGGAGAAATACAAGTACCAAATGATTTCACTCATGTGTGGAGTACGACAACAAAGAAAAAGTGAAGGAAAAACAGCAGCAGACACACAGTACCCAAGAGAGGTCTAACCGTTACCAAAGAGAAATGGACTTGGTAGGGTTTGTGGGAAGGGAGTGATAAGGGCGGGGAAAAAGAATGGGGACATTAGGATTTGCATGAACAATGTGTAGGGTGTAGTGTCATGGGGAGGGCTATACAACACAGCGAAGAGAAGTGGTGATTCTACAGCATCTTACTACACGCTGACGGACAGCGACTGTAACTGGGATTTGGCAAGGACTTGGTGAAGGAGGTAGACTAGTAAACATATTGTTCTGCATGTAATTGTATATTGATGAGAACAAAAAAAAATTTCAAAGTGCAGTAAGAGCATAGCTCTCAAATATCAGAATAAAAGTACAGGCTTTGACTGCTCCAATCAAAAGACACAGGGTTAGAAGTACTGATGAAAACTCAAGATCACCTATGTGCTCCCTTATTGGAGACTCACTTGAGATCCAAGGACACAGACAAACTACAAGCTGAAGGGGCGCGGACAGGTAGCCTATACAAGTGAATCTGAGAAAGAAAGAAACAAATGGATTCTGTTTGAGTCCCCAGAGACAGTCATTAGAAAATAGTCCTACCTAGCCACCGTGAATTCTTTTTGTTTGGTTTCAGCAGTGCCCAGGTATAGATTTAGTGGTACTGCAATGTCCTTCTCATTTTTTCTCACATCAACGAATGAATTGCTGTAATAATATGTATCTGGACTTTTGAAATCACTGGGTTTTATGATGTTCACGATTGTAAAGAAGTAATCACCACATAAAGAGGGAAGTTTGAACACTGAACCAAACACGTCTCTCCACAACAAACAATTTGCTCCCAAATGCTCCTGTCTAGAAATAGGTGTTCCTTTTTATTTGTCCCTCCTCCTATCAGTGGTGAACACGCCTACGTCCCTAAAACATGGTGGTGAGTAAAGCTCCAAGTATACTTTTATGTCTACAACAGGCAGAGAGGAAGTATACCTGGGGTCTTCAGAGAGCACTTAGGCAATGAATGTAGCTAAATACTGTTAGCAAGCGAGCAGGAGGTATAAGAGGACAGAGGAAAGGGATACGGTTTCAAGTCCCTGCACCACCATTTCCTGGTTTTGTAAGCACACGCGGCTGACTCGATCTGCAACTGTCTCAGTGAGCCCAGTGCTCTCCCTGCGGCCTAGTGACCTTGCAATGTTTTTGGAAGCATAATGTAGCGAAGTGACATAGGTGATGTTGTTAACTGTTCTGTACGTAAGGCTAGATGGGCAGACAGAAAGATGATTTATTCATAGATAGACAGATAGATAGATGACAGATGAGAGATAGACAGATGATACACATGATAGATGATAGGAAGCTAGGTAGATGGATAGATATATAGAGAGAAGGACAGTGAGATAGAAGGATATATAGAAAGATAGATAGATATACAGACAGACAGAGCAATAAATAGATACAGATACATATCGATTGACACAAAGCTGTTGCTCATAACCAGGAGATGAATGGTGAGAGCACATAGCTAAACTACAAACAAAAAGGAAGAATGAAACCCTGTTTACAAAGTGCAGTAAGCAGCCATAAGAAGAAAACAAATCCTACCATTTGCAATGACGTGGATGGAGCTAGACGGTAGTATGTTCACAGAAATAGGTCGGGCAGCGAAAGACAAGTATCAAATGATTTCACTCATGTGTGGAGTATAACAACAAAGAAAAACTGAAGGAAAACAACAGCAGCAGACTCACAGAACCCGAGAGTTGACTGAAAGTTGCCAAAGGGAAAAGGACTGGGCAGGGAGGTTCTGAAGGGAGGGATAAGTTTGGGGAGAAAGAATGGGGGCATTAGGATTAGCATGTATATTGCGTGGGGTGGGGAAGGCATGGGGAGTGCTGTACAACACAGAGAAGACTATTAGAGATTATATAGCATCTTACTACTCACTGATGGACAGCGACTGAAGAGGATTTTCGGGGGGACTTAGTGAAGGGGGAGCATAGTAAACATAAGGTGCTTCACGTAATTGTAGACTAATGATAACAAAAAAATTTTTTTAAGTGCAATAAGGGCACAGCACTGAATCATCAGAATAAAAGGTCAGGCTCTGAGTGCTGCAAACAAAAGACACAGGGTTAAAAGAACGGATGAAAACTCAAAAAACCTACGTGCTTCCTTACAGGAGACTCACTTGAGATCCAAGGACACAGACAAACTACAAGCTGAAGGTGTGGGGACAAGTACCCTACACGAGTGAAACTGAAAAACAAACAATAGAATAAATGGATTGTGTTTGAGCCCCCAGAGAGAGTCAGTTGAAAAGAGCCCTATCTGGCCACAGTGAATTCTTTTTGTTTGTTTTCAGCAGGGCCCAGCCATAGATTTAGTGGTGCAGCAACGTCCTTCCTGTTTTCTCTCACTTCAGCAACTGAGTTGCTGTAATAATGAGCATCTGTGCCTTTGAAATCGGTGGGTTTTATGATCTTCACGAATGTGAAGTAATAACCACCTAAAGAGGGAAGTTTGGACACTCAAATAAACATGTCACTCCACAATACACTCTTAGCTCCCAACTGCTCCTGTCTAGAAATTGGTGTTCCTTTTTATTTGACCCTCCGTCCTATCCGCAGAGATCACGCCGATGTCCTTCAAACATGGTGGTGATCAAAGCAACAAGTTTACTTTTCTGTTGACAACAGGCCCGGAGGAAGGATACTTGTGGTTTTCAGGGAGAACTTAGTCAATGAATGTGGCTAAATAAAGAGAGCTATTTAGAAGGAGATGAAAGAGGACAGAAGGTAGAGACACAGGTATATCTCCCTGCGCAACCATTTACTGGTTTTGTAGTACACGCGGCCGACACGACCTGAAAGTGTCTCGGTGAACCCAGTGCTCTCCCTACAGAATAGTTACCTTGCAGGATTTTTGAAAGCATAATGTAGGAAAGTGATATAGGGTATACGGTTAACTGTTCTGTACTCAAGGACAGATGGGCAGACAAAAAGATGATTGATTGATTGATAAATAGATAGACAGATAGATAGATAGATATAGGTACATATCGATTAACACAAAGCTACTGCTCATAACCAGGAGAGCAATGGAGAAAGCACATAGCGATAGTACAAACAAAAAAGAAGAATGAAATCCAGTTTAAAAAGTGCAGTAAGCAGCCAAAAGAAGAAAACAAATCCTATCATTTGCAATAACGTGGATGGAGCTAGAGGGTATTATGCTCAGTCAATTAGGCCAGTCGGAGAAATACAAGTACCAAATGATTTCACTCATGTGTGGAGTACGACAACAAAGAAAAAGTGAAGGAAAAACAGCAGCAGACACACAGTACCCAAGAGAGGACTAACCGTTACCAAAGAGAAATGGACTTGGTAGGGTTTGTGGGAAGGGAGTGATAAGGGCGGGGAAAAAGAATGGGGACATTAGGATTTGCATGAACAATGTGTAGGGTGTAGTGTCATGGGGAGGGCTATACAACACAGCGAAGAGAAGTGGTGATTCTACAGCATCTTACTACACGCTGACGGACAGCGACTGTAACTGGGATTTGGCAAGGACTTGGTGAAGGAGGTAGACTAGTAAACATATTGTTCTGCATGTAATTGTATATTAATGAGAACAAAAAAAAATTTCAAAGTGCAGTAAGAGCATAGCTCTCAAATATCAGAATAAAAGTACAGGCTTTGACTGCTCCAATCAAAAGACACAGGGTTAGAAGTACTGATGAAAACTCAAGATCACCTATGTGCTCCCTTATTGGAGACTCACTTGAGATCCAAGGACACAGACAAACTACAAGCTGAAGGGGCGCGGACAGGTAGCCTATACAAGTGAATCTGAGAAAGAAAGAAACAAATGGATTCTGTTTGAGTCCCCAGAGACAGTCATTAGAAAATAGTCCTACCTAGCCACCGTGAATTCTTTTTGTTTGGTTTCAGCAGTGCCCAGGTATAGATTTAGTGGTACTGCAATGTCCTTCTCATTTTTTCTCACATCAACGAATGAATTGCTGTAATAATATGCATCTGGACTTTTGAAATCACTGGGTTTTATGATGTTCACGATTGTAAAGAAGTAATCACCACATAAAGAGGGAAGTTTGAACACTGAACCAAACACGTCTCTCCACAACAAACAATTTGCTCCCAAATGCTCCTGTCTAGAAATAGGTGTTCCTTTTTATTTGTCCCTCCTCCTATCAGTGGTGAACACGCCTATGTCCCTAAAACATGGTGGTGAGTAAAGCTCCAAGTATACTTTTATGTCTACAACAGGCAGAGAGGAAGTATACCTGGGGTCTTCAGAGAGCACTTAGGCAATGAATGTAGCTAAATACTGTTAGCAAGCGAGCAGGAGGTATAAGAGGACAGAGGAAAGGGATACGGTTTCAAGTCCCTGCACCACCATTTCCTGGTTTTGTAAGCACACGCGGCTGACTCGATCTGCAACTGTCTCAGTGAGCCCAGTGCTCTCCCTGCGGCCTAGTGACCTTGCAATGTTTTTGGAAGCATAATGTAGCGAAGTGACATAGGTGATGTTGTTAACTGTTCTGTACGTAAGGCTAGATGGGCAGACAGAAAGATGATTTATTCATAGATAGACAGATAGATAGATGACAGATGAGAGATAGACAGATGATACACATGATAGATGATAGGAAGCTAGGTAGATGGATAGATATATAGAGAGAAGGACAGTGAGATAGAAGGATATATAGAAAGATAGATAGATATACAGACAGACAGAGCAATAAATAGATACAGATACATATCGATTGACACAAAGCTGTTGCTCATAACCAGGAGATGAATGGTGAGAGCACATAGCTAAACTACAAACAAAAAGGAAGAATGAAACCCTGTTTACAAAGTGCAGTAAGCAGCCATAAGAAGAAAACAAATCCTACCATTTGCAATGACGTGGATGGAGCTAGACGGTAGTATGTTCACAGAAATAGGTCGGGCGGCGAAAGACAAGTATCAAATGATTTCACTCATGTGTGGAGTATAACAACAAAGAAAAACTGAAGGAAAACAACAGCAGCAGACTCACAGAACCCGAGAGTTGACTGAAAGTTGCCAAAGGGAAAAGGACTGGGCAGGGAGGTTCTGAAGGGAGGGATAAGTTTGGGGAGAAAGAATGGGGGCATTAGGATTAGCATGTATATTGCGTGGGGTGGGGAAGGCATGGGGAGTGCTGTACAACACAGAGAAGACTATTAGAGATTATATAGCATCTTACTACTCACTGATGGACAGCGACTGAAGAGGATTTTCGGGGGGACTTAGTGAAGGGGGAGCATAGTAAACATAAGGTGCTTCACGTAATTGTAGACTAATGATAACAAAAAAATTTTTTTAAGTGCAATAAGGGCACAGCACTGAATCATCAGAATAAAAGGTCAGGCTCTGAGTGCTGCAAACAAAAGACACAGGGTTAAAAGAACGGATGAAAACTCAAAAAACCTACGTGCTTCCTTACAGGAGACTCACTTGAGATCCAAGGACACAGACAAACAACAAGCTGAAGGTGTGGGGACAAGTACCCTACACGAGTGAAACTGAAAAACAAACAATCCAATAAATGGATTGTGTTTGAGCCCCCAGAGAGAGTCAGTTGAAAATAGCCCTATCTGGCCACAGTGAATTCTTTTTGTTTGTTTTCAGCAGGGCCCAGCCATAGATTTAGTTTTGCAGCAACGTCCTTCCTGTTTTCTCTCACTTCAGCAACTGAGTTGCTGTAATAATGAGCATCTGTGCCTTTGAAATCGGTGGGTTTTATGATCTTCACGAATGTGAAGTAATAACCACCTAAAGAGGGAAGTTTGGACACTCAAATAAACATGTCACTCCACAATACACTCTTAGCTCCCAACTGCTCCTGTCTAGAAATTGGTGTTCCTTTTTATTTGACCCTCCGTCCTATCCGCAGAGATCACGCCGATGTCCTTCAAACATGGTGGTGATCAAAGCAACAAGTTTACTTTTCTGTTGACAACAGGCCCGGAGGAAGGATACTTGTGGTTTTCAGGGAGAACTTAGTCAATGAATGTGGCTAAATAAAGAGAGCAATTTAGAAGGAGATGAAAGAGGACAGAAGGTAGAGACACAGGTATATCTCCCTGCACAACCATTTACTGGTTTTGTAGTACACGCGGCCGACACGACCTGAAAGTGTCTCGGTGAACCCAGTGCTCTCCCTACAGAATAGTTACCTTGCAGGATTTTTGAAAGCATAATGTAGGAAAGTGATATAGGGTATACAGTTAACTGTTCTGTACTCAAGGACAGATGGGCAGACAAAAAGATGATTGATTGATTGATAAATAGATAGACAGATAGATAGATAGATATAGGTACATATCGATTAACACAAAGCTACTGCTCATAACCAGGAGAGCAATGGAGAAAGCACATAGCGATAGTACAAACAAAAAAGAAGAATGAAATCCAGTTTAAAAAGTGCAGTAAGCAGCCAAAAGAAGAAAAGAAATCCTATCATTTGCAATAACGTGGATGGAGCTAGAGGGTATTATGCTCAGTCAATTAGGCCAGTCGGAGAAATACAAGTACCAAATGATTTCACTCATGTGTGGAGTACGACAACAAAGAAAAAGTGAAGGAAAAACAGCAGCAGACACACAGTACCCAAGAGAGGACTAACCGTTACCAAAGAGAAATGGACTTGGTAGGGTTTGTGGGAAGGGAGTGATAAGGGCGGGGAAAAAGAATGGGGACATTAGGATTTGCATGAACAATGTGTAGGGTGTAGTGTCATGGGGAGGGCTATACAACACAGCGAAGAGAAGTGGTGATTCTACAGCATCTTACTACACGCTGACGGACAGCGACTGTAACTGGGATTTGGCAAGGACTTGGTGAAGGAGGTAGACTAGTAAACATATTGTTCTGCATGTAATTGTATATTAATGAGAACAAAAAAAAATTTCAAAGTGCAGTAAGAGCATAGCTCTCAAATATCAGAATAAAAGTACAGGCTTTGACTGCTCCAATCAAAAGACACAGGGTTAGAAGTACTGATGAAAACTCAAGATCACCTATGTGCTCCCTTATTGGAGACTCACTTGAGATCCAAGGACACAGACAAACTACAAGCTGAAGGGGCGCGGACAGGTAGCCTATACAAGTGAATCTGAGAAAGAAAGAAACAAATGGATTCTGTTTGAGTCCCCAGAGACAGTCATTAGAAAATAGTCCTACCTAGCCACCGTGAATTCTTTTTGTTTGGTTTCAGCAGTGCCCAGGTATAGATTTAGTGGTACTGCAATGTCCTTCTCATTTTTTCTCACATCAACGAATGAATTGCTGTAATAATATGCATCTGGACTTTTGAAATCACTGGGTTTTATGATGTTCACGATTGTAAAGAAGTAATCACCACATAAAGAGGGAAGTTTGAACACTGAACCAAACACGTCTCTCCACAACAAACAATTTGCTCCCAAATGCTCCTGTCTAGAAATAGGTGTTCCTTTTTATTTGTCCCTCCTCCTATCAGTGGTGAACACGCCTATGTCCCTAAAACATGGTGGTGAGTAAAGCTCCAAGTATACTTTTATGTCTACAACAGGCAGAGAGGAAGTATACCTGGGGTCTTCAGAGAGCACTTAGGCAATGAATGTAGCTAAATACTGTTAGCAAGCGAGCAGGAGGTATAAGAGGACAGAGGAAAGGGATACGGTTTCAAGTCCCTGCACCACCATTTCCTGGTTTTGTAAGCACACGCGGCTGACTCGATCTGCAACTGTCTCAGTGAGCCCAGTGCTCTCCCTGCGGCCTAGTGACCTTGCAATGTTTTTGGAAGCATAATGTAGCGAAGTGACATAGGTGATGTTGTTAACTGTTCTGTACGTAAGGCTAGATGGGCAGACAGAAAGATGATTTATTCATAGATAGACAGATAGATAGATGACAGATGAGAGATAGACAGATGATACACATGATAGATGATAGGAAGCTAGGTAGATGGATAGATATATAGAGAGAAGGACAGTGAGATAGAAGGATATATAGAAAGATAGATAGATATACAGACAGACAGAGCAATAAATAGATACAGATACATATCGATTGACACAAAGCTGTTGCTCATAACCAGGAGATGAATGGTGAGAGCACATAGCTAAACTACAAACAAAAAGGAAGAATGAAACCCTGTTTACAAAGTGCAGTAAGCAGCCATAAGAAGAAAACAAATCCTACCATTTGCAATGACGTGGATGGAGCTAGACGGTAGTATGTTCACAGAAATAGGTCGGGCGGCGAAAGACAAGTATCAAATGATTTCACTCATGTGTGGAGTATAACAACAAAGAAAAACTGAAGGAAAACAACAGCAGCAGACTCACAGAACCCGAGAGTTGACTGAAAGTTGCCAAAGGGAAAAGGACTGGGCAGGGAGGTTCTGAAGGGAGGGATAAGTTTGGGGAGAAAGAATGGGGGCATTAGGATTAGCATGTATATTGCGTGGGGTGGGGAAGGCATGGGGAGTGCTGTACAACACAGAGAAGACTATTAGAGATTATATAGCATCTTACTACTCACTGATGGACAGCGACTGAAGAGGATTTTCGGGGGGACTTAGTGAAGGGGGAGCATAGTAAACATAAGGTGCTTCACGTAATTGTAGACTAATGATAACAAAAAAATTTTTTTAAGTGCAATAAGGGCACAGCACTGAATCATCAGAATAAAAGGTCAGGCTCTGAGTGCTGCAAACAAAAGACACAGGGTTAAAAGAACGGATGAAAACTCAAAAAACCTACGTGCTTCCTTACAGGAGACTCACTTGAGATCCAAGGACACAGACAAACTACAAGCTGAAGGTGTGGGGACAAGTACCCTACACGAGTGAAACTGAAAAACAAACAATCCAATAAATGGATTGTGTTTGAGCCCCCAGAGAGAGTCAGTTGAAAATAGCCCTATCTGGCCACAGTGAATTCTTTTTGTTTGTTTTCAGCAGGGCCCAGCCATAGATTTAGTGGTGCAGCAACGTCCTTCCTGTTTTCTCTCACTTCAGCAACTGAGTTGCTGTAATAATGAGCATCTGTGCCTTTGAAATCGGTGGGTTTTATGATCTTCACGAATGTGAAGTAATAACCACCTAAAGAGGGAAGTTTGGACACTCAAATAAACATGTCACTCCACAATACACTCTTAGCTCCCAACTGCTCCTGTCTAGAAATTGGTGTTCCTTTTTATTTGACCCTCCGTCCTATCCGCAGAGATCACGCCGATGTCCTTCAAACATGGTGGTGATCAAAGCAACAAGTTTACTTTTCTGTTGACAACAGGCCCGGAGGAAGGATACTTGTGGTTTTCAGGGAGAACTTAGTCAATGAATGTGGCTAAATAAAGAGAGCAATTTAGAAGGAGATGAAAGAGGACAGAAGGTAGAGACACAGGTATATCTCCCTGCACAACCATTTACTGGTTTTGTAGTACACGCGGCCGACACGACCTGAAAGTGTCTCGGTGAACCCAGTGCTCTCCATACAGAATAGTTACCTTGCAGGATTTTTGAAAGCATAATGTAGGAAAGTGATATAGGGTATACGGTTAACTGTTCTGTACTCAAGGACAGATGGGCAGACAAAAAGATGATTGATTGATTGATAAATAGATAGACAGATAGATAGATAGATATAGGTACATATCGATTAACACAAAGCTACTGCTCATAACCAGGAGAGCAATGGAGAAAGCACATAGCGATAGTACAAACAAAAAAGAAGAATGAAATCCAGTTTAAAAAGTGCAGTAAGCAGCCAAAAGAAGAAAACAAATCCTATCATTTGCAATAACGTGGATGGAGCTAGAGGGTATTATGCTCAGTCAATTAGGCCAGTCGGAGAAATACAAGTACCAAATGATTTCACTCATGTGTGGAGTACGACAACAAAGAAAAAGTGAAGGAAAAACAGCAGCAGACACACAGTACCCAAGAGAGGACTAACCGTTACCAAAGAGAAATGGACTTGGTAGGGTTTGTGGGAAGGGAGTGATAAGGGCGGGGAAAAAGAATGGGGACATTAGGATTTGCATGAACAATGTGTAGGGTGTAGTGTCATGGGGAGGGCTATACAACACAGCGAAGAGAAGTGGTGATTCTACAGAATCTTACTACCCGCTGACGGACAGCGACTGTAACTGGGATTTGGCAAGGACTTGGTGAAGGAGGTAGACTAGTAAACATATTGTTCTGCATGTAATTGTATATTAATGAGAACAAAAAAAAATTTCAAAGTGCAGTAAGAGCATAGCTCTCAAATATCAGAATAAAAGTACAGGCTTTGACTGCTCCAATCAAAAGACACAGGGTTAGAAGTACTGATGAAAACTCAAGATCACCTATGTGCTCCCTTATTGGAGACTCACTTGAGATCCAAGGACACAGACAAACTACAAGCTGAAGGGGCGAGGACAGGTAGCCTATACAAGTGAATCTGAGAAAGAAAGAAACAAATGGATTCTGTTTGAGTCCCCAGAGACAGTCATTAGAAAATAGTCCTACCTAGCCACCGTGAATTCTTTTTGTTTGGTTTCAGCAGTGCCCAGGTATAGATTTAGTGGTACTGCAATGTCCTTCTCATTTTTTCTCACATCAACGAATGAATTGCTGTAATAATATGCATCTGGACTTTTGAAATCACTGGGTTTTATGATGTTCACGATTGTAAAGAAGTAATCACCACATAAAGAGGGAAGTTTGAACACTGAACCAAACACGTCTCTCCACAACAAACAATTTGCTCCCAAATGCTCCTGTCTAGAAATAGGTGTTCCTTTTTATTTGTCCCTCCTCCTATCAGTGGTGAACACGCCTATGTCCCTAAAACATGGTGGTGAGTAAAGCTCCAAGTATACTTTTATGTCTACAACAGGCAGAGAGGAAGTATACCTGGGGTCTTCAGAGAGCACTTAGGCAATGAATGTAGCTAAATACTGTTAGCAAGCGAGCAGGAGGTATAAGAGGACAGAGGAAAGGGATACGGTTTCAAGTCCCTGCACCACCATTTCCTGGTTTTGTAAGCACACGCGGCTGACTCGATCTGCAACTGTCTCAGTGAGCCCAGTGCTCTCCCTGCGGCCTAGTGACCTTGCAATGTTTTTGGAAGCATAATGTAGCGAAGTGACATAGGTGATGTTGTTAACTGTTCTGTACGTAAGGCTAGATGGGCAGACAGAAAGATGATTTATTCATAGATAGACAGATAGATAGATGACAGATGAGAGATAGACAGATGATACACATGATAGATGATAGGAAGCTAGGTAGATGGATAGATATATAGAGAGAAGGACAGTGAGATAGAAGGATATATAGAAAGATAGATAGATATACAGACAGACAGAGCAATAAATAGATACAGATACATATCGATTGACACAAAGCTGTTGCTCATAACCAGGAGATGAATGGTGAGAGCACATAGCTAAACTACAAACAAAAAGGAAGAATGAAACCCTGTTTACAAAGTGCAGTAAGCAGCCATAAGAAGAAAACAAATCCTACCATTTGCAATGACGTGGATGGAGCTAGACGGTAGTATGTTCACAGAAATAGGTCGGGCGGCGAAAGACAAGTATCAAATGATTTCACTCATGTGTGGAGTATAACAACAAAGAAAAACTGAAGGAAAACAACAGCAGCAGACTCACAGAACCCGAGAGTTGACTGAAAGTTGCCAAAGGGAAAAGGACTGGGCAGGGAGGTTCTGAAGGGAGGGATAAGTTTGGGGAGAAAGAATGGGGGCATTAGGATTAGCATGTATATTGCGTGGGGTGGGGAAGGCATGGGGAGTGCTGTACAACACAGAGAAGACTATTAGAGATTATATAGCATCTTACTACTCACTGATGGACAGCGACTGAAGAGGATTTTCGGGGGGACTTAGTGAAGGGGGAGCATAGTAAACATAAGGTGCTTCACGTAATTGTAGACTAATGATAACAAAAAAATTTTTTTAAGTGCAATAAGGGCACAGCACTGAATCATCAGAATAAAAGGTCAGGCTCTGAGTGCTGCAAACAAAAGACACAGGGTTAAAAGAACGGATGAAAACTCAAAAAACCTACGTGCTTCCTTACAGGAGACTCACTTGAGATCCAAGGACACAGACAAACTACAAGCTGAAGGTGTGGGGACAAGTACCCTACACGAGTGAAACTGAAAAACAAACAATCCAATAAATGGATTGTGTTTGAGCCCCCAGAGAGAGTCAGTTGAAAATAGCCCTATCTGGCCACAGTGAATTCTTTTTGTTTGTTTTCAGCAGGGCCCAGCCATAGATTTAGTGGTGCAGCAACGTCCTTCCTGTTTTCTCTCACTTCAGCAACTGAGTTGCTGTAATAATGAGCATCTGTGCCTTTGAAATCGGTGGGTTTTATGATCTTCACGAATGTGAAGTAATAACCACCTAAAGAGGGAAGTTTGGACACTCAAATAAACATGTCACTCCACAATACACTCTTAGCTCCCAACTGCTCCTGTCTAGAAATTGGTGTTCCTTTTTATTTGACCCTCCGTCCTATCCGCAGAGATCACGCCGATGTCCTTCAAACATGGTGGTGATCAAAGCAACAAGTTTACTTTTCTGTTGACAACAGGCCCGGAGGAAGGATACTTGTGGTTTTCAGGGAGAACTTAGTCAATGAATGTGGCTAAATAAAGAGAGCAATTTAGAAGGAGATGAAAGAGGACAGAAGGTAGAGACACAGGTATATCTCCCTGCACAACCATTTACTGGTTTTGTAGTACACGCGGCCGACACGACCTGAAAGTGTCTCGGTGAACCCAGTGCTCTCCATACAGAATAGTTACCTTGCAGGATTTTTGAAAGCATAATGTAGGAAAGTGATATAGGGTATACGGTTAACTGTTCTGTACTCAAGGACAGATGGGCAGACAAAAAGATGATTGATTGATTGATTGATAAATAGATAGACAGATAGATAGATAGATATAGGTACATATCGATTAACACAAAGCTACTGCTCATAACCAGGAGAGCAATGGAGAAAGCACATAGCGATAGTACAAACAAAAAAGAAGAATGAAATCCAGTTTAAAAAGTGCAGTAAGCAGCCAAAAGAAGAAAAGAAATCCTATCATTTGCAATAACGTGGATGGAGCTAGAGGGTATTATGCTCAGTCAATTAGGCCAGTCGGAGAAATACAAGTACCAAATGATTTCACTCATGTGTGGAGTACGACAACAAAGAAAAAGTGAAGGAAAAACAGCAGCAGACACACAGTACCCAAGAGAGGACTAACCGTTACCAAAGAGAAATGGACTTGGTAGGGTTTGTGGGAAGGGAGTGATAAGGGCGGGGAAAAAGAATGGGGACATTAGGATTTGCATGAACAATGTGTAGGGTGTAGTGTCATGGGGAGGGCTATACAACACAGCGAAGAGAAGTGGTGATTCTACAGCATCTTACTACACGCTGACGGACAGCGACTGTAACTGGGATTTGGCAAGGACTTGGTGAAGGAGGTAGACTAGTAAACATATTGTTCTGCATGTAATTGTATATTAATGAGAACAAAAAAAAATTTCAAAGTGCAGTAAGAGCATAGCTCTCAAATATCAGAATAAAAGTACAGGCTTTGACTGCTCCAATCAAAAGACACAGGGTTAGAAGTACTGATGAAAACTCAAGATCACCTATGTGCTCCCTTATTGGAGACTCACTTGAGATCCAAGGACACAGACAAACTACAAGCTGAAGGGGCGAGGACAGGTAGCCTATACAAGTGAATCTGAGAAAGAAAGAAACAAATGGATTCTGTTTGAGTCCCCAGAGACAGTCATTAGAAAATAGTCCTACCTAGCCACCGTGAATTCTTTTTGTTTGGTTTCAGCAGTGCCCAGGTATAGATTTAGTGGTACTGCAATGTCCTTCTCATTTTTTCTCACATCAACGAACGAATTGCTGTAATAATATGCATCTGGACTTTTGAAATCACTGGGTTTTATGATGTTCACGATTGTAAAGAAGTAATCACCACATAAAGAGGGAAGTTTGAACACTGAACCAAACACGTCTCTCCACAACAAACAATTTGCTCCCAAATGCTCCTGTCTAGAAATAGGTGTTCCTTTTTATTTGTCCCTCCTCCTATCAGTGGTGAACACGCCTATGTCCCTAAAACATGGTGGTGAGTAAAGCTCCAAGTATACTTTTATGTCTACAACAGGCAGAGAGGAAGTATACCTGGGGTCTTCAGAGAGCACTTAGGCAATGAATGTAGCTAAATACTGTTAGCAAGCGAGCAGGAGGTATAAGAGGACAGAGGAAAGGGATACGGTTTCAAGTCCCTGCACCACCATTTCCTGGTTTTGTAAGCACCCGCGGCTGACTCGATCTGCAACTGTCTCAGTGAGCCCAGTGCTCTCCCTGCGGCCTAGTGACCTTGCAATGTTTTTGGAAGCATAATGTAGCGAAGTGACATAGGTGATGTTGTTAACTGTTCTGTACGTAAGGCTAGATGGGCAGACAGAAAGATGATTTATTCATAGATAGACAGATAGATAGATGACAGATGAGAGATAGGCAGATGATACACATGATAGATGATAGGAAGCTAGGTAGATGGATAGATATATAGAGAGAAGGACAGTGAGATAGAAGGATATATAGAAAGATAGATAGATATACAGACAGACAGAGCAATAAATAGATACAGATACATATCGATTGACACAAAGCTGTTGCTCATAACCAGGAGATGAATGGTGAGAGCACATAGCTAAACTACAAACAAAAAGGAAGAATGAAACCCTGTTTACAAAGTGCAGTAAGCAGCCATAAGAAGAAAACAAATCCTACCATTTGCAATGACGTGGATGGAGCTAGACGGTAGTATGTTCACAGAAATAGGTCGGGCGGCGAAAGACAAGTATCAAATGATTTCACTCATGTGTGGAGTATAACAACAAAGAAAAACTGAAGGAAAACAACAGCAGCAGACTCACAGAACCCGAGAGTTGACTGAAAGTTGCCAAAGGGAAAAGGACTGGGCAGGGAGGTTCTGAAGGGAGGGATAAGTTTGGGGAGAAAGAATGGGGGCATTAGGATTAGCATGTATATTGCGTGGGGTGGGGAAGGCATGGGGAGTGCTGTACAACACAGAGAAGACTATTAGAGATTATATAGCATCTTACTACTCACTGATGGACAGCGACTGAAGAGGATTTTCGGGGGGACTTAGTGAAGGGGGAGCATAGTAAACATAAGGTGCTTCACGTAATTGTAGACTAATGATAACAAAAAAATTTTTTTAAGTGCAATAAGGGCACAGCACTGAATCATCAGAATAAAAGGTCAGGCTCTGAGTGCTGCAAACAAAAGACACAGGGTTAAAAGAACGGATGAAAACTCAAAAAACCTACGTGCTTCCTTACAGGAGACTCACTTGAGATCCAAGGACACAGACAAACTACAAGCTGAAGGTGTGGGGACAAGTACCCTACACGAGTGAAACTGAAAAACAAACAATCCAATAAATGGATTGTGTTTGAGCCCCCAGAGAGAGTCAGTTGAAAATAGCCCTATCTGGCCACAGTGAATTCTTTTTGTTTGTTTTCAGCAGGGCCCAGCCATAGATTTAGTGGTGCAGCAACGTCCTTCCTGTTTTCTCTCACTTCAGCAACTGAGTTGCTGTAATAATGAGCATCTGTGCCTTTGAAATCGGTGGGTTTTATGATCTTCACGAATGTGAAGTAATAACCACCTAAAGAGGGAAGTTTGGACACTCAAATAAACATGTCACTCCACAATACACTCTTAGCTCCCAACTGCTCCTGTCTAGAAATTGGTGTTCCTTTTTATTTGACCCTCCGTCCTATCCGCAGAGATCACGCCGATGTCCTTCAAACATGGTGGTGATCAAAGCAACAAGTTTACTTTTCTGTTGACAACAGGCCCGGAGGAAGGATACTTGTGGTTTTCAGGGAGAACTTAGTCAATGAATGTGGCTAAATAAAGAGAGCAATTTAGAAGGAGATGAAAGAGGACAGAAGGTAGAGACACAGGTATATCTCCCTGCACAACCATTTACTGGTTTTGTAGTACACGCGGCCGACACGACCTGAAAGTGTCTCGGTGAACCCAGTGCTCTCCCTACAGAATTGTTACCTTGCAGGATTTTTGAAAGCATAATGTAGGAAAGTGATATAGGGTATACGGTTAACTGTTCTGTACTCAAGGACAGATGGGCAGACAAAAAGATGATTGATTGATTGATAAATAGATAGACAGATAGATAGATAGATATAGGTACATATCGATTAACACAAAGCTACTGCTCATAACCAGGAGAGCAATGGAGAAAGCACATAGCGATAGTACAAACAAAAAAGAAGAATGAAATCCAGTTTAAAAAGTGCAGTAAGCAGCCAAAAGAAGAAAAGAAATCCTATCATTTGCAATAACGTGGATGGAGCTAGAGGGTATTATGCTCAGTCAATTAGGCCAGTCGGAGAAATACAAGTACCAAATGATTTCACTCATGTGTGGAGTACGACAACAAAGAAAAAGTGAAGGAAAAACAGCAGCAGACACACAGTACCCAAGAGAGGACTAACCGTTACCAAAGAGAAATGGACTTGGTAGGGTTTGTGGGAAGGGAGTGATAAGGGCGGGGAAAAAGAATGGGGACATTAGGATTTGCATGAACAATGTGTAGGGTGTAGTGTCATGGGGAGGGCTATACAACACAGCGAAGAGAAGTGGTGATTCTACAGCATCTTACTACACGCTGACGGACAGCGACTGTAACTGGGATTTGGCAAGGACTTGGTGAAGGAGGTAGACTAGTAAACATATTGTTCTGCATGTAATTGTATATTAATGAGAACAAAAAAAAATTTCAAAGTGCAGTAAGAGCATAGCTCTCAAATATCAGATTAAAAGTACAGGCTTTGACTGCTCCAATCAAAAGACACAGGGTTAGAAGTACTGATGAAAACTCAAGATCACCTATGTGCTCCCTTATTGGAGACTCACTTGAGATCCAAGGACACAGACAAACTACAAGCTGAAGGGGCGCGGACAGGTAGCCTATACAAGTGAATCTGAGAAAGAAAGAAACAAATGGATTCTGTTTGAGTCCCCAGAGACAGTCATTAGAAAATAGTCCTACCTAGCCACCGTGAATTCTTTTTGTTTGGTTTCAGCAGTGCCCAGGTATAGATTTAGTGGTACTGCAATGTCCTTCTCATTTTTTCTCACATCAACGAATGAATTGCTGTAATAATATGCATCTGGACTTTTGAAATCACTGGGTTTTATGATGTTCACGATTGTAAAGAAGTAATCACCACATAAAGAGGGAAGTTTGAACACTGAACCAAACACGTCTCTCCACAACAAACAATTTGCTCCCAAATGCTCCTGTCTAGAAATAGGTGTTCCTTTTTATTTGTCCCTCCTCCTATCAGTGGTGAACACGCCTATGTCCCTAAAACATGGTGGTGAGTAAAGCTCCAAGTATACTTTTATGTCTACAACAGGCAGAGAGGAAGTATACCTGGGGTCTTCAGAGAGCACTTAGGCAATGAATGTAGCTAAATACTGTTAGCAAGCGAGCAGGAGGTATAAGAGGACAGAGGAAAGGGATACGGTTTCAAGTCCCTGCACCACCATTTCCTGGTTTTGTAAGCACACGCGGCTGACTCGATCTGCAACTGTCTCAGTGAGCCCAGTGCTCTCCCTGCGGCCTAGTGACCTTGCAATGTTTTTGGAAGCATAATGTAGCGAAGTGACATAGGTGATGTTGTTAACTGTTCTGTACGTAAGGCTAGATGGGCAGACAGAAAGATGATTTATTCATAGATAGACAGATAGATAGATGACAGATGAGAGATAGGCAGATGATACACATGATAGATGATAGGAAGCTAGGTAGATGGATAGATATATAGAGAGAAGGACAGTGAGATAGAAGGATATATAGAAAGATAGATAGATATACAGACAGACAGAGCAATAAATAGATACAGATACATATCGATTGACACAAAGCTGTTGCTCATAACCAGGAGATGAATGGTGAGAGCACATAGCTAAACTACAAACAAAAAGGAAGAATGAAACCCTGTTTACAAAGTGCAGTAAGCAGCCATAAGAAGAAAACAAATCCTACCATTTGCAATGACGTGGATGGAGCTAGACGGTAGTATGTTCACAGAAATAGGTCGGGCGGCGAAAGACAAGTATCAAATGATTTCACTCATGTGTGGAGTATAACAACAAAGAAAAACTGAAGGAAAACAACAGCAGCAGACTCACAGAACCCGAGAGTTGACTGAAAGTTGCCAAAGGGAAAAGGACTGGGCAGGGAGGTTCTGAAGGGAGGGATAAGTTTGGGGAGAAAGAATGGGGGCATTAGGATTAGCATGTATATTGCGTGGGGTGGGGAAGGCATGGGGAGTGCTGTACAACACAGAGAAGACTATTAGAGATTATATAGCATCTTACTACTCACTGATGGACAGCGACTGAAGAGGATTTTCGGGGGGACTTAGTGAAGGGGGAGCATAGTAAACATAAGGTGCTTCACGTAATTGTAGACTAATGATAACAAAAAAATTTTTTTAAGTGCAATAAGGGCACAGCACTGAATCATCAGAATAAAAGGTCAGGCTCTGAGTGCTGCAAACAAAAGACACAGGGTTAAAAGAACGGATGAAAACTCAAAAAACCTACGTGCTTCCTTACAGGAGACTCACTTGAGATCCAAGGACACAGACAAACTACAAGCTGAAGGTGTGGGGACAAGTACCCTACACGAGTGAAACTGAAAAACAAACAATCCAATAAATGGATTGTGTTTGAGCCCCCAGAGAGAGTCAGTTGAAAATAGCCCTATCTGGCCACAGTGAATTCTTTTTGTTTGTTTTCAGCAGGGCCCAGCCATAGATTTAGTGGTGCAGCAACGTCCTTCCTGTTTTCTCTCACTTCAGCAACTGAGTTGCTGTAATAATGAGCATCTGTGCCTTTGAAATCGGTGGGTTTTATGATCTTCACGAATGTGAAGTAATAACCACCTAAAGAGGGAAGTTTGGACACTCAAATAAACATGTCACTCCACAATACACTCTTAGCTCCCAACTGCTCCTGTCTAGAAATTGGTGTTCCTTTTTATTTGACCCTCCGTCCTATCCGCAGAGATCACGCCGATGTCCTTCAAACATGGTGGTGATCAAAGCAACAAGTTTACTTTTCTGTTGACAACAGGCCCGGAGGAAGGATACTTGTGGTTTTCAGGGAGAACTTAGTCAATGAATGTGGCTAAATAAAGAGAGCAATTTAGAAGGAGATGAAAGAGGACAGAAGGTAGAGACACAGGTATATCTCCCTGCACAACCATTTACTGGTTTTGTAGTACACGCGGCCGACACGACCTGAAAGTGTCTCGGTGAACCCAGTGCTCTCCATACAGAATAGTTACCTTGCAGGATTTTTGAAAGCATAATGTAGGAAAGTGATATAGGGTATACGGTTAACTGTTCTGTACTCAAGGACAGATGGGCAGACAAAAAGATGATTGATTGATTGATTGATAAATAGATAGACAGATAGATAGATAGATATAGGTACATATCGATTAACACAAAGCTACTGCTCATAACCAGGAGAGCAATGGAGAAAGCACATAGCGATAGTACAAACAAAAAAGAAGAATGAAATCCAGTTTAAAAAGTGCAGTAAGCAGCCAAAAGAAGAAAAGAAATCCTATCATTTGCAATAACGTGGATGGAGCTAGAGGGTATTATGCTCAGTCAATTAGGCCAGTCGGAGAAATACAAGTACCAAATGATTTCACTCATGTGTGGAGTACGACAACAAAGAAAAAGTGAAGGAAAAACAGCAGCAGACACACAGTACCCAAGAGAGGACTAACCGTTACCAAAGAGAAATGGACTTGGTAGGGTTTGTGGGAAGGGAGTGATAAGGGCGGGGAAAAAGAATGGGGACATTAGGATTTGCATGAACAATGTGTAGGGTGTAGTGTCATGGGGAGGGCTATACAACACAGCGAAGAGAAGTGGTGATTCTACAGCATCTTACTACACGCTGACGGACAGCGACTGTAACTGGGATTTGGCAAGGACTTGGTGAAGGAGGTAGACTAGTAAACATATTGTTCTGCATGTAATTGTATATTAATGAGAACAAAAAAAAATTTCAAAGTGCAGTAAGAGCATAGCTCTCAAATATCAGAATAAAAGTACAGGCTTTGACTGCTCCAATCAAAAGACACAGGGTTAGAAGTACTGATGAAAACTCAAGATCACCTATGTGCTCCCTTATTGGAGACTCACTTGAGATCCAAGGACACAGACAAACTACAAGCTGAAGGGGCGAGGACAGGTAGCCTATACAAGTGAATCTGAGAAAGAAAGAAACAAATGGATTCTGTTTGAGTCCCCAGAGACAGTCATTAGAAAATAGTCCTACCTAGCCACCGTGAATTCTTTTTGTTTGGTTTCAGCAGTGCCCAGGTATAGATTTAGTGGTACTGCAATGTCCTTCTCATTTTTTCTCACATCAACGAACGAATTGCTGTAATAATATGCATCTGGACTTTTGAAATCACTGGGTTTTATGATGTTCACGATTGTAAAGAAGTAATCACCACATAAAGAGGGAAGTTTGAACACTGAACCAAACACGTCTCTCCACAACAAACAATTTGCTCCCAAATGCTCCTGTCTAGAAATAGGTGTTCCTTTTTATTTGTCCCTCCTCCTATCAGTGGTGAACACGCCTATGTCCCTAAAACATGGTGGTGAGTAAAGCTCCAAGTATACTTTTATGTCTACAACAGGCAGAGAGGAAGTATACCTGGGGTCTTCAGAGAGCACTTAGGCAATGAATGTAGCTAAATACTGTTAGCAAGCGAGCAGGAGGTATAAGAGGACAGAGGAAAGGGATACGGTTTCAAGTCCCTGCACCACCATTTCCTGGTTTTGTAAGCACCCGCGGCTGACTCGATCTGCAACTGTCTCAGTGAGCCCAGTGCTCTCCCTGCGGCCTAGTGACCTTGCAATGTTTTTGGAAGCATAATGTAGCGAAGTGACATAGGTGATGTTGTTAACTGTTCTGTACGTAAGGCTAGATGGGCAGACAGAAAGATGATTTATTCATAGATAGACAGATAGATAGATGACAGATGAGAGATAGGCAGATGATACACATGATAGATGATAGGAAGCTAGGTAGATGGATAGATATATAGAGAGAAGGACAGTGAGATAGAAGGATATATAGAAAGATAGATAGATATACAGACAGACAGAGCAATAAATAGATACAGATACATATCGATTGACACAAAGCTGTTGCTCATAACCAGGAGATGAATGGTGAGAGCACATAGCTAAACTACAAACAAAAAGGAAGAATGAAACCCTGTTTACAAAGTGCAGTAAGCAGCCATAAGAAGAAAACAAATCCTACCATTTGCAATGACGTGGATGGAGCTAGACGGTAGTATGTTCACAGAAATAGGTCGGGCGGCGAAAGACAAGTATCAAATGATTTCACTCATGTGTGGAGTATAACAACAAAGAAAAACTGAAGGAAAACAACAGCAGCAGACTCACAGAACCCGAGAGTTGACTGAAAGTTGCCAAAGGGAAAAGGACTGGGCAGGGAGGTTCTGAAGGGAGGGATAAGTTTGGGGAGAAAGAATGGGGGCATTAGGATTAGCATGTATATTGCGTGGGGTGGGGAAGGCATGGGGAGTGCTGTACAACACAGAGAAGACTATTAGAGATTATATAGCATCTTACTACTCACTGATGGACAGCGACTGAAGAGGATTTTCGGGGGGACTTAGTGAAGGGGGAGCATAGTAAACATAAGGTGCTTCACGTAATTGTAGACTAATGATAACAAAAAAATTTTTTTAAGTGCAATAAGGGCACAGCACTGAATCATCAGAATAAAAGGTCAGGCTCTGAGTGCTGCAAACAAAAGACACAGGGTTAAAAGAACGGATGAAAACTCAAAAAACCTACGTGCTTCCTTACAGGAGACTCACTTGAGATCCAAGGACACAGACAAACTACAAGCTGAAGGTGTGGGGACAAGTACCCTACACGAGTGAAACTGAAAAACAAACAATCCAATAAATGGATTGTGTTTGAGCCCCCAGAGAGAGTCAGTTGAAAATAGCCCTATCTGGCCACAGTGAATTCTTTTTGTTTGTTTTCAGCAGGGCCCAGCCATAGATTTAGTGGTGCAGCAACGTCCTTCCTGTTTTCTCTCACTTCAGCAACTGAGTTGCTGTAATAATGAGCATCTGTGCCTTTGAAATCGGTGGGTTTTATGATCTTCACGAATGTGAAGTAATAACCACCTAAAGAGGGAAGTTTGGACACTCAAATAAACATGTCACTCCACAATACACTCTTAGCTCCCAACTGCTCCTGTCTAGAAATTGGTGTTCCTTTTTATTTGACCCTCCGTCCTATCCGCAGAGATCACGCCGATGTCCTTCAAACATGGTGGTGATCAAAGCAACAAGTTTACTTTTCTGTTGACAACAGGCCCGGAGGAAGGATACTTGTGGTTTTCAGGGAGAACTTAGTCAATGAATGTGGCTAAATAAAGAGAGCAATTTAGAAGGAGATGAAAGAGGACAGAAGGTAGAGACACAGGTATATCTCCCTGCACAACCATTTACTGGTTTTGTAGTACACGCGGCCGACACGACCTGAAAGTGTCTCGGTGAACCCAGTGCTCTCCCTACAGAATAGTTACCTTGCAGGATTTTTGAAAGCATAATGTAGGAAAGTGATATAGGGTATACGGTTAACTGTTCTGTACTCAAGGACAGATGGGCAGACAAAAAGATGATTGATTGATTGATTGATAAATAGATAGACAGATAGATAGATAGATATAGGTACATATCGATTAACACAAAGCTACTGCTCATAACCAGGAGAGCAATGGAGAAAGCACATAGCGATAGTACAAACAAAAAAGAAGAATGAAATCCAGTTTAAAAAGTGCAGTAAGCAGCCAAAAGAAGAAAAGAAATCCTATCATTTGCAATAACGTGGATGGAGCTAGAGGGTATTATGCTCAGTCAATTAGGCCAGTCGGAGAAATACAAGTACCAAATGATTTCACTCATGTGTGGAGTACGACAACAAAGAAAAAGTGAAGGAAAAACAGCAGCAGACACACAGTACCCAAGAGAGGACTAACCGTTACCAAAGAGAAATGGACTTGGTAGGGTTTGTGGGAAGGGAGTGATAAGGGCGGGGAAAAAGAATGGGGACATTAGGATTTGCATGAACAATGTGTAGGGTGTAGTGTCATGGGGAGGGCTATACAACACAGCGAAGAGAAGTGGTGATTCTACAGCATCTTACTACACGCTGACGGACAGCGACTGTAACTGGGATTTGGCAAGGACTTGGTGAAGGAGGTAGACTAGTAAACATATTGTTCTGCATGTAATTGTATATTAATGAGAACAAAAAAAAATTTCAAAGTGCAGTAAGAGCATAGCTCTCAAATATCAGAATAAAAGTACAGGCTTTGACTGCTCCAATCAAAAGACACAGGGTTAGAAGTACTGATGAAAACTCAAGATCACCTATGTGCTCCCTTATTGGAGACTCACTTGAGATCCAAGGACACAGACAAACTACAAGCTGAAGGGGCGAGGACAGGTAGCCTATACAAGTGAATCTGAGAAAGAAAGAAACAAATGGATTCTGTTTGAGTCCCCAGAGACAGTCATTAGAAAATAGTCCTACCTAGCCACCGTGAATTCTTTTTGTTTGGTTTCAGCAGTGCCCAGGTATAGATTTAGTGGTACTGCAATGTCCTTCTCATTTTTTCTCACATCAACGAACGAATTGCTGTAATAATATGCATCTGGACTTTTGAAATCACTGGGTTTTATGATGTTCACGATTGTAAAGAAGTAATCACCACATAAAGAGGGAAGTTTGAACACTGAACCAAACACGTCTCTCCACAACAAACAATTTGCTCCCAAATGCTCCTGTCTAGAAATAGGTGTTCCTTTTTATTTGTCCCTCCTCCTATCAGTGGTGAACACGCCTATGTCCCTAAAACATGGTGGTGAGTAAAGCTCCAAGTATACTTTTATGTCTACAACAGGCAGAGAGGAAGTATACCTGGGGTCTTCAGAGAGCACTTAGGCAATGAATGTAGCTAAATACTGTTAGCAAGCGAGCAGGAGGTATAAGAGGACAGAGGAAAGGGATACGGTTTCAAGTCCCTGCACCACCATTTCCTGGTTTTGTAAGCACCCGCGGCTGACTCGATCTGCAACTGTCTCAGTGAGCCCAGTGCTCTCCCTGCGGCCTAGTGACCTTGCAATGTTTTTGGAAGCATAATGTAGCGAAGTGACATAGGTGATGTTGTTAACTGTTCTGTACGTAAGGCTAGATGGGCAGACAGAAAGATGATTTATTCATAGATAGACAGATAGATAGATGACAGATGAGAGATAGGCAGATGATACACATGATAGATGATAGGAAGCTAGGTAGATGGATAGATATATAGAGAGAAGGACAGTGAGATAGAAGGATATATAGAAAGATAGATAGATATACAGACAGACAGAGCAATAAATAGATACAGATACATATCGATTGACACAAAGCTGTTGCTCATAACCAGGAGATGAATGGTGAGAGCACATAGCTAAACTACAAACAAAAAGGAAGAATGAAACCCTGTTTACAAAGTGCAGTAAGCAGCCATAAGAAGAAAACAAATCCTACCATTTGCAATGACGTGGATGGAGCTAGACGGTAGTATGTTCACAGAAATAGGTCGGGCGGCGAAAGACAAGTATCAAATGATTTCACTCATGTGTGGAGTATAACAACAAAGAAAAACTGAAGGAAAACAACAGCAGCAGACTCACAGAACCCGAGAGTTGACTGAAAGTTGCCAAAGGGAAAAGGACTGGGCAGGGAGGTTCTGAAGGGAGGGATAAGTTTGGGGAGAAAGAATGGGGGCATTAGGATTAGCATGTATATTGCGTGGGGTGGGGAAGGCATGGGGAGTGCTGTACAACACAGAGAAGACTATTAGAGATTATATAGCATCTTACTACTCACTGATGGACAGCGACTGAAGAGGATTTTCGGGGGGACTTAGTGAAGGGGGAGCATAGTAAACATAAGGTGCTTCACGTAATTGTAGACTAATGATAACAAAAAAATTTTTTTAAGTGCAATAAGGGCACAGCACTGAATCATCAGAATAAAAGGTCAGGCTCTGAGTGCTGCAAACAAAAGACACAGGGTTAAAAGAACGGATGAAAACTCAAAAAACCTACGTGCTTCCTTACAGGAGACTCACTTGAGATCCAAGGACACAGACAAACTACAAGCTGAAGGTGTGGGGACAAGTACCCTACACGAGTGAAACTGAAAAACAAACAATCCAATAAATGGATTGTGTTTGAGCCCCCAGAGAGAGTCAGTTGAAAATAGCCCTATCTGGCCACAGTGAATTCTTTTTGTTTGTTTTCAGCAGGGCCCAGCCATAGATTTAGTGGTGCAGCAACGTCCTTCCTGTTTTCTCTCACTTCAGCAACTGAGTTGCTGTAATAATGAGCATCTGTGCCTTTGAAATCGGTGGGTTTTATGATCTTCACGAATGTGAAGTAATAACCACCTAAAGAGGGAAGTTTGGACACTCAAATAAACATGTCACTCCACAATACACTCTTAGCTCCCAACTGCTCCTGTCTAGAAATTGGTGTTCCTTTTTATTTGACCCTCCGTCCTATCCGCAGAGATCACGCCGATGTCCTTCAAACATGGTGGTGATCAAAGCAACAAGTTTACTTTTCTGTTGACAACAGGCCCGGAGGAAGGATACTTGTGGTTTTCAGGGAGAACTTAGTCAATGAATGTGGCTAAATAAAGAGAGCAATTTAGAAGGAGATGAAAGAGGACAGAAGGTAGAGACACAGGTATATCTCCCTGCACAACCATTTACTGGTTTTGTAGTACACGCGGCCGACACGACCTGAAAGTGTCTCGGTGAACCCAGTGCTCTCCCTACAGAATTGTTACCTTGCAGGATTTTTGAAAGCATAATGTAGGAAAGTGATATAGGGTATACGGTTAACTGTTCTGTACACAAGGACAGATGGGCAGACAAAAATATGATTGATTGATTGATAAATAGATAGACAGATAGATAGATAGATATAGGTACATATCGATTAACACAAAGCTACTGCTCATAACCAGGAGAGCAATGGAGAAAGCACATAGCGATAGTACAAACAAAAAAGAAGAATGAAATCCAGTTTAAAAAGTGCAGTAAGCAGCCAAAAGAAGAAAAGAAATCCTATCATTTGCAATAACGTGGATGGAGCTAGAGGGTATTATGCTCAGTCAATTAGGCCAGTCGGAGAAATACAAGTACCAAATGATTTCACTCATGTGTGGAGTACGACAACAAAGAAAAAGTGAAGGAAAAACAGCAGCAGACACACAGTACCCAAGAGAGGACTAACCGTTACCAAAGAGAAATGGACTTGGTAGGGTTTGTGGGAAGGGAGTGATAAGGGCGGGGAAAAAGAATGGGGACATTAGGATTTGCATGAACAATGTGTAGGGTGTAGTGTCATGGGGAGGGCTATACAACACAGCGAAGAGAAGTGGTGATTCTACAGCATCTTACTACACGCTGACGGACAGCGACTGTAACTGGGATTTGGCAAGGACTTGGTGAAGGAGGTAGACTAGTAAACATATTGTTCTGCATGTAATTGTATATTAATGAGAACAAAAAAAAATTTCAAAGTGCAGTAAGAGCATAGCTCTCAAATATCAGATTAAAAGTACAGGCTTTGACTGCTCCAATCAAAAGACACAGGGTTAGAAGTACTGATGAAAACTCAAGATCACCTATGTGCTCCCTTATTGGAGACTCACTTGAGATCCAAGGACACAGACAAACTACAAGCTGAAGGGGCGCGGACAGGTAGCCTATACAAGTGAATCTGAGAAAGAAAGAAACAAATGGATTCTGTTTGAGTCCCCAGAGACAGTCATTAGAAAATAGTCCTACCTAGCCACCGTGAATTCTTTTTGTTTGGTTTCAGCAGTGCCCAGGTATAGATTTAGTGGTACTGCAATGTCCTTCTCATTTTTTCTCACATCAACGAATGAATTGCTGTAATAATATGCATCTGGACTTTTGAAATCACTGGGTTTTATGATGTTCACGATTGTAAAGAAGTAATCACCACATAAAGAGGGAAGTTTGAACACTGAACCAAACACGTCTCTCCACAACAAACAATTTGCTCCCAAATGCTCCTGTCTAGAAATAGGTGTTCCTTTTTATTTGTCCCTCCTCCTATCAGTGGTGAACACGCCTATGTCCCTAAAACATGGTGGTGAGTAAAGCTCCAAGTATACTTTTATGTCTACAACAGGCAGAGAGGAAGTATACCTGGGGTCTTCAGAGAGCACTTAGGCAATGAATGTAGCTAAATACTGTTAGCAAGCGAGCAGGAGGTATAAGAGGACAGAGGAAAGGGATACGGTTTCAAGTCCCTGCACCACCATTTCCTGGTTTTGTAAGCACACGCGGCTGACTCGATCTGCAACTGTCTCAGTGAGCCCAGTGCTCTCCCTGCGGCCTAGTGACCTTGCAATGTTTTTGGAAGCATAATGTAGCGAAGTGACATAGGTGATGTTGTTAACTGTTCTGTACGTAAGGCTAGATGGGCAGACAGAAAGATGATTTATTCATAGATAGACAGATAGATAGATGACAGATGAGAGATAGGCAGATGATACACATGATAGATGATAGGAAGCTAGGTAGATGGATAGATATATAGAGAGAAGGACAGTGAGATAGAAGGATATATAGAAAGATAGATAGATATACAGACAGACAGAGCAATAAATAGATACAGATACATATCGATTGACACAAAGCTGTTGCTCATAACCAGGAGATGAATGGTGAGAGCACATAGCTAAACTACAAACAAAAAGGAAGAATGAAACCCTGTTTACAAAGTGCAGTAAGCAGCCATAAGAAGAAAACAAATCCTACCATTTGCAATGACGTGGATGGAGCTAGACGGTAGTATGTTCACAGAAATAGGTCGGGCGGCGAAAGACAAGTATCAAATGATTTCACTCATGTGTGGAGTATAACAACAAAGAAAAACTGAAGGAAAACAACAGCAGCAGACTCACAGAACCCGAGAGTTGACTGAAAGTTGCCAAAGGGAAAAGGACTGGGCAGGGAGGTTCTGAAGGGAGGGATAAGTTTGGGGAGAAAGAATGGGGGCATTAGGATTAGCATGTATATTGCGTGGGGTGGGGAAGGCATGGGGAGTGCTGTACAACACAGAGAAGACTATTAGAGATTATATAGCATCTTACTACTCACTGATGGACAGCGACTGAAGAGGATTTTCGGGGGGACTTAGTGAAGGGGGAGCATAGTAAACATAAGGTGCTTCACGTAATTGTAGACTAATGATAACAAAAAAATTTTTTTAAGTGCAATAAGGGCACAGCACTGAATCATCAGAATAAAAGGTCAGGCTCTGAGTGCTGCAAACAAAAGACACAGGGTTAAAAGAACGGATGAAAACTCAAAAAACCTACGTGCTTCCTTACAGGAGACTCACTTGAGATCCAAGGACACAGACAAACTACAAGCTGAAGGTGTGGGGACAAGTACCCTACACGAGTGAAACTGAAAAACAAACAATCCAATAAATGGATTGTGTTTGAGCCCCCAGAGAGAGTCAGTTGAAAATAGCCCTATCTGGCCACAGTGAATTCTTTTTGTTTGTTTTCAGCAGGGCCCAGCCATAGATTTAGTGGTGCAGCAACGTCCTTCCTGTTTTCTCTCACTTCAGCAACTGAGTTGCTGTAATAATGAGCATCTGTGCCTTTGAAATCGGTGGGTTTTATGATCTTCACGAATGTGAAGTAATAACCACCTAAAGAGGGAAGTTTGGACACTCAAATAAACATGTCACTCCACAATACACTCTTAGCTCCCAACTGCTCCTGTCTAGAAATTGGTGTTCCTTTTTATTTGACCCTCCGTCCTATCCGCAGAGATCACGCCGATGTCCTTCAAACATGGTGGTGATCAAAGCAACAAGTTTACTTTTCTGTTGACAACAGGCCCGGAGGAAGGATACTTGTGGTTTTCAGGGAGAACTTAGTCAATGAATGTGGCTAAATAAAGAGAGCAATTTAGAAGGAGATGAAAGAGGACAGAAGGTAGAGACACAGGTATATCTCCCTGCACAACCATTTACTGGTTTTGTAGTACACGCGGCCGACACGACCTGAAAGTGTCTCGGTGAACCCAGTGCTCTCCCTACAGAATTGTTACCTTGCAGGATTTTTGAAAGCATAATGTAGGAAAGTGATATAGGGTATACGGTTAACTGTTCTGTACACAAGGACAGATGGGCAGACAAAAAGATGATTGATTGATTGATAAATAGATAGACAGATAGATAGATAGATATAGGTACATATCGATTAACACAAAGCTACTGCTCATAACCAGGAGAGCAATGGAGAAAGCACATAGCGATAGTACAAACAAAAAAGAAGAATGAAATCCAGTTTAAAAAGTGCAGTAAGCAGCCAAAAGAAGAAAAGAAATCCTATCATTTGCAATAACGTGGATGGAGCTAGAGGGTATTATGCTCAGTCAATTAGGCCAGTCGGAGAAATACAAGTACCAAATGATTTCACTCATGTGTGGAGTACGACAACAAAGAAAAAGTGAAGGAAAAACAGCAGCAGACACACAGTACCCAAGAGAGGACTAACCGTTACCAAAGAGAAATGGACTTGGTAGGGTTTGTGGGAAGGGAGTGATAAGGGCGGGGAAAAAGAATGGGGACATTAGGATTTGCATGAACAATGTGTAGGGTGTAGTGTCATGGGGAGGGCTATACAACACAGCGAAGAGAAGTGGTGATTCTACAGCATCTTACTACACGCTGACGGACAGCGACTGTAACTGGGATTTGGCAAGGACTTGGTGAAGGAGGTAGACTAGTAAACATATTGTTCTGCATGTAATTGTATATTAATGAGAACAAAAAAAAATTTCAAAGTGCAGTAAGAGCATAGCTCTCAAATATCAGATTAAAAGTACAGGCTTTGACTGCTCCAATCAAAAGACACAGGGTTAGAAGTACTGATGAAAACTCAAGATCACCTATGTGCTCCCTTATTGGAGACTCACTTGAGATCCAAGGACACAGACAAACTACAAGCTGAAGGGGCGCGGACAGGTAGCCTATACAAGTGAATCTGAGAAAGAAAGAAACAAATGGATTCTGTTTGAGTCCCCAGAGACAGTCATTAGAAAATAGTCCTACCTAGCCACCGTGAATTCTTTTTGTTTGGTTTCAGCAGTGCCCAGGTATAGATTTAGTGGTACTGCAATGTCCTTCTCATTTTTTCTCACATCAACGAATGAATTGCTGTAATAATATGCATCTGGACTTTTGAAATCACTGGGTTTTATGATGTTCACGATTGTAAAGAAGTAATCACCACATAAAGAGGGAAGTTTGAACACTGAACCAAACACGTCTCTCCACAACAAACAATTTGCTCCCAAATGCTCCTGTCTAGAAATAGGTGTTCCTTTTTATTTGTCCCTCCTCCTATCAGTGGTGAACACGCCTATGTCCCTAAAACATGGTGGTGAGTAAAGCTCCAAGTATACTTTTATGTCTACAACAGGCAGAGAGGAAGTATACCTGGGGTCTTCAGAGAGCACTTAGGCAATGAATGTAGCTAAATACTGTTAGCAAGCGAGCAGGAGGTATAAGAGGACAGAGGAAAGGGATACGGTTTCAAGTCCCTGCACCACCATTTCCTGGTTTTGTAAGCACACGCGGCTGACTCGATCTGCAACTGTCTCAGTGAGCCCAGTGCTCTCCCTGCGGCCTAGTGACCTTGCAATGTTTTTGGAAGCATAATGTAGCGAAGTGACATAGGTGATGTTGTTAACTGTTCTGTACGTAAGGCTAGATGGGCAGACAGAAAGATGATTTATTCATAGATAGACAGATAGATAGATGACAGATGAGAGATAGGCAGATGATACACATGATAGATGATAGGAAGCTAGGTAGATGGATAGATATATAGAGAGAAGGACAGTGAGATAGAAGGATATATAGAAAGATAGATAGATATACAGACAGACAGAGCAATAAATAGATACAGATACATATCGATTGACACAAAGCTGTTGCTCATAACCAGGAGATGAATGGTGAGAGCACATAGCTAAACTACAAACAAAAAGGAAGAATGAAACCCTGTTTACAAAGTGCAGTAAGCAGCCATAAGAAGAAAACAAATCCTACCATTTGCAATGACGTGGATGGAGCTAGACGGTAGTATGTTCACAGAAATAGGTCGGGCGGCGAAAGACAAGTATCAAATGATTTCACTCATGTGTGGAGTATAACAACAAAGAAAAACTGAAGGAAAACAACAGCAGCAGACTCACAGAACCCGAGAGTTGACTGAAAGTTGCCAAAGGGAAAAGGACTGGGCAGGGAGGTTCTGAAGGGAGGGATAAGTTTGGGGAGAAAGAATGGGGGCATTAGGATTAGCAGGTATATTGCGTGGGGTGGGGAAGGCATGGGGAGTGCTGTACAACACAGAGAAGACTATTAGAGATTATATAGCATCTTACTACTCACTGATGGACAGCGACTGAAGAGGATTTTCGGGGGGACTTAGTGAAGGGGGAGCGTAGTAAACATAAGGGGCTTCACGTAATTGTAGACTAATGATAACAAAAAAATTTTTTTAAGTGCAATAAGGGCACAGCACTGAATCATCAGAATAAAAGGTCAGGCTCTGAGTGCTGCAAACAAAAGACACAGGGTTAAAAGAACGGATGAAAACTCAAAAAACCTACGTGCTTCCTTACAGGAGACTCACTTGAGATCCAAGGACACAGACAAACTACAAGCTGAAGGTGTGGGGACAAGTACCCTACACGAGTGAAACTGAAAAACAAACAATCCAATAAATGGATTGTGTTTGAGCCCCCAGAGAGAGTCAGTTGAAAATAGCCCTATCTGGCCACAGTGAATTCTTTTTGTTTGTTTTCAGCAGGGCCCAGCCATAGATTTAGTGGTGCAGCAACGTCCTTCCTGTTTTCTCTCACTTCAGCAACTGAGTTGCTGTAATAATGAGCATCTGTGCCTTTGAAATCGGTGGGTTTTATGATCTTCACGAATGTGAAGTAATAACCACCTAAAGAGGGAAGTTTGGACACTCAAATAAACATGTCACTCCACAATACACTCTTAGCTCCCAACTGCTCCTGTCTAGAAATTGGTGTTCCTTTTTATTTGACCCTCCGTCCTATCCGCAGAGATCACGCCGATGTCCTTCAAACATGGTGGTGATCAAAGCAACAAGTTTACTTTTCTGTTGACAACAGGCCCGGAGGAAGGATACTTGTGGTTTTCAGGGAGAACTTAGTCAATGAATGTGGCTAAATAAAGAGAGCAATTTAGAAGGAGATGAAAGAGGACAGAAGGTAGAGACACAGGTATATCTCCCTGCACAACCATTTACTGGTTTTGTAGTACACGCGGCCGACACGACCTGAAAGTGTCTCGGTGAACCCAGTGCTCTCCCTACAGAATAGTTACCTTGCAGGATTTTTGAAAGCATAATGTAGGAAAGTGATATAGGGTATACGGTTAACTGTTCTGTACTCAAGGACAGATGGGCAGACAAAAAGATGATTGATTGATTGATAAATAGATAGACAGATAGATAGATAGATATAGGTACATATCGATTAACACAAAGCTACTGCTCATAACCAGGAGAGCAATGGAGAAAGCACATAGCGATAGTACAAACAAAAAAGAAGAATGAAATCCAGTTTAAAAAGTGCAGTAAGCAGCCAAAAGAAGAAAAGAAATCCTATCATTTGCAATAACGTGGATGGAGCTAGAGGGTATTATGCTCAGTCAATTAGGCCAGTCGGAGAAATACAAGTACCAAATGATTTCACTCATGTGTGGAGTACGACAACAAAGAAAAAGTGAAGGAAAAACAGCAGCAGACACACAGTACCCAAGAGAGGACTAACCGTTACCAAAGAGAAATGGACTTGGTAGTGTTTGTGGGAAGGGAGTGATAAGGGCGGGGAAAAAGAATGGGGACATTAGGATTTGCATGAACAATGTGTAGGGTGTAGTGTCATGGGGAGGGCTATACAACACAGCGAAGAGAAGTGGTGATTCTACAGCATCTTACTACACGCTGACGGACAGCGACTGTAACTGGGATTTGGCAAGGACTTGGTGAAGGAGGTAGACTAGTAAACATATTGTTCTGCATGTAATTGTATATTAATGAGAACAAAAAAAAATTTCAAAGTGCAGTAAGAGCATAGCTCTCAAATATCAGAATAAAAGTACAGGCTTTGACTGCTCCAATCAAAAGACACAGGGTTAGAAGTACTGATGAAAACTCAAGATCACCTATGTGCTCCCTTATTGGAGACTCACTTGAGATCCAAGGACACAGACAAACTACAAGCTGAAGGGGCGCGGACAGGTACCCTATACAAGTGAATCTAAGAAAGAAACAAATGGATTCTGTTTGAGTCCCCAGAGACAGTCATTAGAAAATAGTCCTACCTAGCCACCGTGAATTCTTTTTGTTTGGTTTCAGCAGTGCCCAGGTATAGATTTAGTGGTACTGCAATGTCCTTCTCATTTTTTCTCACATCAACGAATGAATTGCTGTAATAATGTGCATCTGGACTTTTGAAATCACTGGGTTTTATGATGTTCACGATTGTAAAGAAGTAATCACCACATAAAGAGGGAAGTTTGAACACTGAACCAAACACGTCTCTCCACAACAAACAATTTGCTCCCAAATGCTCCTGTCTAGAAATAGGTGTTCCTTTTTATTTGTCCCTCCTCCTATCAGTGGTGAACACGCCTATGTCCCTAAAACATGGTGGTGAGTAAAGCTCCAAGTATACTTTTATGTCTACAACAGGCAGAGAGGAAGTATACCTGGGGTCTTCAGAGAGCACTTAGGCAATGAATGTAGCTAAATACTGTTAGCAAGCGTGAAGGAGGTATAAGAGGACTGAGGAAAGTGATACCGTTTCAAGTCCCTGCACCACCATTTCCTGGTTTTGTAAGCACACGCGGCTGACTCGATCTGCAACTGTCTCAGTGAGCCCAGTGCTCTCCCTGCGGCCTAGTGACCTTGCAATGTTTTTGGAATCATAATGTAGCGAAGTGACATAGGTGATGTTGTTAACTGTTCTGTACATAAGGCTAGATGGGCAGACAGAAAGATGATTTATTCATAGATAGACAGATAGATAGATGACAGATGAGAGATAGACAGATGATACACATGACAGATGATAGGAAGCTAGGTAGATGGATAGATATATAGAGAGAAGGACAGTGAGATAGAAGGATATATAGAAAGATAGATAGATATACAGACAGACAGAGCGATAAATAGATACAGATACATATCGATTGACACAAAGCTGTTGCTCATAACCAGGAGATGAATGGTGAGAGCACATAGCTAAACTACAAACAAAAAGGAAGAATGAAACCCTGTTTACAAAGTGCAGTAAGCAGCCATAAGAAGAAAACAAATCCTACCATTTGCAATGACGTGGATGGAGCTAGACGGTAGTATGTTCACAGAAATAGGTCGGGCGGCGAAAGACAAGTATCAAATGATTTCACTCATGTGTGGAGTATAACAACAAAGAAAAACTGAAGGAAAACAACAGCAGCAGACTCACAGAACCCGAGAGTTGACTGAAAGTTGCCAAAGGGAAAAGGACTGGGCAGGGAGGTTCTGAAGGGAGGGATAAGTTTGGGGAGAAAGAATGGGGGCATTAGGATTAGCATGTATATTGCGTGGGGTGGGGAAGGCATGGGGAGTGCTGTACAACACAGAGAAGACTATTAGAGATTATATAGCATCTTACTACTCACTGATGGACAGCGACTGAAGAGGATTTTCGGGGGGACTTAGTGAAGGGGGAGCATAGTAAACATAAGGTGCTTCACGTAATTGTAGACTAATGATAACAAAAAAATTTTTTTAAGTGCAATAAGGGCACAGCACTGAATCATCAGAATAAAAGGTCAGGCTCTGAGTGCTGCAAACAAAAGACACAGGGTTAAAAGAACGGATGAAAACTCAAAAAACCTACGTGCTTCCTTACAGGAGACTCACTTGAGATCCAAGGACACAGACAAACTACAAGCTGAAGGTGTGGGGACAAGTACCCTACACGAGTGAAACTGAAAAACAAACAATCCAATAAATGGATTGTGTTTGAGCCCCCAGAGAGAGTCAGTTGAAAATAGCCCTATCTGGCCACAGTGAATTCTTTTTGTTTGTTTTCAGCAGGGCCCAGCCATAGATTTAGTGGTGCAGCAACGTCCTTCCTGTTTTCTCTCACTTCAGCAACTGAGTTGCTGTAATAATGAGCATCTGTGCCTTTGAAATCGGTGGGTTTTATGATCTTCACGAATGTGAAGTAATAACCACCTAAAGAGGGAAGTTTGGACACTCAAATAAACATGTCACTCCACAATACACTCTTAGCTCCCAACTGCTCCTGTCTAGAAATTGGTGTTCCTTTTTATTTGACCCTCCGTCCTATCCGCAGAGATCACGCCGATGTCCTTCAAACATGGTGGTGATCAAAGCAACAAGTTTACTTTTCTGTTGACAACAGGCCCGGAGGAAGGATACTTGTGGTTTTCAGGGAGAACTTAGTCAATGAATGTGGCTAAATAAAGAGAGCAATTTAGAAGGAGATGAAAGAGGACAGAAGGTAGAGACACAGGTATATCTCCCTGCACAACCATTTACTGGTTTTGTAGTACACGCGGCCGACACGACCTGAAAGTGTCTCGCTGAACCCAGTGCTCTCCCTACAGAATAGTTACCTTGCAGGATTTTTGAAAGCATAATGTAGGAAAGTGATATAGGGTATACGGTTAACTGTTCTGTACTCAAGGACAGATGGGCAGACAAAAAGATGATTGATTGATTGATAAATAGATAGACAGATAGATAGATAGATATAGGTACATATCGATTAACACAAAGCTACTGCTCATAACCAGGAGAGCAATGGAGAAAGCACATAGCGATAGTACAAACAAAAAAGAAGAATGAAATCCAGTTTAAAAAGTGCAGTAAGCAGCCAAAAGAAGAAAAGAAATCCTATCATTTGCAATAACGTGGATGGAGCTAGAGGGTATTATGCTCAGTCAATTAGGCCAGTCGGAGAAATACAAGTACCAAATGATTTCACTCATGTGTGGAGTACGACAACAAAGAAAAAGTGAAGGAAAAACAGCAGCAGACACACAGTACCCAAGAGAGGACTAACCGTTACCAAAGAGAAATGGACTTGGTAGTGTTTGTGGGAAGGGAGTGATAAGGGCGGGGAAAAAGAATGGGGACATTAGGATTTGCATGAACAATGTGTAGGGTGTAGTGTCATGGGGAGGGCTATACAACACAGCGAAGAGAAGTGGTGATTCTACAGCATCTTACTACACGCTGACGGACAGCGACTGTAACTGGGATTTGGCAAGGACTTGGTGAAGGAGGTAGACTAGTAAACATATTGTTCTGCATGTAATTGTATATTAATGAGAACAAAAAAAAATTTCAAAGTGCAGTAAGAGCATAGCTCTCAAATATCAGAATAAAAGTACAGGCTTTGACTGCTCCAATCAAAAGACACAGGGTTAGAAGTACTGATGAAAACTCAAGATCACCTATGTGCTCCCTTATTGGAGACTCACTTGAGATCCAAGGACACAGACAAACTACAAGCTGAAGGGGCGCGGACAGGTACCCTATACAAGTGAATCTAAGAAAGAAACAAATGGATTCTGTTTGAGTCCCCAGAGACAGTCATTAGAAAATAGTCCTACCTAGCCACCGTGAATTCTTTTTGTTTGGTTTCAGCAGTGCCCAGGTATAGATTTAGTGGTACTGCAATGTCCTTCTCATTTTTTCTCACATCAACGAATGAATTGCTGTAATAATGTGCATCTGGACTTTTGAAATCACTGGGTTTTATGATGTTCACGATTGTAAAGAAGTAATCACCACATAAAGAGGGAAGTTTGAACACTGAACCAAACACGTCTCTCCACAACAAACAATTTGCTCCCAAATGCTCCTGTCTAGAAATAGGTGTTCCTTTTTATTTGTCCCTCCTCCTATCAGTGGTGAACACGCCTATGTCCCTAAAACATGGTGGTGAGTAAAGCTCCAAGTATACTTTTATGTCTACAACAGGCAGAGAGGAAGTATACCTGGGGTCTTCAGAGAGCACTTAGGCAATGAATGTAGCTAAATACTGTTAGCAAGCGTGAAGGAGGTATAAGAGGACTGAGGAAAGTGATACCGTTTCAAGTCCCTGCACCACCATTTCCTGGTTTTGTAAGCACACGCGGCTGACTCGATCTGCAACTGTCTCAGTGAGCCCAGTGCTCTCCCTGCGGCCTAGTGACCTTGCAATGTTTTTGGAAGCATAATGTAGCGAAGTGACATAGGTGATGTTGTTAACTGTTCTGTACATAAGGCTAGATGGGCAGACAGAAAGATGATTTATTCATAGATAGACAGATAGATAGATGACAGATGAGAGATAGACAGATGATACACATGACAGATGATAGGAAGCTAGGTAGATGGATAGATATATAGAGAGAAGGACAGTGAGATAGAAGGATATATAGAAAGATAGATAGATATACAGACAGACAGAGCGATAAATAGATACAGATACATATCGATTGACACAAAGCTGTTGCTCATAACCAGGAGATGAATGGTGAGAGCACATAGCTAAACTACAAACAAAAAGGAAGAATGAAACCCTGTTTACAAAGTGCAGTAAGCAGCCATAAGAAGAAAACAAATCCTACCATTTGCAATGACGTGGATGGAGCTAGACGGTAGTATGTTCACAGAAATAGGTCGGGCGGCGAAAGACAAGTATCAAATGATTTCACTCATGTGTGGAGTATAACAACAAAGAAAAACTGAAGGAAAACAACAGCAGCAGACTCACAGAACCCGAGAGTTGACTGAAAGTTGCCAAAGGGAAAAGGACTGGGCAGGGAGGTTCTGAAGGGAGGGATAAGTTTGGGGAGAAAGAATGGGGGCATTAGGATTAGCATGTATATTGCGTGGGGTGGGGAAGGCATGGGGAGTGCTGTACAACACAGAGAAGACTATTAGAGATTATATAGCATCTTACTACTCACTGATGGACAGCGACTGAAGAGGATTTTCGGGGGGACTTAGTGAAGGGGGAGCATAGTAAACATAAGGTGCTTCACGTAATTGTAGACTAATGATAACAAAAAAATTTTTTTAAGTGCAATAAGGGCACAGCACTGAATCATCAGAATAAAAGGTCAGGCTCTGAGTGCTGCAAACAAAAGACACAGGGTTAAAAGAACGGATGAAAACTCAAAAAACCTACGTGCTTCCTTACAGGAGACTCACTTGAGATCCAAGGACACAGACAAACTACAAGCTGAAGGTGTGGGGACAAGTACCCTACACGAGTGAAACTGAAAAACAAACAATCCAATAAATGGATTGTGTTTGAGCCCCCAGAGAGAGTCAGTTGAAAATAGCCCTATCTGGCCACAGTGAATTCTTTTTGTTTGTTTTCAGCAGGGCCCAGCCATAGATTTAGTGGTGCAGCAACGTCCTTCCTGTTTTCTCTCACTTCAGCAACTGAGTTGCTGTAATAATGAGCATCTGTGCCTTTGAAATCGGTGGGTTTTATGATCTTCACGAATGTGAAGTAATAACCACCTAAAGAGGGAAGTTTGGACACTCAAATAAACATGTCACTCCACAATACACTCTTAGCTCCCAACTGCTCCTGTCTAGAAATTGGTGTTCCTTTTTATTTGACCCTCCGTCCTATCCGCAGAGATCACGCCGATGTCCTTCAAACATGGTGGTGATCAAAGCAACAAGTTTACTTTTCTGTTGACAACAGGCCCGGAGGAAGGATACTTGTGGTTTTCAGGGAGAACTTAGTCAATGAATGTGGCTAAATAAAGAGAGCAATTTAGAAGGAGATGAAAGAGGACAGAAGGTAGAGACACAGGTATATCTCCCTGCACAACCATTTACTGGTTTTGTAGTACACGCGGCCGACACGACCTGAAAGTGTCTCGCTGAACCCAGTGCTCTCCCTACAGAATAGTTACCTTGCAGGATTTTTGAAAGCATAATGTAGGAAAGTGATATAGGGTATACGGTTAACTGTTCTGTACTCAAGGACAGATGGGCAGACAAAAAGATGATTGATTGATTGATAAATAGATAGACAGATAGATAGATAGATATAGGTACATATCGATTAACACAAAGCTACTGCTCATAACCAGGAGAGCAATGGAGAAAGCACATAGCGATAGTACAAACAAAAAAGAAGAATGAAATCCAGTTTAAAAAGTGCAGTAAGCAGCCAAAAGAAGAAAACAAATCCTATCATTTGCAATAACGTGGATGGAGCTAGAGGGTATTATGCTCAGTCAATTAGGCCAGTCGGAGAAATACAAGTACCAAATGATTTCACTCATGTGTGGAGTACGACAACAAAGAAAAAGTGAAGGAAAAACAGCAGCAGACACACAGTACCCAAGAGAGGACTAACCGTTACCAAAGAGAAATGGACTTGGTAGTGTTTGTGGGAAGGGAGTGATAAGGGCGGGGAAAAAGAATGGGGACATTAGGATTTGCATGAACAATGTGTAGGGTGTAGTGTCATGGGGAGGGCTATACAACACAGCGAAGAGAAGTGGTGATTCTACAGCATCTTACTACACGCTGACGGACAGCGACTGTAACTGGGATTTGGCAAGGACTTGGTGAAGGAGGTAGACTAGTAAACATATTGTTCTGCATGTAATTGTATATTAATGAGAACAAAAAATAATTTCAAAGTGCAGTAAGAGCATAGCTCTCAAATATCAGAATAAAAGTACAGGCTTTGACTGCTCCAATCAAAAGACACAGGGTTAGAAGTACTGATGAAAACTCAAGATCACCTATGTGCTCCCTTATTGGAGACTCACTTGAGATCCAAGGACACAGACAAACTACAAGCTGAAGGGGCGCGGACAGGTACCCTATACAAGTGAATCTAAGAAAGAAACAAATGGATTCTGTTTGAGTCCCCAGAGACAGTCATTAGAAAATAGTCCTACCTAGCCACCGTGAATTCTTTTTGTTTGGTTTCAGCAGTGCCCAGGTATAGATTTAGTGGTACTGCAATGTCCTTCTCATTTTTTCTCACATCAACGAATGAATTGCTGTAATAATGTGCATCTGGACTTTTGAAATCACTGGGTTTTATGATGTTCACGATTGTAAAGAAGTAATCACCACATAAAGAGGGAAGTTTGAACACTGAACCAAACACGTCTCTCCACAACAAACAATTTGCTCCCAAATGCTCCTGTCTAGAAATAGGTGTTCCTTTTTATTTGTCCCTCCTCCTATCAGTGGTGAACACGCCTATGTCCCTAAAACATGGTGGTGAGTAAAGCTCCAAGTATACTTTTATGTCTACAACAGGCAGAGAGGAAGTATACCTGGGGTCTTCAGAGAGCACTTAGGCAATGAATGTAGCTAAATACTGTTAGCAAGCGTGAAGGAGGTATAAGAGGACTGAGGAAAGTGATACCGTTTCAAGTCCCTGCACCACCATTTCCTGGTTTTGTAAGCACACGCGGCTGATTCGATCTGCAACTGTCTCAGTGAGCCCAGTGCTCTCCCTGCGGCCTAGTGACCTTGCAATGTTTTTGGAAGCATAATGTAGCGAAGTGACATAGGTGATGTTGTTAACTGTTCTGTACATAAGGCTAGATGGGCAGACAGAAAGATGATTTATTCATAGATAGACAGATAGATAGATGACAGATGAGAGATAGACAGATGATACACATGACAGATGATAGGAAGCTAGGTAGATGGATAGATATATAGAGAGAAGGACAGTGAGATAGAAGGATATATAGAAAGATAGATAGATATACAGACAGACAGAGCGATAAATAGATACAGATACATATCGATTGACACAAAGCTGTTGCTCATAACCAGGAGATGAATGGTGAGAGCACATAGCTAAACTACAAACAAAAAGGAAGAATGAAACCCTGTTTACAAAGTGCAGTAAGCAGCCATAAGAAGAAAACAAATCCTACCATTTGCAATGACGTGGATGGAGCTAGACGGTAGTATGTTCACAGAAATAGGTCGGGCGGCGAAAGACAAGTATCAAATGATTTCACTCATGTGTGGAGTATAACAACAAAGAAAAACTGAAGGAAAACAACAGCAGCAGACTCACAGAACCCGAGAGTTGACTGAAAGTTGCCAAAGGGAAAAGGACTGGGCAGGGAGGTTCTGAAGGGAGGGATAAGTTTGGGGATAAAGAATGGGGGCATTAGGATTAGCATGTATATTGCGTGGGGTGGGGAAGGCATGGGGAGTGCTGTACAACACAGAGAAGACTATTAGAGATTATATAGCATCTTACTACTCACTGATGGACAGCGACTGAAGAGGATTTTCGGGGGGACTTGGTGAAGGGGGAGCATAGTAAACATAAGGTTCTTCACGTAATTGTAGACTAATGATAACAAAAAAATTTTTTTAAGTGCAATAAGGGCACAGCACTGAATCATCAGAATAAAAGGTCAGGCTCTGAGTGCTGCAAACAAAAGACACAGGGTTAAAAGAACGGATGAAAACTCAAAAAACCTATGTGCTTCCTTACAGGAGACTCACTTGAGATCCAAGGACACAGACAAACTACAAGCTGAAGGTGTGGGGACAAGTACCCTACACGAGTGAAACTGAAAAACAAACAATCCAATAAATGGATTGTGTTTGAGCCCCCAGAGACAGTCAGTAGAAAATAGCCCTATCTGGCCACAGTGAATTCCTTTTGTTTGTTTTCAGCAGGGCCCAGCCAGAGATTTAGTGGTGCAACAACGTCCTTCCTGTTTTCTCTCACTTCAGCAACTGAGTTGCTGTAATAATGAGCATCTGTGCCTTTGAAATCGGTGGGTTTTATGATCTTCACGAATGTGATGTAATACCCACCTAAAGAGGGAAGTTTGGACACTCAAATAAACATATCACTCCACAATACACTCTTAGCTCCCAACTGCTCCTGTCTAGAAATTGGTGTTCCTTTTTATTTGACCCTCCGTCCTATCCGCAGAGATCACGCCGATGTCCTTCAAACATGGTGGTGATCAAAGCAACAAGTTTACTTTTCTGTTGACAACAGGCCCGGAGGAAGGATACTTGTGGTTTTCAGGGAGAACTTAGTCAATGAATGTGGCTAAATAAAGAGAGCAATTTAGAAGGAGATGAAAGAGGACAGAAGATAGAGACACGGGTATATCTCCCTGCACAACCATTTACTGGTTTTGTAGTACACGCGGCCGACACGACCTGAAAGTGTCTCGGTGAACCCAGTGCTCTCCCTACAGAATAGTTACCTTGCAGGATTTTTGGAAGCATAATGTAGGAAAGTGATATAGGGTATACGGTTAACTGTTCTGTACTCAAGGACAGATGGGCAGACAAAAAGATGATTGATTGATTGATAAATAGATAGACAGATAGATAGATAGATATAGGTACATATCGATTAACACAAAGCTACTGCTCATAACCAGGAGAGCAATGGAGAAAGCACTTAGCGGTAGTACAAACAAAAAAGAAGAATGAAATCCAGTTTAAAAAGTGCAGTAAGCAGCCAAAAGAAGAAAACAAATCCTATCATTTGCAATAACGTGGATGGAGCTAGAGGGTATTATGCTCCGTCAATTAGGCCAGTCGGAGAAATACAAGTACCAAATGATTTCACTCATGTGTGGAGTACGACAACAAAGAAAAAGTGAAGGAAAAACAGCAGCAGACACACAGTACCCAAGAGAGGACTAACTGTTACCAAAGAGAAATGGACTTGGTAGGGTTTGTGGGAAGGGAGTGATAAGGGAGGGGAAAAAGAATGGTAACATTAGGAATTGCATGAACAATGTGTAGGGTGTAGTGTCATGGGGAGGGCTATAAAACACAGCGAAGAGAAGTGGTGATTCTACAGCATCTTACTACACGCTGACGGACAGCGACTGTAACTGGGATTTGGCAAGGACTTGGTGAAGGAGGTAGACTAGTAAACATATTGTTCTGCATGTAACTGTATATTAATGAGAACAAAAAAAAATATCAAAGTGCAGTAAAGCATAGCTCTCAAATATCAGAAAAAAAGTACAGGCTTTGACTGCTCCAATCAAAAGACACAGGGTTAGAAGTACTGATGAAAACTCAAGATCACCTATGTGCTCCCTTATTGGAGACTCACTTGAGATCCAAGGACACAGACAAACTACAAGCTGTAGGGGCGCGGACAGGTACCCTATACAAGTGAATCTATGAAAGAAAGAAACAAATGGATTCTGTTTGAGTCCCCAGAGACAGTCATTAGAAAATAGTCCTACCTAGCCACCGTGAATTCTTTTTGTTTGGTTTCAGCAGTGCCCAGGTATAGATTTAGTGGTACTGCAATGTCCTTCTCATTTTTTCTCACATCAACGAATGAATTGCTGTAATAATATGCATCTGGACTTTTGAAATCACTGGGTTTTATGATGTTCACGATTGTAAAGAAGTAATCACCACATAAAGAGGGAAGTTTGAACACTGAAACAAACACGTCTCTCCACAACAAACAATTTGCTCCCAAATGCTCCTGTATAGAAATAGGTGTTCCTTTTTATTTGTCCCTCCTCCTATCAGTGGTGAATACGCCTATGTCCCTAAAACATGGTGGTGAGTAAAGCACCAAGTATACTTTTATGTCTACAACAGGCAGAGAGGAAGTATACCTGGGGTCTTCAGAGAGCACTTAGGCAATGAATGTAGCTAAATACTGTTAGCAAGCGAGAAGGAGGTATAAGAGGACAGAGGACAGGGATACGTTTTGAAGACCCTGCACCACCGTTTCCTGGTTTTGTAAGCACACGCGGCTGAATCGATCTGCAACTGTCTCAGTGAGCCCAGTGCTCTCCCTGCGGCCTAGTGACCTTGCAATGTTTTTGGAAGCATAATGTAGCGAAGTGACATAGGTGATGTTGTTAACTGTTCTGTACATAAGGTTGATGGGCAGACAGAAAGATGATTTATTCATAGATAGACAGATAGATAGATGACAGATGAGAGATAGACAGATGATACACATGATAGATGATAGGAAGCTAGGTAGATGGATAGATATATAGAGAGAAGGACAGTGAGATAGAAGGATATATAGAAAGATAGATAGATACACAGACAGACAGAGCGATAAATAGATACAGATACATATCGATTGACACAAAGCTGTTGCTCATAACCAGGAGATGAATGGTGAGAGCACATAGCTAAACTACAAACAAAAAGGAAGAATGAAACCCTGTTTACAAAGTGCAGTAAGCAGCCATAAGAAGAAAACAAATCCTACCATTTGCAATGACGTGGATGGAGCTAGACGGTAGTATGTTCACAGAAATAGGTCGGGCGGCGAAAGACAAGTATCAAATGATTTCACTCATGTGTGGAGTATAACAACAAAGAAAAACTGAAGGAAAACAACAGCAGCAGACTCACAGAACCCGAGAGTTGACTGAAAGTTGCCAAAGGGAAAAGGACTGGGCAGGGAGGTTCTGAAGGGAGGGATAAGTTTGGGGATAAAGAATGGGGGCATTAGGATTAGCATGTATATTGCGTGGGGTGGGGAAGGCATGGGGAGTGCTGTACAACACAGAGAAGACTAATAGAGATTATATAGCATCTTACTACTCACTGATGGACAGCGACTGAAGAGGATTTTTGGGGGGACTTGGTGAATGGGGAGCATAGTAAACATAAGGTGCTTCACGTAATTGTAGACTAATGATAACAAAAAATTTTTTTTAAGTGCAATAAGGGCACAGCACTGAATCATCAGAATAAAAGGTCAGGCTCTGAGTGCTGCAAACAAAAGACACAGGGTTAAAAGAACGGATGAAAACTCAAAAAACCTACGTGCTTCCTTACAGGAGACTCACTTGAGATCCAAGGACACAGACAAACTACAAGCTGAAGGTGTGGGGACAAGTACCCTACACGAGTGAAACTGAAAAACAAACAATCCAATAAATGGATTGTGTTTGAGCCCCCAGAGAGAGTCAGTTGAAAATAGCCCTATCTGGCCACAGTGAATTCTTTTTGTTTGTTTTCAGCAGGGCCCAGCCATAGATTTAGTGGTGCAGCAACGTCCTTCCTGTTTTCTCTCACTTCAGCAACTGAGTTGCTGTAATAATGAGCATCTGTGCCTTTGAAATCGGTGGGTTTTATGATCTTCACGAATGTGAAGTAATAACCACCTAAAGAGGGAAGTTTGGACACTCAAATAAACATGTCACTCCACAATACACTCTTAGCTCCCAACTGCTCCTGTCTAGAAATTGGTGTTCCTTTTTATTTGACCCTCCGTCCTATCCGCAGTGATCACGCCGATGTCCTTCAAACATGGTGGTGATCAAAGCAACAAGTTTACTTTTCTGTTGACAACAGGCCCGGAGGAAGGATACTTGTGGTTTTCAGGGAGAACTTAGTCAATGAATGTGGCTAAATAAAGAGAGCAATTTAGAAGGAGATGAAAGAGGACAGAAGATAGAGACACGGGTATATCTCCCTGCACAACCATTTACTGGTTTTGTAGTACACGCGGCCGACACGACCTGAAAGTGTCTCGGTGAACCCAGTGCTCTCCCTACAGAATAGTTACCTTGCAGGATTTTTGGAAGCATAATGTAGGAAAGTGATATAGGGTATAGGGTTAACTGTTCTGTACTCAAGGACAGATGGGCAGACAAAAAGATGATTGATTGATTGATAAATAGATAGACAGATAGATAGATAGATATAGGTACATATCGATTAACACAAAGCTACTGCTCATAACCAGGAGAGCAATGGAGAAAGCACATAGCGATAGTACAAACAAAAAAGAAGAATGAAATCCAGGTTAAAAAGTGCAGTAAGCAGCCAAAAGAAGAAAACAAATCCTATCATTTGCAATAACGTGGATGGAGCTAGAGGGTATTATGCTCAGTCAATTAGGCCAGTCGGAGAAATACAAGTACCAAATGATTTCACTCATGTGTGGAGTACGACAACAAAGAAAAAGTGAAGGAAAAACAGCAGCAGACACACAGTACCCAAGAGAGGACTAACCGTTACCAAAGAGAAATGGACTTGGCAGGGTTTGTGGGAAGGGAGAGATAAGGGAGGGGAAAAAGAATGGGGACATTAGGATTTGCATGAACAATGTGTAGGGTGTAGTGTCATGGGGAGGGCTATACAACACAGCGAAGAGAAGTGGTGATTCTACAGCATCTTACTACACGCTGACGGACAGCGACTGTAACTGGGATTTGGCAAGGACTTGGTGAAGGAGGTAGACTAGTAAACATATTGTTCTGCATGTAACTGTATATTAATGAGAACAAAAAAAAATATCAAAGTGCAGTAAGAGCATAGCTCTCAAATATCAGAATAAAAGTACAGGCTTTGACTGCTCCAATCAAAAGACACAGGGTTAGAAGTACTGATGAAAACTCAAGATCACCTATGTGCTCCCTTATTGGAGACTCACTTGAGATCCAAGGACACAAACAAACTACAAGCTGAAGGGGCGCGGACAGGTAACCTATACAAGTGAATCTGAGAAAGAAAGAAACAAATGGATTCTGTTTGAGTCCCCAGAGACAGTCACTAGAAAATAGTCCTACCTAGCCACCGTGAATTCTTTTTGTTTGGTTTCAGCAGTGCCCAGGTATAGATTTAGTGGTACTGCAATGTCCTTCTCATTTTTTCTCACATCAACGAATGAATTGCTGTAATAATATGCATCTGGACTTTTGAAATCACTGGGTTTTATGATGTTCACGATTGTAAAGAAGTAATCACCACATAAAGAGGGAAGTTTGAACACTGAACCAAACACGTCTCTCCACAACAAACAATTTGCTCCCAAATGCTCCTGTCTAGAAATAGGTGTTCCTTTTTATTTGTCCCTCCTCCTATCAGTGGTGAACACGCCTATGTCCCTAAAGCATGGTGGTGAGTAAAGCACCAAGTATACTTTTATGTCTACAACAGGCAGAGAGGAAGTATACCTGGGGTCTTCAGAGAGCACTTAGGCAATGAATGTAGCTAAATACTGTTAGCAAGCGAGAAGGATTTATTAGAGGACAGAGGAAAGGGATACGGTTTCAAGTCCCTGCACCCCCATTTACTGGTTTTGTAAGCACACGCGGCTGACTCGATCTGCAACTGTCTCAGTGAGCCCAGTGCTCTCCCTGCGGCCTAGTGACCTTGCAATGTTTTTGGAAGCAAAATGTAGCGAAGTGACATAGGTGATGTTGTTAACTGTTCTGTACATAAGGCTAGATGGGCAGACAGAAAGATGATTTATTCATAGATAGACAGATAGATAGATGACAGATGAGAGATAGACAGATGATACACATGATAGATGATAGGAAGCTAGGTAGATGGATATATATAGAGAGAGAAGGACAGTGAGATACAAGGATATATAGAAAGATAGATAGATATACAGACAGACAGAGCAATAAATAGATACAGATACATATCGATTGACACAAAGCTGTTGCTCATAACCAGGAGATGAATGGTGAGAGCACATAGCTAAACTACAAACAAAAAGGAAGAATGAAACCCTGTTTACAAAGTGCAGTAAGCAGCCATAAGAAGAAAACAAATCCTACCATTTGCAATGACGTGGATGGAGCTAGACGGTAGTATGTTCACAGAAATAGGTCGGGCGGCGAAAGACAAGTATCAAATGATTTCACTCATGTGTGGTGTATAACAACAAAGAAAAACTGAAGGAAATCAACAGCAGCAGACTCGCAGAACCCGAGAGTTGACTGAAAGTTGCCAAAGGGAAAAGGACTGGGCAGGGAGGTTCTGAAGGGCGGGATAAGATTGGGGAGAAAGAATGGGGGCATTAGGATTAGCATGTATATTGCGTGGTGTGGGGAAGGCATGGGGAGTGCTGTACAACACAGAGAAGACTATTAGAGATTATATAGCATCTTACTACTCACTGATGGACAGCGACTGAAGAGGATTTTCGGGGGGACTTAGTGAAGGGGGAGCATAGTAAACATAAGGTGCTTCACGTAATTGTAGACTAATGATAACAAAAAAATTTTTTTAAGTGCAATAAGGGCACAGCACTGAATCATCAGAATAAAAGGTCAGGCTCTGAGTGCTGCAAACAAAAGACACAGGGTTAAAAGAACGGATGAAAACTCAAAAAACCTACGTGCTTCCTTACAGGAGACTCACTTGAGATCCAAGGACACAGACAAACTACAAGCTGAAGGTGTGGGGACAAGTACCCTACACGAGTGAAACTGAAAAACAAACAATCCAATAAATGGATTGTGTTTGAGCCCCCAGAGAGAGTCAGTTGAAAATAGCCCTATCTGGCCACAGTGAATTCTTTTTGTTTGTTTTCAGCAGGGCCCAGCCATAGATTTAGTGGTGCAGCAACGTCCTTCCTGTTTTCTCTCACTTCAGCAACTGAGTTGCTGTAATAATGAGCATCTGTGCCTTTGAAATCGGTGGGTTTTATGATCTTCACGAATGTGAAGTAATAACCACCTAAAGAGGGAAGTTTGGACACTCAAATAAACATGTCACTCCACAATACACTCTTAGCTCCCAACTGCTCCTGTCTAGAAATTGGTGTTCCTTTTTATTTGACCCTCCGTCCTATCCGCAGAGATCACGCCGATGTCCTTCAAACATGGTGGTGATCAAAGCAACAAGTTTACTTTTCTGTTGACAACAGGCCCGGAGGAAGGATACTTGTGGTTTTCAGGGAGAACTTAGTCAATGAATGTGGCTAAATAAAGAGAGCAATTTAGAAGGAGATGAAAGAGGACAGAAGGTAGAGACACAGGTATATCTCCCTGCACAACCATTTACTGGTTTTGTAGTACACGCGGCCGACACGACCTGAAAGTGTCTCGGTGAACCCAGTGCTCTCCCTACAGAATAGTTACCTTGCAGGATTTTTGAAAGCATAATGTAGGAAAGTGATATAGGGTATACGGTTAACTGTTCTGTACTCAAGGACAGATGGGCAGACAAAAAGATGATTGATTGATTGATAAATAGATAGACAGATAGATAGATAGATATAGGTACATATCGATTAACACAAAGCTACTGCTCATAACCAGGAGAGCAATGGAGAAAGCACATAGCGATAGTACAAACAAAAAAGAAGAATGAAATCCAGTTTAAAAAGTGCAGTAAGCAGCCAAAAGAAGAAAAGAAATCCTATCATTTGCAATAACGTGGATGGAGCTAGAGGGTATTATGCTCAGTCAATTAGGCCAGTCGGAGAAATACAAGTACCAAATGATTTCACTCATGTGTGGAGTACGACAACAAAGAAAAAGTGAAGGAAAAACAGCAGCAGACACACAGTACCCAAGAGAGGACTAACCGTTACCAAAGAGAAATGGACTTGGTAGGGTTTGTGGGAAGGGAGTGATAAGGGCGGGGAAAAAGAATGGGGACATTAGGATTTGCATGAACAATGTGTAGGGTGTAGTGTCATGGGGAGGGCTATACAACACAGCGAAGAGAAGTGGTGATTCTACAGCATCTTACTACACGCTGACGGACAGCGACTGTAACTGGGATTTGGCAAGGACTTGGTGAAGGAGGTAGACTAGTAAACATATTGTTCTGCATGTAATTGTATATTAATGAGAACAAAAAATAATTTCAAAGTGCAGTAAGAGCATAGCTCTCAAATATCAGAATAAAAGTACAGGCTTTGACTGCTCCAATCAAAAGACACAGGGTTAGAAGTACTGATGAAAACTCAAGATCACCTATGTGCTCCCTTATTGGAGACTCACTTGAGATCCAAGGACACAGACAAACTACAAGCTGAAGGGGCGCGGACAGGTAGCCTATACAAGTGAATCTGAGAAAGAAAGAAACAAATGGATTCTGTTTGAGTCCCCAGAGACAGTCATTAGAAAATAGTCCTACCTAGCCACCGTGAATTCTTTTTGTTTGGTTTCAGCAGTGCCCAGGTATAGATTTAGTGGTACTGCAATGTCCTTCTCATTTTTTCTCACATCAACGAATGAATTGCTGTAATAATATGCATCTGGACTTTTGAAATCACTGGGTTTTATGATGTTCACGATTGTAAAGAAGTAATCACCACATAAAGAGGGAAGTTTGAACACTGAACCAAACACGTCTCTCCACAACAAACAATTTGCTCCCAAATGCTCCTGTCTAGAAATAGGTGTTCCTTTTTATTTGTCCCTCCTCCTATCAGTGGTGAACACGCCTATGTCCCTAAAACATGGTGGTGAGTAAAGCTCCAAGTATACTTTTATGTCTACAACAGGCAGAGAGGAAGTATACCTAGGGTCTTCAGAGAGCACTTAGGCAATGAATGTAGCTAAATACTGTTAGCAAGCGAGCAGAAGGTATAAGAGGACAGAGGAAAGGGATACGGTTTCAAGTCCCTGCACCACCATTTCCTGGTTTTGTAAGCACACGCGGCTGACTCGATCTGCAACTGTCTCAGTGAGCCCAGTGCTCTCCCTGCGGCCTAGTGACCTTGCAATGTTTTTGGAAGCATAATGTAGCGAAGTGACATAGGTGATGTTGTTAACTGTTCTGTACGTAAGGCTAGATGGGCAGACAGAAAGATGATTTATTCATAGATAGACAGATAGATAGATGACAGATGAGAGATAGGCAGATGATACACATGATAGATGATAGGAAGCTAGGTAGATGGATAGATATATAGAGAGAAGGACAGTGAGATAGAAGGATATATAGAAAGATAGATAGATATACAGACAGACAGAGCAATAAATAGATACAGATACATATCGATTGACACAAAGCTGTTGCTCATAACCAGGAGATGAATGGTGAGAGCACATAGCTAAACTACAAACAAAAAGGAAGAATGAAACCCTGTTTACAAAGTGCAGTAAGCAGCCATAAGAAGAAAACAAATCCTACCATTTGCAATGACGTGGATGGAGCTAGACGGTAGTATGTTCACAGAAATAGGTCGGGCGGCGAAAGACAAGTATCAAATGATTTCACTCATGTGTGGAGTATAACAACAAAGAAAAACTGAAGGAAAACAACAGCAGCAGACTCACAGAACCCGAGAGTTGACTGAAAGTTGCCAAAGGGAAAAGGACTGGGCAGGGAGGTTCTGAAGGGAGGGATAAGTTTGGGGAGAAAGAATGGGGGCATTAGGATTAGCATGTATATTGCGTGGGGTGGGGAAGGCATGGGGAGTGCTGTACAACACAGAGAAGACTATTAGAGATTATATAGCATCTTACTACTCACTGATGGACAGCGACTGAAGAGGATTTTCGGGGGGACTTAGTGAAGGGGGAGCGTAGTAAACATAAGGTGCTTCACGTAATTGTAGACTAATGATAACAAAAAAATTTTTTTAAGTGCAATAAGGGCACAGCACTGAATCATCAGAATAAAAGGTCAGGCTCTGAGTGCTGCAAACAAAAGACACAGGGTTAAAAGAACGGATGAAAACTCAAAAAACCTACGTGCTTCCTTACAGGAGACTCACTTGAGATCCAAGGACACAGACAAACTACAAGCTGAAGGTGTGGGGACAAGTACCCTACACGAGTGAAACTGAAAAACAAACAATCCAATAAATGGATTGTGTTTGAGCCCCCAGAGAGAGTCAGTTGAAAATAGCCCTATCTGGCCACAGTGAATTCTTTTTGTTTGTTTTCAGCAGGGCCCAGCCATAGATTTAGTGGTGCAGCAACGTCCTTCCTGTTTTCTCTCACTTCAGCAACTGAGTTGCTGTAATAATGAGCATCTGTGCCTTTGAAATCGGTGGGTTTTATGATCTTCACGAATGTGAAGTAATAACCACCTAAAGAGGGAAGTTTGGACACTCAAATAAACATGTCACTCCACAATACACTCTTAGCTCCCAACTGCTCCTGTCTAGAAATTGGTGTTCCTTTTTATTTGACCCTCCGTCCTATCCGCAGAGATCACGCCGATGTCCTTCAAACATGGTGGTGATCAAAGCAACAAGTTTACTTTTCTGTTGACAACAGGCCCGGAGGAAGGATACTTGTGGTTTTCAGGGAGAACTTAGTCAATGAATGTGGCTAAATAAAGAGAGCAATTTAGAAGGAGATGAAAGAGGACAGAAGGTAGAGACACAGGTATATCTCCCTGCACAACCATTTACTGGTTTTGTAGTACACGCGGCCGACACGACCTGAAAGTGTCTCGGTGAACCCAGTGCTCTCCCTACAGAATAGTTACCTTGCAGGATTTTTGAAAGCATAATGTAGGAAAGTGATATAGGGTATACGGTTAACTGTTCTGTACTCAAGGACAGATGGGCAGACAAAAAGATGATTGATTGATTGATAAATAGATAGACAGATAGATAGATAGATATAGGTACATATCGATTAACACAAAGCTACTGCTCATAACCAGGAGAGCAATGGAGAAAGCACATAGCGATAGTACAAACAAAAAAGAAGAATGAAATCCAGTTTAAAAAGTGCAGTAAGCAGCCAAAAGAAGAAAAGAAATCCTATCATTTGCAATAACGTGGATGGAGCTAGAGGGTATTATGCTCAGTCAATTAGGCCAGTCGGAGAAATACAAGTACCAAATGATTTCACTCATGTGTGGAGTACGACAACAAAGAAAAAGTGAAGGAAAAACAGCAGCAGACACACAGTACCCAAGAGAGGACTAACCGTTACCAAAGAGAAATGGACTTGGTAGTGTTTGTGGGAAGGGAGTGATAAGGGCGGGGAAAAAGAATGGGGACATTAGGATTTGCATGAACAATGTGTAGGGTGTAGTGTCATGGGGAGGGCTATACAACACAGCGAAGAGAAGTGGTGATTCTACAGCATCTTACTACACGCTGACGGACAGCGACTGTAACTGGGATTTGGCAAGGACTTGGTGAAGGAGGTAGACTAGTAAACATATTGTTCTGCATGTAATTGTATATTAATGAGAACAAAAAAAAATTTCAAAGTGCAGTAAGAGCATAGCTCTCAAATATCAGAATAAAAGTACAGGCTTTGACTGCTCCAATCAAAAGACACAGGGTTAGAAGTACTGATGAAAACTCAAGATCACCTATGTGCTCCCTTATTGGAGACTCACTTGAGATCCAAGGACACAGACAAACTACAAGCTGAAGGGGCGCGGACAGGTACCCTATACAAGTGAATCTAAGAAAGAAACAAATGGATTCTGTTTGAGTCCCCAGAGACAGTCATTAGAAAATAGTCCTACCTAGCCACCGTGAATTCTTTTTGTTTGGTTTCAGCAGTGAACAGGTATAGATTTAGTGGTACTGCAATGTCCTTCTCATTTTTTCTCACATCAACGAATGAATTGCTGTAATAATGTGCATCTGGACTTTTGAAATCACTGGGTTTTATGATGTTCACGATTGTAAAGAAGTAATCACCACATAAAGAGGGAAGTTTGAACACTGAACCAAACACGTCTCTCCACAACAAACAATTTGCTCCCAAATGCTCCTGTCTAGAAATAGGTGTTCCTTTTTATTTGTCCCTCCTCCTATCAGTGGTGAACACGCCTATGTCCCTAAAACATGGTGGTGAGTAAAGCTCCAAGTATACTTTTATGTCTACAACAGGCAGAGAGGAAGTATACCTGGGGTCTTCAGAGAGCACTTAGGCAATGAATGTAGCTAAATACTGTTAGCAAGCGTGAAGGAGGTATAAGAGGACTGAGGAAAGTGATACCGTTTCAAGTCCCTGCACCACCATTTCCTGGTTTTGTAAGCACACGCGGCTGACTCGATCTGCAACTGTCTCAGTGAGCCCAGTGCTCTCCCTGCGGCCTAGTGACCTTGCAATGTTTTTGGAAGCATAATGTAGCGAAGTGACATAGGTGATGTTGTTAACTGTTCTGTACATAAGGCTAGATGGGCAGACAGAAAGATGATTTATTCATAGATAGACAGATAGATAGATGACAGATGAGAGATAGACAGATGATACACATGACAGATGATAGGAAGCTAGGTAGATGGATAGATATATAGAGAGAAGGACAGTGAGATAGAAGGATATATAGAAAGATAGATAGATATACAGACAGACAGAGCGATAAATAGATACAGATACATATCGATTGACACAAAGCTGTTGCTCATAACCAGGAGATGAATGGTGAGAGCACATAGCTAAACTACAAACAAAAAGGAAGAATGAAACCCTGTTTACAAAGTGCAGTAAGCAGCCATAAGAAGAAAACAAATCCTACCATTTGCAATGACGTGGATGGAGCTAGACGGTAGTATGTTCACAGAAATAGGTCGGGCGGCGAAAGACAAGTATCAAATGATTTCACTCATGTGTGGAGTATAACAACAAAGAAAAACTGAAGGAAAACAACAGCAGCAGACTCACAGAACCCGAGAGTTGACTGAAAGTTGCCAAAGGGAAAAGGACTGGGCAGGGAGGTTCTGAAGGGAGGGATAAGTTTGGGGAGAAAGAATGGGGGCATTAGGATTAGCATGTATATTGCGTGGGGTGGGGAAGGCATGGGGAGTGCTGTACAACACAGAGAAGACTATTAGAGATTATATAGCATCTTACTACTCACTGATGGACAGCGACTGAAGAGGATTTTCGGGGGGACTTAGTGAAGGGGGAGCATAGTAAACATAAGGTGCTTCACGTAATTGTAGACTAATGATAACAAAAAAATTTTTTTAAGTGCAATAAGGGCACAGCACTGAATCATCAGAATAAAAGGTCAGGCTCTGAGTGCTGCAAACAAAAGACACAGGGTTAAAAGAACGGATGAAAACTCAAAAAACCTACGTGCTTCCTTACAGGAGACTCACTTGAGATCCAAGGACACAGACAAACTACAAGCTGAAGGTGTGGGGACAAGTACCCTACACGAGTGAAACTGAAAAACAAACAATCCAATAAATGGATTGTGTTTGAGCCCCCAGAGAGAGTCAGTTGAAAATAGCCCTATCTGGCCACAGTGAATTCTTTTTGTTTGTTTTCAGCAGGGCCCAGCCATAGATTTAGTGGTGCAGCAACGTCCTTCCTGTTTTCTCTCACTTCAGCAACTGAGTTGCTGTAATAATGAGCATCTGTGCCTTTGAAATCGGTGGGTTTTATGATCTTCACGAATGTGAAGTAATAACCACCTAAAGAGGGAAGTTTGGACACTCAAATAAACATGTCACTCCACAATACACTCTTAGCTCCCAACTGCTCCTGTCTAGAAATTGGTGTTCCTTTTTATTTGACCCTCCGTCCTATCCGCAGAGATCACGCCGATGTCCTTCAAACATGGTGGTGATCAAAGCAACAAGTTTACTTTTCTGTTGACAACAGGCCCGGAGGAAGGATACTTGTGGTTTTCAGGGAGAACTTAGTCAATGAATGTGGCTAAATAAAGAGAGCAATTTAGAAGGAGATGAAAGAGGACAGAAGGTAGAGACACAGGTATATCTCCCTGCACAACCATTTACTGGTTTTGTAGTACACGCGGCCGACACGACCTGAAAGTGTCTCGCTGAACCCAGTGCTCTCCCTACAGAATAGTTACCTTGCAGGATTTTTGAAAGCATAATGTAGGAAAGTGATATAGGGTATACGGTTAACTGTTCTGTACTCAAGGACAGATGGGCAGACAAAAAGATGATTGATTGATTGATAAATAGATAGACAGATAGATAGATAGATATAGGTACATATCGATTAACACAAAGCTACTGCTCATAACCAGGAGAGCAATGGAGAAAGCACATAGCGATAGTACAAACAAAAAAGAAGAATGAAATCCAGTTTAAAAAGTGCAGTAAGCAGCCAAAAGAAGAAAAGAAATCCTATCATTTGCAATAACGTGGATGGAGCTAGAGGGTATTATGCTCAGTCAATTAGGCCAGTCGGAGAAATACAAGTACCAAATGATTTCACTCATGTGTGGAGTACGACAACAAAGAAAAAGTGAAGGAAAAACAGCAGCAGACACACAGTACCCAAGAGAGGACTAACCGTTACCAAAGAGAAATGGACTTGGTAGTGTTTGTGGGAAGGGAGTGATAAGGGCGGGGAAAAAGAATGGGGACATTAGGATTTGCATGAACAATGTGTAGGGTGTAGTGTCATGGGGAGGGCTATACAACACAGCGAAGAGAAGTGGTGATTCTACAGCATCTTACTACACGCTGACGGACAGCGACTGTAACTGGGATTTGGCAAGGACTTGGTGAAGGAGGTAGACTAGTAAACATATTGTTCTGCATGTAATTGTATATTAATGAGAACAAAAAATAATTTCAAAGTGCAGTAAGAGCATAGCTCTCAAATATCAGAATAAAAGTACAGGCTTTGACTGCTCCAATCAAAAGACACAGGGTTAGAAGTACTGATGAAAACTCAAGATCACCTATGTGCTCCCTTATTGGAGACTCACTTGAGATCCAAGGACACAGACAAACTACAAGCTGAAGGGGCGCGGACAGGTACCCTATACAAGTGAATCTAAGAAAGAAACAAATGGATTCTGTTTGAGTCCCCAGAGACAGTCATTAGAAAATAGTCCTACCTAGCCACCGTGAATTCTTTTTGTTTGGTTTCAGCAGTGCCCAGGTATAGATTTAGTGGTACTGCAATGTCCTTCTCATTTTTTCTCACATCAACGAATGAATTGCTGTAATAATGTGCATCTGGACTTTTGAAATCACTGGGTTTTATGATGTTCACGATTGTAAAGAAGTAATCACCACATAAAGAGGGAAGTTTGAACACTGAACCAAACACGTCTCTCCACAACAAACAATTTGCTCCCAAATGCTCCTGTCTAGAAATAGGTGTTCCTTTTTATTTGTCCCTCCTCCTATCAGTGGTGAACACGCCTATGTCCCTAAAACATGGTGGTGAGTAAAGCTCCAAGTATACTTTTATGTCTACAACAGGCAGAGAGGAAGTATACCTGGGGTCTTCAGAGAGCACTTAGGCAATGAATGTAGCTAAATACTGTTAGCAAGCGTGAAGGAGGTATAAGAGGACTGAGGAAAGTGATACCGTTTCAAGTCCCTGCACCACCATTTCCTGGTTTTGTAAGCACACGCGGCTGACTCGATCTGCAACTGTCTCAGTGAGCCCAGTGCTCTCCCTGCGGCCTAGTGACCTTGCAATGTTTTTGGAAGCATAATGTAGCGAAGTGACATAGGTGATGTTGTTAACTGTTCTGTATATAAGGCTAGATGGGCAGACAGAAAGATGATTTATTCATAGATAGACAGATAGATAGATGACAGATGAGAGATAGACAGATGATACACATGACAGATGATAGGAAGCTAGGTAGATGGATAGATATATAGAGAGAAGGACAGTGAGATAGAAGGATATATAGAAAGATAGATAGATATACAGACAGACAGAGCGATAAATAGATACAGATACATATCGATTGACACAAAGCTGTTGCTCATAACCAGGAGATGAATGGTGAGAGCACATAGCTAAACTACAAACAAAAAGGAAGAATGAAACCCTGTTTACAAAGTGCAGTAAGCAGCCATAAGAAGAAAACAAATCCTACCATTTGCAATGACGTGGATGGAGCTAGACGGTAGTATGTTCACAGAAATAGGTCGGGCGGCGAAAGACAAGTATCAAATGATTTCACTCATGTGTGGAGTATAACAACAAAGAAAAACTGAAGGAAAACAACAGCAGCAGACTCACAGAACCCGAGAGTTGACTGAAAGTTGCCAAAGGGAAAAGGACTGGGCAGGGAGGTTCTGAAGGGAGGGATAAGTTTGGGGAGAAAGAATGGGGGCATTAGGATTAGCATGTATATTGCGTGGGGTGGGGAAGGCATGGGGAGTGCTGTACAACACAGAGAAGACTATTAGAGATTATATAGCATCTTACTACTCACTGATGGACAGCGACTGAAGAGGATTTTCGGGGGGACTTAGTGAAGGGGGAGCATAGTAAACATAAGGTGCTTCACGTAATTGTAGACTAATGATAACAAAAAAATTTTTTTAAGTGCAATAAGGGCACAGCACTGAATCATCAGAATAAAAGGTCAGGCTCTGAGTGCTGCAAACAAAAGACACAGGGTTAAAAGAACGGATGAAAACTCAAAAAACCTACGTGCTTCCTTACAGGAGACTCACTTGAGATCCAAGGACACAGACAAACTACAAGCTGAAGGTGTGGGGACAAGTACCCTACACGAGTGAAACTGAAAAACAAACAATCCAATAAATGGATTGTGTTTGAGCCCCCAGAGATAGTCAGTTGAAAATAGCCCTATCTGGCCACAGTGAATTCTTTTTGTTTGTTTTCAGCAGGGCCCAGCCATAGATTTAGTGGTGCAGCAACGTCCTTCCTGTTTTCTCTCACTTCAGCAACTGAGTTGCTGTAATAATGAGCATCTGTGCCTTTGAAATCGGTGGGTTTTATGATCTTCACGAATGTGAAGTAATAACCACCTAAAGAGGGAAGTTTGGACACTCAAATAAACATGTCACTCCACAATACACTCTTAGCTCCCAACTGCTCCTGTCTAGAAATTGGTGTTCCTTTTTATTTGACCCTCCGTCCTATCCGCAGAGATCACGCCGATGTCCTTCAAACATGGTGGTGATCAAAGCAACAAGTTTACTTTTCTGTTGACAACAGGCCCGGAGGAAGGATACTTGTGGTTTTCAGGGAGAACTTAGTCAATGAATGTGGCTAAATAAAGAGAGCAATTTAGAAGGAGATGAAAGAGGACAGAAGGTAGAGACACAGGTATATCTCCCTGCACAACCATTTACTGGTTTTGTAGTACACGCGGCCGACACGACCTGAAAGTGTCTCGCTGAACCCAGTGCTCTCCCTACAGAATAGTTACCTTGCAGGATTTTTGAAAGCATAATGTAGGAAAGTGATATAGGGTATACGGTTAACTGTTCTGTACTCAAGGACAGATGGGCAGACAAAAAGATGATTGATTGATTGATAAATAGATAGACAGATAGATAGATAGATATAGGTACATATCGATTAACACAAAGCTACTGCTCATAACCAGGAGAGCAATGGAGAAAGCACATAGCGATAGTACAAACAAAAAAGAAGAATGAAATCCAGTTTAAAAAGTGCAGTAAGCAGCCAAAAGAAGAAAAGAAATCCTATCATTTGCAATAACGTGGATGGAGCTAGAGGGTATTATGCTCAGTCAATTAGGCCAGTCGGAGAAATACAAGTACCAAATGATTTCACTCATGTGTGGAGTACGACAACAAAGAAAAAGTGAAGGAAAAACAGCAGCAGACACACAGTACCCAAGAGAGGACTAACCGTTACCAAAGAGAAATGGACTTGGTAGTGTTTGTGGGAAGGGAGTGATAAGGGCGGGGAAAAAGAATGGGGACATTAGGATTTGCATGAACAATGTGTAGGGTGTAGTGTCATGGGGAGGGCTATACAACACAGCGAAGAGAAGTGGTGATTCTACAGCATCTTACTACACGCTGACGGACAGCGACTGTAACTGGGATTTGGCAAGGACTTGGTGAAGGAGGTAGACTAGTAAACATATTGTTCTGCATGTAATTGTATATTAATGAGAACAAAAAATAATTTCAAAGTGCAGTAAGAGCATAGCTCTCAAATATCAGAATAAAAGTACAGGCTTTGACTGCTCCAATCAAAAGACACAGGGTTAGAAGTACTGATGAAAACTCAAGATCACCTATGTGCTCCCTTATTGGAGACTCACTTGAGATCCAAGGACACAGACAAACTACAAGCTGAAGGGGCGCGGACAGGTACCCTATACAAGTGAATCTAAGAAAGAAACAAATGGATTCTGTTTGAGTCCCCAGAGACAGTCATTAGAAAATAGTCCTACCTAGCCACCGTGAATTCTTTTTGTTTGGTTTCAGCAGTGCCCAGGTATAGATTTAGTGGTACTGCAATGTCCTTCTCATTTTTTCTCACATCAACGAATGAATTGCTGTAATAATGTGCATCTGGACTTTTGAAATCACTGGGTTTTATGATGTTCACGATTGTAAAGAAGTAATCACCACATAAAGAGGGAAGTTTGAACACTGAACCAAACACGTCTCTCCACAACAAACAATTTGCTCCCAAATGCTCCTGTCTAGAAATAGGTGTTCCTTTTTATTTGTCCCTCCTCCTATCAGTGGTGAACACGCCTATGTCCCTAAAACATGGTGGTGAGTAAAGCTCCAAGTATACTTTTATGTCTACAACAGGCAGAGAGGAAGTATACCTGGGGTCTTCAGAGAGCACTTAGGCAATGAATGTAGCTAAATACTGTTAGCAAGCGTGAAGGAGGTATAAGAGGACTGAGGAAAGTGATACCGTTTCAAGTCCCTGCACCACCATTTCCTGGTTTTGTAAGCACACGCGGCTGACTCGATCTGCAACTGTCTCAGTGAGCCCAGTGCTCTCCCTGCGGCCTAGTGACCTTGCAATGTTTTTGGAAGCATAATGTAGCGAAGTGACATAGGTGATGTTGTTAACTGTTCTGTATATAAGGCTAGATGGGCAGACAGAAAGATGATTTATTCATAGATAGACAGATAGATAGATGACAGATGAGAGATAGACAGATGATACACATGACAGATGATAGGAAGCTAGGTAGATGGATAGATATATAGAGAGAAGGACAGTGAGATAGAAGGATATATAGAAAGATAGATAGATATACAGACAGACAGAGCGATAAATAGATACAGATACATATCGATTGACACAAAGCTGTTGCTCATAACCAGGAGATGAATGGTGAGAGCACATAGCTAAACTACAAACAAAAAGGAAGAATGAAACCCTGTTTACAAAGTGCAGTAAGCAGCCATAAGAAGAAAACAAATCCTACCATTTGCAATGACGTGGATGGAGCTAGACGGTAGTATGTTCACAGAAATAGGTCGGGCGGCGAAAGACAAGTATCAAATGATTTCACTCATGTGTGGAGTATAACAACAAAGAAAAACTGAAGGAAAACAACAGCAGCAGACTCACAGAACCCGAGAGTTGACTGAAAGTTGCCAAAGGGAAAAGGACTGGGCAGGGAGGTTCTGAAGGGAGGGATAAGTTTGGGGAGAAAGAATGGGGGCATTAGGATTAGCATGTATATTGCGTGGGGTGGGGAAGGCATGGGGAGTGCTGTACAACACAGAGAAGACTATTAGAGATTATATAGCATCTTACTACTCACTGATGGACAGCGACTGAAGAGGATTTTCGGGGGGACTTAGTGAAGGGGGAGCATAGTAAACATAAGGTGCTTCACGTAATTGTAGACTAATGATAACAAAAAAATTTTTTTAAGTGCAATAAGGGCACAGCACTGAATCATCAGAATAAAAGGTCAGGCTCTGAGTGCTGCAAACAAAAGACACAGGGTTAAAAGAACGGATGAAAACTCAAAAAACCTACGTGCTTCCTTACAGGAGACTCACTTGAGATCCAAGGACACAGACAAACTACAAGCTGAAGGTGTGGGGACAAGTACCCTACACGAGTGAAACTGAAAAACAAACAATCCAATAAATGGATTGTGTTTGAGCCCCCAGAGAGAGTCAGTTGAAAATAGCCCTATCTGGCCACAGTGAATTCTTTTTGTTTGTTTTCAGCAGGGCCCAGCCATAGATTTAGTGGTGCAGCAACGTCCTTCCTGTTTTCTCTCACTTCAGCAACTGAGTTGCTGTAATAATGAGCATCTGTGCCTTTGAAATCGGTGGGTTTTATGATCTTCACGAATGTGAAGTAATAACCACCTAAAGAGGGAAGTTTGGACACTCAAATAAACATGTCACTCCACAATACACTCTTAGCTCCCAACTGCTCCTGTCTAGAAATTGGTGTTCCTTTTTATTTGACCCTCCGTCCTATCCGCAGAGATCACGCCGATGTCCTTCAAACATGGTGGTGATCAAAGCAACAAGTTTACTTTTCTGTTGACAACAGGCCCGGAGGAAGGATACTTGTGGTTTTCAGGGAGAACTTAGTCAATGAATGTGGCTAAATAAAGAGAGCAATTTAGAAGGAGATGAAAGAGGACAGAAGGTAGAGACACAGGTATATCTCCCTGCACAACCATTTACTGGTTTTGTAGTACACGCGGCCGACACGACCTGAAAGTGTCTCGCTGAACCCAGTGCTCTCCCTACAGAATAGTTACCTTGCAGGATTTTTGAAAGCATAATGTAGGAAAGTGATATAGGGTATACGGTTAACTGTTCTGTACTCAAGGACAGATGGGCAGACAAAAAGATGATTGATTGATTGATAAATAGATAGACAGATAGATAGATAGATATAGGTACATATCGATTAACACAAAGCTACTGCTCATAACCAGGAGAGCAATGGAGAAAGCACATAGCGATAGTACAAACAAAAAAGAAGAATGAAATCCAGTTTAAAAAGTGCAGTAAGCAGCCAAAAGAAGAAAAGAAATCCTATCATTTGCAATAACGTGGATGGAGCTAGAGGGTATTATGCTCAGTCAATTAGGCCAGTCGGAGAAATACAAGTACCAAATGATTTCACTCATGTGTGGAGTACGACAACAAAGAAAAAGTGAAGGAAAAACAGCAGCAGACACACAGTACCCAAGAGAGGACTAACCGTTACCAAAGAGAAATGGACTTGGTAGTGTTTGTGGGAAGGGAGTGATAAGGGCGGGGAAAAAGAATGGGGACATTAGGATTTGCATGAACAATGTGTAGGGTGTAGTGTCATGGGGAGGGCTATACAACACAGCGAAGAGAAGTGGTGATTCTACAGCATCTTACTACACGCTGACGGACAGCGACTGTAACTGGGATTTGGCAAGGACTTGGTGAAGGAGGTAGACTAGTAAACATATTGTTCTGCATGTAATTGTATATTAATGAGAACAAAAAATAATTTCAAAGTGCAGTAAGAGCATAGCTCTCAAATATCAGAATAAAAGTACAGGCTTTGACTGCTCCAATCAAAAGACACAGGGTTAGAAGTACTGATGAAAACTCAAGATCACCTATGTGCTCCCTTATTGGAGACTCACTTGAGATCCAAGGACACAGACAAACTACAAGCTGAAGGGGCGCGGACAGGTACCCTATACAAGTGAATCTAAGAAAGAAACAAATGGATTCTGTTTGAGTCCCCAGAGACAGTCATTAGAAAATAGTCCTACCTAGCCACCGTGAATTCTTTTTGTTTGGTTTCAGCAGTGCCCAGGTATAGATTTAGTGGTACTGCAATGTCCTTCTCATTTTTTCTCACATCAACGAATGAATTGCTGTAATAATGTGCATCTGGACTTTTGAAATCACTGGGTTTTATGATGTTCACGATTGTAAAGAAGTAATCACCACATAAAGAGGGAAGTTTGAACACTGAACCAAACACGTCTCTCCACAACAAACAATTTGCTCCCAAATGCTCCTGTCTAGAAATAGGTGTTCCTTTTTATTTGTCCCTCCTCCTATCAGTGGTGAACACGCCTATGTCCCTAAAACATGGTGGTGAGTAAAGCTCCAAGTATACTTTTATGTCTACAACAGGCAGAGAGGAAGTATACCTGGGGTCTTCAGAGAGCACTTAGGCAATGAATGTAGCTAAATACTGTTAGCAAGCGTGAAGGAGGTATAAGAGGACTGAGGAAAGTGATACCGTTTCAAGTCCCTGCACCACCATTTCCTGGTTTTGTAAGCACACGCGGCTGACTCGATCTGCAACTGTCTCAGTGAGCCCAGTGCTCTCCCTGCGGCCTAGTGACCTTGCAATGTTTTTGGAAGCATAATGTAGCGAAGTGACATAGGTGATGTTGTTAACTGTTCTGTATATAAGGCTAGATGGGCAGACAGAAAGATGATTTATTCATAGATAGACAGATAGATAGATGACAGATGAGAGATAGACAGATGATACACATGACAGATGATAGGAAGCTAGGTAGATGGATAGATATATAGAGAGAAGGACAGTGAGATAGAAGGATATATAGAAAGATAGATAGATATACAGACAGACAGAGCGATAAATAGATACAGATACATATCGATTGACACAAAGCTGTTGCTCATAACCAGGAGATGAATGGTGAGAGCACATAGCTAAACTACAAACAAAAAGGAAGAATGAAACCCTGTTTACAAAGTGCAGTAAGCAGCCATAAGAAGAAAACAAATCCTACCATTTGCAATGACGTGGATGGAGCTAGACGGTAGTATGTTCACAGAAATAGGTCGGGCGGCGAAAGACAAGTATCAAATGATTTCACTCATGTGTGGAGTATAACAACAAAGAAAAACTGAAGGAAAACAACAGCAGCAGACTCACAGAACCCGAGAGTTGACTGAAAGTTGCCAAAGGGAAAAGGACTGGGCAGGGAGGTTCTGAAGGGAGGGATAAGTTTGGGGAGAAAGAATGGGGGCATTAGGATTAGCATGTATATTGCGTGGGGTGGGGAAGGCATGGGGAGTGCTGTACAACACAGAGAAGACTATTAGAGATTATATAGCATCTTACTACTCACTGATGGACAGCGACTGAAGAGGATTTTCGGGGGGACTTAGTGAAGGGGGAGCATAGTAAACATAAGGTGCTTCACGTAATTGTAGACTAATGATAACAAAAAAATTTTTTTAAGTGCAATAAGGGCACAGCACTGAATCATCAGAATAAAAGGTCAGGCTCTGAGTGCTGCAAACAAAAGACACAGGGTTAAAAGAACGGATGAAAACTCAAAAAACCTACGTGCTTCCTTACAGGAGACTCACTTGAGATCCAAGGACACAGACAAACTACAAGCTGAAGGTGTGGGGACAAGTACCCTACACGAGTGAAACTGAAAAACAAACAATCCAATAAATGGATTGTGTTTGAGCCCCCAGAGAGAGTCAGTTGAAAATAGCCCTATCTGGCCACAGTGAATTCTTTTTGTTTGTTTTCAGCAGGGCCCAGCCATAGATTTAGTGGTGCAGCAACGTCCTTCCTGTTTTCTCTCACTTCAGCAACTGAGTTGCTGTAATAATGAGCATCTGTGCCTTTGAAATCGGTGGGTTTTATGATCTTCACGAATGTGAAGTAATAACCACCTAAAGAGGGAAGTTTGGACACTCAAATAAACATGTCACTCCACAATACACTCTTAGCTCCCAACTGCTCCTGTCTAGAAATTGGTGTTCCTTTTTATTTGACCCTCCGTCCTATCCGCAGAGATCACGCCGATGTCCTTCAAACATGGTGGTGATCAAAGCAACAAGTTTACTTTTCTGTTGACAACAGGCCCGGAGGAAGGATACTTGTGGTTTTCAGGGAGAACTTAGTCAATGAATGTGGCTAAATAAAGAGAGCAATTTAGAAGGAGATGAAAGAGGACAGAAGGTAGAGACACAGGTATATCTCCCTGCACAACCATTTACTGGTTTTGTAGTACACGCGGCCGACACGACCTGAAAGTGTCTCGCTGAACCCAGTGCTCTCCCTACAGAATAGTTACCTTGCAGGATTTTTGAAAGCATAATGTAGGAAAGTGATATAGGGTATACGGTTAACTGTTCTGTACTCAAGGACAGATGGGCAGACAAAAAGATGATTGATTGATTGATAAATAGATAGACAGATAGATAGATAGATATAGGTACATATCGATTAACACAAAGCTACTGCTCATAACCAGGAGAGCAATGGAGAAAGCACATAGCGATAGTACAAACAAAAAAGAAGAATGAAATCCAGTTTAAAAAGTGCAGTAAGCAGCCAAAAGAAGAAAAGAAATCCTATCATTTGCAATAACGTGGATGGAGCTAGAGGGTATTATGCTCAGTCAATTAGGCCAGTCGGAGAAATACAAGTACCAAATGATTTCACTCATGTGTGGAGTACGACAACAAAGAAAAAGTGAAGGAAAAACAGCAGCAGACACACAGTACCCAAGAGAGGACTAACCGTTACCAAAGAGAAATGGACTTGGTAGTGTTTGTGGGAAGGGAGTGATAAGGGCGGGGAAAAAGAATGGGGACATTAGGATTTGCATGAACAATGTGTAGGGTGTAGTGTCATGGGGAGGGCTATACAACACAGCGAAGAGAAGTGGTGATTCTACAGCATCTTACTACACGCTGACGGACAGCGACTGTAACTGGGATTTGGCAAGGACTTGGTGAAGGAGGTAGACTAGTAAACATATTGTTCTGCATGTAATTGTATATTAATGAGAACAAAAAAAAATTTCAAAGTGCAGTAAGAGCATAGCTCTCAAATATCAGAATAAAAGTACAGGCTTTGACTGCTCCAATCAAAAGACACAGGGTTAGAAGTACTGATGAAAACTCAAGATCACCTATGTGCTCCCTTATTGGAGACTCACTTGAGATCCAAGGACACAGACAAACTACAAGCTGAAGGGGCGCGGACAGGTACCCTATACAAGTGAATCTAAGAAAGAAACAAATGGATTCTGTTTGAGTCCCCAGAGACAGTCATTAGAAAATAGTCCTACCTAGCCACCGTGAATTCTTTTTGTTTGGTTTCAGCAGTGCCCAGGTATAGATTTAGTGGTACTGCAATGTCCTTCTCATTTTTTCTCACATCAACGAATGAATTGCTGTAATAATGTGCATCTGGACTTTTGAAATCACTGGGTTTTATGATGTTCACGATTGTAAAGAAGTAATCACCACATAAAGAGGGAAGTTTGAACACTGAACCAAACACGTCTCTCCACAACAAACAATTTGCTCCCAAATGCTCCTGTCTAGAAATAGGTGTTCCTTTTTATTTGTCCCTCCTCCTATCAGTGGTGAACACGCCTATGTCCCTAAAACATGGTGGTGAGTAAAGCTCCAAGTATACTTTTATGTCTACAACAGGCAGAGAGGAAGTATACCTGGGGTCTTCAGAGAGCACTTAGGCAATGAATGTAGCTAAATACTGTTAGCAAGCGTGAAGGAGGTATAAGAGGACTGAGGAAAGTGATACCGTTTCAAGTCCCTGCACCACCATTTCCTGGTTTTGTAAGCACACGCGGCTGACTCGATCTGCAACTGTCTCAGTGAGCCCAGTGCTCTCCCTGCGGCCTAGTGACCTTGCAATGTTTTTGGAATCATAATGTAGCGAAGTGACATAGGTGATGTTGTTAACTGTTCTGTATATAAGGCTAGATGGGCAGACAGAAAGATGATTTATTCATAGATAGACAGATAGATAGATGACAGATGAGAGATAGACAGATGATACACATGACAGATGATAGGAAGCTAGGTAGATGGATAGATATATAGAGAGAAGGACAGTGAGATAGAAGGATATATAGAAAGATAGATAGATATACAGACAGACAGAGCGATAAATAGATACAGATACATATCGATTGACACAAAGCTGTTGCTCATAACCAGGAGATGAATGGTGAGAGCACATAGCTAAACTACAAACAAAAAGGAAGAATGAAACCCTGTTTACAAAGTGCAGTAAGCAGCCATAAGAAGAAAACAAATCCTACCATTTGCAATGACGTGGATGGAGCTAGACGGTAGTATGTTCACAGAAATAGGTCGGGCGGCGAAAGACAAGTATCAAATGATTTCACTCATGTGTGGAGTATAACAACAAAGAAAAACTGAAGGAAAACAACAGCAGCAGACTCACAGAACCCGAGAGTTGACTGAAAGTTGCCAAAGGGAAAAGGACTGGGCAGGGAGGTTCTGAAGGGAGGGATAAGTTTGGGGAGAAAGAATGGGGGCATTAGGATTAGCATGTATATTGCGTGGGGTGGGGAAGGCATGGGGAGTGCTGTACAACACAGAGAAGACTATTAGAGATTATATAGCATCTTACTACTCACTGATGGACAGCGACTGAAGAGGATTTTCGGGGGGACTTAGTGAAGGGGGAGCATAGTAAACATAAGGTGCTTCACGTAATTGTAGACTAATGATAACAAAAAAATTTTTTTAAGTGCAATAAGGGCACAGCACTGAATCATCAGAATAAAAGGTCAGGCTCTGAGTGCTGCAAACAAAAGACACAGGGTTAAAAGAACGGATGAAAACTCAAAAAACCTACGTGCTTCCTTACAGGAGACTCACTTGAGATCCAAGGACACAGACAAACTACAAGCTGAAGGTGTGGGGACAAGTACCCTACACGAGTGAAACTGAAAAACAAACAATCCAATAAATGGATTGTGTTTGAGCCCCCAGAGAGAGTCAGTTGAAAATAGCCCTATCTGGCCACAGTGAATTCTTTTTGTTTGTTTTCAGCAGGGCCCAGCCATAGATTTAGTGGTGCAGCAACGTCCTTCCTGTTTTCTCTCACTTCAGCAACTGAGTTGCTGTAATAATGAGCATCTGTGCCTTTGAAATCGGTGGGTTTTATGATCTTCACGAATGTGAAGTAATAACCACCTAAAGAGGGAAGTTTGGACACTCAAATAAACATGTCACTCCACAATACACTCTTAGCTCCCAACTGCTCCTGTCTAGAAATTGGTGTTCCTTTTTATTTGACCCTCCGTCCTATCCGCAGAGATCACGCCGATGTCCTTCAAACATGGTGGTGATCAAAGCAACAAGTTTACTTTTCTGTTGACAACAGGCCCGGAGGAAGGATACTTGTGGTTTTCAGGGAGAACTTAGTCAATGAATGTGGCTAAATAAAGAGAGCAATTTAGAAGGAGATGAAAGAGGACAGAAGGTAGAGACACAGGTATATCTCCCTGCACAACCATTTACTGGTTTTGTAGTACACGCGGCCGACACGACCTGAAAGTGTCTCGCTGAACCCAGTGCTCTCCCTACAGAATAGTTACCTTGCAGGATTTTTGAAAGCATAATGTAGGAAAGTGATATAGGGTATACGGTTAACTGTTCTGTACTCAAGGACAGATGGGCAGACAAAAAGATGATTGATTGATTGATAAATAGATAGACAGATAGATAGATAGATATAGGTACATATCGATTAACACAAAGCTACTGCTCATAACCAGGAGAGCAATGGAGAAAGCACATAGCGATAGTACAAACAAAAAAGAAGAATGAAATCCAGTTTAAAAAGTGCAGTAAGCAGCCAAAAGAAGAAAAGAAATCCTATCATTTGCAATAACGTGGATGGAGCTAGAGGGTATTATGCTCAGTCAATTAGGCCAGTCGGAGAAATACAAGTACCAAATGATTTCACTCATGTGTGGAGTACGACAACAAAGAAAAAGTGAAGGAAAAACAGCAGCAGACACACAGTACCCAAGAGAGGACTAACCGTTACCAAAGAGAAATGGACTTGGTAGTGTTTGTGGGAAGGGAGTGATAAGGGCGGGGAAAAAGAATGGGGACATTAGGATTTGCATGAACAATGTGTAGGGTGTAGTGTCATGGGGAGGGCTATACAACACAGCGAAGAGAAGTGGTGATTCTACAGCATCTTACTACACGCTGACGGACAGCGACTGTAACTGGGATTTGGCAAGGACTTGGTGAAGGAGGTAGACTAGTAAACATATTGTTCTGCATGTAATTGTATATTAATGAGAACAAAAAATAATTTCAAAGTGCAGTAAGAGCATAGCTCTCAAATATCAGAATAAAAGTACAGGCTTTGACTGCTCCAATCAAAAGACACAGGGTTAGAAGTACTGATGAAAACTCAAGATCACCTATGTGCTCCCTTATTGGAGACTCACTTGAGATCCAAGGACACAGACAAACTACAAGCTGAAGGGGCGCGGACAGGTACCCTATACAAGTGAATCTAAGAAAGAAACAAATGGATTCTGTTTGAGTCCCCAGAGACAGTCATTAGAAAATAGTCCTACCTAGCCACCGTGAATTCTTTTTGTTTGGTTTCAGCAGTGCCCAGGTATAGATTTAGTGGTACTGCAATGTCCTTCTCATTTTTTCTCACATCAACGAATGAATTGCTGTAATAATGTGCATCTGGACTTTTGAAATCACTGGGTTTTATGATGTTCACGATTGTAAAGAAGTAATCACCACATAAAGAGGGAAGTTTGAACACTGAACCAAACACGTCTCTCCACAACAAACAATTTGCTCCCAAATGCTCCTGTCTAGAAATAGGTGTTCCTTTTTATTTGTCCCTCCTCCTATCAGTGGTGAACACGCCTATGTCCCTAAAACATGGTGGTGAGTAAAGCTCCAAGTATACTTTTATGTCTACAACAGGCAGAGAGGAAGTATACCTGGGGTCTTCAGAGAGCACTTAGGCAATGAATGTAGCTAAATACTGTTAGCAAGCGTGAAGGAGGTATAAGAGGACTGAGGAAAGTGATACCGTTTCAAGTCCCTGCACCACCATTTCCTGGTTTTGTAAGCACACGCGGCTGACTCGATCTGCAACTGTCTCAGTGAGCCCAGTGCTCTCCCTGCGGCCTAGTGACCTTGCAATGTTTTTGGAAGCATAATGTAGCGAAGTGACATAGGTGATGTTGTTAACTGTTCTGTACATAAGGCTAGATGGGCAGACAGAAAGATGATTTATTCATAGATAGACAGATAGATAGATGACAGATGAGAGATAGACAGATGATACACATGACAGATGATAGGAAGCTAGGTAGATGGATAGATATATAGAGAGAAGGACAGTGAGATAGAAGGATATATAGAAAGATAGATAGATATACAGACAGACAGAGCGATAAATAGATACAGATACATATCGATTGACACAAAGCTGTTGCTCATAACCAGGAGATGAATGGTGAGAGCACATAGCTAAACTACAAACAAAAAGGAAGAATGAAACCCTGTTTACAAAGTGCAGTAAGCAGCCATAAGAAGAAAACAAATCCTACCATTTGCAATGACGTGGATGGAGCTAGACGGTAGTATGTTCACAGAAATAGGTCGGGCGGCGAAAGACAAGTATCAAATGATTTCACTCATGTGTGGAGTATAACAACAAAGAAAAACTGAAGGAAAACAACAGCAGCAGACTCACAGAACCCGAGAGTTGACTGAAAGTTGCCAAAGGGAAAAGGACTGGGCAGGGAGGTTCTGAAGGGAGGGATAAGTTTGGGGATAAAGAATGGGGGCATTAGGATTAGCATGTATATTGCGTGGGGTGGGGAAGGCATGGGGAGTGCTGTACAACACAGAGAAGACTATTAGAGATTATATAGCATCTTACTACTCACTGATGGACAGCGACTGAAGAGGATTTTCGGGGGGACTTGGTGAAGGGGGAGCATAGTAAACATAAGGTTCTTCACGTAATTGTAGACTAATGATAACAAAAAAATTTTTTTAAGTGCAATAAGGGCACAGCACTGAATCATCAGAATAAAAGGTCAGGCTCTGAGTGCTGCAAACAAAAGACACAGGGTTAAAAGAACGGATGAAAACTCAAAAAACCTATGTGCTTCCTTACAGGAGACTCACTTGAGATCCAAGGACACAGACAAACTACAAGCTGAAGGTGTGGGGACAAGTACCCTACACGAGTGAAACTGAAAAACAAACAATCCAATAAATGGATTGTGTTTGAGCCCCCAGAGACAGTCAGTAGAAAATAGCCCTATCTGGCCACAGTGAATTCCTTTTGTTTGTTTTCAGCAGGGCCCAGCCAGAGATTTAGTGGTGCAACAACGTCCTTCCTGTTTTCTCTCACTTCAGCAACTGAGTTGCTGTAATAATGAGCATCTGTGCCTTTGAAATCGGTGGGTTTTATGATCTTCACGAATGTGATGTAATACCCACCTAAAGAGGGAAGTTTGGACACTCAAATAAACATATCACTCCACAATACACTCTTAGCTCCCAACTGCTCCTGTCTAGAAATTGGTGTTCCTTTTTATTTGACCCTCCGTCCTATCCGCAGAGATCACGCCGATGTCCTTCAAACATGGTGGTGATCAAAGTAACAAGTTTACTTTTCTGTTGACAACAGGCCCGGAGGAAGGATACTTGTGGTTTTCAGGGAGAACTTAGTCAATGAATGTGGCTAAATAAAGAGAGCAATTTAGAAGGAGATGAAAGAGGACAGAAGATAGAGACACGGGTATATCTCCCTGCACAACCATTTACTGGTTTTGTAGTACACGCGGCCGACACGACCTGAAAGTGTCTCGGTGAACCCAGTGCTCTCCCTACAGAATAGTTACCTTGCAGGATTTTTGGAAGCATAATGTAGGAAAGTGATATAGGGTATACGGTTAACTGTTCTGTACTCAAGGACAGATGGGCAGACAAAAAGATGATTGATTGATTGATAAATAGATAGACAGATAGATAGACAGATATAGGTACATATCGATTAACACAAAGCTACTGCTCATAACCAGGAGAGCAATGGAGAAAGCACTTAGCGGTAGTACAAACAAAAAAGAAGAATGAAATCCAGTTTAAAAAGTGCAGTAAGCAGCCAAAAGAAGAAAACAAATCCTATCATTTGCAATAACGTGGATGGAGCTAGAGGGTATTATGCTCCGTCAATTAGGCCAGTCGGAGAAATACAAGTACCAAATGATTTCACTCATGTGTGGAGTACGACAACAAAGAAAAAGTGAAGGAAAAACAGCAGCAGACACACAGTACCCAAGAGAGGACTAACTGTTACCAAAGAGAAATGGACTTGGTAGGGTTTGTGGGAAGGGAGTGATAAGGGAGGGGAAAAAGAATGGTAACATTAGGAATTGCATGAACAATGTGTAGGGTGTAGTGTCATGGGGAGGGCTATAAAACACAGCGAAGAGAAGTGGTGATTCTACAGCATCTTACTACACGCTGACGGACAGCGACTGTAACTGGGATTTGGCAAGGACTTGGTGAAGGAGGTAGACTAGTAAACATATTGTTCTGCATGTAACTGTATATTAATGAGAACAAAAAAAAATATCAAAGTGCAGTAAGAGCATAGCTCTCAAATATCAGAAAAAAAGTACAGGCTTTGACTGCTCCAATCAAAAGACACAGGGTTAGAAGTACTGATGAAAACTCAAGATCACCTATGTGCTCCCTTATTGGAGACTCACTTGAGATCCAAGGACACAGACAAACTACAAGCTGTAGGGGCGCGGACAGGTACCCTATACAAGTGAATCTATGAAAGAAAGAAACAAATGGATTCTGTTTGAGTCCCCAGGGACAGTCATTAGAAAATAGTCCTACCTAGCCACCGTGAATTCTTTTTGTTTGGTTTCAGCAGTGCCCAGGTATAGATTTAGTGGTACTGCAATGTCCTTCTCATTTTTTCTCACATCAACGAATGAATTGCTGTAATAATATGCATCTGGACTTTTGAAATCACTGGGTTTTATGATGTTCACGATTGTAAAGAAGTAATCACCACATAAAGAGGGAAGTTTGAACACTGAAACAAACACGTCTCTCCACAACAAACAATTTGCTCCCAAATGCTCCTGTATAGAAATAGGTGTTCCTTTTTATTTGTCCCTCCTCCTATCAGTGGTGAATACGCCTATGTCCCTAAAACATGGTGGTGAGTAAAGCACCAAGTATACTTTTATGTCTACAACAGGCAGAGAGGAAGTATACCTGGGGTCTTCAGAGAGCACTTAGGCAATGAATGTAGCTAAATACTGTTAGCAAGCGAGAAGGAGGTATAAGAGGACAGAGGACAGGGATACGTTTTGAAGACCCTGCACCACCGTTTCCTGGTTTTGTAAGCACACGCGGCTGAATCGATCTGCAACTGTCTCAGTGAGCCCAGTGCTCTCCCTGCGGCCTAGTGACCTTGCAATGTTTTTGGAAGCATAATGTAGCGAAGTGACATAGGTGATGTTGTTAACTGTTCTGTACATAAGGTTGATGGGCAGACAGAAAGATGATTTATTCATAGATAGACAGATAGATAGATGACAGATGAGAGATAGACAGATGATACACATGATAGATGATAGGAAGCTAGGTAGATGGATAGATATATAGAGAGAAGGACAGTGAGATAGAAGGATATATAGAAAGATAGATAGATACACAGACAGACAGAGCGATAAATAGATACAGATACATATCGATTGACACAAAGCTGTTGCTCATAACCAGGAGATGAATGGTGAGAGCACATAGCTAAACTACAAACAAAAAGGAAGAATGAAACCCTGTTTACAAAGTGCAGTAAGCAGCCATAAGAAGAAAACAAATCCTACCATTTGCAATGACGTGGATGGAGCTAGACGGTAGTATGTTCACAGAAATAGGTCGGGCGGCGAAAGACAAGTATCAAATGATTTCACTCATGTGTGGAGTATAACAACAAAGAAAAACTGAAGGAAAACAACAGCAGCAGACTCACAGAACCCGAGAGTTGACTGAAAGTTGCCAAAGGGAAAAGGACTGGGCAGGGAGGTTCTGAAGGGAGGGATAAGTTTGGGGATAAAGAATGGGGGCATTAGGATTAGCATGTATATTGCGTGGGGTGGGGAAGGCATGGGGAGTGCTGTACAACACAGAGAAGACTAATAGAGATTATATAGCATCTTACTACTCACTGATGGACAGCGACTGAAGAGGATTTTTGGGGGGACTTGGTGAATGGGGAGCATAGTAAACATAAGGTGCTTCACGTAATTGTAGACTAATGATAACAAAAAATTTTTTTTAAGTGCAATAAGGGCACAGCACTGAATCATCAGAATAAAAGGTCAGGCTCTGAGTGCTGCAAACAAAAGACACAGGGTTAAAAGAACGGATGAAAACTCAAAAAACCTACGTGCTTCCTTACAGGAGACTCACTTGAGATCCAAGGACACAGACAAACTACAAGCTGAAGGTGTGGGGACAAGTACCCTACACGAGTGAAACTGAAAAACAAACAATCCAATAAATGGATTGTGTTTGAGCCCCCAGAGAGAGTCAGTTGAAAATAGCCCTATCTGGCCACAGTGAATTCTTTTTGTTTGTTTTCAGCAGGGCCCAGCCATAGATTTAGTGGTGCAGCAACGTCCTTCCTGTTTTCTCTCACTTCAGCAACTGAGTTGCTGTAATAATGAGCATCTGTGCCTTTGAAATCGGTGGGTTTTATGATCTTCACGAATGTGAAGTAATAACCACCTAAAGAGGGAAGTTTGGACACTCAAATAAACATGTCACTCCACAATACACTCTTAGCTCCCAACTGCTCCTGTCTAGAAATTGGTGTTCCTTTTTATTTGACCCTCCGTCCTATCCGCAGTGATCACGCCGATGTCCTTCAAACATGGTGGTGATCAAAGCAACAAGTTTACTTTTCTGTTGACAACAGGCCCGGAGGAAGGATACTTGTGGTTTTCAGGGAGAACTTAGTCAATGAATGTGGCTAAATAAAGAGAGCAATTTAGAAGGAGATGAAAGAGGACAGAAGATAGAGACACGGGTATATCTCCCTGCACAACCATTTACTGGTTTTGTAGTACACGCGGCCGACACGACCTGAAAGTGTCTTGGTGAACCCAGTGCTCTCCCTACAGAATAGTTACCTTGCAGGATTTTTGGAAGCATAATGTAGGAAAGTGATATAGGGTATAGGGTTAACTGTTCTGTACTCAAGGACAGATGGGCAGACAAAAAGATGATTGATTGATTGATAAATAGATAGACAGATAGATAGATAGATATAGGTACATATCGATTAACACAAAGCTACTGCTCATAACCAGGAGAGCAATGGAGAAAGCACATAGCGATAGTACAAACAAAAAAGAAGAATGAAATCCAGGTTAAAAAGTGCAGTAAGCAGCCAAAAGAAGAAAACAAATCCTATCATTTGCAATAACGTGGATGGAGCTAGAGGGTATTATGCTCAGTCAATTAGGCCAGTCGGAGAAATACAAGTACCAAATGATTTCACTCATGTGTGGAGTACGACAACAAAGAAAAAGTGAAGGAAAAACAGCAGCAGACACACAGTACCCAAGAGAGGACTAACCGTTACCAAAGAGAAATGGACTTGGCAGGGTTTGTGGGAAGGGAGAGATAAGGGAGGGGAAAAAGAATGGGGACATTAGGATTTGCATGAACAATGTGTAGGGTGTAGTGTCATGGGGAGGGCTATACAACACAGCGAAGAGAAGTGGTGATTCTACAGCATCTTACTACACGCTGACGGACAGCGACTGTAACTGGGATTTGGCAAGGACTTGGTGAAGGAGGTAGACTAGTAAACATATTGTTCTGCATGTAACTGTATATTAATGAGAACAAAAAAAAATATCAAAGTGCAGTAAGAGCATAGCTCTCAAATATCAGAATAAAAGTACAGGCTTTGACTGCTCCAATCAAAAGACACAGGGTTAGAAGTACTGATGAAAACTCAAGATCACCTATGTGCTCCCTTATTGGAGACTCACTTGAGATCCAAGGACACAAACAAACTACAAGCTGAAGGGGCGCGGACAGGTAACCTATACAAGTGAATCTGAGAAAGAAAGAAACAAATGGATTCTGTTTGAGTCCCCAGAGACAGTCACTAGAAAATAGTCCTACCTAGCCACCGTGAATTCTTTTTGTTTGGTTTCAGCAGTGCCCAGGTATAGATTTAGTGGTACTGCAATGTCCTTCTCATTTATTCTCACATCAACGAATGAATTGCTGTAATAATATGCATCTGGACTTTTGAAATCACTGGGTTTTATGATGTTCACGATTGTAAAGAAGTAATCACCACATAAAGAGGGAAGTTTGAACACTGAACCAAACACGTCTCTCCACAACAAACAATTTGCTCCCAAATGCTCCTGTCTAGAAATAGGTGTTCCTTTTTATTTGTCCCTCCTCCTATCAGTGGTGAACACGCCTATGTCCCTAAAGCATGGTGGTGAGTAAAGCACCAAGTATACTTTTATGTCTACAACAGGCAGAGAGGAAGTATACCTGGGGTCTTCAGAGAGCACTTAGGCAATGAATGTAGCTAAATACTGTTAGCAAGCGAGAAGGATTTATTAGAGGACAGAGGAAAGGGATACGGTTTCAAGTCCCTGCACCCCCATTTACTGGTTTTGTAAGCACACGCGGCTGACTCGATCTGCAACTGTCTCAGTGAGCCCAGTGCTCTCCCTGCGGCCTAGTGACCTTGCAATGTTTTTGGAAGCAAAATGTAGCGAAGTGACATAGGTGATGTTGTTAACTGTTCTGTACATAAGGCTAGATGGGCAGACAGAAAGATGATTTATTCATAGATAGACAGATAGATAGATGACAGATGAGAGATAGACAGATGATACACATGATAGATGATAGGAAGCTAGGTAGATGGATATATATAGAGAGAGAAGGACAGTGAGATACAAGGATATATAGAAAGATAGATAGATATACAGACAGACAGAGCAATAAATAGATACAGATACATATCGATTGACACAAAGCTGTTGCTCATAACCAGGAGATGAATGGTGAGAGCACATAGCTAAACTACAAACAAAAAGGAATAATGAAACCCTGTTTACAAATTGCAGTAAGCAGCCATAAGAAGAAAACAAATCCTACCATTTGCAATGACGTGGATGGAGCTAGACGGTAGTATGTTCACAGAAATAGGTCGGGCGGCGAAAGACAAGTATCAAATGATTTCACTCATGTGTGGTGTATAACAACAAAGAAAAACTGAAGGAAAACAACAGCAGCAGACTCGCAGAACCCGAGAGTTGACTGAAAGTTGCCAAAGGGAAAAGGACTGGGCAGGGAGGTTCTGAAGGGCGGGATAAGATTGGGGAGAAAGAATGGGGGCATTAGGATTAGCATGTATATTGCGTGGTGTGGGGAAGGCATGGGGAGTGCTGTACAACACAGAGAAGACTATTAGAGATTATATAGCATCTTACTACTCACTGATGGACAGCGACTGAAGAGGATTTTCGGGGGGACTTAGTGAAGGGGGAGCATAGTAAACATAAGGTGCTTCACGTAATTGTAGACTAATGATAACAAAAAAATTTTTTTAAGTGCAATAAGGGCACAGCACTGAATCATCAGAATAAAAGGTCAGGCTCTGAGTGCTGCAAACAAAAGACACAGGGTTAAAAGAACGGATGAAAACTCAGAAAACCTACGTGTATCCTTACAGGAGTCTCACTTGAGATCCAAGGACACAGACAAACTACCGGCTGAAGGTTTGGGGAAAAGTACCCTACACGAGTGAAACTGAAAAACAAACAATCCAATAAATGGATTGTGTTTGAGCCCCCAGAGACAGTCAGTAGAAAATAGCCCTATCTGGCCACAGTGAATTCTTTTTGTTTGTTTTCAGTAGGGCCCAGCCATAGATTTAGTGGTGCAGCAACGTCCTTCCTGTTTTCTCTCACTTCAGCAACTGAGTTGCTGTAATAATGAGCATCTGTGCCTTTGAAATCGGTGGGTTTTATGATCTTCACGAATGTGAAGTAATAACCACCTAAGGAGGGAAGTTTGGACACTCAAATAAACATGTCACTCCACAATACACTCTTAGCTCCCAACTGCTCCTGTCTAGAAATTGGTGTTCCTTTTTATTTGATCCTCCGTCCTATCCGCAGAGATCACGCCGATGTCCTTCAAACATGGTGGTGATCAAAGCAACAAGTTTACTTTTCTGTTGACAACAGGCCCGGAGGAAGGATACTTGTGGTTTTCAGGGAGAACTTAGTCAATGAATGTGGCTAAATAAAGAGAGCAATTTAGAAGGAGATGAAAGAGGACAGAAGATAGAGACACGGGTATATCTCCCTGCACAACCATTTACTGGTTTTGTAGTACACGCGTCCGACACGACCTGAAAGTGTCTCGGTGAACCCAGTGCTCTCCCTGCAGAATAGTTACCTTGCAGGATTTTTCGAAGCATAATGTAGGAAAGTTATATAGGGTATATGGTAAACTGTTCTGTACTCAAGGACAGATGGGCAGACAAAAAGATGATTGATTGATTGATAAATAGATAGACAGATAAATAGATAGATTTAGGTACATATCGATTAACACAAAGCTACTGCTCATAATAAGGAGAGCAATGGAGAAAGCACATAGCGATAGTACAAACAAAAAAGAAGAATGAAATCCAGTTTAAAAAGTGCAGTAAGCAGCCAAAAGAAGAAAACAAATCCTATCATTTGCAATAACGTGGATGGAGCTAGAGGGTATTATGCTCAGTCAATTAGGCCAGTCGGAGAAATACAAGTACCAAATGATTTCACTCATGTGTGGAGTACGACAACAAAGAAAAAGTGAAGGAAAAACAGCAGCAGACACACAGTACCCAAGAGAGGACTAACCGTTACCAAAGAGAAATGGACTTGGTAGGGTTTGTGGGAAGGGAGTGATAAGGGCGGGGAAAAAGAATGGGGACATTAGGATTTGCATGAACAATGTGTAGGGTGTAGTGTCATGGGGAGGGCTATACAACACAGCGAAGAGAAGTGGTGATTCTACAGCATCTTACTACACGCTGACGGACAGCGACTGTAACTGGGATTTGGCAAGGACTTGGTGAAGGAGGTAGACTAGTAAACATATTGTTCTGCATGTAATTGTATAATAATGAGAACAAAAAAAAATTTCAAAGTGCAGTAAGAGCATAGCTCTCAAATATCAGAAAAAAAGTACAGGCTTTGACTGCTCCAATCAAAAGACACAGGGTTAGAAGTACTGATGAAAACTCAAGATCACCTATGTGCTCCCTTATTGGAGACTCACTTGAGATCCAAGGACACAGACAAACTACAAGCTGAAGGGGCGCGGACAGGTACCCTATACAAGTGAATCTGAGAAAGAAAGAAACAAATGGATTCTGTTTGAGTCCCCAGAGACAGTCACTAGAAAATAGTCCTACCTAGCCACCGTGAATTCTTTTTGTTTGGTTTCAGCAGTGCCCAGGTATAGATTTAGTGGTACTGCAATGTCCTTCTCATTTTTTCTCACATCAACGAATGAATTGCTGTAATAATGTGCATCTGGACTTTTGAAATCACTGGGTTTTATGATGTTCACGATTGTAAAGAAGTAATCACCACATAAAGAGGGAAGTTTGAACACTGAACCAAACACGTCTCTCCACAACAAACAATTTGCTCCCAAATGCTCCTGTCTAGAAATAGGTGTTCCTTTTTATTTGTCCCTCCTCCTATCAGTGGTGAACACGCCAATGTCCCTAAAACATGGTGGTGAGTAAAGCACCAAGTATACTTTTATGTCTACAACAGGCAGAGAGGAAGTATACCTGGGGTCTTCAGAGAGCACTTAGGCAATGTATGTAGCTAAATACTGTTAGCAAGCGAGAAGGAGGTATAAGAGGACAGAGGAAAGAGATAAGGTTTCAAGTCCCTGCACCCCCATTTACTGGATTTGTAAGCACACGCGGCTTTCTCGATCTGCAACTGTCTCAGTGAGCCCAGTGCTCTCCCTGCGGCCTAGTGACCTTGCAATGTTTTTGGAAGCATAATGTAGCGAAGTGACATAGGTGATGTTGTTAACTGTTCTGTACATAAGGCTAGATGGGCAGACAGAAAGATGATTTATTCATAGATAGACAGATAGATAGACGACAGATGAGAGATAGACAGATGATACACATGATAGATGATAGGAAGCTAGGTATATGGATAGATATATAGAGAGAAGGACAGTGAGATAGAAGGATATATAGAAAGATAGATAGATATACAGACAGACAGAGCAATAAATAGATACAGATACATATCGATTGACACAAAGCTGTTGCTCATAACCAGGAGATGAATGGTGAGAGCACATAGCTAAACTACAAACAAAAAGGAAGAATGAAACCCTGTTTACAAAGTGCAGTAAGCAGCCATAAGAAGAAAACAAATCCTACCATTTACAATGACGTGGATGGAGCTAGATGGTAGTACGTTCACAGAAATAGGTCAGGCGGCGAAAGACAAGTATCAAATGATTTCACTCATGTGTGGAGTATAACAACAAAGAAAAACTGAAGGAAAACAACAGCAGCAGACTCACAGAACCCGAGAGTTGACTGAAAGTTGCCAAAGGGAAAAGGACTGGGCAGGGAGGTTCTGAAGGGAGGGATAAGTTTGGGGAGAAAGAATGGGGGCATTAGGATTAGCATGTATATTGCGTGGGGTGGGGAAGGCATGGGGAGTGCTGTACAACACAGAGAAGACTATTAGAGATTATATAGCATCTTACTACTCACTGATGGACAGCGACTGAAGAGGATTTTCGGGGGGACTTAGTGAAGGGGGAGCATAGTAAACATAAGGTGCTTCACGTAATTGTAGACTAATGATAACAAAAAAATTTTTTTAAGTGCAATAAGGGCACAGCACTGAATCATCAGAATAAAAGGTCAGGCTCTGAGTGCTGCAAACAAAAGACACAGGGTTAAAAGAACGGATGAAAACTCAAAAAACCTACGTGCTTCCTTACAGGAGACTCACTTGAGATCCAAGGACACAGACAAACTACAAGCTGAAGGTGTGGGGACAAGTACCCTACACGAGTGAAACTGAAAAACAAACAATCCAATAAATGGATTGTGTTTGAGCCCCCAGAGAGAGTCAGTTGAAAATAGCCCTATCTGGCCACAGTGAATTCTTTTTGTTTGTTTTCAGCAGGGCCCAGCCATAGATTTAGTGGTGCAGCAACGTCCTTCCTGTTTTCTCTCACTTCAGCAACTGAGTTGCTGTAATAATGAGCATCTGTGCCTTTGAAATCGGTGGGTTTTATGATCTTCACGAATGTGAAGTAATAACCACCTAAAGAGGGAAGTTTGGACACTCAAATAAACATGTCACTCCACAATACACTCTTAGCTCCCAACTGCTCCTGTCTAGAAATTGGTGTTCCTTTTTATTTGACCCTCCGTCCTATCCGCAGAGATCACGCCGATGTCCTTCAAACATGGTGGTGATCAAAGCAACAAGTTTACTTTTCTGTTGACAACAGGCCCGGAGGAAGGATACTTGTGGTTTTCAGGGAGAACTTAGTCAATGAATGTGGCTAAATAAAGAGAGCAATTTAGAAGGAGATGAAAGAGGACAGAAGGTAGAGACACAGGTATATCTCCCTGCACAACCATTTACTGGTTTTGTAGTACACGCGGCCGACACGACCTGAAAGTGTCTCGGTGAACCCAGTGCTCTGACTACAGAATAGTTACCTTGCAGGATTTTTGAAAGCATAATGTAGGAAAGTGATATAGGGTATACGGTTAACTGTTCTGTACTCAAGGACAGATGGGCAGACAAAAAGATGATTGATTGATTGATAAATAGATAGACAGATAGATAGATAGATATAGGTACATATCGATTAACACAAAGCTACTGCTCATAACCAGGAGAGCAATGGAGAAAGCACATAGCGATAGTACAAACAAAAAAGAAGAATGAAATCCAGTTTAAAAAGTGCAGTAAGCAGCCAAAAGAAGAAAAGAAATCCTATCATTTGCAATAACGTGGATGGAGCTAGAGGGTATTATGCTCAGTCAATTAGGCCAGTCGGAGAAATACAAGTACCAAATGATTTCACTCATGTGTGGAGTACGACAACAAAGAAAAAGTGAAGGAAAAACAGCAGCAGACACACAGTACCCAAGAGAGGACTAACCGTTACCAAAGAGAAATGGACTTGGTAGGGTTTGTGGGAAGGGAGTGATAAGGGCGGGGAAAAAGAATGGGGACATTAGGATTTGCATGAACAATGTGTAGGGTGTAGTGTCATGGGGAGGGCTATACAACACAGCGAAGAGAAGTGGTGATTCTACAGCATCTTACTACACGCTGACGGACAGCGACTGTAACTGGGATTTGGCAAGGACTTGGTGAAGGAGGTAGACTAGTAAACATATTGTTCTGCATGTAATTGTATATTAATGAGAACAAAAAAAAATTTCAAAGTGCAGTAAGAGCATAGCTCTCAAATATCAGATTAAAAGTACAGGCTTTGACTGCTCCAATCAAAAGACACAGGGTTAGAAGTACTGATGAAAACTCAAGATCACCTATGTGCTCCCTTATTGGAGACTCACTTGAGATCCAAGGACACAGACAAACTACAAGCTGAAGGGGCGCGGACAGGTAGCCTATACAAGTGAATCTGAGAAAGAAAGAAACAAATGGATTCTGTTTGAGTCCCCAGAGACAGTCATTAGAAAATATTCCTACCTAGCCACCGTGAATTCTTTTTGTTTGGTTTCAGCAGTGCCCAGGTATAGATTTAGTGGTACTGCAATGTCCTTCTCATTTTTTCTCACATCAACGAATGAATTGCTGTAATAATATGCATCTGGACTTTTGAAATCACTGGGTTTTATGATGTTCTCGATTGTAAAGAAGTAATCACCACATAAAGAGGGAAGTTTGAACACTGAACCAAACACGTCTCTCCACAACAAACAATTTGCTCCCAAATGCTCCTGTCTAGAAATAGGTGTTCCTTTTTATTTGTCCCTCCTCCTATCAGTGGTGAACACGCCTATGTCCCTAAAACATGGTGGTGAGTAAAGCTCCAAGTATACTTTTATGTCTACAACAGGCAGAGAGGAAGTATACCTAGGGTCTTCAGAGAGCACTTAGGCAATGAATGTAGCTAAATACTGTTAGCAAGCGAGCAGAAGGTATAAGAGGACAGAGGAAAGGGATACGGTTTCAAGTCCCTGCACCACCATTTCCTGGTTTTGTAAGCACACGCGGCTGACTCGATCTGCAACTGTCTCAGTGAGCCCAGTGCTCTCCCTGCGGCCTAGTGACCTTGCAATGTTTTTGGAAGCATAATGTAGCGAAGTGACATAGGTGATGTTGTTAACTGTTCTGTACGTAAGGCTAGATGGGCAGACAGAAAGATGATTTATTCATAGATAGACAGATAGATAGATGACAGATGAGAGATAGGCAGATGATACACATGATAGATGATAGGAAGCTAGGTAGATGGATAGATATATAGAGAGAAGGACAGTGAGATAGAAGGATATATAGAAAGATAGATAGATATACAGACAGACAGAGCAATAAATAGATACAGATACATATCGATTGACACAAAGCTGTTGCTCATAACCAGGAGATGAATGGTGAGAGCACATAGCTAAACTACAAACAAAAAGGAAGAATGAAACCCTGTTTACAAAGTGCAGTAAGCAGCCATAAGAAGAAAACAAATCCTACCATTTGCAATGACGTGGATGGAGCTAGACGGTAGTATGTTCACAGAAATAGGTCGGGCGGCGAAAGACAAGTATCAAATGATTTCACTCATGTGTGGAGTATAACAACAAAGAAAAACTGAAGGAAAACAACAGCAGCAGACTCACAGAACCCGAGAGTTGACTGAAAGTTGCCAAAGGGAAAAGGACTGGGCAGGGAGGTTCTGAAGGGAGGGATAAGTTTGGGGAGAAAGAATGGGGGCATTAGGATTAGCATGTATATTGCGTGGGGTGGGGAAGGCATGGGGAGTGCTGTACAACACAGAGAAGACTATTAGAGATTATATAGCATCTTACTACTCACTGATGGACAGCGACTGAAGAGGATTTTCGGGGGGACTTAGTGAAGGGGGAGCATAGTAAACATAAGGTGCTTCACGTAATTGTAGACTAATGATAACAAAAAAATTTTTTTAAGTGCAATAAGGGCACAGCACTGAATCATCAGAATAAAAGGTCAGGCTCTGAGTGCTGCAAACAAAAGACACAGGGTTAAAAGAACGGATGAAAACTCAAAAAACCTACGTGCTTCCTTACAGGAGACTCACTTGAGATCCAAGGACACAGACAAACTACAAGCTGAAGGTGTGGGGACAAGTACCCTACACGAGTGAAACTGAAAAACAAACAATCCAATAAATGGATTGTGTTTGAGCCCCCAGAGAGAGTCAGTTGAAAATAGCCCTATCTGGCCACAGTGAATTCTTTTTGTTTGTTTTCAGCAGGGCCCAGCCATAGATTTAGTGGTGCAGCAACGTCCTTCCTGTTTTCTCTCACTTCAGCAACTGAGTTGCTGTAATAATGAGCATCTGTGCCTTTGAAATCGGTGGGTTTTATGATCTTCACGAATGTGAAGTAATAACCACCTAAAGAGGGAAGTTTGGACACTCAAATAAACATGTCACTCCACAATACACTCTTAGCTCCCAACTGCTCCTGTCTAGAAATTGGTGTTCCTTTTTATTTGACCCTCCGTCCTATCCGCAGAGATCACGCCGATGTCCTTCAAACATGGTGGTGATCAAAGCAACAAGTTTACTTTTCTGTTGACAACAGGCCCGGAGGAAGGATACTTGTGGTTTTCAGGGAGAACTTAGTCAATGAATGTGGCTAAATAAAGAGAGCAATTTAGAAGGAGATGAAAGAGGACAGAAGGTAGAGACACAGGTATATCTCCCTGCACAACCATTTACTGGTTTTGTAGTACACGCGGCCGACACGACCTGAAAGTGTCTCGGTGAACCCAGTGCTCTCCCTACAGAATAGTTACCTTGCAGGATTTTTGAAAGCATAATGTAGGAAAGTGATATAGGGTATACGGTTAACTGTTCTGTACTCAAGGACAGATGGGCAGACAAAAAGATGATTGATTGATTGATAAATAGATAGACAGATAGATAGATAGATATAGGTACATATCGATTAACACAAAGCTACTGCTCATAACCAGGAGAGCAATGGAGAAAGCACATAGCGATAGTACAAACAAAAAAGAAGAATGAAATCCAGTTTAAAAAGTGCAGTAAGCAGCCAAAAGAAGAAAAGAAATCCTATCATTTGCAATAACGTGGATGGAGCTAGAGGGTATTATGCTCAGTCAATTAGGCCAGTCGGAGAAATACAAGTACCAAATGATTTCACTCATGTGTGGAGTACGACAACAAAGAAAAAGTGAAGGAAAAACAGCAGCAGACACACAGTACCCAAGAGAGGACTAACCGTTACCAAAGAGAAATGGACTTGGTAGTGTTTGTGGGAAGGGAGTGATAAGGGCGGGGAAAAAGAATGGGGACATTAGGATTTGCATGAACAATGTGTAGGGTGTAGTGTCATGGGGAGGGCTATACAACACAGCGAAGAGAAGTGGTGATTCTACAGCATCTTACTACACGCTGACGGACAGCGACTGTAACTGGGATTTGGCAAGGACTTGGTGAAGGAGGTAGACTAGTAAACATATTGTTCTGCATGTAATTGTATATTAATGAGAACAAAAAAAAATTTCAAAGTGCAGTAAGAGCATAGCTCTCAAATATCAGAATAAAAGTACAGGCTTTGACTGCTCCAATCAAAAGACACAGGGTTAGAAGTACTGATGAAAACTCAAGATCACCTATGTGCTCCCTTATTGGAGACTCACTTGAGATCCAAGGACACAGACAAACTACAAGCTGAAGGGGCGCGGACAGGTACCCTATACAAGTGAATCTAAGAAAGAAACAAATGGATTCTGTTTGAGTCCCCAGAGACAGTCATTAGAAAATAGTCCTACCTAGCCACCGTGAATTCTTTTTGTTTGGTTTCAGCAGTGCCCAGGTATAGATTTAGTGGTACTGCAATGTCCTTCTCATTTTTTCTCACATCAACGAATGAATTGCTGTAATAATGTGCATCTGGACTTTTGAAATCACTGGGTTTTATGATGTTCACGATTGTAAAGAAGTAATCACCACATAAAGAGGGAAGTTTGAACACTGAACCAAACACGTCTCTCCACAACAAACAATTTGCTCCCAAATGCTCCTGTCTAGAAATAGGTGTTCCTTTTAATTTGTCCCTCCTCCTATCAGTGGTGAACACGCCTATGTCCCTAAAACATGGTGGTGAGTAAAGCTCCAAGTATACTTTTATGTCTACAACAGGCAGAGAGGAAGTATACCTGGGGTCTTCAGAGAGCACTTAGGCAATGAATGTAGCTAAATACTGTTAGCAAGCGTGAAGGAGGTATAAGAGGACTGAGGAAAGTGATACCGTTTCAAGTCCCTGCACCACCATTTCCTGGTTTTGTAAGCACACGCGGCTGACTCGATCTGCAACTGTCTCAGTGAGCCCAGTGCTCTCCCTGCGGCCTAGTGACCTTGCAATGTTTTTGGAAGCATAATGTAGCGAAGTGACATAGGTGATGTTGTTAACTGTTCTGTACATAAGGCTAGATGGGCAGACAGAAAGATGATTTATTCATAGATAGACAGATAGATAGATGAGAGATGAGAGATAGACAGATGATACACATGACAGATGATAGGAAGCTAGGTAGATGGATAGATATATAGAGAGAAGGACAGTGAGATAGAAGGATATATAGAAAGATAGATAGATATACAGACAGACAGAGCGATAAATAGATACAGATACATATCGATTGACACAAAGCTGTTGCTCATAACCAGGAGATGAATGGTGAGAGCACATAGCTAAACTACAAACAAAAAGGAAGAATGAAACCCTGTTTACAAAGTGCAGTAAGCAGCCATAAGAAGAAAACAAATCCTACCATTTGCAATGACGTGGATGGAGCTAGACGGTAGTATGTTCACAGAAATAGGTCGGGCGGCGAAAGACAAGTATCAAATGATTTCACTCATGTGTGGAGTATAACAACAAAGAAAAACTGAAGGAAAACAACAGCAGCAGACTCACAGAACCCGAGAGTTGACTGAAAGTTGCCAAAGGGAAAAGGACTGGGCAGGGAGGTTCTGAAGGGAGGGATAAGTTTGGGGAGAAAGAATGGGGGCATTAGGATTAGCATGTATATTGCGTGGGGTGGGGAAGGCATGGGGAGTGCTGTACAACACAGAGAAGACTATTAGAGATTATATAGCATCTTACTACTCACTGATGGACAGCGACTGAAGAGGATTTTCGGGGGGACTTAGTGAAGGGGGAGCATAGTAAACATAAGGTGCTTCACGTAATTGTAGACTAATGATAACAAAAAAATTTTTTTAAGTGCAATAAGGGCACAGCACTGAATCATCAGAATAAAAGGTCAGGCTCTGAGTGCTGCAAACAAAAGACACAGGGTTAAAAGAACGGATGAAAACTCAAAAAACCTACGTGCTTCCTTACAGGAGACTCACTTGAGATCCAAGGACACAGACAAACTACAAGCTGAAGGTGTGGGGACAAGTACCCTACACGAGTGAAACTGAAAAACAAACAATCCAATAAATGGATTGTGTTTGAGCCCCCAGAGAGAGTCAGTTGAAAATAGCCCTATCTGGCCACAGTGAATTCTTTTTGTTTGTTTTCAGCAGGGCCCAGCCATAGATTTAGTGGTGCAGCAACGTCCTTCCTGTTTTCTCTCACTTCAGCAACTGAGTTGCTGTAATAATGAGCATCTGTGCCTTTGAAATCGGTGGGTTTTATGATCTTCACGAATGTGAAGTAATAACCACCTAAAGAGGGAAGTTTGGACACTCAAATAAACATGTCACTCCACAATACACTCTTAGCTCCCAACTGCTCCTGTCTAGAAATTGGTGTTCCTTTTTATTTGACCCTCCGTCCTATCCGCAGAGATCACGCCGATGTCCTTCAAACATGGTGGTGATCAAAGCAACAAGTTTACTTTTCTGTTGACAACAGGCCCGGAGGAAGGATACTTGTGGTTTTCAGGGAGAACTTAGTCAATGAATGTGGCTAAATAAAGAGAGCAATTTAGAAGGAGATGAAAGAGGACAGAAGGTAGAGACACAGGTATATCTCCCTGCACAACCATTTACTGGTTTTGTAGTACACGCGGCCGACACGACCTGAAAGTGTCTCGCTGAACCCAGTGCTCTCCCTACAGAATAGTTACCTTGCAGGATTTTTGAAAGCATAATGTAGGAAAGTGATATAGGGTATACGGTTAACTGTTCTGTACTCAAGGACAGATGGGCAGACAAAAAGATGATTGATTGATTGATAAATAGATAGACAGATAGATAGATAGATATAGGTACATATCGATTAACACAAAGCTACTGCTCATAACCAGGAGAGCAATGGAGAAAGCACATAGCGATAGTACAAACAAAAAAGAAGAATGAAATCCAGTTTAAAAAGTGCAGTAAGCAGCCAAAAGAAGAAAAGAAATCCTATCATTTGCAATAACGTGGATGGAGCTAGAGGGTATTATGCTCAGTCAATTAGGCCAGTCGGAGAAATACAAGTACCAAATGATTTCACTCATGTGTGGAGTACGACAACAAAGAAAAAGTGAAGGAAAAACAGCAGCAGACACACAGTACCCAAGAGAGGACTAACCGTTACCAAAGAGAAATGGACTTGGTAGTGTTTGTGGGAAGGGAGTGATAAGGGCGGGGAAAAAGAATGGGGACATTAGGATTTGCATGAACAATGTGTAGGGTGTAGTGTCATGGGGAGGGCTATACAACACAGCGAAGAGAAGTGGTGATTCTACAGCATCTTACTACACGCTGACGGACAGCGACTGTAACTGGGATTTGGCAAGGACTTGGTGAAGGAGGTAGACTAGTAAACATATTGTTCTGCATGTAATTGTATATTAATGAGAACAAAAAATAATTTCAAAGTGCAGTAAGAGCATAGCTCTCAAATATCAGAATAAAAGTACAGGCTTTGACTGCTCCAATCAAAAGACACAGGGTTAGAAGTACTGATGAAAACTCAAGATCACCTATGTGCTCCCTTATTGGAGACTCACTTGAGATCCAAGGACACAGACAAACTACAAGCTGAAGGGGCGCGGACAGGTACCCTATACAAGTGAATCTAAGAAAGAAACAAATGGATTCTGTTTGAGTCCCCAGAGACAGTCATTAGAAAATAGTCCTACCTAGCCACCGTGAATTCTTTTTGTTTGGTTTCAGCAGTGCCCAGGTATAGATTTAGTGGTACTGCAATGTCCTTCTCATTTTTTCTCACATCAACGAATGAATTGCTGTAATAATGTGCATCTGGACTTTTGAAATCACTGGGTTTTATGATGTTCACGATTGTAAAGAAGTAATCACCACATAAAGAGGGAAGTTTGAACACTGAACCAAACACGTCTCTCCACAACAAACAATTTGCTCCCAAATGCTCCTGTCTAGAAATAGGTGTTCCTTTTTATTTGTCCCTCCTCCTATCAGTGGTGAACACGCCTATGTCCCTAAAACATGGTGGTGAGTAAAGCTCCAAGTATACTTTTATGTCTACAACAGGCAGAGAGGAAGTATACCTGGGGTCTTCAGAGAGCACTTAGGCAATGAATGTAGCTAAATACTGTTAGCAAGCGTGAAGGAGGTATAAGAGGACTGAGGAAAGTGATACCGTTTCAAGTCCCTGCACCACCATTTCCTGGTTTTGTAAGCACACGCGGCTGACTCGATCTGCAACTGTCTCAGTGAGCCCAGTGCTCTCCCTGCGGCCTAGTGACCTTGCAATGTTTTTGGAAGCATAATGTAGCGAAGTGACATAGGTGATGTTGTTAACTGTTCTGTACATAAGGCTAGATGGGCAGACAGAAAGATGATTTATTCATAGATAGACAGATAGATAGATGACAGATGAGAGATAGACAGATGATACACATGACAGATGATAGGAAGCTAGGTAGATGGATAGATATATAGAGAGAAGGACAGTGAGATAGAAGGATATATAGAAAGATAGATAGATATACAGACAGACAGAGCGATAAATAGATACAGATACATATCGATTGACACAAAGCTGTTGCTCATAACCAGGAGATGAATGGTGAGAGCACATAGCTAAACTACAAACAAAAAGGAAGAATGAAACCCTGTTTACAAAGTGCAGTAAGCAGCCATAAGAAGAAAACAAATCCTACCATTTGCAATGACGTGGATGGAGCTAGACGGTAGTATGTTCACAGAAATAGGTCGGGCGGCGAAAGACAAGTATCAAATGATTTCACTCATGTGTGGAGTATAACAACAAAGAAAAACTGAAGGAAAACAACAGCAGCAGACTCACAGAACCCGAGAGTTGACTGAAAGTTGCCAAAGGGAAAAGGACTGGGCAGGGAGGTTCTGAAGGGAGGGATAAGTTTGGGGAGAAAGAATGGGGGCATTAGGATTAGCATGTATATTGCGTGGGGTGGGGAAGGCATGGGGAGTGCTGTACAACACAGAGAAGACTATTAGAGATTATATAGCATCTTACTACTCACTGATGGACAGCGACTGAAGAGGATTTTCGGGGGGACTTAGTGAAGGGGGAGCATAGTAAACATAAGGTGCTTCACGTAATTGTAGACTAATGATAACAAAAAAATTTTTTTAAGTGCAATAAGGGCACAGCACTGAATCATCAGAATAAAAGGTCAGGCTCTGAGTGCTGCAAACAAAAGACACAGGGTTAAAAGAACGGATGAAAACTCAAAAAACCTACGTGCTTCCTTACAGGAGACTCACTTGAGATCCAAGGACACAGACAAACTACAAGCTGAAGGTGTGGGGACAAGTACCCTACACGAGTGAAACTGAAAAACAAACAATCCAATAAATGGATTGTGTTTGAGCCCCCAGAGAGAGTCAGTTGAAAATAGCCCTATCTGGCCACAGTGAATTCTTTTTGTTTGTTTTCAGCAGGGCCCAGCCATAGATTTAGTGGTGCAGCAACGTCCTTCCTGTTTTCTCTCACTTCAGCAACTGAGTTGCTGTAATAATGAGCATCTGTGCCTTTGAAATCGGTGGGTTTTATGATCTTCACGAATGTGAAGTAATAACCACCTAAAGAGGGAAGTTTGGACACTCAAATAAACATGTCACTCCACAATACACTCTTAGCTCCCAACTGCTCCTGTCTAGAAATTGGTGTTCCTTTTTATTTGACCCTCCGTCCTATCCGCAGAGATCACGCCGATGTCCTTCAAACATGGTGGTGATCAAAGCAACAAGTTTACTTTTCTGTTGACAACAGGCCCGGAGGAAGGATACTTGTGGTTTTCAGGGAGAACTTAGTCAATGAATGTGGCTAAATAAAGAGAGCAATTTAGAAGGAGATGAAAGAGGACAGAAGGTAGAGACACAGGTATATCTCCCTGCACAACCATTTACTGGTTTTGTAGTACACGCGGCCGACACGACCTGAAAGTGTCTCGCTGAACCCAGTGCTCTCCCTACAGAATAGTTACCTTGCAGGATTTTTGAAAGCATAATGTAGGAAAGTGATATAGGGTATACGGTTAACTGTTCTGTACTCAAGGACAGATGGGCAGACAAAAAGATGATTGATTGATTGATAAATAGATAGACAGATAGATAGATAGATATAGGTACATATCGATTAACACAAAGCTACTGCTCATAACCAGGAGAGCAATGGAGAAAGCACATAGCGATAGTACAAACAAAAAAGAAGAATGAAATCCAGTTTAAAAAGTGCAGTAAGCAGCCAAAAGAAGAAAAGAAATCCTATCATTTGCAATAACGTGGATGGAGCTAGAGGGTATTATGCTCAGTCAATTAGGCCAGTCGGAGAAATACAAGTACCAAATGATTTCACTCATGTGTGGAGTACGACAACAAAGAAAAAGTGAAGGAAAAACAGCAGCAGACACACAGTACCCAAGAGAGGACTAACCGTTACCAAAGAGAAATGGACTTGGTAGTGTTTGTGGGAAGGGAGTGATAAGGGCGGGGAAAAAGAATGGGGACATTAGGATTTGCATGAACAATGTGTAGGGTGTAGTGTCATGGGGAGGGCTATACAACACAGCGAAGAGAAGTGGTGATTCTACAGCATCTTACTACACGCTGACGGACAGCGACTGTAACTGGGATTTGGCAAGGACTTGGTGAAGGAGGTAGACTAGTAAACATATTGTTCTGCATGTAATTGTATATTAATGAGAACAAAAAATAATTTCAAAGTGCAGTAAGAGCATAGCTCTCAAATATCAGAATAAAAGTACAGGCTTTGACTGCTCCAATCAAAAGACACAGGGTTAGAAGTACTGATGAAAACTCAAGATCACCTATGTGCTCCCTTATTGGAGACTCACTTGAGATCCAAGGACACAGACAAACTACAAGCTGAAGGGGCGCGGACAGGTACCCTATACAAGTGAATCTAAGAAAGAAACAAATGGATTCTGTTTGAGTCCCCAGAGACAGTCATTAGAAAATAGTCCTACCTAGCCACCGTGAATTCTTTTTGTTTGGTTTCAGCAGTGCCCAGGTATAGATTTAGTGGTACTGCAATGTCCTTCTCATTTTTTCTCACATCAACGAATGAATTGCTGTAATAATGTGCATCTGGACTTTTGAAATCACTGGGTTTTATGATGTTCACGATTGTAAAGAAGTAATCACCACATAAAGAGGGAAGTTTGAACACTGAACCAAACACGTCTCTCCACAACAAACAATTTGCTCCCAAATGCTCCTGTCTAGAAATAGGTGTTCCTTTTTATTTGTCCCTCCTCCTATCAGTGGTGAACACGCCTATGTCCCTAAAACATGGTGGTGAGTAAAGCTCCAAGTATACTTTTATGTCTACAACAGGCAGAGAGGAAGTATACCTGGGGTCTTCAGAGAGCACTTAGGCAATGAATGTAGCTAAATACTGTTAGCAAGCGTGAAGGAGGTATAAGAGGACTGAGGAAAGTGATACCGTTTCAAGTCCCTGCACCACCATTTCCTGGTTTTGTAAGCACACGCGGCTGACTCGATCTGCAACTGTCTCAGTGAGCCCAGTGCTCTCCCTGCGGCCTAGTGACCTTGCAATGTTTTTGGAAGCATAATGTAGCGAAGTGACATAGGTGATGTTGTTAACTGTTCTGTACATAAGGCTAGATGGGCAGACAGAAAGATGATTTATTCATAGATAGACAGATAGATAGATGACAGATGAGAGATAGACAGATGATACACATGACAGATGATAGGAAGCTAGGTAGATGGATAGATATATAGAGAGAAGGACAGTGAGATAGAAGGATATATAGAAAGATAGATAGATATACAGACAGACAGAGCGATAAATAGATACAGATACATATCGATTGACACAAAGCTGTTGCTCATAACCAGGAGATGAATGGTGAGAGCACATAGCTAAACTACAAACAAAAAGGAAGAATGAAACCCTGTTTACAAAGTGCAGTAAGCAGCCATAAGAAGAAAACAAATCCTACCATTTGCAATGACGTGGATGGAGCTAGACGGTAGTATGTTCACAGAAATAGGTCGGGCGGCGAAAGACAAGTATCAAATGATTTCACTCATGTGTGGAGTATAACAACAAAGAAAAACTGAAGGAAAACAACAGCAGCAGACTCACAGAACCCGAGAGTTGACTGAAAGTTGCCAAAGGGAAAAGGACTGGGCAGGGAGGTTCTGAAGGGAGGGATAAGTTTGGGGAGAAAGAATGGGGGCATTAGGATTAGCATGTATATTGCGTGGGGTGGGGAAGGCATGGGGAGTGCTGTACAACACAGAGAAGACTATTAGAGATTATATAGCATCTTACTACTCACTGATGGACAGCGACTGAAGAGGATTTTCGGGGGGACTTAGTGAAGGGGGAGCATAGTAAACATAAGGTGCTTCACGTAATTGTAGACTAATGATAACAAAAAAATTTTTTTAAGTGCAATAAGGGCACAGCACTGAATCATCAGAATAAAAGGTCAGGCTCTGAGTGCTGCAAACAAAAGACACAGGGTTAAAAGAACGGATGAAAACTCAAAAAACCTACGTGCTTCCTTACAGGAGACTCACTTGAGATCCAAGGACACAGACAAACTACAAGCTGAAGGTGTGGGGACAAGTACCCTACACGAGTGAAACTGAAAAACAAACAATCCAATAAATGGATTGTGTTTGAGCCCCCAGAGAGAGTCAGTTGAAAATAGCCCTATCTGGCCACAGTGAATTCTTTTTGTTTGTTTTCAGCAGGGCCCAGCCATAGATTTAGTGGTGCAGCAACGTCCTTCCTGTTTTCTCTCACTTCAGCAACTGAGTTGCTGTAATAATGAGCATCTGTGCCTTTGAAATCGGTGGGTTTTATGATCTTCACGAATGTGAAGTAATAACCACCTAAAGAGGGAAGTTTGGACACTCAAATAAACATGTCACTCCACAATACACTCTTAGCTCCCAACTGCTCCTGTCTAGAAATTGGTGTTCCTTTTTATTTGACCCTCCGTCCTATCCGCAGAGATCACGCCGATGTCCTTCAAACATGGTGGTGATCAAAGCAACAAGTTTACTTTTCTGTTGACAACAGGCCCGGAGGAAGGATACTTGTGGTTTTCAGGGAGAACTTAGTCAATGAATGTGGCTAAATAAAGAGAGCAATTTAGAAGGAGATGAAAGAGGACAGAAGGTAGAGACACAGGTATATCTCCCTGCACAACCATTTACTGGTTTTGTAGTACACGCGGCCGACACGACCTGAAAGTGTCTCGCTGAACCCAGTGCTCTCCCTACAGAATAGTTACCTTGCAGGATTTTTGAAAGCATAATGTAGGAAAGTGATATAGGGTATACGGTTAACTGTTCTGTACTCAAGGACAGATGGGCAGACAAAAAGATGATTGATTGATTGATAAATAGATAGACAGATAGATAGATAGATATAGGTACATATCGATTAACACAAAGCTACTGCTCATAACCAGGAGAGCAATGGAGAAAGCACATAGCGATAGTACAAACAAAAAAGAAGAATGAAATCCAGTTTAAAAAGTGCAGTAAGCAGCCAAAAGAAGAAAAGAAATCCTATCATTTGCAATAACGTGGATGGAGCTAGAGGGTATTATGCTCAGTCAATTAGGCCAGTCGGAGAAATACAAGTACCAAATGATTTCACTCATGTGTGGAGTACGACAACAAAGAAAAAGTGAAGGAAAAACAGCAGCAGACACACAGTACCCAAGAGAGGACTAACCGTTACCAAAGAGAAATGGACTTGGTAGTGTTTGTGGGAAGGGAGTGATAAGGGCGGGGAAAAAGAATGGGGACATTAGGATTTGCATGAACAATGTGTAGGGTGTAGTGTCATGGGGAGGGCTATACAACACAGCGAAGAGAAGTGGTGATTCTACAGCATCTTACTACACGCTGACGGACAGCGACTGTAACTGGGATTTGGCAAGGACTTGGTGAAGGAGGTAGACTAGTAAACATATTGTTCTGCATGTAATTGTATATTAATGAGAACAAAAAATAATTTCAAAGTGCAGTAAGAGCATAGCTCTCAAATATCAGAATAAAAGTACAGGCTTTGACTGCTCCAATCAAAAGACACAGGGTTAGAAGTACTGATGAAAACTCAAGATCACCTATGTGCTCCCTTATTGGAGACTCACTTGAGATCCAAGGACACAGACAAACTACAAGCTGAAGGGGCGCGGACAGGTACCCTATACAAGTGAATCTAAGAAAGAAACAAATGGATTCTGTTTGAGTCCCCAGAGACAGTCATTAGAAAATAGTCCTACCTAGCCACCGTGAATTCTTTTTGTTTGGTTTCAGCAGTGCCCAGGTATAGATTTAGTGGTACTGCAATGTCCTTCTCATTTTTTCTCACATCAACGAATGAATTGCTGTAATAATGTGCATCTGGACTTTTGAAATCACTGGGTTTTATGATGTTCACGATTGTAAAGAAGTAATCACCACATAAAGAGGGAAGTTTGAACACTGAACCAAACACGTCTCTCCACAACAAACAATTTGCTCCCAAATGCTCCTGTCTAGAAATAGGTGTTCCTTTTTATTTGTCCCTCCTCCTATCAGTGGTGAACACGCCTATGTCCCTAAAACATGGTGGTGAGTAAAGCTCCAAGTATACTTTTATGTCTACAACAGGCAGAGAGGAAGTATACCTGGGGTCTTCAGAGAGCACTTAGGCAATGAATGTAGCTAAATACTGTTAGCAAGCGTGAAGGAGGTATAAGAGGACTGAGGAAAGTGATACCGTTTCAAGTCCCTGCACCACCATTTCCTGGTTTTGTAAGCACACGCGGCTGACTCGATCTGCAACTGTCTCAGTGAGCCCAGTGCTCTCCCTGCGGCCTAGTGACCTTGCAATGTTTTTGGAAGCATAATGTAGCGAAGTGACATAGGTGATGTTGTTAACTGTTCTGTACATAAGGCTAGATGGGCAGACAGAAAGATGATTTATTCATAGATAGACAGATAGATAGATGACAGATGAGAGATAGACAGATGATACACATGACAGATGATAGGAAGCTAGGTAGATGGATAGATATATAGAGAGAAGGACAGTGAGATAGAAGGATATATAGAAAGATAGATAGATATACAGACAGACAGAGCGATAAATAGATACAGATACATATCGATTGACACAAAGCTGTTGCTCATAACCAGGAGATGAATGGTGAGAGCACATAGCTAAACTACAAACAAAAAGGAAGAATGAAACCCTGTTTACAAAGTGCAGTAAGCAGCCATAAGAAGAAAACAAATCCTACCATTTGCAATGACGTGGATGGAGCTAGACGGTAGTATGTTCACAGAAATAGGTCGGGCGGCGAAAGACAAGTATCAAATGATTTCACTCATGTGTGGAGTATAACAACAAAGAAAAACTGAAGGAAAACAACAGCAGCAGACTCACAGAACCCGAGAGTTGACTGAAAGTTGCCAAAGGGAAAAGGACTGGGCAGGGAGGTTCTGAAGGGAGGGATAAGTTTGGGGAGAAAGAATGGGGGCATTAGGATTAGCATGTATATTGCGTGGGGTGGGGAAGGCATGGGGAGTGCTGTACAACACAGAGAAGACTATTAGAGATTATATAGCATCTTACTACTCACTGATGGACAGCGACTGAAGAGGATTTTCGGGGGGACTTAGTGAAGGGAGAGCATAGTAAACATAAGGTGCTTCACGTAATTGTAGACTAATGATAACAAAAAAATTTTTTTAAGTGCAATAAGGGCACAGCACTGAATCATCAGAATAAAAGGTCAGGCTCTGAGTGCTGCAAACAAAAGACACAGGGTTAAAAGAACGGATGAAAACTCAAAAAACCTACGTGCTTCCTTACAGGAGACTCACTTGAGATCCAAGGACACAGACAAACTACAAGCTGAAGGTGTGGGGACAAGTACCCTACACGAGTGAAACTGAAAAACAAACAATCCAATAAATGGATTGTGTTTGAGCCCCCAGAGAGAGTCAGTTGAAAATAGCCCTATCTGGCCACAGTGAATTCTTTTTGTTTGTTTTCAGCAGGGCCCAGCCATAGATTTAGTGGTGCAGCAACGTCCTTCCTGTTTTCTCTCACTTCAGCAACTGAGTTGCTGTAATAATGAGCATCTGTGCCTTTGAAATCGGTGGGTTTTATGATCTTCACGAATGTGAAGTAATAACCACCTAAAGAGGGAAGTTTGGACACTCAAATAAACATGTCACTCCACAATACACTCTTAGCTCCCAACTGCTCCTGTCTAGAAATTGGTGTTCCTTTTTATTTGACCCTCCGTCCTATCCGCAGAGATCACGCCGATGTCCTTCAAACATGGTGGTGATCAAAGCAACAAGTTTACTTTTCTGTTGACAACAGGCCCGGAGGAAGGATACTTGTGGTTTTCAGGGAGAACTTAGTCAATGAATGTGGCTAAATAAAGAGAGCAATTTAGAAGGAGATGAAAGAGGACAGAAGGTAGAGACACAGGTATATCTCCCTGCACAACCATTTACTGGTTTTGTAGTACACGCGGCCGACACGACCTGAAAGTGTCTCGCTGAACCCAGTGCTCTCCCTACAGAATAGTTACCTTGCAGGATTTTTGAAAGCATAATGTAGGAAAGTGATATAGGGTATACGGTTAACTGTTCTGTACTCAAGGACAGATGGGCAGACAAAAAGATGATTGATTGATTGATAAATAGATAGACAGATAGATAGATAGATATAGGTACATATCGATTAACACAAAGCTACTGCTCATAACCAGGAGAGCAATGGAGAAAGCACATAGCGATAGTACAAACAAAAAAGAAGAATGAAATCCAGTTTAAAAAGTGCAGTAAGCAGCCAAAAGAAGAAAAGAAATCCTATCATTTGCAATAACGTGGATGGAGCTAGAGGGTATTATGCTCAGTCAATTAGGCCAGTCGGAGAAATACAAGTACCAAATGATTTCACTCATGTGTGGAGTACGACAACAAAGAAAAAGTGAAGGAAAAACAGCAGCAGACACACAGTACCCAAGAGAGGACTAACCGTTACCAAAGAGAAATGGACTTGGTAGTGTTTGTGGGAAGGGAGTGATAAGGGCGGGGAAAAAGAATGGGGACATTAGGATTTGCATGAACAATGTGTAGGGTGTAGTGTCATGGGGAGGGCTATACAACACAGCGAAGAGAAGTGGTGATTCTACAGCATCTTACTACACGCTGACGGACAGCGACTGTAACTGGGATTTGGCAAGGACTTGGTGAAGGAGGTAGACTAGTAAACATATTGTTCTGCATGTAATTGTATATTAATGAGAACAAAAAATAATTTCAAAGTGCAGTAAGAGCATAGCTCTCAAATATCAGAATAAAAGTACAGGCTTTGACTGCTCCAATCAAAAGACACAGGGTTAGAAGTACTGATGAAAACTCAAGATCACCTATGTGCTCCCTTATTGGAGACTCACTTGAGATCCAAGGACACAGACAAACTACAAGCTGAAGGGGCGCGGACAGGTACCCTATACAAGTGAATCTAAGAAAGAAACAAATGGATTCTGTTTGAGTCCCCAGAGACAGTCATTAGAAAATAGTCCTACCTAGCCACCGTGAATTCTTTTTGTTTGGTTTCAGCAGTGCCCAGGTATAGATTTAGTGGTACTGCAATGTCCTTCTCATTTTTTCTCACATCAACGAATGAATTGCTGTAATAATGTGCATCTGGACTTTTGAAATCACTGGGTTTTATGATGTTCACGATTGTAAAGAAGTAATCACCACATAAAGAGGGAAGTTTGAACACTGAACCAAACACGTCTCTCCACAACAAACAATTTGCTCCCAAATGCTCCTGTCTAGAAATAGGTGTTCCTTTTTATTTGTCCCTCCTCCTATCAGTGGTGAACACGCCTATGTCCCTAAAACATGGTGGTGAGTAAAGCTCCAAGTATACTTTTATGTCTACAACAGGCAGAGAGGAAGTATACCTGGGGTCTTCAGAGAGCACTTAGGCAATGAATGTAGCTAAATACTGTTAGCAAGCGTGAAGGAGGTATAAGAGGACTGAGGAAAGTGATACCGTTTCAAGTCCCTGCACCACCATTTCCTGGTTTTGTAAGCACACGCGGCTGATTCGATCTGCAACTGTCTCAGTGAGCCCAGTGCTCTCCCTGCGGCCTAGTGACCTTGCAATGTTTTTGGAAGCATAATGTAGCGAAGTGACATAGGTGATGTTGTTAACTGTTCTGTACATAAGGCTAGATGGGCAGACAGAAAGATGATTTATTCATAGATAGACAGATAGATAGATGACAGATGAGAGATAGACAGATGATACACATGACAGATGATAGGAAGCTAGGTAGATGGATAGATATATAGAGAGAAGGACAGTGAGATAGAAGGATATATAGAAAGATAGATAGATATACAGACAGACAGAGCGATAAATAGATACAGATACATATCGATTGACACAAAGCTGTTGCTCATAACCAGGAGATGAATGGTGAGAGCACATAGCTAAACTACAAACAAAAAGGAAGAATGAAACCCTGTTTACAAAGTGCAGTAAGCAGCCATAAGAAGAAAACAAATCCTACCATTTGCAATGACGTGGATGGAGCTAGACGGTAGTATGTTCACAGAAATAGGTCGGGCGGCGAAAGACAAGTATCAAATGATTTCACTCATGTGTGGAGTATAACAACAAAGAAAAACTGAAGGAAAACAACAGCAGCAGACTCACAGAACCCGAGAGTTGACTGAAAGTTGCCAAAGGGAAAAGGACTGGGCAGGGAGGTTCTGAAGGGAGGGATAAGTTTGGGGATAAAGAATGGGGGCATTAGGATTAGCATGTATATTGCGTGGGGTGGGGAAGGCATGGGGAGTGCTGTACAACACAGAGAAGACTATTAGAGATTATATAGCATCTTACTACTCACTGATGGACAGCGACTGAAGAGGATTTTCGGGGGGACTTGGTGAAGGGGGAGCATAGTAAACATAAGGTTCTTCACGTAATTGTAGACTAATGATAACAAAAAAATTTTTTTAAGTGCAATAAGGGCACAGCACTGAATCATCAGAATAAAAGGTCAGGCTCTGAGTGCTGCAAACAAAAGACACAGGGTTAAAAGAACGGATGAAAACTCAAAAAACCTATGTGCTTCCTTACAGGAGACTCACTTGAGATCCAAGGACACAGACAAACTACAAGCTGAAGGTGTGGGGACAAGTACCCTACACGAGTGAAACTGAAAAACAAACAATCCAATAAATGGATTGTGTTTGAGCCCCCAGAGACAGTCAGTAGAAAATAGCCCTATCTGGCCACAGTGAATTCCTTTTGTTTGTTTTCAGCAGGGCCCAGCCAGAGATTTAGTGGTGCAACAACGTCCTTCCTGTTTTCTCTCACTTCAGCAACTGAGTTGCTGTAATAATGAGCATCTGTGCCTTTGAAATCGGTGGGTTTTATGATCTTCACGAATGTGATGTAATACCCACCTAAAGAGGGAAGTTTGGACACTCAAATAAACATATCACTCCACAATACACTCTTAGCTCCCAACTGCTCCTGTCTAGAAATTGGTGTTCCTTTTTATTTGACCCTCCGTCCTATCCGCAGAGATCACGCCGATGTCCTTCAAACATGGTGGTGATCAAAGCAACAAGTTTACTTTTCTGTTGACAACAGGCCCGGAGGAAGGATACTTGTGGTTTTCAGGGAGAACTTAGTCAATGAATGTGGCTAAATAAAGAGAGCAATTTAGAAGGAGATGAAAGAGGACAGAAGATAGAGACACGGGTATATCTCCCTGCACAACCATTTACTGGTTTTGTAGTACACGCGGCCGACACGACCTGAAAGTGTCTCGGTGAACCCAGTGCTCTCCCTACAGAATAGTTACCTTGCAGGATTTTTGGAAGCATAATGTAGGAAAGTGATATAGGGTATACGGTTAACTGTTCTGTACTCAAGGACAGATGGGCAGACAAAAAGATGATTGATTGATTGATAAATAGATAGACAGATAGATAGATAGATATAGGTACATATCGATTAACACAAAGCTACTGCTCATAACCAGGAGAGCAATGGAGAAAGCACTTAGCGGTAGTACAAACAAAAAAGAAGAATGAAATCCAGTTTAAAAAGTGCAGTAAGCAGCCAAAAGAAGAAAACAAATCCTATCATTTGCAATAACGTGGATGGAGCTAGAGGGTATTATGCTCCGTCAATTAGGCCAGTCGGAGAAATACAAGTACCAAATGATTTCACTCATGTGTGGAGTACGACAACAAAGAAAAAGTGAAGGAAAAACAGCAGCAGACACACAGTACCCAAGAGAGGACTAACTGTTACCAAAGAGAAATGGACTTGGTAGGGTTTGTGGGAAGGGAGTGATAAGGGAGGGGAAAAAGAATGGTAACATTAGGAATTGCATGAACAATGTGTAGGGTGTAGTGTCATGGGGAGGGCTATAAAACACAGCGAAGAGAAGTGGTGATTCTACAGCATCTTACTACACGCTGACGGACAGCGACTGTAACTGGGATTTGGCAAGGACTTGGTGAAGGAGGTAGACTAGTAAACATATTGTTCTGCATGTAACTGTATATTAATGAGAACAAAAAAAAATATCAAAGTGCAGTAAGAGCATAGCTCTCAAATATCAGAAAAAAAGTACAGGCTTTGACTGCTCCAATCAAAAGACACAGGGTTAGAAGTACTGATGAAAACTCAAGATCACCTATGTGCTCCCTTATTGGAGACTCACTTGAGATCCAAGGACACAGACAAACTACAAGCTGTAGGGGCGCGGACAGGTACCCTATACAAGTGAATCTATGAAAGAAAGAAACAAATGGATTCTGTTTGAGTCCCCAGAGACAGTCATTAGAAAATAGTCCTACCTAGCCACCGTGAATTCTTTTTGTTTGGTTTCAGCAGTGCCCAGGTATAGATTTAGTGGTACTGCAATGTCCTTCTCATTTTTTCTCACATCAACGAATGAATTGCTGTAATAATATGCATCTGGACTTTTGAAATCACTGGGTTTTATGATGTTCACGATTGTAAAGAAGTAATCACCACATAAAGAGGGAAGTTTGAACACTGAAACAAACACGTCTCTCCACAACAAACAATTTGCTCCCAAATGCTCCTGTATAGAAATAGGTGTTCCTTTTTATTTGTCCCTCCTCCTATCAGTGGTGAATACGCCTATGTCCCTAAAACATGGTGGTGAGTAAAGCACCAAGTATACTTTTATGTCTACAACAGGCAGAGAGGAAGTATACCTGGGGTCTTCAGAGAGCACTTAGGCAATGAATGTAGCTAAATACTGTTAGCAAGCGAGAAGGAGGTATAAGAGGACAGAGGACAGGGATACGGTTTGAAGACCCTGCACCACCGTTTCCTGGTTTTGTAAGCACACGCGGCTGAATCGATCTGCAACTGTCTCAGTGAGCCCAGTGCTCTCCCTGCGGCCTAGTGACCTTGCAATGTTTTTGGAAGCATAATGTAGCGAAGTGACATAGGTGATGTTGTTAACTGTTCTGTACATAAGGTTGATGGGCAGACAGAAAGATGATTTATTCATAGATAGACAGATAGATAGATGACAGATGAGAGATAGACAGATGATACACATGATAGATGATAGGAAGCTAGGTAGATGGATAGATATATAGAGAGAAGGACAGTGAGATAGAAGGATATATAGAAAGATAGATAGATACACAGACAGACAGAGCGATAAATAGATACAGATACATATCGATTGACACAAAGCTGTTGCTCATAACCAGGAGATGAATGGTGAGAGCACATAGCTAAACTACAAACAAAAAGGAAGAATGAAACCCTGTTTACAAAGTGCAGTAAGCAGCCATAAGAAGAAAACAAATCCTACCATTTGCAATGACGTGGATGGAGCTAGACGGTAGTATGTTCACAGAAATAGGTCGGGCGGCGAAAGACAAGTATCAAATGATTTCACTCATGTGTGGAGTATAACAACAAAGAAAAACTGAAGGAAAACAACAGCAGCAGACTCACAGAACCCGAGAGTTGACTGAAAGTTGCCAAAGGGAAAAGGACTGGGCAGGGAGGTTCTGAAGGGAGGGATAAGTTTGGGGATAAAGAATGGGGGCATTAGGATTAGCATGTATATTGCGTGGGGTGGGGAAGGCATGGGGAGTGCTGTACAACACAGAGAAGACTAATAGAGATTATATAGCATCTTACTACTCACTGATGGACAGCGACTGAAGAGGATTTTTGGGGGGACTTGGTGAATGGGGAGCATAGTAAACATAAGGTGCTTCACGTAATTGTAGACTAATGATAACAAAAAATTTTTTTTAAGTGCAATAAGGGCACAGCACTGAATCATCAGAATAAAAGGTCAGGCTCTGAGTGCTGCAAACAAAAGACACAGGGTTAAAAGAACGGATGAAAACTCAAAAAACCTACGTGCTTCCTTACAGGAGACTCACTTGAGATCCAAGGACACAGACAAACTACAAGCTGAAGGTGTGGGGACAAGTACCCTACACGAGTGAAACTGAAAAACAAACAATCCAATAAATGGATTGTGTTTGAGCCCCCAGAGAGAGTCAGTTGAAAATAGCCCTATCTGGCCACAGTGAATTCTTTTTGTTTGTTTTCAGCAGGGCCCAGCCATAGATTTAGTGGTGCAGCAACGTCCTTCCTGTTTTCTCTCACTTCAGCAACTGAGTTGCTGTAATAATGAGCATCTGTGCCTTTGAAATCGGTGGGTTTTATGATCTTCACGAATGTGAAGTAATAACCACCTAAAGAGGGAAGTTTGGACACTCAAATAAACATGTCACTCCACAATACACTCTTAGCTCCCAACTGCTCCTGTCTAGAAATTGGTGTTCCTTTTTATTTGACCCTCCGTCCTATCCGCAGTGATCACGCCGATGTCCTTCAAACATGGTGGTGATCAAAGCAACAAGTTTACTTTTCTGTTGACAACAGGCCCGGAGGAAGGATACTTGTGGTTTTCAGGGAGAACTTAGTCAATGAATGTGGCTAAATAAAGAGAGCAATTTAGAAGGAGATGAAAGAGGACAGAAGATAGAGACACGGGTATATCTCCCTGCACAACCATTTACTGGTTTTGTAGTACACGCGGCCGACACGACCTGAAAGTGTCTTGGTGAACCCAGTGCTCTCCCTACAGAATAGTTACCTTGCAGGATTTTTGGAAGCATAATGTAGGAAAGTGATATAGGGTATAGGGTTAACTGTTCTGTACTCAAGGACAGATGGGCAGACAAAAAGATGATTGATTGATTGATAAATAGATAGACAGATAGATAGATAGATATAGGTACATATCGATTAACACAAAGCTACTGCTCATAACCAGGAGAGCAATGGAGAAAGCACATAGCGATAGTACAAACAAAAAAGAAGAATGAAATCCAGGTTAAAAAGTGCAGTAAGCAGCCAAAAGAAGAAAACAAATCCTATCATTTGCAATAACGTGGATGGAGCTAGAGGGTATTATGCTCAGTCAATTAGGCCAGTCGGAGAAATACAAGTACCAAATGATTTCACTCATGTGTGGAGTACGACAACAAAGAAAAAGTGAAGGAAAAACAGCAGCAGACACACAGTACCCAAGAGAGGACTAACCGTTACCAAAGAGAAATGGACTTGGCAGGGTTTGTGGGAAGGGAGAGATAAGGGAGGGGAAAAAGAATGGGGACATTAGGATTTGCATGAACAATGTGTAGGGTGTAGTGTCATGGGGAGGGCTATACAACACAGCGAAGAGAAGTGGTGATTCTACAGCATCTTACTACACGCTGACGGACAGCGACTGTAACTGGGATTTGGCAAGGACTTGGTGAAGGAGGTAGACTAGTAAACATATTGTTCTGCATGTAACTGTATATTAATGAGAACAAAAAAAAATATCAAAGTGCAGTAAGAGCATAGCTCTCAAATATCAGAATAAAAGTACAGGCTTTGACTGCTCCAATCAAAAGACACAGGGTTAGAAGTACTGATGAAAACTCAAGATCACCTATGTGCTCCCTTATTGGAGACTCACTTGAGATCCAAGGACACAAACAAACTACAAGCTGAAGGGGCGCGGACAGGTAACCTATACAAGTGAATCTGAGAAAGAAAGAAACAAATGGATTCTGTTTGAGTCCCCAGAGACAGTCACTAGAAAATAGTCCTACCTAGCCACCGTGAATTCTTTTTGTTTGGTTTCAGCAGTGCCCAGGTATAGATTTAGTGGTACTGCAATGTCCTTCTCATTTTTTCTCACATCAACGAATGAATTGCTGTAATAATATGCATCTGGACTTTTGAAATCACTGGGTTTTATGATGTTCACGATTGTAAAGAAGTAATCACCACATAAAGAGGGAAGTTTGAACACTGAAACAAACACGTCTCTCCACAACAAACAATTTGCTCCCAAATGCTCCTGTCTAGAAATAGGTGTTCCTTTTTATTTGTCCCTCCTCCTATCAGTGGTGAACACGCCTATGTCCCTAAAGCATGGTGGTGAGTAAAGCACCAAGTATACTTTTATGTCTACAACAGGCAGAGAGGAAGTATACCTGGGGTCTTCAGAGAGCACTTAGGCAATGAATGTAGCTAAATACTGTTAGCAAGCGAGAAGGATTTATTAGAGGACAGAGGAAAGGGATACGGTTTCAAGTCCCTGCACCCCCATTTACTGGTTTTGTAAGCACACGCGGCTGACTCGATCTGCAACTGTCTCAGTGAGCCCAGTGCTCTCCCTGCGGCCTAGTGACCTTGCAATGTTTTTGGAAGCAAAATGTAGCGAAGTGACATAGGTGATGTTGTTAACTGTTCTGTACATAAGGCTAGATGGGCAGACAGAAAGATGATTTATTCATAGATAGACAGATAGATAGATGACAGATGAGAGATAGACAGATGATACACATGATAGATGATAGGAAGCTAGGTAGATGGATATATATAGAGAGAGAAGGACAGTGAGATACAAGGATATATAGAAAGATAGATAGATATACAGACAGACAGAGCAATAAATAGATACAGATACATATCGATTGACACAAAGCTGTTGCTCATAACCAGGAGATGAATGGTGAGAGCACATAGCTAAACTACAAACAAAAAGGAATAATGAAACCCTGTTTACAAATTGCAGTAAGCAGCCATAAGAAGAAAACAAATCCTACCATTTGCAATGACGTGGATGGAGCTAGACGGTAGTATGTTCACAGAAATAGGTCGGGCGGCGAAAGACAAGTATCAAATGATTTCACTCATGTGTGGTGTATAACAACAAAGAAAAACTGAAGGAAAACAACAGCAGCAGACTCGCAGAACCCGAGAGTTGACTGAAAGTTGCCAAAGGGAAAAGGACTGGGCAGGGAGGTTCTGAAGGGCGGGATAAGATTGGGGAGAAAGAATGGGGGCATTAGGATTAGCATGTATATTGCGTGGTGTGGGGAAGGCATGGGGAGTGCTGTACAACACAGAGAAGACTATTAGAGATTATATAGCATCTTACTACTCACTGATGGACAGCGACTGAAGAGGATTTTCGGGGGGACTTAGTGAAGGGGGAGCATAGTAAACATAAGGTGCTTCACGTAATTGTAGACTAATGATAACAAAAAAATTTTTTTAAGTGCAATAAGGGCACAGCACTGAATCATCAGAATAAAAGGTCAGGCTCTGAGTGCTGCAAACAAAAGACACAGGGTTAAAAGAACGGATGAAAACTCAGAAAACCTACGTGTATCCTTACAGGAGTCTCACTTGAGATCCAAGGACACAGACAAACTACCGGCTGAAGGTTTGGGGAAAAGTACCCTACACGAGTGAAACTGAAAAACAAACAATCCAATAAATGGATTGTGTTTGAGCCCCCAGAGACAGTCAGTAGAAAATAGCCCTATCTGGCCACAGTGAATTCTTTTTGTTTGTTTTCAGTAGGGCCCAGCCATAGATTTAGTGGTGCAGCAACGTCCTTCCTGTTTTCTCTCACTTCAGCAACTGAGTTGCTGTAATAATGAGCATCTGTGCCTTTGAAATCGGTGGGTTTTATGATCTTCACGAATGTGAAGTAATAACCACCTAAGGAGGGAAGTTTGGACACTCAAATAAACATGTCACTCCACAATACACTCTTAGCTCCCAACTGCTCCTGTCTAGAAATTGGTGTTCCTTTTTATTTGATCCTCCGTCCTATCCGCAGAGATCACGCCGATGTCCTTCAAACATGGTGGTGATCAAAGCAACAAGTTTACTTTTCTGTTGACAACAGGCCCGGAGGAAGGATACTTGTGGTTTTCAGGGAGAACTTAGTCAATGAATGTGGCTAAATAAAGAGAGCAATTTAGAAGGAGATGAAAGAGGACAGAAGATAGAGACACGGGTATATCTCCCTGCACAACCATTTACTGGTTTTGTAGTACACGCGGCCGACACGACCTGAAAGTGTCTCGGTGAACCCAGTGCTCTCCCTGCAGAATAGTTACCTTGCAGGATTTTTCGAAGCATAATGTAGGAAAGTTATATAGGGTATATGGTAAACTGTTCTGTACTCAAGGACAGATGGGCAGACAAAAAGATGATTGATTGATTGATAAATAGATAGACAGATAAATAGATAGATTTAGGTACATATCGATTAACACAAAGCTACTGCTCATAATAAGGAGAGCAATGGAGAAAGCACATAGCGATAGTACAAACAAAAAAGAAGAATGAAATCCAGTTTAAAAAGTGCAGTAAGCAGCCAAAAGAAGAAAACAAATCCTATCATTTGCAATAACGTGGATGGAGCTAGAGGGTATTATGCTCAGTCAATTAGGCCAGTCGGAGAAATACAAGTACCAAATGATTTCACTCATGTGTGGAGTACGACAACAAAGAAAAAGTGAAGGAAAAACAGCAGCAGACACACAGTACCCAAGAGAGGACTAACCGTTACCAAAGAGAAATGGACTTGGTAGGGTTTGTGGGAAGGGAGTGATAAGGGCGGGGAAAAAGAATGGGGACATTAGGATTTGCATGAACAATGTGTAGGGTGTAGTGTCATGGGGAGGGCTATACAACACAGCGAAGAGAAGTGGTGATTCTACAGCATCTTACTACACGCTGACGGACAGCGACTGTAACTGGGATTTGGCAAGGACTTGGTGAAGGAGGTAGACTAGTAAACATATTGTTCTGCATGTAATTGTATAATAATGAGAACAAAAAAAAATTTCAAAGTGCAGTAAGAGCATAGCTCTCAAATATCAGAAAAAAAGTACAGGCTTTGACTGCTCCAATCAAAAGACACAGGGTTAGAAGTACTGATGAAAACTCAAGATCACCTATGTGCTCCCTTATTGGAGACTCACTTGAGATCCAAGGACACAGACAAACTACAAGCTGAAGGGGCGCGGACAGGTACCCTATACAAGTGAATCTGAGAAAGAAAGAAACAAATGGATTCTGTTTGAGTCCCCAGAGACAGTCACTAGAAAATAGTCCTACCTAGCCACCGTGAATTCTTTTTGTTTGGTTTCAGCAGTGCCCAGGTATAGATTTAGTGGTACTGCAATGTCCTTCTCATTTTTTCTCACATCAACGAATGAATTGCTGTAATAATGTGCATCTGGACTTTTGAAATCACTGGGTTTTATGATGTTCACGATTGTAAAGAAGTAATCACCACATAAAGAGGGAAGTTTGAACACTGAACCAAACACGTCTCTCCACAACAAACAATTTGCTCCCAAATGCTCCTGTCTAGAAATAGGTGTTCCTTTTTATTTGTCCCTCCTCCTATCAGTGGTGAACACGCCAATGTCCCTAAAACATGGTGGTGAGTAAAGCACCAAGTATACTTTTATGTCTACAACAGGCAGAGAGGAAGTATACCTGGGGTCTTCAGAGAGCACTTAGGCAATGTATGTAGCTAAATACTGTTAGCAAGCGAGAAGGAGGTATAAGAGGACAGAGGAAAGAGATAAGGTTTCAAGTCCCTGCACCCCCATTTACTGGATTTGTAAGCACACGCGGCTTTCTCGATCTGCAACTGTCTCAGTGAGCCCAGTGCTCTCCCTGCGGCCTAGTGACCTTGCAATGTTTTTGGAAGCATAATGTAGCGAAGTGACATAGGTGATGTTGTTAACTGTTCTGTACATAAGGCTAGATGGGCAGACAGAAAGATGATTTATTCATAGATAGACAGATAGATAGATGACAGATGAGAGATAGACAGATGATACACATGATAGATGATAGGAAGCTAGGTATATGGATAGATATATAGAGAGAAGGACAGTGAGATAGAAGGATATATAGAAAGATAGATAGATATACAGACAGACAGAGCAATAAATAGATACAGATACATATCGATTGACACAAAGCTGTTGCTCATAACCAGGAGATGAATGGTGAGAGCACATAGCTAAACTACAAACAAAAAGGAAGAATGAAACCCTGTTTACAAAGTGCAGTAAGCAGCCATAAGAAGAAAACAAATCCTACCATTTACAATGACGTGGATGGAGCTAGATGGTAGTACGTTCACAGAAATAGGTCAGGCGGCGAAAGACAAGTATCAAATGATTTCACTCATGTGTGGAGTATAACAACAAAGAAAAACTGAAGGAAAACAACAGCAGCAGACTCACAGAACCCGAGAGTTGACTGAAAGTTGCCAAAGGGAAAAGGACTGGGCAGGGAGGTTCTGAAGGGAGGGATAAGTTTGGGGAGAAAGAATGGGGGCATTAGGATTAGCATGTATATTGCGTGGGGTGGGGAAGGCATGGGGAGTGCTGTACAACACAGAGAAGACTATTAGAGATTATATAGCATCTTACTACTCACTGATGGACAGCGACTGAAGAGGATTTTCGGGGGGACTTGGTGAAGGGGGAGCATAGTAAACATAAGGTGCTTCACGTAATTGTAGACTAATGATAACAAAAAAATTTTTTTAAGTGCAAGAAGGGCACAGCACTGAATCATCAGAATAAAAGGTCAGGCTCTGAGTGCTGCAAACAAAAGACACAGGGTTAAAAGAACGGATGAAAACTCAAAAAACCTAAGTGCTTCCTTACAGGAGACTCACTTGAGATCCAAGGACACAGACAAACTATAAGCTGAAGGTGTGGGGACAAGTACCCTACACGAGTGAAACTGAAAAACAAACAATCCAATAAATGGATTGTGTTTGAGCCCCCAGAGAGAGTCAGTAGAAAATAGCCCTATCTGGCCACAGTGAATTCTTTTTGTTTGTTTTCAGCAGGGCCCAGCCATAGATTTAGTGGTGCAACAACGTCCTTCCTGTTTTCTCTCACTTCAGCAACTGAGTTGTTGTAATAATGAGCATCTGTGCCTTTGAAATCGGTGGGTTTTATGATCTTCACGAATGTGAAGTAATAACCATCTAAAGAGGGAAGTTTGGACACTCAAATGAACATGTCACTCCACAATACACTCTTAGCTCCCAACTGCTCCTGTCTAGAAATTGGTGTTCCTTTTTATTTGACCCTCCGTCCTATCCGCAGAGATCACCCCGATGTCCTTCAAACATGGTGGTGATCAAAGCAACAAGTTTACTTTTCTGTTGACATCAGGCCCGGAGGAAGGATACTTGTGGTTTTCAGGGAGAACTTAGTCAATGAATGTGGCTCAATAAAGAGAGCAATTTAGAAGGAGATGAAAGAGGACAGAAGATAGAGACACGGGTATATCTCCCTGCACAACCATTTACTGGTTTTGTAGTACACGCGGCCGACACGACCTGAAAGTGTCTCGGTGAACCCAGTGCTCTCCCTACAGAATAGTTACCTTGCAGGATTTTTGGAAGCATAATGTAGGAAAGTGATATAGGGTATATGGTTAACTGTTCTGTACTCAAGGACAGATGGGCAGACAAAAAGATGATTGATTGATTGATAAATAGATAGACAGATAGATAGATAGATATAGGTACATATCGATTATCACAAAGCCACTGCTCATAACCAGGAGAGCAATGGAGAAAGCACTTAGCGGTAGTACAAACAAAAAAGAAGAATGAAATCCAGTTTAAAAAGTGCAGTAAGCAGCCAAAAGAAGAAAACAAATCCTATCATTTGCAATAACGTGGATGGAGCTAGAGGGTATTATGCTCAGTCAATTAGGCCAGTCGGAGAAATACAAGAACCAAATGATTTCACTCATGTGTGGAGTACGACAACAAAGAAAAAGTGAAGGAAAAACAGCAGCAGACACACAGTACCCAAGAGAGGACTAACCGTTACCAAAGAGAAATGGACTTGGTAGGGTTTGTGGGAAGGGAGTGATAAGGGAGGGGAAAAAGAATGGGGACATTAGGATTTGTATGAACAATGTGCAGGGTGTAGTGTCATGGGGAGGGCTATACAACACAGCGAAGAGAAGTGGTGATTCTACAGCATCTTGCTACACGCTCACGGACAGCGACTGTAACTGGGATTTGGCAAGGACTTGGTGAAGGAGGTAGACTAGTAAACATATTGTTCTGCATGTAATTGTATATTAATGAGAACAAAAAAAAATTTCAAAGTGCAGTAAGAGCATAGCTCTCAAATATCAGAATAAAAGTACAGGCTTTGACTGCTCCAATCAAAAGACACAGGGTTAGAAGTACTGATGAAAACTCAAGATCACCTATGTGCTCCCTTAATGGAGACTCACTTGAGATCCAAGGACACAGACAAACTACAAGCTGAAGGGGCGCGGACAGGTACCCTATACAAGTGAATCTGAGAAAGAAAGAAACAAATGGATTCTGTTTGAGTCCCCAGAGACAGTCACTAGAAAATAGTCCTACCTAGCCACCGTGAATTCTTTTTGTTTGGTTTCAGCAGTGCCCAGGTATAGATTTAGTGGTACTGCAATGTCCTTCTCATTTTTTCTCACATCAACGAATGAATTGCTGTAATAATATGCAACTAGACTTTTGAAATCACTGGGTTTTATGATGTTCACGATTGTAAAGAAGTAATCACCACATAAAGAGGGAAGTTTGAACACTGAACCAAACACGTCTCTCCACAACAAACAATTTGCTCCCAAATGCTCCTGTCTAGAAATAGGTGTTCCTTTTTATTTGTCCCTCCTCCTATCAGTGGTGAACACGCCTATGTCCCTAATACATGGTGGTGAGTAAAGCACCAAGTATACTTTTATGTCTACAACAGGCAGAGAGGAAGTATACATGGGGTCTTCAGAGAGCACTTAGGCAACGAATGTAGCTAAATACTGTTAGCAAGCGAGAAGGAGGTATTAGAGGACAGAGGAAAGGGATACGGTTTCAATTCCCTGCACCCCCATTTACTGGTTTTGTAAGCACAAGCGGCTGACTCGATCTGCAACTGTCTCAGTGAGCCCAGTGCTCTCCCTGTGGCCTAGTGACATTGCAATGTTTTTGGAAGCATAATGTAGCGAAGTGACATAGGTGATGTTGTTAACTGTTCTGTACATAACTCTAGATGGGCAGACAGAAAGATGACTTATTCATAGATAGACAGATAGATAGATGACAGATGAGAGATAGACAGATGATACACATGATAGATGATAGGAAGCTAGGTAAATGGATAGATATATAGAGAGAAGGACAGTGAGATACAAGGATATATAGAAAGATAGATAGATATACAGACAGACAGAGCAATAAATAGATACAGATACATATCGATTGACACAAAGCTGTTGCTCATAACCAGGAGATGAATGGTGTGAGCACATAGCTAAACTACAAACAAAAAGGAAGAATGAAACCCTGTTTACAAAGTGCTGTAAGCAGCCATAAGAAGAAAACAAATCCTACCATTTGCATTGACGTGGATGGAGCTAGACGGTAGTATGTTCACAGAAATAGGTCAGGTGGCGAAAGACAAGTATCAAATGATTTCACTCATGTGTGGAGTATAACAACAAAGAAAAACTGAAGGAAAACAACAGCAGCAGACTCACAGAACCCGAGAGTTGACTGAAAGTTGCCAAAGGGAAAAGGACTGGGCAGGGAGGTTCTGAAGGGAGGGATAAGTTTGGGGAGAAAGAATGGGGGCATTAGGATTAGCATGTATATTGCGTGGGGTGGGGAAGGCATGGGGAGTGCTGTACAACACAGAGAAGACTATTAGGGATTATATAGCATCTTACTACTCACTGATGGACAGCGACTGAAGAGGATTTTCGGGGGGACTTAGTGAAGGGGGAGCATAGTAAACATAAGGTGCTTCACGTAATTGTAGACTAATGATAACAAAAAAATTTTTTTAAGTGCAAGAAGGGCACAGCACTGAATCATCAGAATAAAAGGTCAGGCTCTGAGTGCTGCAAACAAAAGACACAGGGTTAAAAGAACGGATGAAAACTCAGAAAACCTACGTGTTTCCTTACAGGAGTCTCACTTGAGATCCAAGGACACAGACAAACTACCGGCTGAAGGTTTGGGGAAAAGTACCCTACACGAGTGAAACTGAAAAACAAACAATCCAATAAATGGATTGTGTTTGAGCCCCCAGAGACAGTCAGTAGAAAATAGCCCTATCTGGCCACAGTGAATTCTTTTTGTTTGTTTTCAGCAGGGCCCAGCCATAGATTTAGTGGTGCAGCAACGTCCTTCCTGTTTTCTCTCACTTCAGCAACTGAGTTGCTGTAATAATGAGCATCTGTGCCTTTGAAATCGGTGGGTTTTATGATCTTCACGAATGTGAAGTAATAACCACCTAAAGAGGGAAGTTTGGACACTCAAATAAACATGTCACTCCACAATACACTCTTAGCTCCCAACTGCTCCTGTCTAGAAATTGGTGTTCCTTTTAATTTGACCCTCCGTCCTATCCGCAGAGATCACGCAAATGTCCTTCAAACATGGTGGTGATCAAAGCAACAAGTTTACTTTTCTGTTGACAACAGGCCCGGAGGAAGGATACTTGTGGTTTTCAGGGAGAACTTAGTCAATGAATGTGGCTAAATAAAGAGAGCAATTTAGAAGGAGATGAAAGAGGACAGAAGATAGAGACACGGGTATATCTCCCTGCACAACCATTTACTGGTTTTGTAGTACACGCGGCCGACACGACCTGAAAGTGTCTTGGTGAACCCAGTGCTCTCCCTACAGAATAGTTACCTTGCAGGATTTTTGGAAGCATAATGTAGGAAAGTGATATAGGGTATATGGTTAACTGTTCTGTACTCAAGGACAGATGGGCAGACAAAAAGATGATTGATTGATTGATAAATAGATAGACATATAGATAGATAGATATAGGTACATATCGATTAACACAAAGCCACTGCTCATAACCAGGAGAGCAATGGAGAAAGCACTTTGCGGTAGTACAAACAAAAAAGAAGAATGAAATCCAGTTTAAAAAGTGCAGTAAGCAGCCAAAAGAAGAAAACAAATCCTATCATTTGCAATAACGTGGATGGAGCTAGAGGGTATTATGCTCAGTCAATTCGGCCAGTCGGAGAAATACAAGAACCAAATGATTTCACTCATGTGTGGAGTACGACAACAAAGAAAAAGTGAAGGAAAAACAGCAGCAGACACACAGTACCCAAGAGAGGACTAACCGTTACCAAAGAGAAATGGACTTGGTAGGGTTAGTGGGAAGGGAGTGATAAGGGAGGGGAAAAAGAATGGGGACATTAGGATTTGCATGAACAATGTGCAGGGTGTAGTGTCATGGGGAGGGCTATACAACACAGCGAAGAGAAGTGGTGATTCTACAGCATCTTACTACACGCTGACGGACAGCGACTGTAACTGGGATTTGGCAAGGACTTGGTGAAGGAGGTAGACTAGTAAACATATTGTTCTGCATGTAATTGTATATTAATGAGAACAAAAAAAATTTCAAAGTGCAGTAAGAGCATAGCTCTCAAATATCAGAAAAAAAGTACAGGCTTTGACTGCTCCAATCAAAAGACACAGGGTTAGAAGTACTGATGAAAACTCAAGATCACCTATGTGCTCCCTTATTGGAGACTCACTTGAGATCCAAGGACACAGACAAACTACAAGCTGAAGGGGCGCGGACAGGTACCCTATACAAGTGAATCTGAGAAAGAAAGAAACAAATGGATTCTGTTTGAGTCCCCAGAGACAGTCACTAGAAAATAGTCCTACCTAGCCACCGTGAATTCTTTTTGTTTGGTTTCAGCAGTGCCCAGGTATAGATTTAGTGGTACTGCAATGTCCTTCTCATTTTTTCTCACATCAACGAATGAATTGCTGTAATAATGTGCATCTGGACTTTTGAAATCACTGGGTTTTATGATGTTCACGATTATAAAGAAGTAATCACCACATAAAGAGGGAAGTTTGAACACTGAACCAAACACGTCTCTCCACAACAAACAATTTGCTCCCAAATGCTCCTGTCTAGAAATAGGTGTTCCTTTTTATTTGTCCCTCCTCCTATCAGTGGTGAACACGCCAATGTCCCTAAAACATGGTGGTGAGTAAAGCACCAAGTATACTTTTATGTCTACAACAGGCAGAGAGGAAGTATACCTGGGGTCTTCAGAGAGCACTTAGGCAATGTATGTAGCTAAATACTGTTAGCAAGCGAGAAGGAGGTATAAGAGGACAGAGGAAAGAGATAAGGTTTCAAGTCCCTGCACCCCCATTTACTGGATTTGTAAGCACACGCGGCTGACTCGATCTGCAACTGTCTCAGTGAGCCCAGTGCTCTCCCTGTGGCCTAGTGACCTTGCAATGTTTTTGGAAGCATAATGTAGCGAAGTGACATAGGTGATGTTGTTAACTGTTCTGTACATAAGTCTAGATGGGCAGACAGAAAGATGACTTATTCATAGATAGATGACAGATGAGAGATAGACAGATGATACACATGATAGATGATAGGAAGCTAGGTAAATGGATAGATATATAGAGAGAAGGACAGTGAGATACAAGGATATATAGAAAGATAGATAGATATACAGACAGACAGAGCAATAAATAGATACAGATACATATCGATTGACACAAAGCTGTTGCTCATAACCAGGAGATGAATGGTGTGAGCACATAGCTAAACTACAAACAAAAAGGAAGAATGAAACCCTGTTTACAAAGTGCTGTAAGCAGCCATAAGAAGAAAACAAATCCTACCATTTGCAATGACGTGGATGGAGCTAGACGGTAGTATGTTCACAGAAATAGGTCAGGCGGCGAAAGACAAGTATCAAATGATTTCACTCATGTGTGGAGTATAACAACAAAGAAAAACTGAAGGAAAACAACAGCAGCAGACTCACAGAACCCGAGAGTTGACTGAAAGTTGCCAAAGGGAAAAGGACTGGGCAGGGAGGTTCTGAAGGGAGGGATAAGTTTGGGGAGAAAGAATGGGGGCATTAGGATTAGCATGTATATTGCGTGGGGTGGGGAAGGCATGGGGAGTGCTGTACAGCACAGAGAAGACTATTAGGGATTATATAGCATCTTACTACTCACTGATGGACAGCGACTGAAGAGGATTTTCGGGGGGACTTAGTGAAGGGGGAGCATAGTAAACATAAGGTGCTTCACGTAATTGTAGACTAATGATAACAAAAAAATTTTTTTAAGTGCAAGAAGGGCACAGCACTGAATCATCAGAATAAAAGGTCAGGCTCTGAGTGCTGCAAACAAAAGACACAGGGTTAAAAGAACGGATGAAAACTCAGAAAACCTACGTGTTTCCTTACAGGAGTCTCACTTGAGATCCAAGGACACAGACAAACTACTGGCTGAAGGTTTGGGGAAAAGTACCCTACACGAGTGAAACTGAAAAACAAACAATCCAATAAATGGATTGTGTTTGAGCCCCCAGAGACAGTCAGTAGAAAATAGCCCTATCTGGCCACAGTGAATTCTTTTTGTTTGTTTTCAGCAGGGCCCAGCCAGAGATTTAGTGGTGCAGCAACGTCCTTCCTGTTTTCTCTCACTTCAGCAACTGAGTTGCTGTAATAATGAGCATCTGTGCCTTTGAAATCGGTGGGTTTTATGATCTTCACGAATGTGAAGTAATAACCACCTAAAGAGGGAAGTTTGGACACTCAAATAAACATGTCACTCCACAATACACTCTTAGCTCCCAACTGCTCCTGTCTAGAAATTGGTGTTCCTTTTTATTTGACCCTCCGTCCTATCCGCAGAGATCACGCCGATGTCCTTTAAACATGGTGGTGATCAAAGCAACAAGTTTACTTTTCTGTTGACAACAGGCCCGGAGGAAGGATACTTGTGGTTTTCAGGGAGAACTTAGTCAATGAATGTGGCTAAATAAAGAGAGCAATTTAGAAGGAGATGAAAGAGGACAGAAGATAGAGACACGGGTATATCTCCCTGCACAACCATTTACTGGTTTTGTAGTACACGCGGCCGACACGACCTGAAAGTGTCTTGGTGAACCCAGTGCTCTCCCTACAGAATAGTTACCTTGCAGGATTTTTGGAAGCATAATGTAGGAAAGTGATATAGGGTATATGGTTAACTGTTCTGTACTCAAGGACAGATGGGCAGACAAAAAGATGATTGATTGATTGATAAATAGATAGACAGATAGATAGATAGATATAGGTACATATCGATTAACACAAAGCCACTGCTCATAACCAGGAGAGCAATGGAGAAAGCACTTTGCGGTAGTACAAACAAAAAAGAAGAATGAAATCCAGTTTAAAAAGTGCAGTAAGCAGCCAAAAGAAGAAAACAAATCCTATCATTTGCAATAACGTGGATGGAGCTAGAGGGTATTATGCTCAGTCAATTCGGCCAGTCAGAGAAATACAAGAACCAAATGATTTCACTCATGTGTGGAGTACGACAACAAAGAAAAAGTGAAGGAAAAACAGCAGCAGACACACAGTACCCAAGAGAGGACTAACCGTTACCAAAGAGAAATGGACTTGGTAGGGTTAGTGGGAAGGGAGTGATAAGGGAGGGGAAAAAGAATGGGGACATTAGGATTTGCATGAACAATGTGCAGGGTGTAGTGTCATGGGGAGGGCTATACAACACAGCGAAGAGAAGTGGTGATTCTACAGCATCTTACTACACGCTGACGGACAGCGACTGTAACTGGGATTTGGCAAGGACTTGGTGAAGGAGGTAGACTAGTAAACATATTGTTCTGCATGTAATTGTATATTAATGAGAACAAAAAAAATTTCAAAGTGCAGTAAGAGCATAGCTCTCAAATATCAGAAAAAAAGTACAGGCTTTGACTGCTCCAATCAAAAGACACAGGGTTAGAAGTACTGATGAAAACTCAAGATCACCTATGTGCTCCCTTATTGGAGACTCACTTGAGATCCAAGGACACAGACAAACTACAAGCTGAAGGGGCGCGGACAGGTACCCTATACAAGTGAATCTGAGAAAGAAAGAAACAAATGGATTCTGTTTGAGTCCCCAGAGACAGTCACTAGAAAATAGTCCTACCTAGCCACCGTGAATTCTTTTTGTTTGGTTTCAGCAGTGCCCAGGTATAGATTTAGTGGTACTGCAATGTCCTTCTCATTTTTTCTCACATCAACGAATGAATTGCTGTAATAATATGCATCTGGACTTTTGAAATCACTGGGTTTTATGATGTTCACGATTGTAAAGAAGTAATCACCACATAAAGAGGGAAGTTTGAACACTGAACCAAACACGTCTCTCCACAACAAACAATTTGCTCCCAAATGCTCCTGTCTAGAAATAGGTGTTCCTTTTTATTTGTCCCTCCTCCTATCAGTGGTGAACACGCCTATGTCCCTAAAACATGGTGGTGAGTAAAGCACCAAGTATACTTTTATGTCTACAACAGGCAGAGAGGAAGTATACCTGGGGTCTTCAGAGAGCACTTAGGCAATGTATGTAGCTAAATACTGTTAGCAAGCGAGAAGGAGGTATAAGAGGACAGAGGAAAGAGATAAGGTTTCAAGTCCCTGCACCCCCATTTACTGGATTTGTAAGCACACGCGGCTTTCTCGATCTGCAACTGTCTCAGTGAGCCCAGTGCTCTCCCTGCGGCCTAGTGACCTTGCAATGTTTTTGGAAGCATAATGTAGCGAAGTGACATAGGTGATGTTGTTAACTGTTCTGTACATAAGGCTAGATGGGCAGACAGAAAGATGATTTATTCATAGATAGACAGATAGATAGATGACAGATGAGAGATAGACAGATGATACACATGATAGATGATAGGAAGCTAGGTATATGGATAGATATATAGAGAGAAGGACAGTGAGATAGAAGGATATATAGAAAGATAGATAGATATACAGACAGACAGAGCAATAAATAGATACAGATACATATCGATTGACACAAAGCTGTTGCTCATAACCAGGAGATGAATGGTGAGAGCACATAGCTAAACTACAAACAAAAAGGAAGAACGAAACCCTGTTTACAAAGTGCAGTAAGCAGCCATAAGAAGAAAACAAATCCTACCATTTGCAATGACGTGGATGGAGCTAGATGGTAGTACGTTCACAGAAATAGGTCAGGCGGCGAAAGACAAGTATCAAATGATTTCACTCATGTGTGGAGTATAACAACAAAGAAAAACTGAAGGAAAACAACAGCAGCAGACTCACAGAACCCGAGAGTTGACTGAAAGTTGCCAAAGGGAAAAGGACTGGGCAGGGAGGTTCTGAAGGGAGGGATAAGTTTGGGGAGAAAGAATGGGGGCATTAGGATTAGCATGTATATTGCGTGGGGTGGGGAAGGCATGGGGAGTGCTGTACAACACAGAGAAGACTATTAGAGATTATATAGCATCTTACTACTCACTGATGGACAGCGACTGAAGAGGATTTTCGGGGGGACTTGGTGAAGGGGGAGCATAGTAAACATAAGGTGCTTCACGTAATTGTAGACTAATGATAACAAAAAAATTTTTTTAAGTGCAAGAAGGGCACAGCACTGAATCATCAGAATAAAAGGTCAGGCTCTGAGTGCTGCAAACCAAAGACACAGGGTTAAAAGAACGGATGAAAACTCAAAAAACCTACGTGCTTCCTTACAGGAGACTCACTTGAGATCCAAGGACACAGACAAACTATAAGCTGAAGGTGTGGGGACAAGTACCCTACACGAGTGAAACTGAAAAACAAACAATCCAATAAATGGATTGTGTTTGAGCCCCCAGAGAGAGTCAGTAGAAAATAGCCCTATCTGGCCACAGTGAATTCTTTTTGTTTGTTTTCAGCAGGGCCCAGCCATAGATTTAGTGGTGCAGCAACGTCCTTCCTGTTTTCTCTCACTTCAGCAACTGAGTTGTTGTAATAATGAGCATCTGTGCCTTTGAAATCGGTGGGTTTTATGATCTTCACGAATGTGAAGTAATAACCATCTAAAGAGGGAAGTTTGGACACTCAAATGAACATGTCACTCCACAATACACTCTTAGCTCCCAACTGCTCCTGTCTAGAAATTGGTGTTCCTTTTTATTTGACCCTCCGTCCTATCCGCAGAGATCACGCCGATGTCCTTCAAACATGGTGGTGATCAAAGCAACAAGTTTACTTTTCTGTTGACAACAGGCCCGGAGGAAGGATACTTGTGGTTTTCAGGGAGAAATTAGTCAATGAATGTGGCTCAATAAAGAGAGCAATTTAGAAGGAGATGAAAGAGGACAGAAGATAGAGACACGGGTATATCTCCCTGCACAACCATTTACTGGTTTTGTAGTACACGCGGCCGACACGACCTGAAAGTGTCTCGGTGAACCCAGTGCTCTCCCTACAGAATAGTTACCTTGAAGGATTTTTGGAAGCATAATGTAGGAAAGTGATATAGGGTATATGGTTAACTGTTCTGTACTCAAGGACAGATGGGCAGACAAAAAGATGATTGATTGATTGATAAATAGATAGACAGATAGATAGATAGATATAGGTACATATCGATTATCACAAAGCCACTGCTCATAACCAGGAGAGCAATGGAGAAAGCACTTAGCGGTAGTACAAACAAAAAAGAAGAATGAAATCCAGTTTAAAAAGTGCAGTAAGCAGCCAAAAGAAGAAAACAAATCCTATCATTTGCAATAACGTGGATGGAGCTAGAGGGTATTATGCTCAGTCAATTCGGCCAGTCGGAGAAATACAAGAACCAAATGATTTCACTCATGTGTGGAGTACGACAACAAAGAAAAAGTGAAGGAAAAACAGCAGCAGACACACAGTACCCAAGAGAGGACTAACCGTTACCAAAGAGAAATGGACTTGGTAGGGTTAGTGGGAAGGGAGTGATAAGGGAGGGGAAAAAGAATGGGGACATTAGGATTTGCATGAACAATGTGCAGGGTGTAGTGTCATGGGGAGGGCTATACAACACAGCGAAGAGAAGTGGTGATTCTACAGCATCTTACTACACGCTGACGGACAGCGACTGTAACTGGGATTTGGCAAGGACTTGGTGAAGGAGGTAGACTAGTAAACATATTGTTCTGCATGTAATTGTATATTAATGAGAACAAAAAAAATTTCAAAGTGCAGTAAGAGCATAGCTCTCAAATATCAGAAAAAAAGTACAGGCTTTGACTGCTCCAATCAAAAGACACAGGGTTAGAAGTACTGATGAAAACTCAAGATCACCTATGTGCTCCCTTATTGGAGACTCACTTGAGATCCAAGGACACAGACAAACTACAAGCTGAAGGGGCGCGGACAGGTACCCTATACAAGTGAATCTGAGAAAGAAAGAAACAAATGGATTCTGTTTGAGTCCCCAGAGACAGTCACTAGAAAATAGTCCTACCTAGCCACCGTGAATTCTTTTTGTTTGGTTTCAGCAGTGCCCAGGTATAGATTTAGTGGTACTGCAATGTCCTTCTCATTTTTTCTCACATCAACGAATGAATTGCTGTAATAATGTGCATCTGGACTTTTGAAATCACTGGGTTTTATGATGTTCACGATTATAAAGAAGTAATCACCACATAAAGAGGGAAGTTTGAACACTGAACCAAACACGTCTCTCCACAACAAACAATTTGCTCCCAAATGCTCCTGTCTAGAAATAGGTGTTCCTTTTTATTTGTCCCTCCTCCTATCAGTGGTGAACACGCCAATGTCCCTAAAACATGGTGGTGAGTAAAGCACCAAGTATACTTTTATGTCTACAACAGGCAGAGAGGAAGTATACCTGGGGTCTTCAGAGAGCACTTAGGCAATGTATGTAGCTAAATACTGTTAGCAAGCGAGAAGGAGGTATAAGAGGACAGAGGAAAGAGATAAGGTTTCAAGTCCCTGCACCCCCATTTACTGGATTTGTAAGCACACGCGGCTGACTCGATCTGCAACTGTCTCAGTGAGCCCAGTGCTCTCCCTGTGGCCTAGTGACCTTGCAATGTTTTTGGAAGCATAATGTAGCGAAGTGACATAGGTGATGTTGTTAACTGTTCTGTACATAAGTCTAGATGGGCAGACAGAAAGATGACTTATTCATAGATAGATGACAGATGAGAGATAGACAGATGATACACATGATAGATGATAGGAAGCTAGGTAAATGGATAGATATATAGAGAGAAGGACAGTGAGATACAAGGATATATAGAAAGATAGATAGATATACAGACAGACAGAGCAATAAATAGATACAGATACATATCGATTGACACAAAGCTGTTGCTCATAACCAGGAGATGAATGGTGTGAGCACATAGCTAAACTACAAACAAAAAGGAAGAATGAAACCCTGTTTACAAAGTGCTGTAAGCAGCCATAAGAAGAAAACAAATCCTACCATTTGCAATGACGTGGATGGAGCTAGACGGTAGTATGTTCACAGAAATAGGTCAGGCGGCGAAAGACAAGTATCAAATGATTTCACTCATGTGTGGAGTATAACAACAAAGAAAAACTGAAGGAAAACAACAGCAGCAGACTCACAGAACCCGAGAGTTGACTGAAAGTTGCCAAAGGGAAAAGGACTGGGCAGGGAGGTTCTGAAGGGAGGGATAAGTTTGGGGAGAAAGAATGGGGGCATTAGGATTAGCATGTATATTGCGTGGGGTGGGGAAGGCATGGGGAGTGCTGTACAGCACAGAGAAGACTATTAGGGATTATATAGCATCTTACTACTCACTGATGGACAGCGACTGAAGAGGATTTTCGGGGGGACTTAGTGAAGGGGGAGCATAGTAAACATAAGGTGCTTCACGTAATTGTAGACTAATGATAACAAAAAAATTTTTTTAAGTGCAAGAAGGGCACAGCACTGAATCATCAGAATAAAAGGTCAGGCTCTGAGTGCTGCAAACAAAAGACACAGGGTTAAAAGAACGGATGAAAACTCAGAAAACCTACGTGTTTCCTTACAGGAGTCTCACTTGAGATCCAAGGACACAGACAAACTACTGGCTGAAGGTTTGGGGAAAAGTACCCTACACGAGTGAAACTGAAAAACAAACAATCCAATAAATGGATTGTGTTTGAGCCCCCAGAGACAGTCAGTAGAAAATAGCCCTATCTGGCCACAGTGAATTCTTTTTGTTTGTTTTCAGCAGGGCCCAGCCATAGATTTAGTGGTGCAGCAACGTCCTTCCTGTTTTCTCTCACTTCAGCAACTGAGTTGCTGTAATAATGAGCATCTGTGCCTTTGAAATCGGTGGGTTTTATGATCTTCACGAATGTGAAGTAATAACCACCTAAAGAGGGAAGTTTGGACACTCAAATAAACATGTCACTCCACAATACACTCTTAGCTCCCAACTGCTCCTGTCTAGAAATTGGTGTTCCTTTTTATTTGACCCTCCGTCCTATCCGCAGAGATCACGCCGATGTCCTTTAAACATGGTGGTGATCAAAGCAACAAGTTTACTTTTCTGTTGACAACAGGCCCGGAGGAAGGATACTTGTGGTTTTCAGGGAGAACTTAGTCAATGAATGTGGCTAAATAAAGAGAGCAATTTAGAAGGAGATGAAAGAGGACAGAAGATAGAGACACGGGTATATCTCCCTGCACAACCATTTACTGGTTTTGTAGTACACGCGGCCGACACGACCTGAAAGTGTCTTGGTGAACCCAGTGCTCTCCCTACAGAATAGTTACCTTGCAGGATTTTTGGAAGCATAATGTAGGAAAGTGATATAGGGTATATGGTTAACTGTTCTGTACTCAAGGACAGATGGGCAGACAAAAAGATGATTGATTGATTGATAAATAGATAGACAGATAGATAGATAGATATAGGTACATATCGATTAACACAAAGCCACTGCTCATAACCAGGAGAGCAATGGAGAAAGCACTTTGCGGTAGTACAAACAAAAAAGAAGAATGAAATCCAGTTTAAAAAGTGCAGTAAGCAGCCAAAAGAAGAAAACAAATCCTATCATTTGCAATAACGTGGATGGAGCTAGAGGGTATTATGCTCAGTCAATTAGGCCAGTCGGAGAAATACAAGAACCAAATGATTTCACTCATGTGTGGAGTACGACAACAAAGAAAAAGTGAAGGAAAAACAGCAGCAGACACACAGTACCCAAGAGAGGACTAACCGTTACCAAAGAGAAATGGACTTGGTAGGGTTAGTGGGAAGGGAGTGATAAGGGAGGGGAAAAAGAATGGGGACATTAGGATTTGCATGAACAATGTGCAGGGTGTAGTGTCATGGGGAGGGCTATACAACACAGCGAAGAGAAGTGGTGATTCTACAGCATCTTACTACACGCTGACGGACAGCGACTGTAACTGGGATTTGGCAAGGACTTGGTGAAGGAGGTAGACTAGTAAACATATTGTTCTGCATGTAATTGTATATTAATGAGAACAAAAAAAATTTCAAAGTGCAGTAAGAGCATAGCTCTCAAATATCAGAAAAAAAGTACAGGCTTTGACTGCTCCAATCAAAAGACACAGGGTTAGAAGTACTGATGAAAACTCAAGATCACCTATGTGCTCCCTTATTGGAGACTCACTTGAGATCCAAGGACACAGACAAACTACAAGCTGAAGGGGCGCGGACAGGTACCCTATACAAGTGAATCTGAGAAAGAAAGAAACAAATGGATTCTGTTTGAGTCCCCAGAGACAGTCACTAGAAAATAGTCCTACCTAGCCACCGTGAATTCTTTTTGTTTGGTTTCAGCAGTGCCCAGGTATAGATTTAGTGGTACTGCAATGTCCTTCTCATTTTTTCTCACATCAACGAATGAATTGCTGTAATAATATGCATCTGGACTTTTGAAATCACTGGGTTTTATGATGTTCACGATTGTAAAGAAGTAATCACCACATAAAGAGGGAAGTTTGAACACTGAACCAAACACGTCTCTCCACAACAAACAATTTGCTCCCAAATGCTCCTGTCTAGAAATAGGTGTTCCTTTTTATTTGTCCCTCCTCCTATCAGTGGTGAACACGCCTATGTCCCTAAAACATGGTGGTGAGTAAAGCACCAAGTATACTTTTATGTCTACAACAGGCAGAGAGGAAGTATACCTGGGGTCTTCAGAGAGCACTTAGGCAATGTATGTAGCTAAATACTGTTAGCAAGCGAGAAGGAGGTATAAGAGGACAGAGGAAAGAGATAAGGTTTCAAGTCCCTGCACCCCCATTTACTGGATTTGTAAGCACACGCGGCTTTCTCGATCTGCAACTGTCTCAGTGAGCCCAGTGCTCTCCCTGCGGCCTAGTGACCTTGCAATGTTTTTGGAAGCATAATGTAGCGAAGTGACATAGGTGATGTTGTTAACTGTTCTGTACATAAGGCTAGATGGGCAGACAGAAAGATGATTTATTCATAGATAGACAGATAGATAGATGACAGATGAGAGATAGACAGATGATACACATGATAGATGATAGGAAGCTAGGTATATGGATAGATATATAGAGAGAAGGACAGTGAGATAGAAGGATATATAGAAAGATAGATAGATATACAGACAGACAGAGCAATAAATAGATACAGATACATATCGATTGACACAAAGCTGTTGCTCATAACCAGGAGATGAATGGTGAGAGCACATAGCTAAACTACAAACAAAAAGGAAGAACGAAACCCTGTTTACAAAGTGCAGTAAGCAGCCATAAGAAGAAAACAAATCCTACCATTTGCAATGACGTGGATGGAGCTAGATGGTAGTACGTTCACAGAAATAGGTCAGGCGGCGAAAGACAAGTATCAAATGATTTCACTCATGTGTGGAGTATAACAACAAAGAAAAACTGAAGGAAAACAACAGCAGCAGACTCACAGAACCCGAGAGTTGACTGAAAGTTGCCAAAGGGAAAAGGACTGGGCAGGGAGGTTCTGAAGGGAGGGATAAGTTTGGGGAGAATGAATGGGGGCATTAGGATTAGCATGTATATTGCGTGGGGTGGGGAAGGCATGGGGAGTGCTGTACAACACAGAGAAGACTATTAGAGATTATATAGCATCTTACTACTCACTGATGGACAGCGACTGAAGAGGATTTTCGGGGGGACTTGGTGAAGGGGGAGCATAGTAAACATAAGGTGCTTCACGTAATTGTAGACTAATGATAACAAAAAAATTTTTTTAAGTGCAAGAAGGGCACAGCACTGAATCATCAGAATAAAAGGTCAGGCTCTGAGTGCTGCAAACAAAAGACACAGGGTTAAAAGAACGGATGAAAACTCAAAAAACCTACGTGCTTCCTTACAGGAGACTCACTGGAGATCCAAGGACACAGACAAACTATAAGCTGAAGGTGTGGGGACAAGTACCCTACACGAGTGAAACTGAAAAACAAACAATCCAATAAATGGATTGTGTTTGAGCCCCCAGAGAGAGTCAGTAGAAAATAGCCCTATCTGGCCACAGTGAATTCTTTTTGTTTGTTTTCAGCAGGGCCCAGCCATAGATTTAGTGGTGCAGCAACGTCCTTCCTGTTTTCTCTCACTTCAGCAACTGAGTTGTTGTAATAATGAGCATCTGTGCCTTTGAAATCGGTGGGTTTTATGATCTTCACGAATGTGAAGTAATAACCATCTAAAGAGGGAAGTTTGGACACTCAAATGAACATGTCACTCCACAATACACTCTTAGCTCCCAACTGCTCCTGTCTAGAAATTGGTGTTCCTTTTTATTTGACCCTCCGTCCTATCCGCAGAGATCACGCCGATGTCCTTCAAACATGGTGGTGATCAAAGCAACAAGTTTACTTTTCTGTTGACAACAGGCCCGGAGGAAGGATACTTGTGGTTTTCAGGGAGAAATTAGTCAATGAATGTGGCTCAATAAAGAGAGCAATTTAGAAGGAGATGAAAGAGGACAGAAGATAGAGACACGGGTATATCTCCCTGCACAACCATTTACTGGTTTTGTAGTACACGCGGCCGACACGACCTGAAAGTGTCTCGGTGAACCCAGTGCTCTCCCTACAGAATAGTTACCTTGAAGGATTTTTGGAAGCATAATGTAGGAAAGTGATATAGGGTATATGGTTAACTGTTCTGTACTCAAGGACAGATGGGCAGACAAAAAGATGATTGATTGATTGATAAATAGATAGACAGATAGATAGATAGATATAGGTACATATCGATTATCACAAAGCCACTGCTCATAACCAGGAGAGCAATGGAGAAAGCACTTAGCGGTAGTACAAACAAAAAAGAAGAATGAAATCCAGTTTAAAAAGTGCAGTAAGCAGTCAAAAGAAGAAAACAAATCCTATCATTTGCAATAACGTGGATGGAGCTAGAGGGTATTATGCTCAGTCAATTAGGCCAGTCGGAGAAATACAAGAACCAAATGATTTCACTCATGTGTGGAGTACGACAACAAAGAAAAAGTGAAGGAAAAACAGCAGCAGACACACAGTACCCAAGAGAGGACTAACCGTTACCAAAGAGAAATGGACTTCGTAGGGTTAGTGGGAAGGGAGTGATAAGGGAGGGGAAAAAGAATGGGGACATTAGGATTTGTATGAACAATGTGCAGGGTGTAGTGTCATGGGGAGGGCTATACAACACAGCGAAGAGAAGTGGTGATTCTACAGCATCTTGCTACACGCTGACGGACAGCGACTGTAACTGGGATTTGGCAAGGACTTGGTGAAGGAGGTAGACTAGTAAACATATTGTTCTGCATGTAATTGTATATTAATGAGAACAAAAAAAATTTCAAAGTGCAGTAAGAGCATAGCTCTCAAATATCAGAATAAAAGTACAGGCTTTGACTGCTCCAATCAAAAGACACAGGGTTAGAAGTACTGATGAAAACTCAAGTCACCTATGTGCTCCCTTAATGGAGACTCACTTGAGATCCAAGGACACAGACAAACTACAAGCTGAAGGGGCGCGGACAGGTACCCTATACAAGTGAATCTGAGAAAGAAAGAAACAAATGGATACTGTTTGAGTCCCCAGAGACAGTCACTAGAAAATAGTCCTACCTAGCCACCGTGAATTCTTTTTGTATGGTTTCATTAGTGCCCAGGTATAGATTTAGTGGTACTGCAATGTCCTTCTCATTTTTTCTCACATCAACGAATGAATTGCTGTAATAATATGCAACTAGACCTTTGAAATCACTGGGTTTTATGATGTTCACGATTGTAAAGAAGTAATCACCACATAAAGAGGGAAGTTTGAACACTGAACCAAACACGTCTCTCCACAACAAACAATTTGCTCCCAAATGCTGCTGTCTAGAAATAGGTGTTCCTTTTTATTTGTCCCTCCTCCTATCAGTGGTGAACACGCCTATGTCCCTAAAACATGGTGGTGAGTAAAGCACCAAGTATACTTTTATGTCTACAACAGGCAGAGAGGAAGTATACCTGGGGTCTTCAGAGAGCACTTAGGCAATGTATGTAGCTAAATACTGTTAGCAAGCGAGAAGGAGGTATAAGAGGACAGAGGAAAGAGATAAGGTTTCAAGTCCCTGCACCCCCATTTACTGGATTTGTAAGCACACGCGGCTGACTCGATCTGCAACTGTCTCAGTGAGCCCAGTGCTCTCCCTGCGGCCTAGTGACCTTGCAATGTTTTTGGAAGCATAATGTAGCGAAGTGACATAGGTGATGTTGTTAACTGTTCTGTACATAAGGCTAGATGGGCAGACAGAAAGATGATTTATTCATAGATAGACAGATAGATAGATGACAGATGAGAGATAGACAGATGATACACATGATAGATGATAGGAAGCTAGGTAGATGGATAGATATATAGAGAGAAGGACAGTGAGATAGAAGGATATATAGAAAGATAGATAGATATACAGACAGACAGAGCAATAAATAGATACAGATACATATCGATTGACACAAAGCTGTTGCTCATAACCAGGAGATGAATGGTGAGAGCACATAGCTAAACTACAAACAAAAAGGAAGAATGAAACCCTGTTTACAAAGTGCAGTAAGCAGCCATAAGAAGAAAACAAATCCTACCATTTGCAATGACGTGGATGGAGCTAGACGGTAGTATGTTCACAGAAATAGGTCAGGCGGCGAAAGACAAGTATCAAATGATTTCACTCATGTGTGGAGTATAACAACAAAGAAAAACTGAAGGAAAACAACAGCAGCAGACTCACAGAACCCGAGAGTTGACTGAAAGTTGCCAAAGGGAAAAGGACTGGGCAGGGAGGTTCTGAAGGGAGGGATAAGTTTGGGGAGAAAGAATGGGGGCATTAGGATTAGCATGTATATTGCGTAGGGTGGGGAAGGCATGGGGAGTGCTGTACAGCACAGAGAAGACTATTAGGGATTATATAGCATCTTACTACTCACTGATGGACAGCGACTGAAGAGGATTTTCGGGCGGATTTGGTGAAGGGGGAGCATAGTAAACATAAGGTGCTTCACGTAATTGTAGACTAACGATAACAAAAACATTTTTTTAAGTGCAATAAGGGCACAGCACTGAATCATCAGAATAAAAGGTCAGGCTCTGAGTGCTGCAAACAAAAGACACAGGGTTAAAAGAACGGATGAAAACTCAAAAAACCTACGTGCTTCCTTACAGGAGACTCACTTGAGATCCAAGGACACCGACAAACTACAAGCTGAAGGTGTGGGGACAAGTACCCGACACGAGTGAAACTGAAAAACAAACAATCCAATAAATGGATTGTGTTTGAGCCCCCAGAGACAGTCAGTAGAAAATTGCCCTATCTGGCCACAGTGAATTCTTTTTGTTTGTTTTCAGCAGGGCCCAGGCATAGATTTAGTGGTGCAGCAACGTCCTTCCTGTTTTCTCTCACTTCAGCAACTGAGTTGCTGTAATAATGAGCATCTGTGCCTTTGAAATCGGTGGGTTTTATGATCTTCACGAATGTGAAGTAATAACCATCTAAAGAGGGAAGTTTGGACACTCAAATAAACATGTCACTCCACAATACACTCTTAGCTCCCAACTGCTCCTGTCTAGAAATTGGTGTTCCTTTTTATTTGACCCTCCGTCCTATCCGCAGAGATCACGCCGATGTCCTTCAAACATGGTGGTGATCAAAGCAACAAGTTTACTTTTCTGTTGACAACAGGCCCGGAGGAAGGATACTTGTGGTTTTCACGGAGAACTTAGTCAATGAATGTGGCTAAATAAAGAGAGCAATTTAGAAGGAGATGAAAGAGGACAGAAGATAGAGACACGGGTATATCTCCCTGCACAACCATTTACTGGTTTTGTAGTACACGCGGCCGACACGACCTGAAAGTGTCTCGGTGAACCCAGTGCTCTCCCTACAGAATAGTTTCCTTGCAGGATTTTTGGAAGCATAATGTAGGAAAGTGATATAGGGTATATGGTTAACTGTTCTGTACTCAAGGACAGATGGGCAGACAAAAAGATGATTGATTGACTGATAAATAGATAGACAGATAGATAGATAGATATAGGTACATATCGATTAACACAAAGCCACTGCTCATAACCAGGAGAGCAATGGAGAAAGCACTTAGCGGTAGTACAAACAAAAAAGAAGAATGAAATCCAGTTTAAAAAGTGCAGTAAGCAGCCAAAAGAAGAAAACAAATCCTATCATTTGCAATAACGTGGATGGAGCTAGAGGGTATTATGCTCAGTCAATTAGGCCAGTCGGAGAAATACAAGAACCAAATGATTTCACTCATGTGTGGAGTACGACAACAAAGAAAAAGTGAAGGAAAAACAGCAGCAGACACACAGTACCCAAGAGAGGACTAACCGTTACCAAAGAGAAATGGACTTGGTAGGGTTAGTGGGAAGGGAGTGATAAGGGAGGGGAAAAAGAATGGGGACATTAGGATTTGCATGAACAATGTGCAGGGTGTAGTGTCATGGGGAGGGCTATACAACACAGCGAAGAGAAGTGGTGATTCTACAGCATCTTGTTACACGCTGACGGACAGCGACTGTAACTGGGATTTGGCAAGGACTTGGTGAAGGAGGTAGACTAGTAAACATATTGTTCTGCAAGTAATTGTATATTAATGAGAACAAAAAAAAATTTCAAAGTGCAGTAAGAGCATAGCTCTCAAATATCAGAATAAAAGTACAGGCTTTGACTGCTCCAATCAAAAGACACAGGGTTAGAAGTACTGATGAAAACTCAAGATCACCTATGTGCTCCCTTAATGGAGACTCACTTGAGATCCAAGGACACAGACAAACTACAAGCTGAAGGGGCGCGGACAGGTTCCCTATACAAGTGAATCTGAGAAACAAAGAAACAAATGGATTCTGTTTGAGTCCCCAGAGACAGTCACTAGAAAATAGTCCTACCTAGCCACCGTGAATTCTTTTTGTTTGGTTTCAGCAGTGCCCAGGTATAGATTTAGTGGTACTGCAATGTCCTTCTCATTTTTTCTCACATCAACGAATGAATTGCTGTAATAATGTGCATCTGGACTTTTGAAATCACTGGGTTTTATGATGTTCACGATTATAAAGAAGTAATCACCACATAAAGAGGGAAGTTTGAACACTGAACCAAACACGTCTCTCCACAACAAACAATTTGCTCCCAAATGCTCCTGTCTAGAAATAGGTGTTCCTTTTTATTTGTCCCTCCTCCTATCAGTGGTGAACACGCCAATGTCCCTAAAACATGGTGGTGAGTAAAGCACCAAGTATACTTTTATGTCTACAACAGGCAGAGAGGAAGTATACCTGGGGTCTTCAGAGAGCACTTAGGCAATGTATGTAGCTAAATACTGTTAGCAAGCGAGAAGGAGGTATAAGAGGACAGAGGAAAGAGATAAGGTTTCAAGTCCCTGCACCCCCATTTACTGGATTTGTAAGCACACGCGGCTGACTCGATCTGCAACTGTCTCAGTGAGCCCAGTGCTCTCCCTGTGGCCTAGTGACCTTGCAATGTTTTTGGAAGCATAATGTAGCGAAGTGACATAGGTGATGTTGTTAACTGTTCTGTACATAAGTCTAGATGGGCAGACAGAAAGATGACTTATTCATAGATAGATGACAGATGAGAGATAGACAGATGATACACATGATAGATGATAGGAAGCTAGGTAAATGGATAGATATATAGAGAGAAGGACAGTGAGATACAAGGATATATAGAAAGATAGATAGATATACAGACAGACAGAGCAATAAATAGATACAGATACATATCGATTGACACAAAGCTGTTGCTCATAACCAGGAGATGAATGGTGTGAGCACATAGCTAAACTACAAACAAAAAGGAAGAATGAAACCCTGTTTACAAAGTGCTGTAAGCAGCCATAAGAAGAAAACAAATCCTACCATTTGCAATGACGTGGATGGAGCTAGACGGTAGTATGTTCACAGAAATAGGTCAGGCGGCGAAAGACAAGTATCAAATGATTTCACTCATGTGTGGAGTATAACAACAAAGAAAAACTGAAGGAAAACAACAGCAGCAGACTCACAGAACCCGAGAGTTGACTGAAAGTTGCCAAAGGGAAAAGGACTGGGCAGGGAGGTTCTGAAGGGAGGGATAAGTTTGGGGAGAAAGAATGGGGGCATTAGGATTAGCATGTATATTGCGTGGGGTGGGGAAGGCATGGGGAGTGCTGTACAGCACAGAGAAGACTATTAGGGATTATATAGCATCTTACTACTCACTGATGGACAGCGACTGAAGAGGATTTTCGGGGGGACTTAGTGAAGGGGGAGCATAGTAAACATAAGGTGCTTCACGTAATTGTAGACTAATGATAACAAAAAAATTTTTTTAAGTGCAAGAAGGGCACAGCACTGAATCATCAGAATAAAAGGTCAGGCTCTGAGTGCTGCAAACAAAAGACACAGGGTTAAAAGAACGGATGAAAACTCAGAAAACCTACGTGTTTCCTTACAGGAGTCTCACTTGAGATCCAAGGACACAGACAAACTACTGGCTGAAGGTTTGGGGAAAAGTACCCTACACGAGTGAAACTGAAAAACAAACAATCCAATAAATGGATTGTGTTTGAGCCCCCAGAGACAGTCAGTAGAAAATAGCCCTATCTGGCCACAGTGAATTCTTTTTGTTTGTTTTCAGCAGGGCCCAGCCATAGATTTAGTGGTGCAGCAACGTCCTTCCTGTTTTCTCTCACTTCAGCAACTGAGTTGCTGTAATAATGAGCATCTGTGCCTTTGAAATCGGTGGGTTTTATGATCTTCACGAATGTGAAGTAATAACCACCTAAAGAGGGAAGTTTGGACACTCAAATAAACATGTCACTCCACAATACACTCTTAGCTCCCAACTGCTCCTGTCTAGAAATTGGTGTTCCTTTTTATTTGACCCTCCGTCCTATCCGCAGAGATCACGCCGATGTCCTTTAAACATGGTGGTGATCAAAGCAACAAGTTTACTTTTCTGTTGACAACAGGCCCGGAGGAAGGATACTTGTGGTTTTCAGGGAGAACTTAGTCAATGAATGTGGCTAAATAAAGAGAGCAATTTAGAAGGAGATGAAAGAGGACAGAAGATAGAGACACGGGTATATCTCCCTGCACAACCATTTACTGGTTTTGTAGTACACGCGGCCGACACGACCTGAAAGTGTCTTGGTGAACCCAGTGCTCTCCCTACAGAATAGTTACCTTGCAGGATTTTTGGAAGCATAATGTAGGAAAGTGATATAGGGTATATGGTTAACTGTTCTGTACTCAAGGACAGATGGGCAGACAAAAAGATGATTGATTGATTGATAAATAGATAGACAGATAGATAGATAGATATAGGTACATATCGATTAACACAAAGCCACTGCTCATAACCAGGAGAGCAATGGAGAAAGCACTTTGCGGTAGTACAAACAAAAAAGAAGAATGAAATCCAGTTTAAAAAGTGCAGTAAGCAGCCAAAAGAAGAAAACAAATCCTATCATTTGCAATAACGTGGATGGAGCTAGAGGGTATTATGCTCAGTCAATTAGGCCAGTCGGAGAAATACAAGAACCAAATGATTTCACTCATGTGTGGAGTACGACAACAAAGAAAAAGTGAAGGAAAAACAGCAGCAGACACACAGTACCCAAGAGAGGACTAACCGTTACCAAAGAGAAATGGACTTGGTAGGGTTAGTGGGAAGGGAGTGATAAGGGAGGGGAAAAAGAATGGGGACATTAGGATTTGCATGAACAATGTGCAGGGTGTAGTGTCATGGGGAGGGCTATACAACACAGCGAAGAGAAGTGGTGATTCTACAGCATCTTACTACACGCTGACGGACAGCGACTGTAACTGGGATTTGGCAAGGACTTGGTGAAGGAGGTAGACTAGTAAACATATTGTTCTGCATGTAATTGTATATTAATGAGAACAAAAAAAATTTCAAAGTGCAGTAAGAGCATAGCTCTCAAATATCAGAAAAAAAGTACAGGCTTTGACTGCTCCAATCAAAAGACACAGGGTTAGAAGTACTGATGAAAACTCAAGATCACCTATGTGCTCCCTTATTGGAGACTCACTTGAGATCCAAGGACACAGACAAACTACAAGCTGAAGGGGCGCGGACAGGTACCCTATACAAGTGAATCTGAGAAAGAAAGAAACAAATGGATTCTGTTTGAGTCCCCAGAGACAGTCACTAGAAAATAGTCCTACCTAGCCACCGTGAATTCTTTTTGTTTGGTTTCAGCAGTGCCCAGGTATAGATTTAGTGGTACTGCAATGTCCTTCTCATTTTTTCTCACATCAACGAATGAATTGCTGTAATAATATGCATCTGGACTTTTGAAATCACTGGGTTTTATGATGTTCACGATTGTAAAGAAGTAATCACCACATAAAGAGGGAAGTTTGAACACTGAACCAAACACGTCTCTCCACAACAAACAATTTGCTCCCAAATGCTCCTGTCTAGAAATAGGTGTTCCTTTTTATTTGTCCCTCCTCCTATCAGTGGTGAACACGCCTATGTCCCTAAAACATGGTGGTGAGTAAAGCACCAAGTATACTTTTATGTCTACAACAGGCAGAGAGGAAGTATACCTGGGGTCTTCAGAGAGCACTTAGGCAATGTATGTAGCTAAATACTGTTAGCAAGCGAGAAGGAGGTATAAGAGGACAGAGGAAAGAGATAAGGTTTCAAGTCCCTGCACCCCCATTTACTGGATTTGTAAGCACACGCGGCTTTCTCGATCTGCAACTGTCTCAGTGAGCCCAGTGCTCTCCCTGCGGCCTAGTGACCTTGCAATGTTTTTGGAAGCATAATGTAGCGAAGTGACATAGGTGATGTTGTTAACTGTTCTGTACATAAGGCTAGATGGGCAGACAGAAAGATGATTTATTCATAGATAGACAGATAGATAGATGACAGATGAGAGATAGACAGATGATACACATGATAGATGATAGGAAGCTAGGTATATGGATAGATATATAGAGAGAAGGACAGTGAGATAGAAGGATATATAGAAAGATAGATAGATATACAGACAGACAGAGCAATAAATAGATACAGATACATATCGATTGACACAAAGCTGTTGCTCATAACCAGGAGATGAATGGTGAGAGCACATAGCTAAACTACAAACAAAAAGGAAGAACGAAACCCTGTTTACAAAGTGCAGTAAGCAGCCATAAGAAGAAAACAAATCCTACCATTTGCAATGACGTGGATGGAGCTAGATGGTAGTACGTTCACAGAAATAGGTCAGGCGGCGAAAGACAAGTATCAAATGATTTCACTCATGTGTGGAGTATAACAACAAAGAAAAACTGAAGGAAAACAACAGCAGCAGACTCACAGAACCCGAGAGTTGACTGAAAGTTGCCAAAGGGAAAAGGACTGGGCAGGGAGGTTCTGAAGGGAGGGATAAGTTTGGGGAGAATGAATGGGGGCATTAGGATTAGCATGTATATTGCGTGGGGTGGGGAAGGCATGGGGAGTGCTGTACAACACAGAGAAGACTATTAGAGATTATATAGCATCTTACTACTCACTGATGGACAGCGACTGAAGAGGATTTTCGGGGGGACTTGGTGAAGGGGGAGCATAGTAAACATAAGGTGCTTCACGTAATTGTAGACTAATGATAACAAAAAAATTTTTTTAAGTGCAAGAAGGGCACAGCACTGAATCATCAGAATAAAAGGTCAGGCTCTGAATGCTGCAAACAAAAGACACAGGGTTAAAAGAACGGATGAAAACTCAAAAAACCTACGTGCTTCCTTACAGGAGACTCACTGGAGATCCAAGGACACAGACAAACTATAAGCTGAAGGTGTGGGGACAAGTACCCTACACGAGTGAAACTGAAAAACAAACAATCCAATAAATGGATTGTGTTTGAGCCCCCAGAGAGAGTCAGTAGAAAATAGCCCTATCTGGCCACAGTGAATTCTTTTTGTTTGTTTTCAGCAGGGCCCAGCCATAGATTTAGTGGTGCAGCAACGTCCTTCCTGTTTTCTCTCACTTCAGCAACTGAGTTGTTGTAATAATGAGCATCTGTGCCTTTGAAATCGGTGGGTTTTATGATCTTCACGAATGTGAAGTAATAACCATCTAAAGAGGGAAGTTTGGACACTCAAATGAACATGTCACTCCACAATACACTCTTAGCTCCCAACTGCTCCTGTCTAGAAATTGGTGTTCCTTTTTATTTGACCCTCCGTCCTATCCGCAGAGATCACGCCGATGTCCTTCAAACATGGTGGTGATCAAAGCAACAAGTTTACTTTTCTGTTGACAACAGGCCCGGAGGAAGGATACTTGTGGTTTTCAGGGAGAAATTAGTCAATGAATGTGGCTCAATAAAGAGAGCAATTTAGAAGGAGATGAAAGAGGACAGAAGATAGAGACACGGGTATATCTCCCTGCACAACCATTTACTGGTTTTGTAGTACACGCGGCCGACACGACCTGAAAGTGTCTCGGTGAACCCAGTGCTCTCCCTACAGAATAGTTACCTTGAAGGATTTTTGGAAGCATAATGTAGGAAAGTGATATAGGGTATATGGTTAACTGTTCTGTACTCAAGGACAGATGGGCAGACAAAAAGATGATTGATTGATTGATAAATAGATAGACAGATAGATAGATAGATATAGGTACATATCGATTATCACAAAGCCACTGCTCATAACCAGGAGAGCAATGGAGAAAGCACTTAGCGGTAGTACAAACAAAAAAGAAGAATGAAATCCAGTTTAAAAAGTGCAGTAAGCAGCCAAAAGAAGAAAACAAATCCTATCATTTGCAATAACGTGGATGGAGCTAGAGGGTATTATGCTCAGTCAATTAGGCCAGTCGGAGAAATACAAGAACCAAATGATTTCACTCATGTGTGGAGTACGACAACAAAGAAAAAGTGAAGGAAAAACAGCAGCAGACACACAGTACCCAAGAGAGGACTAACCGTTACCAAAGAGAAATGGACTTCGTAGGGTTAGTGGGAAGGGAGTGATAAGGGAGGGGAAAAAGAATGGGGACATTAGGATTTGTATGAACAATGTGCAGGGTGTAGTGTCATGGGGAGGGCTATACAACACAGCGAAGAGAAGTGGTGATTCTACAGCATCTTGCTACACGCTGACGGACAGCGACTGTAACTGGGATTTGGCAAGGACTTGGTGAAGGAGGTAGACTAGTAAACATATTGTTCTGCATGTAATTGTATATTAATGAGAACAAAAAAAATTTCAAAGTGCAGTAAGAGCATAGCTCTCAAATATCAGAATAAAAGTACAGGCTTTGACTGCTCCAATCAAAAGACACAGGGTTAGAAGTACTGATGAAAACTCAAGTCACCTATGTGCTCCCTTAATGGAGACTCACTTGAGATCCAAGGACACAGACAAACTACAAGCTGAAGGGGCGCGGACAGGTACCCTATACAAGTGAATCTGAGAAAGAAAGAAACAAATGGATACTGTTTGAGTCCCCAGAGACAGTCACTAGAAAATAGTCCTACCTAGCCACCGTGAATTCTTTTTGTATGGTTTCATTAGTGCCCAGGTATAGATTTAGTGGTACTGCAATGTCCTTCTCATTTTTTCTCACATCAACGAATGAATTGCTGTAATAATATGCAACTAGACCTTTGAAATCACTGGGTTTTATGATGTTCACGATTGTAAAGAAGTAATCACCACATAAAGAGGGAAGTTTGAACACTGAACCAAACACGTCTCTCCACAACAAACAATTTGCTCCCAAATGCTGCTGTCTAGAAATAGGTGTTCCTTTTTATTTGTCCCTCCTCCTATCAGTGGTGAACACGCCTATGTCCCTAAAACATGGTGGTGAGTAAAGCACCAAGTATACTTTTATGTCTACAACAGGCAGAGAGGAAGTATACCTGGGGTCTTCAGAGAGCACTTAGGCAATGTATGTAGCTAAATACTGTTAGCAAGCGAGAAGGAGGTATAAGAGGACAGAGGAAAGAGATAAGGTTTCAAGTCCCTGCACCCCCATTTACTGGATTTGTAAGCACACGCGGCTGACTCGATCTGCAACTGTCTCAGTGAGCCCAGTGCTCTCCCTGCGGCCTAGTGACCTTGCAATGTTTTTGGAAGCATAATGTAGCGAAGTGACATAGGTGATGTTGTTAACTGTTCTGTACATAAGGCTAGATGGGCAGACAGAAAGATGATTTATTCATAGATAGACAGATAGATAGATGACAGATGAGAGATAGACAGATGATACACATGATAGATGATAGGAAGCTAGGTAGATGGATAGATATATAGAGAGAAGGACAGTGAGATAGAAGGATATATAGAAAGATAGATAGATATACAGACAGACAGAGCAATAAATAGATACAGATACATATCGATTGACACAAAGCTGTTGCTCATAACCAGGAGATGAATGGTGAGAGCACATAGCTAAACTACAAACAAAAAGGAAGAATGAAACCCTGTTTACAAAGTGCAGTAAGCAGCCATAAGAAGAAAACAAATCCTACCATTTGCAATGACGTGGATGGAGCTAGACGGTAGTATGTTCACAGAAATAGGTCAGGCGGCGAAAGACAAGTATCAAATGATTTCACTCATGTGTGGAGTATAACAACAAAGAAAAACTGAAGGAAAACAACAGCAGCAGACTCACAGAACCCGAGAGTTGACTGAAAGTTGCCAAAGGGAAAAGGACTGGGCAGGGAGGTTCTGAAGGGAGGGATAAGTTTGGGGAGAAAGAATGGGGGCATTAGGATTAGCATGTATATTGCGTGGGGTGGGGAAGGCATGGGGAGTGCTGTACAGCACAGAGAAGACTATTAGGGATTATATAGCATCTTACTACTCACTGATGGACAGCGACTGAAGAGGATTTTCGGGCGGATTTGGTGAAGGGGGAGCATAGTAAACATAAGGTGCTTCACGTAATTGTAGACTAACGATAACAAAAACATTTTTTTAAGTGCAATAAGGGCACAGCACTGAATCATCAGAATAAAAGGTCAGGCTCTGAGTGCTGCAAACAAAAGACACAGGGTTAAAAGAACGGATGAAAACTCAAAAAACCTACGTGCTTCCTTACAGGAGACTCACTTGAGATCCAAGGACACCGACAAACTACAAGCTGAAGGTGTGGGGACAAGTACCCGACACGAGTGAAACTGAAAAACAAACAATCCAATAAATGGATTGTGTTTGAGCCCCCAGAGACAGTCAGTAGAAAATTGCCCTATCTGGCCACAGTGAATTCTTTTTGTTTGTTTTCAGCAGGGCCCAGGCATAGATTTAGTGGTGCAGCAACGTCCTTCCTGTTTTCTCTCACTTCAGCAACTGAGTTGCTGTAATAATGAGCATCTGTGCCTTTGAAATCGGTGGGTTTTATGATCTTCACGAATGTGAAGTAATAACCATCTAAAGAGGGAAGTTTGGACACTCAAATAAACATGTCACTCCACAATACACTCTTAGCTCCCAACTGCTCCTGTCTAGAAATTGGTGTTCCTTTTTATTTGACCCTCCGTCCTATCCGCAGAGATCACGCCGATGTCCTTCAAACATGGTGGTGATCAAAGCAACAAGTTTACTTTTCTGTTGACAACAGGCCCGGAGGAAGGATACTTGTGGTTTTCACGGAGAACTTAGTCAATGAATGTGGCTAAATAAAGAGAGCAATTTAGAAGGAGATGAAAGAGGACAGAAGATAGAGACACGGGTATATCTCCCTGCACAACCATTTACTGGTTTTGTAGTACACGCGGCCGACACGACCTGAAAGTGTCTCGGTGAACCCAGTGCTCTCCCTACAGAATAGTTTCCTTGCAGGATTTTTGGAAGCATAATGTAGGAAAGTGATATAGGGTATATGGTTAACTGTTCTGTACTCAAGGACAGATGGGCAGACAAAAAGATGATTGATTGACTGATAAATAGATAGACAGATAGATAGATAGATATAGGTACATATCGATTAACACAAAGCCACTGCTCATAACCAGGAGAGCAATGGAGAAAGCACTTAGCGGTAGTACAAACAAAAAAGAAGAATGAAATCCAGTTTAAAAAGTGCAGTAAGCAGCCAAAAGAAGAAAACAAATCCTATCATTTGCAATAACGTGGATGGAGCTAGAGGGTATTATGCTCAGTCAATTAGGCCAGTCGGAGAAATACAAGAACCAAATGATTTCACTCATGTGTGGAGTACGACAACAAAGAAAAAGTGAAGGAAAAACAGCAGCAGACACACAGTACCCAAGAGAGGACTAACCGTTACCAAAGAGAAATGGACTTGGTAGGGTTAGTGGGAAGGGAGTGATAAGGGAGGGGAAAAAGAATGGGGACATTAGGATTTGCATGAACAATGTGCAGGGTGTAGTGTCATGGGGAGGGCTATACAACACAGCGAAGAGAAGTGGTGATTCTACAGCATCTTGTTACACGCTGACGGACAGCGACTGTAACTGGGATTTGGCAAGGACTTGGTGAAGGAGGTAGACTAGTAAACATATTGTTCTGCAAGTAATTGTATATTAATGAGAACAAAAAAAAATTTCAAAGTGCAGTAAGAGCATAGCTCTCAAATATCAGAATAAAAGTACAGGCTTTGACTGCTCCAATCAAAAGACACAGGGTTAGAAGTACTGATGAAAACTCAAGATCACCTATGTGCTCCCTTAATGGAGACTCACTTGAGATCCAAGGACACAGACAAACTACAAGCTGAAGGGGCGCGGACAGGTTCCCTATACAAGTGAATCTGAGAAACAAAGAAACAAATGGATTCTGTTTGAGTCCCCAGAGACAGTCACTAGAAAATAGTCCTACCTAGCCACCGTGAATTCTTTTTGTTTGGTTTCAGCAGTGCCCAGGTATAGATTTAGTGGTACTGCAATGTCCTTCTCATTTTTTCTCACATCAACGAATGTATTGCTGTAATAATATGCAACTGGACTTTTGAAATCACTGGGTTTATGATGTTCACGATTGTAAAGAAGTAATCACCACATAAAGAGGGAAGTTTGAACACTGAATCAAACACGTCTCTCCACAACAAACAATTTGCTCCCAAATGCTCCTGTCTAGAAATAGGTGTTCCTTTTTATTTGTCCCTCCTCCTATCAGTGGTGAACACGCCTATGTCCCTAAAACATGGTGGTGAGTAAAGCACCAAGTATACTTTTATGTCTACAACAGGCAGAGAGGAAGTATACCTGGGGTCTTCAGAGAGCACTTAGGCAATGTATGTAGCTAAATACTGTTAGCAAGCGAGAAGGAGGTATAAGAGGACAGAGGAAAGAGATAAGGTTTCAAGTCCCTGCACCCCCATTTACTGGATTTGTAAGCACACGCGGCTGACTCGATCTGCAACTGTCTCAGTGAGCCCAGTGCTCTCCCTGCGGCCTAGTGACCTTGCAATGTTTTTGGAAGCATAATGTAGCGAAGTGACATAGGTGATGTTGTTAACTGTTCTGTACATAAGGCTAGATGGGCAGACAGAAAGATGATTTATTCATAGATAGACAGATAGATAGATGACAGATGAGAGATAGACAGATGATACACATGATAGATGATAGGAAGCTAGGTAGATGGATAGATATATAGAGAGAAGGACAGTGAGATAGAAGGATATATAGAAAGATAGATAGATATACAGACAGACAGAGCAATAAATAGATACAGATACATATCGATTGACACAAAGCTGTTGCTCATAACCAGGAGATGAATGGTGAGAGCACATAGCTAAACTACAAACAAAAAGGAAGAATGAAACCCTGTTTACAAAGTGCAGTAAGCAGCCATAAGAAGAAAACAAATCCTACCATTTGCAATGACGTGGATGGAACTAGACGGTAGTATGTTCACAGAAATAGGTCAGGCGGCGAAAGACAAGTATCAAATGATTTCACTCATGTGTGGAGTATAACAACAAAGAAAAACTGAAGGAAAACAACAGCAGCAGACTCACAGAACCCGAGAGTTGACTGAAAGTTGCCAAAGGGAAAAGGACTGGGCAGGGAGGTTCTGAAGGGAGGGATAAGTTTGGGGAGAAAGAATGGGGGCATTAGGATTAGCATGTATATTGCGTGGGGTGGGGAAGGCATGGGGAGTGCTGTACAACACAGAGAAGACTATTAGAGATTATATAGCATCTTACTACTCACTGATGGACAGCGACTGAAGAGGATTTTCGGGGGGACTTGGTGAAGGGGGAGCATAGTAAACATAAGGTGCTTCACGTAATTGTTGACTAATGATAACAAAAAAAATTTTTTAAGTGCAATAAGGGCACAGCACTGAATCATCAGAATAAAAGGTCAGGCTCTGAGTGCTGCAAACAAAAGACACAGGGTTAAAAGAACGGATGAAAACTCAAAAAACCTACGTGCTTCCTTACAGGAGACTCACTTGAGATCCAAGGACACAGACAAACTACAAGCTGAAGGTGTGGGGACAAGTACCCTACACGAGTGAAACTGAAAAACAAACAATCCAATAAATGGATTGTGTTTGAGCCCCCAGAGACAGTCAGTAGAAAATAGCCCTTTCTGGCCACAGTGAATTCTTTTTGTTTGTATTCAGCAGGGCCCAGCCATAGATTTAGTGGTGCAGCAACGTCCTTCCTGTTTTCTCTCACTTCAGCAACTGAGTTGCTGTAATAATGAGCATCTGTGCCTTTGAAATCGGTGGGTTTTATGATCTTCACGAATGTGAAGTAATAACCATCTAAAGAGGGAAGTTTGGACACTCAAATAAACATGTCACTCCACAATACACTCTTAGCTCCCAACTGCTCCTGTCTAGAAATTGGTGTTCCTTTTTATTGGACCCTCCGTCCTATCCGCAGAGATCACGCCGATGTCCTTCAAACATGGTGGTGATCAAAGAAACAAGTTTACTTTTCTGTTGACAACAGGCCCGGAGGAAGGATACTTGTGGTTTTCACGGAGAACTTAGTCAATGAATGTGGCTAAATAAAGAGAGCAATTTAGAAGGAGATGAAAGAGGACAGAAGATAGAGACACGGGTATATCTCCCTGCACAACCATTTACTGGTTTTGTAGTACACGCGGCCGACACGACCTGAAAGTGTCTCGGTGAACCCAGTGCTCTCCCTACAGAATAGTTACCTTGCAGGATTTTTGGAAGCATAATGTAGGAAAGTGATATATTGTATATGGTTAACTGTTCTGTACTCAAGGACAGATGGGCAGACAAAAAGATGATTGATTGATTGATAAATAGATAGACAGATAGATAGATAGATATAGGTACATATCGATTAACACAAAGCCACTGCTCATAACCAGGAGAGCAATGGAGAAAGCACTTAGCGATAGTACAAACAAAAAAGAAGAATGAAATCCAGTTTAAAAAGTGCAGTAAGCAGCCAAAAGAAGAAAACAAATCCTATCATTTGCAATAACGTGGATGGAGCTAGAGGGTATTATGCTCAGTCAATTAGGCCAGTCGGAGAAATACAAGAACCAAATGATTTCACTCATGTGTGGAGTACGACAACAAAGAAAAAGTGAAGGAAAAACAGCAGCAGACACACAGTACCCAAGAGAGGACTAACCGTTACCAAAGAGAAATGGACTTGGTAGGGTTAGTGGGAAGGGAGTGATAAGGGAGGGGAAAAAGAATGGGGACATTAGGATTTGCATGAACAATGTGCAGGGTGTAGTGTCATGGGGAGGGCTATACAACACAGCGAAGAGAAGTGGTGATTCTACAGCATCTTGTTACACGCTGACGGACAGCGACTGTAACTGGGATTTGGCAAGGACTTGGTGAAGGAGGTAGACTAGTAAACATATTGTTCTGCAAGTAATTGTATATTAATGAGAACAAAAAAAAATTTCAAAGTGCAGTAAGAGCATAGCTCTCAAATATCAGAATAAAAGTACAGGCTTTGACTGCTCCAATCAAAAGACACAGGGTTAGAAGTACTGATGAAAACTCAAGATCACCTATGTGCTCCCTTAATGGAGACTCACTTGAGATCCAAGGACACAGACAAACTACAAGCTGAAGGGGCGCGGACAGGTTCCCTATACAAGTGAATCTGAGAAACAAAGAAACAAATGGATTCTGTTTGAGTCCCCAGAGACAGTCACTAGAAAATAGTCCTACCTAGCCACCGTGAATTCTTTTTGTTTGGTTTCAGCAGTGCCCAGGTATAGATTTAGTGGTACTGCAATGTCCTTCTCATTTTTTCTCACATCAACGAATGTATTGCTGTAATAATATGCAACTGGACTTTTGAAATCACTGGGTTTATGATGTTCACGATTGTAAAGAAGTAATCACCACATAAAGAGGGAAGTTTGAACACTGAATCAAACACGTCTCTCCACAACAAACAATTTGCTCCCAAATGCTCCTGTCTAGAAATAGGTGTTCCTTTTTATTTGTCCCTCCTCCTATCAGTGGTGAACACGCCTATGTCCCTAAAACATGGTGGTGAGTAAAGCACCAAGTATACTTTTATGTCTACAACAGGCAGAGAGGAAGTATACCTGGGGTCTTCAGAGAGCACTTAGGCAATGTATGTAGCTAAATACTGTTAGCAAGCGAGAAGGAGGTATAAGAGGACAGAGGAAAGAGATAAGGTTTCAAGTCCCTGCACCCCCATTTACTGGATTTGTAAGCACACGCGGCTGACTCGATCTGCAACTGTCTCAGTGAGCCCAGTGCTCTCCCTGCGGCCTAGTGACCTTGCAATGTTTTTGGAAGCATAATGTAGCGAAGTGACATAGGTGATGTTGTTAACTGTTCTGTACATAAGGCTAGATGGGCAGACAGAAAGATGATTTATTCATAGATAGACAGATAGATAGATGACAGATGAGAGATAGACAGATGATACACATGATAGATGATAGGAAGCTAGGTAGATGGATAGATATATAGAGAGAAGGACAGTGAGATAGAAGGATATATAGAAAGATAGATAGATATACAGACAGACAGAGCAATAAATAGATACAGATACATATCGATTGACACAAAGCTGTTGCTCATAACCAGGAGATGAATGGTGAGAGCACATAGCTAAACTACAAACAAAAAGGAAGAATGAAACCCTGTTTACAAAGTGCAGTAAGCAGCCATAAGAAGAAAACAAATCCTACCATTTGCAATGACGTGGATGGAACTAGACGGTAGTATGTTCACAGAAATAGGTCAGGCGGCGAAAGACAAGTATCAAATGATTTCACTCATGTGTGGAGTATAACAACAAAGAAAAACTGAAGGAAAACAACAGCAGCAGACTCACAGAACCCGAGAGTTGACTGAAAGTTGCCAAAGGGAAAAGGACTGGGCAGGGAGGTTCTGAAGGGAGGGATAAGTTTGGGGAGAAAGAATGGGGGCATTAGGATTAGCATGTATATTGCGTGGGGTGGGGAAGGCATGGGGAGTGCTGTACAACACAGAGAAGACTATTAGAGATTATATAGCATCTTACTACTCACTGATGGACAGCGACTGAAGAGGATTTTCGGGGGGACTTGGTGAAGGGGGAGCATAGTAAACATAAGGTGCTTCACGTAATTGTTGACTAATGATAACAAAAAAAATTTTTTAAGTGCAATAAGGGCACAGCACTGAATCATCAGAATAAAAGGTCAGGCTCTGAGTGCTGCAAACAAAAGACACAGGGTTAAAAGAACGGATGAAAACTCAAAAAACCTACGTGCTTCCTTACAGGAGACTCACTTGAGATCCAAGGACACAGACAAACTACAAGCTGAAGGTGTGGGGACAAGTACCCTACACGAGTGAAACTGAAAAACAAACAATCCAATAAATGGATTGTGTTTGAGCCCCCAGAGACAGTCAGTAGAAAATAGCCCTTTCTGGCCACAGTGAATTCTTTTTGTTTGTATTCAGCAGGGCCCAGCCATAGATTTAGTGGTGCAGCAACGTCCTTCCTGTTTTCTCTCACTTCAGCAACTGAGTTGCTGTAATAATGAGCATCTGTGCCTTTGAAATCGGTGGGTTTTATGATCTTCACGAATGTGAAGTAATAACCATCTAAAGAGGGAAGTTTGGACACTCAAATAAACATGTCACTCCACAATACACTCTTAGCTCCCAACTGCTCCTGTCTAGAAATTGGTGTTCCTTTTTATTGGACCCTCCGTCCTATCCGCAGAGATCACGCCGATGTCCTTCAAACATGGTGGTGATCAAAGCAACAAGTTTACTTTTCTGTTGACAACAGGCCCGGAGGAAGGATACTTGTGGTTTTCACGGAGAACTTAGTCAATGAATGTGGCTAAATAAAGAGAGCAATTTAGAAGGAGATGAAAGAGGACAGAAGATAGAGACACGGGTATATCTCCCTGCACAACCATTTACTGGTTTTGTAGTACACGCGGCCGACACGACCTGAAAGTGTCTCGGTGAACCCAGTGCTCTCCCTACAGAATAGTTACCTTGCAGGATTTTTGGAAGCATAATGTAGGAAAGTGATATATTGTATATGGTTAACTGTTCTGTACTCAAGGACAGATGGGCAGACAAAAAGATGATTGATTGATTGATAAATAGATAGACAGATAGATAGATAGATATAGGTACATATCGATTAACACAAAGCCACTGCTCATAACCAGGAGAGCAATGGAGAAAGCACTTAGCGATAGTACAAACAAAAAAGAAGAATGAAATCCAGTTTAAAAAGTGCAGTAAGCAGCCAAAAGAAGAAAACAAATCCTATCATTTGCAATAACGTGGATGGAGCTAGAGGGTATTATGCTCAGTCAATTAGGCCAGTCGGAGAAATACAAGAACCAAATGATTTCACTCATGTGTGGAGTACGACAACAAAGAAAAAGTGAAGGAAAAACAGCAGCAGACACACAGTACCCAAGAGAGGACTAACCGTTACCAAAGAGAAATGGACTTGGTAGGGTTAGTGGGAAGGGAGTGATAAGGGAGGGGAAAAAGAATGGGGACATTAGGATTTGCATGAACAATGTGCAGGGTGTAGTGTCATGGGGAGGGCTATACAACACAGCGAAGAGAAGTGGTGATTCTACAGCATCTTGTTACACGCTGACGGACAGCGACTGTAACTGGGATTTGGCAAGGACTTGGTGAAGGAGGTAGACTAGTAAACATATTGTTCTGCAAGTAATTGTATATTAATGAGAACAAAAAAAAATTTCAAAGTGCAGTAAGAGCATAGCTCTCAAATATCAGAATAAAAGTACAGGCTTTGACTGCTCCAATCAAAAGACACAGGGTTAGAAGTACTGATGAAAACTCAAGATCACCTATGTGCTCCCTTAATGGAGACTCACTTGAGATCCAAGGACACAGACAAACTACAAGCTGAAGGGGCGCGGACAGGTTCCCTATACAAGTGAATCTGAGAAAGAAAGAAACAAATGGATTCTGTTTGAGTCCCCAGAGACAGTCACTAGAAAATAGTCCTACCTAGCCACCGTGAATTCTTTTTGTTTGGTTTCAGCAGTGCCCAGGTATAGATTTAGTGGTACTGCAATGTCCTTCTCATTTTTTCTCACATCAACGAATGAATTGCTGTAATAATATGCAACTGGACTTTTGAAATCACTGGGTTTTATGATGTTCACGATTGTAAAGAAGTAATCACCACATAAAGAGGGAAGTTTGAACACTGAATCAAACACGTCTCTCCACAACAAACAATTTGCTCCCAAATGCTCCTGTCTAGAAATAGGTGTTCCTTTTTATTTGTCCCTCCTCCTATCAGTGGTGAACACGCCTATGTCCCTAAAACATGGTGGTGAGTAAAGCACCAAGTATACTTTTATGTCTACAACAGGCAGAGAGGAAGTATACCTGGGGTCTTCAGAGAGCACTTAGGCAATGTATGTAGCTAAATACTGTTAGCAAGCGAGAAGGAGGTATAAGAGGACAGAGGAAAGAGATAAGGTTTCAAGTCCCTGCACCCCCATTTACTGGATTTGTAAGCACACGCGGCTGACTCGATCTGCAACTGTCTCAGTGAGCCCAGTGCTCTCCCTGCGGCCTAGTGACCTTGCAATGTTTTTGGAAGCATAATGTAGCGAAGTGACATAGGTGATGTTGTTAACTGTTCTGTACATAAGGCTAGATGGGCAGACAGAAAGATGATTTATTCATAGATAGACAGATAGATAGATGACAGATGAGAGATAGACAGATGATACACATGATAGATGATAGGAAGCTAGGTAGATGGATAGATATATAGAGAGAAGGACAGTGAGATAGAAGGATATATAGAAAGATAGATAGATATACAGACAGACAGAGCAATAAATAGATACAGATACATATCGATTGACACAAAGCTGTTGCTCATAACCAGGAGATGAATGGTGAGAGCACATAGCTAAACTACAAACAAAAAGGAAGAATGAAACCCTGTTTACAAAGTGCAGTAAGCAGCCATAAGAAGAAAACAAATCCTACCATTTGCAATGACGTGGATGGAGCTAGACGGTAGTATGTTCACAGAAATAGGTCAGGCGGCGAAAGACAAGTATCAAATGATTTCACTCATGTGTGGAGTATAACAACAAAGAAAAACTGAAGGAAAACAACAGCAGCAGACTCACAGAACCCGAGAGTTGACTGAAAGTTGCCAAAGGGAAAAGGACTGGGCAGGGAGGTTCTGAAGGGAGGGATAAGTTTGGGGAGAAAGAATGGGGGCATTATAATTAGCATGTATATTGCGTTGGGTGGGGAAGGCATGGGGAGTGCTGTACAACACAGAGAAGACTATTAGAGATTATATAGCATCTTACTACTCACTGATGGACAGCGACTGAAGAGGATTTTTGGGGGGACTTGGTGAAGGGGGAGCATAGTAAACATAAGGTGCTTCACGTAATTGTAGACTAATGATAACAAAAAAATTTTTTTAAGTGCAATAAGGGCACAGCACTGAATCATCAGAATAAAAGGTCAGGCTCTGAGTGCTGCAAACAAAAGACACAGGGTTAAAAGAACGGATGAAAACTCAAAAAACCTACGTGCTTTCTTACAGGAGACTCACTTGAGATCCAAGGACACAGACAAACTACAAGCTGAAGGTGTGGGGACAAGTACCCTACACGAGTGAAACTGAAAAACAAACAATCCAATAAATGGATTGTGTTTGAGCCCCCAGAGACAGTCAGTAGGAAATAGCCCTATCTGGCCACAGTGAATTCTTTTTGTTTGTATTCAGCAGGGCCCAGCCATAGATTTAGTGGTGCAGCAACGTCCTTCCTGTTTTCTCTCACTTCAGCAACTGAGTTGCTGTAATAATGAGCATCTGTGCCTTTGAAATCGGTGGGTTTTATGATCTTCACGAATGTGAAGTAATAACCATCTAAAGAGGGAAGTTTGGACACTCAAATAAACATGTCACTCCACAATACACTCTTAGCTCCCAACTGCTCCTGTCTAGAAATTGGTGTTCCTTTTTATTTGACCCTCCGTCCTATCCGCAGAGATCACGCCGATGTCCTTCAAACATGGTGGTGATCAAAGCAACAAGTTTACTTTTCTGTTGACAACAGGCCCGGAGGAAGGATACTTGTGGTTTTCACGGAGAACTTAGTCAATGAATGTTGCTAAATAAAGAGAGCAATTTAGAAGGAGATGAAAGAGGACAGAAGATAGAGACACGGGTATATCTCCCTGCACAACCATTTACTGGTTTTGTAGTACACGCGGCCGACACGACCTGAAAGTGTCTCGGTGAACCCAGTGCTCTCCCTACAGAATAGTTACCTTGCAGGATTTTTGGAAGCATAATGTAGGAAAGTGATATAGGGTATATGGTTAACTGTTCTGTACTCAAGGACAGATGGGCAGACAAAAAGATGATTGATTGATTGATAAATAGATAGACAGATAGATAGATAGATATAGGTACATATCGATTAACACAAAGCCACTGCTCATAACCAGGAGAGCAATGGAGAAAGCACTTAGCGATAGTACAAACAAAAAAGAAGAATGAAATCCAGTTTAAAAAGTGCAGTAAGCAGCCAAAAGAAGAAAACAAATCCTATCATTTGCAATAACGTGGATGGAGCTAGAGGGTATTATGCTCAGTCAATTAGGCCAGTCGGAGAAATACAAGAACCAAATGATTTCACTCATGTGTGGAGTACGACAACAAAGAAAAAGTGAAGGAAAAACAGCAGCAGACACACAGTACCCAAGAGAGGACTAACCGTTACCAAAGAGAAATGGACTTGGTAGGGTCAGTGGGAAGGGAGTGATAAGGGCGGGGAAAAAGAATGGGGACATTAGGATTTGCATGAACAATGTGCAGGGTGTAGTGTCATGGGGAGGGCTATACAACACAGCGAAGAGAAGTGGTGATTCTACAGCATCTTACTACACGCTGACGGACAGCGACTGTAACTGGGATTTGGCAAGGACTTGGTGAAGGAGGTAGACTAGTAAACATATTGTTCTGCAAGTAATTGTATATTAATGAGAACAAAAAAAAATTTCAAAGTGCAGTAAGAGCATAGCTCTCAAATATCAGAATAAATGTACAGGCTTTGACTGCTCCAATCAAAAGACACAGGGTTAGAAGTACTGATGAAAACTCAAGATCACCTATGTGCTCCCTTAATGGAGACTCACTTGAGATCCAAGGACACAGACAAACTACAAGCTGAAGGGGCGCGGACAGGTTCCCTATACAAGTGAATCTGAGAAAGAAAGAAACAAATGGATTCTGTTTGAGTCCCCAGAGACAGTCACTAGAAAATAGTCCTACCTAGCCACCGTGAATTCTTTTTGTTTGGTTTCAGCAGTGCCCAGGTATATATTTAGTGGTACTGCAATGTCCTTCTCATTTTTTCTCACATCAACGAATGAATTGCTGTAATAATATGCAACTGGACTTTTGAAATCACTGGGTTTTATGATGTTCACGATTGTAAAGAAGTAATCACCACATAAAGAGGGAAGTTTGAACACTGAATCAAACACGTCTCTCCACAACAAACAATTTGCTCCCAAATGCTCCTGTCTAGAAATAGGTGTTCCTTTTTATTTGTCCCTCCTCCTATCACTGGTGAACACGCCTATGTCCCTAAAACATGGTGGTGAGTAAAGCACCAAGTATACTTTTATGTCTACAACAGGCAGAGAGGAAGTATACCTGGGGTCTTCAGAGAGCACTTAGGCAATGTATGTAGCTAAATACTGTTAGCAAGCGAGGAGGAGGTATAAGAGGACAGAGGAAAGAGATAAGGTTTCAAGTCCCTGCACCCCCATTTACTGGATTTGTAAGCACACGCGGCTGACTCGATCTGCAACTGTCTCAGTGAGCCCAGTGCTCTCCCTGCGGCCTAGTGACCTTGCAATGTTTTTGGAAGCATAATGTAGCGAAGTGACATAGGTGATGTTGTTAACTGTTCTGTACATAAGGCTAGATGGGCAGACAGAAAGATGATTTATTCATAGATAGACAGATAGATAGATGACAGATGAGAGATAGACAGATGATACACATGATAGATGATAGGAAGCTAGGTATATGGATAGATATATAGAGAGAAGGACAGTGAGATAGAAGGATATATAGAAAGATAGATAGATATACAGACAGACAGAGCAATAAATAGATACAGATACATATCGATTGACACAAAGCTGTTGCTCATAACCAGGAGATGAATGGTGAGAGCACATAGCTAAACTACAAACAAAAAGGAAGAATGAAACCCTGTTTACAAAGTGCAGTAAGCAGCCATAAGAAGAAAACAAATCCTACCATTTGCAATGACGTGGATGGAGCTAGACGGTAGTATGTTCACAGAAATAGGTCAGGCGGTGAAAGACAAGTATCAAATGATTTCACTCATGTGTGGAGTATAACAACAAAGAAAAACTGAAGGAAAACAACAGCAGCAGACTCACAGAACCCGAGAGTTGACTGAAAGTTGCCAAAGGGAAAAGGACTGGGCAGGGAGGTTCTGAAGGGAGGGATAAGTTTGGGGAGAAAGAATGGGGGCATTAGGATTAGCATGTATATTTCGTTGGGTGGGGAAGGCATGGGGAGTGCTGTACAACACAGAGAAGACTATTAGAGATTATATAGCATCTTACTACTCACTGATGGACAGTGACTGAAGAGGATTTTCGGGGGGACTTGGTGAAGGGGGAGCATAGTAAACATAAGGTGCTTCACGTAATTGTAGACTAATGATAACAAAAAAATTTTTTTAAGTGCAATAAGGGCACAGCACTGAATCATCAGAATAAAAGGTCAGGCTCTGAGTGCTGCAAACAAAAGACACAGGGTTAAAAGAACGGATGAAAACTCAAAAAACCTACGTGCTTCCTTACAGGAGACTCACTTGAGATCCAAGGACACAGACAAACTACAAGCTGAAGGTGTGGGGACAAGTACCCTACACGAGTGAAACTGAAAAACAAACAATCCAATAAATGGATTGTGTTTGAGCCCCCAGAGACAGTCAGTAGAAAATTGCCCTATCTGGCCACAGTGAATTCTTTTTGTTTGTTTTCAGCAGGGCCCAGCCATAGATTTAGTGGTGCAGCAACGTCCTTCCTGTTTTCTCTCACTTCAGCAACTGAGTTGCTGTAATAATGAGCATCTGTGCCTTTGAAATCGGTGGGTTTTATGATCTTCACGAATGTGAAGTAATAACCATCTAAAGAGGGAAGTTTGGACACTCAAATAAACATGTCACTCCACAATACACTCTTAGCTCCCAACTGCTCCTGTCTAGAAATTGGTGTTCCTTTTTATTTGACCCTCCGTCCTATCCGCAGAGATCACGCCGATGTCCTTCAAACATGGTGGTGATCAAAGCAACAAGTTTACTTTTCTGTTGACAACAGGCCCGGAGGAAGGATACTTGTGGTTTTCAGGGAGAACTTAGTCAATGAATGTGGCTAAATAAAGAGAGCAATTTAGAAGGAGATGAAAGAGGACAGAAGATAGAGACACGGGTATATCTCCCTGCACAACCATTTACTGGTTTTGTAGTACACGCGGCCGACACGACCTGAAAGTGTCTCGGTGAACCCAGTGCTCTCCCTACAGAATAGTTACCTTGCAGGATTTTTGGAAGCATAATGTAGGAAAGTGATATAGGGTATATGGTTAACTGTTCTGTACTCAAGGACAGATGGGCAGACAAAAAGATGATTGATTGATTGATAAATAGATAGACAGATAGATAGATAGATATAGGTACATATCGATTAACACAAAGCCACTGCTCATAACCAGGAGAGCAATGGAGAAAGCACTTAGCGATAGTACAAACAAAAAAGAAGAATGAAATCCAGTTTAAAAAGTGCAGTAAGCAGCCAAAAGAAGAAAACAAATCCTATCATTTGCAATAACGTGGATGGAGCTAGAGGGTATTATGCTCAGTCAATTAGGCCAGTCGGAGAAATACAAGAACCAAATGATTTCACTCATGTGTGGAGTACGACAACAAAGAAAAAGTGAAGGAAAAACAGCAGCAGACACACAGTACCCAAGAGAGGACTAACCGTTACCAAAGAGAAATGGACTTGGTAGGGTTAGTGGGAAGGGAGTGATAAGGGAGGGGAAAAAGAATGGGGACATTAGGATTTGCATGAACAATGTGCAGGGTGTAGTGTCATGGGGAGGGCTATACAACACAGCGAAGAGAAGTGGTGATTCTACAGCATCTTGTTACACGCTGACGGACAGCGACTGTAACTGGGATTTGGCAAGGACTTGGTGAAGGAGGTAGACTAGTAAACATATTGTTCTGCAAGTAATTGTATATTAATGAGAACAAAAAAAAATTTCAAAGTGCAGTAAGAGCATAGCTCTCAAATATCAGAATAAAAGTACAGGCTTTGACTGCTCCAATCAAAAGACACAGGGTTAGAAGTACTGATGAAAACTCAAGATCACCTATGTGCTCCCTTAATGGAGACTCACTTGAGATCCAAGGACACAGACAAACTACAAGCTGAAGGGGCGCGGACAGGTTCCCTATACAAGTGAATCTGAGAAAGAAAGAAACAAATGGATTCTGTTTGAGTCCCCAGAGACAGTCACTAGAAAATAGTCCTACCTAGCCACCGTGAATTCTTTTTGTTTGGTTTCAGCAGTGCCCAGGTATAGATTTAGTGGTACTGCAATGTCCTTCTCATTTTTTCTCACATCAACGAATGAATTGCTGTAATAATATGCAACTGGACTTTTGAAATCACTGGGTTTTATGATGTTCACGATTGTAAAGAAGTAATCACCACATAAAGAGGGAAGTTTGAACACTGAATCAAACACGTCTCTCCACAGCAAACAATTTGCTCCCAAATGCTCCTGTCTAGAAATAGGTGTTCCTTTTTATTTGTCCCTCCTCCTATCAGTGGTGAACACGCCTATGTCCCTAAAACATGGTGGTGAGTAAAGCACCAAGTATACTTTTATGTCTACAACAGGCAGAGAGGAAGTATACCTGGGGTCTTCAGAGAGCACTTAGGCAATGTATGTAGCTAAATACTGTTAGCAAGCGAGAAGGAGGTATAAGAGGACAGAGGAAAGAGATAAGGTTTCAAGTCCCTGCACCCCCATTTACTGGATTTGTAAGCACACGCGGCTGACTCGATCTGCAACTGTCTCAGTGAGCCCAGTGCTCTCCCTGCGGCCTAGTGACCTTGCAATGTTTTTGGAAGCATAATGTAGCGAAGTGACATAGGTGATGTTGTTAACTGTTCTGTACATAAGGCTAGATGGGCAGACAGAAAGATGATTTATTCATAGATAGACAGATAGATAGATGACAGATGAGAGATAGACAGATGATACACATGATAGATGATAGGAAGCTAGGTATATGGATAGATATATAGAGAGAAGGACAGTGAGATAGAAGGATATATAGAAAGATAGATAGATATACAGACAGACAGAGCAATAAATAGATACAGATACATATCGATTGACACAAAGCTGTTGCTCATAACCAGGAGATGAATGGTGAGAGCACATAGCTAAACTACAAACAAAAAGGAAGAATGAAACCCTGTTTACAAAGTGCAGTAAGCAGCCATAAGAAGAAAACAATTCCTACCATTTGCAATGACGTGGATGGAGCTAGACGGTAGTATGTTCACAGAAATAGGTCAGGCGGTGAAAGACAAGTATCAAATGATTTCACTCATGTGTGGAGTATAACAACAAAGAAAAACTGAAGGAAAACAACAGCAGCAGACTCACAGAACCCGAGAGTTGACTGAAAGTTGCCAAAGGGAAAAGGACTGGGCAGGGAGGTTCTGAAGGGAGGGATAAGTTTGGGGAGAAAGAATGGGGGCATTAGGATTAGCATGTATATTTCGTTGGGTGGGGAAGGCATGGGGAGTGTTGTACAACACAGAGAAGACTATTAGAGATTATATAGCATCTTACTACTCACTGATGGACAGCGACTGAAGAGGATTTTCGGGGGGACTTGGTGAAGGGGGAGCATAGTAAACATAAGGTGCTTCACGTAATTGTAGACTAATGATAACAAAAAAATTTTTTTAAGTGCAATAAGGGCACAGCACTGAATCATCAGAATAAAAGGTCAGGCTCTGAGTGCTGCAAACAAAAGACACAGGGTTAAAAGAACGGATGAAAACTCAAAAAACCTACGTGCTTCCTTACAGGAGTCTCACTTGAGATCCAAGGACACAGACAAACTACCGGCTGAAGGTTTGGGGAAAAGTACCCTACACGAGTGAAACTGAAAAACAAACAATCCAATAAATGGATTGTGTTTGAGCCCCCAGAGACAGTCAGTAGAAAATAGCCCTATCTGGCCACAGTGAATTCTTTTTGTTTGTTTTCAGCAGGGCCCAGCCATAGATTTAGTGGTGCAGCAACGTCCTTCCTGTTTTCTCTCACTTCAGCAACTGAGTTGCTGTAATAATGAGCATCTGTGCCTTTGAAATCGGTGGGTTTTATGATCTTCACGAATGTGAAGTAATAACCACCTAAAGAGGGAAGTTTGGACACTCAAATAAACATGTCACTCCACAATACACTCTTAGCTCCCAACTGCTCCTGTCTAGAAATTGGTGTTCCTTTTTATTTGACCCTCCGTCCTATCCGCAGAGATCACGCCGATGTCCTTCAAACATGGTGGTGATCAAAGCAACAAGTTTACTTTTCTGTTGACAACAGGCCCGGAGGAAGGATACTTGTGGTTTTCAGGGAGAACTTAGTCAATGAATGTGGCTAAATAAAGAGATCAATTTAGAAGGAGATGAAAGAGGACAGAAGATAGAGACACGGGTATATCTCCCTGCACAACCATTTACTGGTTTTGTAGTACACGCGGCCGACACGACCTGAAAGTGTCTCGGTGAACCCAGTGCTCTCCCTACAGAATAGTTACCTTGCAGGATTTTTGGAAGCATAATGTAGGAAAGTGATATAGGGTATATGGTTAACTTTTCTGTACTCAAGGACAGATGGGCAGACAAAAAGATGATTGATTGATTGATAAATAGATAGACAGATAGATAGATAGATATAGGTACATATCGATTAACACAAAGCCACTGCTCATAACCAGGAGAGCAATGGAGAAAGCACTTAGCGATAGTACAAACAAAAAAGAAGAATGAAATCCAGTTTAAAAAGTGCAGTAAGCAGCCAAAAGAAGAAAACAAATCCTATCATTTGCAATAACGTGGATGGAGCTAGAGGGTATTATGCTCAGTCAATTAGGCCAGTCGGAGAAATACAAGAACCAAATGATTTCACTCATGTGTGGAGTACGACAACAAAGAAAAAGTGAAGGAAAAACAGCAGCAGACACACAGTACCCAAGAGAGGACTAACCGTTACCAAAGAGAAATGGACTTGGTAGGGTTAGTGGGAAGGGAGTGATAAGGGAGGGGAAAAAGAATGGGGACATTAGGATTTGCATGAACAATGTGCAGGGTGTAGTGTCATGGGGAGGGCTATACAACACAGCGAAGAGAAGTGGTGATTCTACAGCATCTTGTTACACGCTGACGGACAGCGACTGTAACTGGGATTTGGCAAGGACTTGGTGAAGGAGGTAGACTAGTAAACATATTGTTCTGCAAGTAATTGTATATTAATGAGAACAAAAAAAAATTTCAAAGTGCAGTAAGAGCATAGCTCTCAAATATCAGAATAAAAGTACAGGCTTTGACTGCTCCAATCAAAAGACACAGGGTTAGAAGTACTGATGAAAACTCAAGATCACCTATGTGCTCCCTTAATGGAGACTCACTTGAGATCCAAGGACACAGACAAACTACAAGCTGAAGGGGCGCGGACAGGTTCCCTATACAAGTGAATCTGAGAAAGAAAGAAACAAATGGATTCTGTTTGAGTCCCCAGAGACAGTCACTAGAAAATAGTCCTACCTAGCCACCGTGAATTCTTTTTGTTTGGTTTCAGCAGTGCCCAGGTATATATTTAGTGGTACTGCAATGTCCTTCTCATTTTTTCTCACATCAACGAATGAATTGCTGTAATAATATGCAACTGGACTTTTGAAATCACTGGGTTTTATGATGTTCACGATTGTAAAGAAGTAATCACCACATAAAGAGGGAAGTTTGAACACTGAATCAAACACGTCTCTCCACAGCAAACAATTTGCTCCCAAATGCTCCTGTCTAGAAATAGGTGTTCCTTTTTATTTGTCCCTCCTCCTATCAGTGGTGAACACGCCTATGTCCCTAAAACATGGTGGTGAGTAAAGCACCAAGTATACTTTTATGTCTACAACAGGCAGAGAGGAAGTATACCTGGGGTCTTCAGAGAGCACTTAGCCAATGTATGTAGCTAAATACTGTTAGCAAGCGAGAAGGAGGTATAAGAGGACAGAGGAAAGAGATAAGGTTTCAAGTCCCTGCACCCCCATTTACTGGATTTGTAAGCACACGCGGCTGACTCGATCTGCAACTGTCTCAGTGAGCCCAGTGCTCTCCCTGCGGCCTAGTGACCTTGCAATGTTTTTGGAAGCATAATGTAGCGAAGTGACATAGGTGATGTTGTTAACTGTTCTGTACATAAGGCTAGATGGGCAGACAGAAAGATGATTTATTCATAGATAGACAGATAGATAGATGACAGATGAGAGATAGACAGATGATACACATGATAGATGATAGGAAGCTAGGTATATGGATAGATATATAGAGAGAAGGACAGTGAGATAGAAGGATATATAGAAAGATAGATAGATATACAGACAGACAGAGCAATAAATAGATACAGATACATATCGATTGACACAAAGCTGTTGCTCATAACCAGGAGATGAATGGTGAGAGCACATAGCTAAACTACAAACAAAAAGGAAGAATGAAACCCTGTTTACAAAGTGCAGTAAGCAGCCATAAGAAGAAAACAAATCCTACCATTTGCAATGACGTGGATGGAGCTAGACGGTAGTATGTTCACAGAAATAGGTCAGGCGGTGAAAGACAAGTATCAAATGATTTCACTCATGTGTGGAGTATAACAACAAAGAAAAACTGAAGGAAAACAACAGCAGCAGACTCACAGAACCCGAGAGTTGACTGAAAGTTGCCAAAGGGAAAAGGACTGGGCAGGGAGGTTCTGAAGGGAGGGATAAGTTTGGGGAGAAAGAATGGGGGCATTAGGATTAGCATGTATATTTCGTTGGGGGGGGAAGGCATGGGGAGTGCTGTACAACACAGAGAAGACTATTAGAGATTATATAGCATCTTACTACTCACTGATGGACAGCGACTGAAGAGGATTTTCGGGGGGACTTGGTGAAGGGGGAGCATAGTAAACATAAGGTGCTTCACGTAATTGTAGACTAATGATAACAAAAAAATTTTTTTAAGTGCAATAAGGGCACAGCACTGAATCATCAGAATAAAAGGTCAGGCTCTGAGTGCTGCAAACAAAAGACACAGGGTTAAAAGAACGGATGAAAACTCAAAAAACCTACGTGCTTCCTTACAGGAGTCTCACTTGAGATCCAAGGACACAGACAAACTACCGGCTGAAGGTTTGGGGAAAAGTACCCTACACGAGTGAAACTGAAAAACAAACAATCCAATAAATGGATTGTGTTTGAGCCCCCAGAGACAGTCAGTAGAAAATAGCCCTATCTGGCCACAGTGAATTCTTTTTGTTTGTTTTCAGCAGGGCCCAGCCATAGATTTAGTGGTGCAGCAACGTCCTTCCTGTTTTCTCTCACTTCAGCAACTGAGTTGCTGTAATAATGAGCATCTGTGCCTTTGAAATCGGTGGGTTTTATGATCTTCACGAATGTGAAGTAATAACCACCTAAAGAGGGAAGTTTGGACACTCAAATAAACATGTCACTCCACAATACACTCTTAGCTCCCAACTGCTCCTGTCTAGAAATTGGTGTTCCTTTTTATTTGACCCTCCGTCCTATCCGTAGAGATCACGCCGATGTCCTTCAAACATGGTGGTGATCAAAGCAACAAGTTTACTTTTCTGTTGACAACAGGCCCGGAGGAAGGATACTTGTGGTTTTCAGGGAGAACTTAGTCAATGAATGTGGCTAAATAAAGAGAGCAATTTAGAAGGAGATGAAAGAGGACAGAAGATAGAGACACGGGTATATCTCCCTGCACAACCATTTACTGGTTTTGTAGTACACGCGGCCGACACGACCTGAAAGTGTCTCGGTGAACCCAGTGCTCTCCCTACAGAATAGTTACCTTGCAGGATTTTTGGAAGCATAATGTAGGAAAGTGATATAGGGTATATGGTTAACTGTTCTGTACTCAAGGACAGATGGGCAGACAAAAAGATGATTGATTGATTGATAAATAGATAGACAGATAGATAGATAGATATAGGTACATATCGATTAACACAAAGCCACTGCTCATAACCAGGAGAGCAATGGAGAAAGCACTTAGCGATAGTACAAACAAAAAAGAAGAATGAAATCCAGTTTAAAAAGTGCAGTAAGCAGCCAAAAGAAGAAAACAAATCCTATCATTTGCAATAACGTGGATGGAGCTAGAGGGTATTATGCTCAGTCAATTAGGCCAGTCGGAGAAATACAAGAACCAAATGATTTCACTCATGTGTGGAGTACGACAACAAAGAAAAAGTGAAGGAAAAACAGCAGCAGACACACAGTACCCAAGAGAGGACTAACCGTTACCAAAGAGAAATGGACTTGGTAGGGTTAGTGGGAAGGGAGTGATAAGGGAGGGGAAAAAGAATGGGGACATTAGGATTTGCATGAACAATGTGCAGGGTGTAGTGTCATGGGGAGGGCTATACAACACAGCGAAGAGAAGTGGTGATTCTACAGCATCTTGTTACACGCTGACGGACAGCGACTGTAACTGGGATTTGGCAAGGACTTGGTGAAGGAGGTAGACTAGTAAACATATTGTTCTGCAAGTAATTGTATATTAATGAGAACAAAAAAAAATTTCAAAGTGCAGTAAGAGCATAGCTCTCAAATATCAGAATAAAAGTACAGGCTTTGACTGCTCCAATCAAAAGACACAGGGTTAGAAGTACTGATGAAAACTCAAGATCACCTATGTGCTCCCTTAATGGAGACTCACTTGAGATCCAAGGACACAGACAAACTACAAGCTGAAGGGGCGCGGACAGGTTCCCTATACAAGTGAATCTGAGAAAGAAAGAAACAAATGGATTCTGTTTGAGTCCCCAGAGACAGTCACTAGAAAATAGTCCTACCTAGCCACCGTGAATTCTTTTTGTTTGGTTTCAGCAGTGCCCAGGTATAGATTTAGTGGTACTGCAATGTCCTTCTCATTTTTTCTCACATCAACGAATGAATTGCTGTAATAATATGCAACTGGACTTTTGAAATCACTGGGTTTTATGATGTTCACGATTGTAAAGAAGTAATCACCACATAAAGAGGGAAGTTTGAACACTGAATCAAACACGTCTCTCCACAACAAACAATTTGCTCCCAAATGCTCCTGTCTAGAAATAGGTGTTCCTTTTTATTTGTCCCTCCTCCTATCAGTGGTGAACACGCCTATGTCCCTAAAACATGGTGGTGAGTAAAGCATCAAGTATACTTTTATGACTACAACAGGCAGAGAGGAAGTATACCTGGGGTCTTCAGAGAGCACTTAGGCAATGTATGTAGCTAAATACTGTTAGCAAGCGAGAAGGAGGTATAAGAGGACAGAGGAAAGAGATAAGGTTTCAAGTCCCTGCACCCCCATTTACTGGATTTGTAAGCACACGCGGCTGACTCGATCTGCAACTGTCTCAGTGAGCCCAGTGCTCTCCCTGCGGCCTAGTGACCTTGCAATGTTTTTGGAAGCATAATGTAGCGAAGTGACATAGGTGATGTTGTTAACTGTTCTGTACATAAGGCTAGATGGGCAGACAGAAAGATGATTTATTCATAGATAGACAGATAGATAGATGACAGATGAGAGATAGACAGATGATACACATGATAGATGATAGGAAGCTAGGTAGATGGATAGATATATAGAGAGAAGGACAGTGAGATAGAAGGATATATAGAAAGATAGATAGATATACAGACAGACAGAGCAATAAATAGATACAGATACATATCGATTGACACAAAGCTGTTGCTCATAACCAGGAGATGAATGGTGAGAGCACATAGCTAAACTACAAACAAAAAGGAAGAATGAAACCCTGTTTACAAAGTGCAGTAAGCAGCCATAAGAAGAAAACAAATCCTACCATTTGCAATGACGTGGATGGAGCTAGACGGTAGTATGTTCACAGAAATAGGTCAGGCGGCGAAAGACAAGTATCAAATGATTTCACTCATGTGTGGAGTATAACAACAAAGAAAAACTGAAGGAAAACAACAGCAGCAGACTCACAGAACCCGAGAGTTGACTGAAAGTTGCCAAAGGGAAAAGGACTGGGCAGGGAGGTTCTGAAGGGAGGGATAAGTTTGGGGAGAAAGAATGGGGGCATTAGGATTAGCATGTATATTGCGTTGGGTGGGGAAGGCATGGGGAGTGCTGTACAACACAGAGAAGACTATTAGAGATTATATAGCATCTTACTACTCACTGATGGACAGCGACTGAAGAGGATTTTCGGGGGCACTTGGTGAAGGGGGAGCATAGTAAACATAAGGTGCTTCACGTAATTGTAGACTAATGATAACAAAAAAATTTTTTTAAGTGCAATAAGGGCACAGCACTGAATCATCAGAATAAAAGGTCAGGCTCTGAGTGCTGCAAACAAAAGACACAGGGTTAAAAGAACGGATGAAAACTCAAAAAACCTACGTGCTTCCTTACAGGAGACTCACTTGAGATCCAAGGACACAGACAAACTACAAGCTGAAGGTGTGGGGACAAGTACCCTACACGAGTGAAACTGAAAAACAAACAATCCAATAAATGGATTGTGTTTGAGCCCCCAGAGAGAGTCAGTTGAAAATAGCCCTATCTGGCCACAGTGAATTCTTTTTGTTTGTTTTCAGCAGGGCCCAGCCATAGATTTAGTGGTGCAGCAACGTCCTTCCTGTTTTCTCTCACTTCAGCAACTGAGTTGCTGTAATAATGAGCATCTGTGCCTTTGAAATCGGTGGGTTTTATGATCTTCACGAATGTGAAGTAATAACCATCTAAAGAGGGAAGTTTGGACACTCAAATAAACATGTCACTCCACAATACACTCTTAGCTCCCAACTGCTCCTGTCTAGAAATTGGTGTTCCTTTTTATTTGAACCTCCGTCCTATCCGCAGAGATCACGCCGATGTCCTTCAAACATGGTGGTGATCAAAGCAACAAGTTTACTTTTCTGTTGACAACAGGCCCGGAGGAAGGATACTTGTGGTTTTCAGGGAGAACTTAGTCAATGAATGTGGCTAAATAAAGAGAGCAATTTAGAAGGAGATGAAAGAGGACAGAAGATAGAGACACGGGTATATCTCCCTGCACAACCATTTACTGGTTTTGTAGTACACGCGGCCGACACGACCTGAAAGTGTCTCGGTGAACCCAGTGCTCTCCCTACAGAATAGTTACCTTGCAGGATTTTTGGAAGCATAATGTAGGAAAGTGATATAGGGTATATGGTTAACTGTTCTGTACTCAAGGACAGATGGGCAGACAAAAAGATGATTGATTGATTGATAAATAGATAGACAGATAGATAGATAGATATAGGTACATATCGATTAACACAAAGCCACTGCTCATAACCAGGAGAGCAATGGAGAAAGCACTTAGCGATAGTACAAACAAAAAAGAAAAATGAAATCCACTTTAAAAAGTGCAGTAAGCAGCCAAAAGAAGAAAACAAATCCTATCATTTGCAATAACGTGGATGGAGCTAGAGGGTATTATGCTCAGTCAATTAGGCCAGTCGGAGAAATACAAGAACCAAATGATTTCACTCATGTGTGGAGTACGACAACAAAGAAAAAGTGAAGGAAAAACAGCAGCAGACACACAGTACCCAAGAGAGGACTAACCGTTACCAAAGAGAAATGGACTTGGTAGGGTTAGTGGGAAGGGAGTGATAAGGGAGGGGAAAAAGAATGGGGACATTAGGATTTGCATGAACAATGTGGAGGGTGTAGTGTCATGGGGAGGGCTATACAACACAGCGAAGAGAAGTGGTGATTCTACAGCATCTTGTTACACGCTGACGGACAGCGACTGTAACTGGGATTTGGCAAGGACTTGGTGAAGGAGGTAGACTAGTAAACATATTGTTCTGCAAGTAATTGTATATTAATGAGAACAAAAAAAAATTTCAAAGTGCAGTAAGAGCATAGCTCTCAAATATCAGAATAAAAGTACAGGCTTTGACTGCTCCAATCAAAAGACACAGGGTTAGAAGTACTGATGAAAACTCAAGATCACCTATGTGCTCCCTTAATGGAGACTCACTTGAGATCCAAGGACACAGACAAACTACAAGCTGAAGGGGCGCGGACAGGTACCCTATACAAGTGAATCTGAGAAAGAAAGAAACAAATGGATTCTGTTTGAGTCCCCAGAGACAGTCACTAGAAAATAGTCCTACCTAGCCACTGTGAATTCTTTTTGTTTGGTTTCAGCAGTGCCCAGGTATAGATTTAGTGGTACTGCAATGTCCTTCTCATTTTTTCTCACATCAACGAATGAATTGCTGTAATAATATGCAACTGGACTTTTGAAATCACTGGGTTTTATGATGTTCACGATTGTAAAGAAGTAATCACCACATAAAGAGGGAAGTTTGAACACTGAGTCAAACACGTCTCTCCACAACAAACAATTTGCTCCCAAATGCTCCTGTCTAGAAATAGGTGTTCCTTTTTATTTGTCCCTCCTCCTGTCAGTGGTGAACACGCCTATGTCCCTAAAACATGGTGGTGAGTAAAGCACCAAGTATACTTTTATGTCTACAACAGGCAGAGAGGAAGTATAGTTGGGGTCTTCAGAGAGCACTTAGGCAATGTATGTAGCTAAATACTGTTAGCAAGCGAGAAGGAGGTATAAGAGGACAGAGGAAAGAGATAAGGTTTCAAGTCCCTGCACCCCCATTTACTGGATTTGTAAGCACACGCGGCTGACTCGATCTGCAACTGTCTCAGTGAGCCCAGTGCTCTCCCTGCGGCCTAGTGACCTTGCAATGTTTTTGGAAGCATAATGTAGCGAAGTGACATAGGTGATGTTGTTAACTGTTCTGTACATAAGGCTAGATGGGCAGACAGAAAGATGATTTATTCATAGATAGACAGATAGATAGATGACAGATGAGAGATAGACAGATGATACACATGATAGATGATAGGAAGCTAGGTAGATGGATAGATATATAGAGAGAAGGACAGTGAGATAGAAGGATATATAGAAAGATAGATAGATATACAGACAGACAGAGCAATAAATAGATACAGATACATATCGATTGACACAAAGCTGTTGCTCATAACCAGGAGATGAATGGTGAGAGCACATAGCTAAACTACAAACAAAAAGGAAGAATGAAACCCTGTTTACAAAGTGCAGTAAGCAGCCATAAGAAGAAAACAAATCCTACCATTTGCAATGACGTGGATGGAGCTAGACGGTAGTATGTTCACAGAAATAGGTCAGGCGGCGAAAGACAAGTATCAAATGATTTCACTCATGTGTGGAGTATAACAACAAAGAAAAACTGAAGGAAAACAACAGCAGCAGACTCACAGAACCCGAGAGTTGACTGAAAGTTGCCAAAGGGAAAAGGACTGGGCAGGGAGGTTCTGAAGGGAGGGATAAGTTTGGGGAGAAAGAATGGGGGCATTAGGATTAGCATGTATATTGCGTGTGGTGGGGAAGGCATGGGGAGTGCTGTACAACACAGAGAAGACTATTAGAGATTATATAGCATCTTACTACTCACTGATGGACAGCGACTGAAGAGGATTTTCGGGGGGACTTGGTGAAGGGGGAGCATAGTAAACATAAGGTGCTTCACGTAATTGTAGACTAATGATAACAAAAAAATTTTTTTAAGTGCAATAAGGGCACAGCACTGAATCATCAGAATAAAAGGTCAGGCTCTGAGTGCTGCAAACAAAAGACACAGGGTTAAAAGAACGGATGAAAACTCAAAAAACCTACGTGCTTCCTTACAGGAGACTCACTTGAGATCCAAGGACACAGACAAACTACAAGCTGAAGGTGTGGGGACAAGTACCCTACACGAGTGAAACTGAAAAACAAACAATCCAATAAATGGATTGTGTTTGAGCCCCCAGAGAGAGTCAGTTGAAAATAGCCCTATCTGGCCACAGTGAATTCTTTTTGTTTGTTTTCAGCAGGGCCCAGCCATAGATTTAGTGGTGCAGCAACGTCCTTCCTGTTTTCTCTCACTTCAGCAACTGAGTTGCTGTAATAATGAGCATCTGTGCCTTTGAAATCGGTGGGTTTTATGATCTTCACGAATGTGAAGTAATAACCACCTAAAGAGGGAAGTTTGGACACTCAAATAAACATGTCACTCCACAATACACTCTTAGCTCCCAACTGCTCCTGTCTAGAAATTGGTGTTCCTTTTTATTTGACCCTCCGTCCTATCCGCAGAGATCACGCCGATGTCCTTCAAACATGGTGGTGATCAAAGCAACAAGTTTACTTTTCTGTTGACAACAGGCCCGGAGGAAGGATACTTGTGGTTTTCAGGGAGAACTTAGTCAATGAATGTGGCTAAATAAAGAGAGCAATTTAGAAGGAGATGAAAGAGGACAGAAGATAGAGACACGGGTATATCTCCCTGCACAACCATTTACTGGTTTTGTAGTACACGCGGCCGACACGACCTGAAAGTGTCTCGGTGAACCCAGTGCTCTCCCTGCATAATAGTTACCTTGCAGGATTTTTCGAAGCATAATGTAGGAAAGTTATATAGGGTATATGGTAAACTGTTCTGTACTCAAGGACAGATGGGCAGACAAAAAGATGATTGATTGATAAATAGATAGACAGATAGATAGATAGATATAGGTACATATCGATTAACACAAAGCTACTGCTCATAACCAGGAGAGCAATGGAGAAAGCACATAGCGATAGTACAAACAAAAAAGAAGAATGAAATCCAGTTTAAAAAGTGCAGTAAGCAGCCAAAAGAAGAAAAGAAATCCTATCATTTGCAATAACGTGGATGGAGCTAGAGGGTATTATGCTCAGTCAATTAGGCCAGTCGGAGAAATACAAGTACCAAATGATTTCACTCATGTGTGGAGTACGACAACAAAGAAAAAGTGAAGGAAAAACAGCAGCAGACACACAGTACCCAAGAGAGGACTAACCGTTACCAAAGAGAAATGGACTTGGTAGTGTTTGTGGGAAGGGAGTGATAAGGGCGGGGAAAAAGAATGGGGACATTAGGATTTGCATGAACAATGTGTAGGGTGTAGTGTCATGGGGAGGGCTATACAACACAGCGAAGAGAAGTGGTGATTCTACAGCATCTTACTACACGCTGACGGACAGCGACTGTAACTGGGATTTGGCAAGGACTTGGTGAAGGAGGTAGACTAGTAAACATATTGTTCTGCATGTAATTGTATATTAATGAGAACAAAAAAAAATTTCAAAGTGCAGTAAGAGCATAGCTCTCAAATATCAGAATAAAAGTACAGGTTTTGACTGCTCCAATCAAAAGACACAGGGTTAGAAGTACTGATGAAAACTCAAGATCACCTATGTGCTCCCTTATTGGAGACTCACTTGAGATCCAAGGACACAGACAAACTACAAGCTGAAGGGGCGCGGACAGGTAGCCTATACAAGTGAATCTGAGAAAGAAAGAAACAAATGGATTCTGTTTGAGTCCCCAGAGACAGTCATTAGAAAATAGTCCTACCTAGCCACCGTGAATTCTTTTTGTTTGGTTTCAGCAGTGCCCAGGTATAGATTTAGTGGTACTGCAATGTCCTTCTCATTTTTTCTCACATCAACGAATGAATTGCTGTAATAATATGCATCTGGACTTTTGAAATCACTGGGTTTTATGATGTTCACGATTGTAAAGAAGTAATCACCACATAAAGAGGGAAGTTTGAACACTGAACCAAACACGTCTCTCCACAACAAACAATTTGCTCCCAAATGCTCCTGTCTAGAAATAGGTGTTCCTTTTTATTTGTCCCTCCTCCTATCAGTGGTGAACACGCCTATGTCCCTAAAACATGGTGGTGAGTAAAGCTCCAAGTATACTTTTATGTCTACAACAGGCAGAGAGGAAGTATAGTTGGGGTCTTCAGAGAGCACTTAGGCAATGTATGTAGCTAAATACTGTTAGCAAGCGAGAAGGAGGTATAAGAGGACAGAGGAAAGAGATAAGGTTTCAAGTCCCTGCACCCCCATTTACTGGATTTGTAAGCACACGCGGCTGACTCGATCTGCAACTGTCTCAGTGAGCCCAGTGCTCTCCCTGCGGCCTAGTGACCTTGCAATGTTTTTGGAAGCATAATGTAGCGAAGTGACATAGGTGATGTTGTTAACTGTTCTGTACATAAGGCTAGATGGGCAGACAGAAAGATGATTTATTCATAGATAGACAGATAGATAGATGACAGATGAGAGATAGACAGATGATACACATGATAGATGATAGGAAGCTAGGTAGATGGATAGATATATAGAGAGAAGGACAGTGAGATAGAAGGATATATAGAAAGATAGATAGATATACAGACAGACAGAGCAATAAATAGATACAGATACATATCGATTGACACAAAGCTGTTGCTCATAACCAGGAGATGAATGGTGAGAGCACATAGCTAAACTACAAACAAAAAGGAAGAATGAAACCCTGTTTACAAAGTGCAGTAAGCAGCCATAAGAAGAAAACAAATCCTACCATTTGCAATGACGTGGATGGAGCTAGACGGTAGTATGTTCACAGAAATAGGTCAGGCGGCGAAAGACAAGTATCAAATGATTTCACTCATGTGTGGAGTATAACAACAAAGAAAAACTGAAGGAAAACAACAGCAGCAGACTCACAGAACCCGAGAGTTGACTGAAAGTTGCCAAAGGGAAAAGGACTGGGCAGGGAGGTTCTGAAGGGAGGGATAAGTTTGGGGAGAAAGAATGGGGGCATTAGGATTAGCATGTATATTGCGTGTGGTGGGGAAGGCATGGGGAGTGCTGTACAACACAGAGAAGACTATTAGAGATTATATAGCATCTTACTACTCACTGATGGACAGCGACTGAAGAGGATTTTCGGGGGGACTTGGTGAAGGGGGAGCATAGTAAACATAAGGTGCTTCACGTAATTGTAGACTAATGATAACAAAAAAATTTTTTTAAGTGCAATAAGGGCACAGCACTGAATCATCAGAATAAAAGGTCAGGCTCTGAGTGCTGCAAACAAAAGACACAGGGTTAAAAGAACGGATGAAAACTCAAAAAACCTACGTGCTTCCTTACAGGAGACTCACTTGAGATCCAAGGACACAGACAAACTACAAGCTGAAGGTGTGGGGACAAGTACCCTACACGAGTGAAACTGAAAAACAAACAATCCAATAAATGGATTGTGTTTGAGCCCCCAGAGAGAGTCAGTTGAAAATAGCCCTATCTGGCCACAGTGAATTCTTTTTGTTTGTTTTCAGCAGGGCCCAGCCATAGATTTAGTGGTGCAGCAACGTCCTTCCTGTTTTCTCTCACTTCAGCAACTGAGTTGCTGTAATAATGAGCATCTGTGCCTTTGAAATCGGTGGGTTTTATGATCTTCACGAATGTGAAGTAATAACCACCTAAAGAGGGAAGTTTGGACACTCAAATAAACATGTCACTCCACAATACACTCTTAGCTCCCAACTGCTCCTGTCTAGAAATTGGTGTTCCTTTTTATTTGACCCTCCGTCCTATCCGCAGAGATCACGCCGATGTCCTTCAAACATGGTGGTGATCAAAGCAACAAGTTTACTTTTCTGTTGACAACAGGCCCGGAGGAAGGATACTTGTGGTTTTCAGGGAGAACTTAGTCAATGAATGTGGCTAAATAAAGAGAGCAATTTAGAAGGAGATGAAAGAGGACAGAAGATAGAGACACGGGTATATCTCCCTGCACAACCATTTACTGGTTTTGTAGTACACGCGGCCGACACGACCTGAAAGTGTCTCGGTGAACCCAGTGCTCTCCCTGCAGAATAGTTACCTTGCAGGATTTTTCGAAGCATAATGTAGGAAAGTTATATAGGGTATATGGTAAACTGTTCTGTACTCAAGGACAGATGGGCAGACAAAAAGATGATTGATTGATTGATAAATAGATAGACAGATAGATAGATAGATATAGGTACATATCGATTAACACAAAGCTACTGCTCATAACCAGGAGAGCAATGGAGAAAGCACATAGCGATAGTACAAACAAAAAAGAAGAATGAAATCCAGTTTAAAAAGTGCAGTAAGCAGCCAAAAGAAGAAAAGAAATCCTATCATTTGCAATAACGTGGATGGAGCTAGAGGGTATTATGCTCAGTCAATTAGGCCAGTCGGAGAAATACAAGTACCAAATGATTTCACTCATGTGTGGAGTACGACAACAAAGAAAAAGTGAAGGAAAAACAGCAGCAGACACACAGTACCCAAGAGAGGACTAACCGTTACCAAAGAGAAATGGACTTGGTAGTGTTTGTGGGAAGGGAGTGATAAGGGCGGGGAAAAAGAATGGGGACATTAGGATTTGCATGAACAATGTGTAGGGTGTAGTGTCATGGGGAGGGCTATACAACACAGCGAAGAGAAGTGGTGATTCTACAGCATCTTACTACACGCTGACGGACAGCGACTGTAACTGGGATTTGGCAAGGACTTGGTGAAGGAGGTAGACTAGTAAACATATTGTTCTGCATGTAATTGTATATTAATGAGAACAAAAAAAAATTTCAAAGTGCAGTAAGAGCATAGCTCTCAAATATCAGAATAAAAGTACAGGTTTTGACTGCTCCAATCAAAAGACACAGGGTTAGAAGTACTGATGAAAACTCAAGATCACCTATGTGCTCCCTTATTGGAGACTCACTTGAGATCCAAGGACACAGACAAACTACAAGCTGAAGGGGCGCGGACAGGTAGCCTATACAAGTGAATCTGAGAAAGAAAGAAACAAATGGATTCTGTTTGAGTCCCCAGAGACAGTCATTAGAAAATAGTCCTACCTAGCCACCGTGAATTCTTTTTGTTTGGTTTCAGCAGTGCCCAGGTATAGATTTAGTGGTACTGCAATGTCCTTCTCATTTTTTCTCACATCAACGAATGAATTGCTGTAATAATATGCATCTGGACTTTTGAAATCACTGGGTTTTATGATGTTCACGATTGTAAAGAAGTAATCACCACATAAAGAGGGAAGTTTGAACACTGAACCAAACACGTCTCTCCACAACAAACAATTTGCTCCCAAATGCTCCTGTCTAGAAATAGGTGTTCCTTTTTATTTGTCCCTCCTCCTATCAGTGGTGAACACGCCTATGTCCCTAAAACATGGTGGTGAGTAAAGCTCCAAGTATACTTTTATGTCTACAACAGGCAGAGAGGAAGTATACCTGGGGTCTTCAGAGAGCACTTAGGCAATGAATGTAGCTAAATACTGTTAGCAAGCGAGCAGGAGGTATAAGAGGACAGAGGAAAGGGATACGGTTTCAAGTCCCTGCACCACCATTTCCTGGTTTTGTAAGCACACGCGGCTGACTCGATCTGCAACTGTCTCAGTGAGCCCAGTGCACTCCCTGCGGCCTAGTGACCTTGCAATGTTTTTGGAAGCATAATGTAGCGAAGTGACATAGGTGATGTTGTTAACTGTTCTGTACGTAAGGCTAGATGGGCAGACAGAAAGATGATTTATTCATAGATAGACAGATAGATAGATGACAGATGAGAGATAGACAGATGATACACATGATAGATGATAGGAAGCTAGGTAGATGGATAGATATATAGAGAGAAGGACAGTGAGATAGAAGGATATATAGAAAGATAGATAGATATACAGACAGACAGAGCAATAAATAGATACAGATACATATCGATTGACACAAAGCTGTTGCTCATAACCAGGAGATGAATGGTGAGAGCACATAGCTAAACTACAAACAAAAAGGAAGAATGAAACCCTGTTTACAAAGTGCAGTAAGCAGCCATAAGAAGAAAACAAATCCTACCATTTGCAATGACGTGGATGGAGCTAGACGGTAGTATGTTCACAGAAATAGGTCAGGCGGTGAAAGACAAGTATCAAATGATTTCACTCATGTGTGGAGTATAACAACAAAGAAAAACTGAAGGAAAACAACAGCAGCAGACTCACAGAACCCGAGAGTTGACTGAAAGTTGCCAAAGGGAAAAGGACTGGGCAGGGAGGTTCTGAAGGGAGGGATAAGTTTGGGGAGAAAGAATGGGGGCATTAGGATTAGCATGTATATTTCGTGGGGTGGGGAAGGCATGGGGAGTGCTGTACAACACAGAGAAGACTATTAGAGATTATATAGCATCTTACTACTCACTGATGGACAGCGACTGAAGAGGATTTTCGGGGGGACTTGGTGAAGGGGGAGCATAGTAAACATAAGGTGCTTCACGTAATTGTAGACTAATGATAACAAAAAAATTTTTTTAAGTGCAATAAGGGCACAGCACTGAATCATCAGAATAAAAGGTCAGGCTCTGAGTGCTGCAAACAAAAGACACAGGGTTAAAAGAAAGGATGAAAACTCAAAAAACCTACGTGCTTCCTTACAGGAGTCTCACTTGAGATCCAAGGACACAGACAAACTACCGGCTGAAGGTTTGGGGAAAAGTACCCTACACGAGTGAAACTGAAAAACAAACAATCCAATAAATGGATTGTGTTTGAGCCCCCAGAGACAGTCAGTAGAAAATAGCCCTATCTGGCCACAGTGAATTCTTTTTGTTTGTTTTCAGCAGGGCCCAGCCATAGATTTAGTGGTGCAGCAACGTCCTTCCTGTTTTCTCTCACTTCAGCAACTGAGTTGCTGTAATAATGAGCATCTGTGCCTTTGAAATCGGTGGGTTTTATGATCTTCACGAATGTGAAGTAATAACCACCTAAAGAGGGAAGTTTGGACACTCAAATAAACATGTCACTCCACAATACACTCTTAGCTCCCAACTGCTCCTGTCTAGAAATTGGTGTTCCTTTTTATTTGACCCTCCGTCCTATCCGCAGAGATCACGCCGATGTCCTTCAAACATGGTGGTGATCAAAGCAACAAGTTTACTTTTCTATTGACAACAGGCCCGGAGGAAGGATACTTGTGGTTTTCAGGGAGAACTTAGTCAATGAATGTGGCTAAATAAAGAGAGCAATTTAGAAGGAGATGAAAGAGGACAGAAGATAGAGACACGGGTATATCTCCCTGCACAACCATTTACTGGTTTTGTAGTACACGCGGCCGACACGACCTGAAAGTGTCTCGGTGAACCCAGTGCTCTCCCTACAGAATAGTTACCTTGCAGGATTTTTGGAAGCATAATGTAGGAAAGTGATATAGGGTATATGGTTAACTGTTCTGTACTCAAGGACAGATGGGCAGACAAAAAGATGATTGATTGATTGATAAATAGATAGACAGATAGATAGATAGATATAGGTACATATCGATTAACACAAAGCCACTGCTCATAACCAGGAGAGCAATGGAGAAAGCACTTAGCGATAGTACAAACAAAAAAGAAGAATGAAATCCAGTTTAAAAAGTGCAGTAAGCAGCCAAAAGAAGAAAACAAATCCTATCATTTGCAATAACGTGGATGGAGCTAGAGGGTATTATGCTCAGTCAATTAGGCCAGTCGGAGAAATACAAGAACCAAATGATTTCACTCATGTGTGGAGTACGACAACAAAGAAAAAGTGAAGGAAAAACAGCAGCAGACACACAGTACCCAAGAGAGGACTAACCGTTACCAAAGAGAAATGGACTTGGTAGGGTTAGTGGGAAGGGAGTGATAAGGGAGGGGAAAAAGAATGGGGACATTAGGATTTGCATGAACAATGTGCAGGGTGTAGTGTCATGGGGAGGGCTATACAACACAGCGAAGAGAAGTGGTGATTCTACAGCATCTTGTTACACGCTGACGGACAGCGACTGTAACTGGGATTTGGCAAGGACTTGGTGAAGGAGGTAGACTAGTAAACATATTGTTCTGCAAGTAATTGTATATTAATGAGAACAAAAAAAAATTTCAAAGTGCAGTAAGAGCATAGCTCTCAAATATCAGAATAAAAGTACAGGCTTTGACTGCTCCAATCAAAAGACACAGGGTTAGAAGTACTGATCAAAACTCAAGATCACCTATGTGCTCCCTTAATGGAGACTCACTTGAGATCCAAGGACACAGACAAACTACAAGCTGAAGGGGCGCGGACAGGTTCCCTATACAAGTGAATCTGAGAAAGAAAGAAACAAATGGATTCTGTTTGAGTCCCCAGAGACAGTCACTAGAAAATAGTCCTACCTAGCCACCGTGAATTCTTTTTGTTTGGTTTCAGCAGTGCCCAGGTATATATTTAGTGGTACTGCAATGTCCTTCTCATTTTTTCTCACATCAACGAATGAATTGCTGTAATAATATGCAACTGGACTTTTGAAATCACTGGGTTTTATGATGTTCACGATTGTAAAGAAGTAATCACCACATAAAGAGGGAAGTTTGAACACTGAATCAAACACGTCTCTCCACAGCAAACAATTTGCTCCCAAATGCTCCTGTCTAGAAATAGGTGTTCCTTTTTATTTGTCCCTCCTCCTATCAGTGGTGAACACGCCTATGTCCCTAAAACATGGTGGTGAGTAAAGCACCAAGTATACTTTTATGTCTACAACAGGCAGAGAGGAAGTATACCTGGGGTCTTCAGAGAGCACTTAGGCAATGTATGTAGCTAAATACTGTTAGCAAGCGAGAAGGAGGTATAAGAGGACAGAGGAAAGAGATAAGGTTTCAAGTCCCTGCACCCCCATTTACTGGATTTGTAAGCACACGCGGCTGACTCGATCTGCAACTGTCTCAGTGAGCCCAGTGCTCTCCCTGCGGCCTAGTGACCTTGCAATGTTTTTGGAAGCATAATGTAGCGAAGTGACATAGGTGATGTTGTTAACTGTTCTGTACATAAGGCTAGATGGGCAGACAGAAAGATGATTTATTCATAGATAGACAGATAGATAGATGACAGATGAGAGATAGACAGATGATACACATGATAGATGATAGGAAGCTAGGTATATGGATAGATATATAGAGAGAAGGACAGTGAGATAGAAGGATATATAGAAAGATAGATAGATATACAGACAGACAGAGCAATAAATAGATACAGATACATATCGATTGACACAAAGCTGTTGCTCATAACCAGGAGATGAATGGTGAGAGCACATAGCTAAACTACAAACAAAAAGGAAGAATGAAACCCTGTTTACAAAGTGCAGTAAGCAGCCATAAGAAGAAAACAAATCCTACCATTTGCAATGACGTGGATGGAGCTAGACGGTAGTATGTTCACAGAAATAGGTCAGGCGGTGAAAGACAAGTATCAAATGATTTCACTCATGTGTGGAGTATAACAACAAAGAAAAACTGAAGGAAAACAACAGCAGCAGACTCACAGAACCCGAGAGTTGACTGAAAGTTGCCAAAGGGAAAAGGACTGGGCAGGGAGGTTCTGAAGGGAGGGATAAGTTTGGGGAGAAAGAATGGGGGCATTAGGATTAGCATGTATATTGCGTTGGGTGGGGAAGGCATGGGGAGTGCTGTACAACACAGAGAAGACTATTAGAGATTATATAGCATCTTACTACTCACTGATGGACAGCGACTGAAGAGGATTTTCGGGGGGACTTGGTGAAGGGGGAGCATAGTAAACATAAGGTGCTTCACGTAATTGTAGACTAATGATAACAAAAAAATTTTTTTAAGTGCAATAAGGGCACAGCACTGAATCATCAGAATAAAAGGTCAGGCTCTGAGTGCTGCAAACAAAAGACACAGGGTTAAAAGAACGGATGAAAACTCAAAAAACCTACGTGCTTCCTTACAGGAGTCTCACTTGAGATCCAAGGACACAGACAAACTACCGGCTGAAGGTTTGGGGAAAAGTACCCTACACGAGTGAAACTGAAAAACAAACAATCCAATAAATGGATTGTGTTTGAGCCCCCAGAGACAGTCAGTAGAAAATAGCCCTATCTGGCCACAGTGAATTCTTTTTGTTTGTTTTCAGCAGGGCCCAGCCATAGATTTAGTGGTGCAGCAACGTCCTTCCTGTTTTCTCTCACTTCAGCAACTGAGTTGCTGTAATAATGAGCATCTGTGCCTTTGAAATCGGTGGGTTTTATGATCTTCACGAATGTGAAGTAATAACCACCTAAAGAGGGAAGTTTGGACACTCAAATAAACATGTCACTCCACAATACACTCTTAGCTCCCAACTGCTCCTGTCTAGAAATTGGTGTTCCTTTTTATTTGACCCTCCGTCCTATCCGCAGAGATCACGCCGATGTCCTTCAAACATGGTGGTGATCAAAGCAACAAGTTTACTTTTCTATTGACAACAGGCCCGGAGGAAGGATACTTGTGGTTTTCAGGGAGAACTTAGTCAATGAATGTGGCTAAATAAAGAGAGCAATTTAGAAGGAGATGAAAGAGGACAGAAGATAGAGACACGGGTATATCTCCCTGCACAACCATTTACTGGTTTTGTAGTACACGCGGCCGACACGACCTGAAAGTGTCTCGGTGAACCCAGTGCTCTCCCTACAGAATAGTTACCTTGCAGGATTTTTGGAAGCATAATGTAGGAAAGTGATATAGGGTATATGGTTAACTGTTCTGTACTCAAGGACAGATGGGCAGACAAAAAGATGATTGATTGATTGATAAATAGATAGACAGATAGATAGATAGATATAGGTACATATCGATTAACACAAAGCCACTGCTCATAACCAGGAGAGCAATGGAGAAAGCACTTAGCGATAGTACAAACAAAAAAGAAGAATGAAATCCAGTTTAAAAAGTGCAGTAAGCAGCCAAAAGAAGAAAACAAATCCTATCATTTGCAATAACGTGGATGGAGCTAGAGGGTATTATGCTCAGTCAATTAGGCCAGTCGGAGAAATACAAGAACCAAATGATTTCACTCATGTGTGGAGTACGACAACAAAGAAAAAGTGAAGGAAAAACAGCAGCAGACACACAGTACCCAAGAGAGGACTAACCGTTACCAAAGAGAAATGGACTTGGTAGGGTTAGTGGGAAGGGAGTGATAAGGGAGGGGAAAAAGAATGGGGACATTAGGATTTGCATGAACAATGTGCAGGGTGTAGTGTCATGGGGAGGGCTATACAACACAGCGAAGAGAAGTGGTGATTCTACAGCATCTTGTTACACGCTGACGGACAGCGACTGTAACTGGGATTTGGCAAGGACTTGGTGAAGGAGGTAGACTAGTAAACATATTGTTCTGCAAGTAATTGTATATTAATGAGAACAAAAAAAAATTTCAAAGTGCAGTAAGAGCATAGCTCTCAAATATCAGAATAAAAGTACAGGCTTTGACTGCTCCAATCAAAAGACACAGGGTTAGAAGTACTGATGAAAACTCAAGATCACCTATGTGCTCCCTTAATGGAGACTCACTTGAGATCCAAGGACACAGACAAACTACAAGCTGAAGGGGCGCGGACAGGTTCCCTATACAAGTGAATCTGAGAAAGAAAGAAACAAATGGATTCTGTTTGAGTCCCCAGAGACAGTCACTAGAAAATAGTCCTACCTAGCCACCGTGAATTCTTTTTGTTTGGTTTCAGCAGTGCCCAGGTATAGATTTAGTGGTACTGCAATGTCCTTCTCATTTTTTCTCACATCAACGAATGAATTGCTGTAATAATATGCAACTGGACTTTTGAAATCACTGGGTTTTATGATGTTCACGATTGTAAAGAAGTAATCACCACATAAAGAGGGAAGTTTGAACACTGAATCAAACACGTCTCTCCACAGCAAACAATTTGCTCCCAAATGCTCCTGTCTAGAAATAGGTGTTCCTTTTTATTTGTCCCTCCTCCTATCAGTGGTGAACACGCCTATGTCCCTAAAACATGGTGGTGAGTAAAGCACCAAGTATACTTTTATGTCTACAACAGGCAGAGAGGAAGTATACCTGGGGTCTTCAGAGAGCACTTAGGCAATGTATGTAGCTAAATACTGTTAGCAAGCGAGAAGGAGGTATAAGAGGACAGAGGAAAGAGATAAGGTTTCAAGTCCCTGCACCCCCATTTACTGGATTTGTAAGCACACGCGGCTGACTCGATCTGCAACTGTCTCAGTGAGCCCAGTGCTCTCCCTGCGGCCTAGTGACCTTGCAATGTTTTTGGAAGCATAATGTAGCGAAGTGACATAGGTGATGTTGTTAACTGTTCTGTACATAAGGCTAGATGGGCAGACAGAAAGATGATTTATTCATAGATAGACAGATAGATAGATGACAGATGAGAGATAGACAGATGATACACATGATAGATGATAGGAAGCTAGGTATATGGATAGATATATAGAGAGAAGGACAGTGAGATAGAAGGATATATAGAAAGATAGATAGATATACAGACAGACAGAGCAATAAATAGATACAGATACATATCGATTGACACAAAGCTGTTGCTCATAACCAGGAGATGAATGGTGAGAGCACATAGCTAAACTACAAACAAAAAGGAAGAACGAAACCCTGTTTACAAAGTGCAGTAAGCAGCCATAAGAAGAAAACAAATCCTACCATTTGCAATGACGTGGATGGAGCTAGACGGTAGTATGTTCACAGAAATAGGTCAGGCGGTGAAAGACAAGTATCAAATGATTTCACTCATGTGTGGAGTATAACAACAAAGAAAAACTGAAGGAAAACAACAGCAGCAGACTCACAGAACCCGAGAGTTGACTGAAAGTTGCCAAAGGGAAAAGGACTGGGCAGGGAGGTTCTGAAGGGAGGGATAAGTTTGGGGAGAAAGAATGGGGGCATTAGGATTAGCATGTATATTTCGTTGGGTGGGGAAGGCATGGGGAGTGCTGTACAACACAGAGAAGACTATTAGAGATTATATAGCATCTTACTACTCACTGATGGACAGCGACTGAAGAGGATTTTCGGGGGGACTTGGTGAAGGGGGAGCATAGTAAACATAAGGTGCTTCACGTAATTGTAGACTAATGATAACAAAAAAATTTTTTTAAGTGCAATAAGGGCACAGCACTGAATCATCAGAATAAAAGGTCAGGCTCTGAGTGCTGCAAACAAAAGACACAGGGTTAAAAGAACGGATGAAAACTCAAAAAACCTACGTGCTTCCTTACAGGAGTCTCACTTGAGATCCAAGGACACAGACAAACTACCGGCTGAAGGTTTGGGGAAAAGTACCCTACACGAGTGAAACTGAAAAACAAACAATCCAATAAATGGATTGTGTTTGAGCCCCCAGAGACAGTCAGAAGAAAATAGCCCTATCTGGCCACAGTGAATTCTTTTTGTTTGTTTTCAGCAGGGCCCAGCCATAGATTTAGTGGTGCAGCAACGTCCTTCCTGTTTTCTCTCACTTCAGCAACTGAGTTGCTGTAATAATGAGCATCTGTGCCTTTGAAATCGGTGGGTTTTATGATCTTCACGAATGTGAAGTAATAACCACCTAAAGAGGGAAGTTTGGACACTCAAATAAACATGTCACTCCACAATACACTCTTAGCTCCCAACTGCTCCTGTCTAGAAATTGGTGTTCCTTTTTATTTGACCCTCCGTCCTATCCGCAGAGATCACGCCGATGTCCTTCAAACATGGTGGTGATCAAAGCAACAAGTTTACTTTTCTGTTGACAACAGGCCCGGAGGAAGGATACTTGTGGTTTTCAGGGAGAACTTAGTCAATGAATGTGGCTAAATAAAGAGAGCAATTTAGAAGGAGATGAAAGAGGACAGAAGATAGAGACACGGGTATATCTCCCTGCACAACCATTTACTGGTTTTGTAGTACACGCGGCCGACACGACCTGAAAGTGTCTCGGTGAACCCAGTGCTCTCCCTACAGAATAGTTACCTTGCAGGATTTTTGGAAGCATAATGTAGGAAAGTGATATAGGGTATATGGTTAACTGTTCTGTACTCAAGGACAGATGGGCAGACAAAAAGATGATTGATTGATTGATAAATAGATAGACAGATAGATAGATAGATATAGGTACATATCGATTAACACAAAGCCACTGCTCATAACCAGGAGAGCAATGGAGAAAGCACTTAGCGATAGTACAAACAAAAAAGAAGAATGAAATCCAGTTTAAAAAGTGCAGTAAGCAGCCAAAAGAAGAAAACAAATCCTATCATTTGCAATAACGTGGATGGAGCTAGAGGGTATTATGCTCAGTCAATTAGGCCAGTCGGAGAAATACAAGAACCAAATGATTTCACTCATGTGTGGAGTACGACAACAAAGAAAAAGTGAAGGAAAAACAGCAGCAGACACACAGTACCCAAGAGAGGACTAACCGTTACCAAAGAGAAATGGACTTGGTAGGGTTAGTGGGAAGGGAGTGATAAGGGAGGGGAAAAAGAATGGGGACATTAGGATTTGCATGAACAATGTGCAGGGTGTAGTGTCATGGGGAGCGCTATACAACACAGCGAAGAGAAGTGGTGATTCTACAGCATCTTGTTACACGCTGACGGACAGCGACTGTAACTGGGATTTGGCAAGGACTTGGTGAAGGAGGTAGACTAGTAAACATATTGTTCTGCAAGTAATTGTATATTAATGAGAACAAAAAAAAATTTCAAAGTGCAGTAAGAGCATAGCTCTCAAATATCAGAATAAAAGTACAGGCTTTGACTGCTCCAATCAAAAGACACAGGGTTAGAAGTACTGATGAAAACTCAAGATCACCTATGTGCTCCCTTAATGGAGACTCACTTGAGATCCAAGGACACAGACAAACTACAAGCTGAAGGGGCGCGGACAGGTTCCCTATACAAGTGAATCTGAGAAAGAAAGAAACAAATGGATTCTGTTTGAGTCCCCAGAGACAGTCACTAGAAAATAGTCCTACCTAGCCACCGTGAATTCTTTTTGTTTGGTTTCAGCAGTGCCCAGGTATAGATTTAGTGGTACTGCAATGTCCTTCTCATTTTTTCTCACATCAACGAATGAATTGCTGTAATAATATGCAACTGGACTTTTGAAATCACTGGGTTTTATGATGTTCACGATTGTAAAGAAGTAATCACCACATAAAGAGGGAAGTTTGAACACTGAATCAAACACGTCTCTCCACAACAAACAATTTGCTCCCAAATGCTCCTGTCTAGAAATAGGTGTTCCTTTTTATTTGTCCCTCCTCCTATCAGTGGTGAACACGCCTATGTCCCTAAAACATGGTGGTGAGTAAAGCATCAAGTATACTTTTATGACTACAACAGGCAGAGAGGAAGTATACCTGGGGTCTTCAGAGAGCACTTAGGCAATGTATGTAGCTAAATACTGTTAGCAAGCGAGAAGGAGGTATAAGAGGACAGAGGAAAGAGATAAGGTTTCAAGTCCCTGCACCCCCATTTACTGGATTTGTAAGCACACGCGGCTGACTCGATCTGCAACTGTCTCAGTGAGCCCAGTGCTCTCCCTGCGGCCTAGTGACCTTGCAATGTTTTTGGAAGCATAATGTAGCGAAGTGACATAGGTGATGTTGTTAACTGTTCTGTACATAAGGCTAGATGGGCAGACAGAAAGATGATTTATTCATAGATAGACAGATAGATAGATGACAGATGAGAGATAGACAGATGATACACATGATAGATGATAGGAAGCTAGGTAGATGGATAGATATATAGAGAGAAGGACAGTGAGATAGAAGGATATATAGAAAGATAGATAGATATACAGACAGACAGAGCAATAAATAGATACAGATACATATCGATTGACACAAAGCTGTTGCTCATTACCAGGAGATGAATGGTGAGAGCACATAGCTAAACTACAAACAAAAAGGAAGAATGAAACCCTGTTTACAAAGTGCAGTAAGCAGCCATAAGAAGAAAACAAATCCTACCATTTGCAATGACGTGGATGGAGCTAGACGGTAGTATGTTCACAGAAATAGGTCAGGCGGCGAAAGACAAGTATCAAATGATTTCACTCATGTGTGGAGTATAACAACAAAGAAAAACTGAAGGAAAACAACAGCAGCAGACTCACAGAACCCGAGAGTTGACTGAAAGTTGCCAAAGGGAAAAGGACTGGGCAGGGAGGTTCTGAAGGGAGGGATAAGTTTGGGGAGAAAGAATGGGGGCATTAGGATTAGCATGTATATTGCGTTGGGTGGGGAAGGCATGGGGAGTGCTGTACAACACAGAGAAGACTATTAGAGATTATATAGCATCTTACTACTCACTGATGGACAGTGACTGAAGAGGATTTTCGGGGGCACTTGGTGAAGGGGGAGCATAGTAAACATAAGGTGCTTCACGTAATTGTAGACTAATGATAACAAAAAAATTTTTTTAAGTGCAATAAGGGCACAGCACTGAATCATCAGAATAAAAGGTCAGGCTCTGAGTGCTGCAAACAAAAGACACAGGGTTAAAAGAACGGATGAAAACTCAAAAAACCTACGTGCTTCCTTACAGGAGACTCACTTGAGATCCAAGGACACAGACAAACTACAAGCTGAAGGTGTGGGGACAAGTACCCTACACGAGTGAAACTGAAAAACAAACAATCCAATAAATGGATTGTGTTTGAGCCCCCAGAGACAGTCAGTAGAAAATAGCCCTATCTGGCCACAGTGAATTCTTTTTGTTTGTTTTCAGCAGGGCCCAGCCATAGATTTAGTGGTGCAGCAACGTCCTTCCTGTTTTCTCTCACTTCAGCAACTGAGTTGCTGTAATAATGAGCATCTGTGCCTTTGAAATCGGTGGGTTTTATGATCTTCACGAATGTGAAGTAATAACCATCTAAAGAGGGAAGTTTGGACACTCAAATAAACATGTCACTCCACAATACACTCTTAGCTCCCAACTGCTCCTGTCTAGAAATTGGTGTTCCTTTTTATTTGAACCTCCGTCCTATCCGCAGAGATCACGCCGATGTCCTTCAAACATGGTGGTGATCAAAGCAACAAGTTTACTTTTCTGTTGACAACAGGCCCGGAGGAAGGATACTTGTGGTTTTCAGGGAGAACTTAGTCAATGAATGTGGCTAAATAAAGAGAGCAATTTAGAAGGAGATGAAAGAGGACAGAAGATAGAGACACGGGTATATCTCCCTGCACAACCATTTACTGGTTTTGTAGTACACGCGGCCGACACGACCTGAAAGTGTCTCGGTGAACCCAGTGCTCTCCCTACAGAATAGTTACCTTGCAGGATTTTTGGAAGCATAATGTAGGAAAGTGATATAGGGTATATGGTTAACTGTTCTGTACTCAAGGACAGATGGGCAGACAAAAAGATGATTGATTGATTGATAAATAGATAGACAGATAGATAGATAGATATAGGTACATATCGATTAACACAAAGCCACTGCTCATAACCAGGAGAGCAATGGAGAAAGCACTTAGCGATAGTACAAACAAAAAAGAAAAATGAAATCCAGTTTAAAAAGTGCAGTAAGCAGCCAAAAGAAGAAAACAAATCCTATCATTTGCAATAACGTGGATGGAGCTAGAGGGTATTATGCTCAGTCAATTAGGCCAGTCGGAGAAATACAAGAACCAAATGATTTCACTCATGTGTGGAGTACGACAACAAAGAAAAAGTGAAGGAAAAACAGCAGCAGACACACAGTACCCAAGAGAGGACTAACCGTTACCAAAGAGAAATGGACTTGGTAGGGTTAGTGGGAAGGGAGTGATAAGGGAGGGGAAAAAGAATGGGGACATTAGGATTTGCATGAACAATGTGGAGGGTGTAGTGTCATGGGGAGGGCTATACAACACAGCGAAGAGAAGTGGTGATTCTACAGCATCTTGTTACACGCTGACGGACAGCGACTGTAACTGGGATTTGGCAAGGACTTGGTGAAGGAGGTAGACTAGTAAACATATTGTTCTGCAAGTAATTGTATATTAATGAGAACAAAAAAAAATTTCAAAGTGCAGTAAGAGCATAGCTCTCAAATATCAGAATAAAAGTACAGGCTTTGACTGCTCCAATCAAAAGACACAGGGTTAGAAGTACTGATGAAAACTCAAGATCACCTATGTGCTCCCTTAATGGAGACTCACTTGAGATCCAAGGACACAGACAAACTACAAGCTGAAGGGGCGCGGACAGGTAGCCTATACAAGTGAATCTGAGAAAGAAAGAAACAAATGGATTCTGTTTGAGTCCCCAGAGACAGTCATTAGAAAATAGTCCTACCTAGCCACCGTGAATTCTTTTTGTTTGGTTTCAGCAGTGCCCAGGTATAGATTTAGTGGTACTGCAATGTCCTTCTCATTTTTTCTCACATCAACGAATGAATTGCTGTAATAATATGCATCTGGACTTTTGAAATCACTGGGTTTTATGATGTTCACGATTGTAAAGAAGTAATCACCACATAAAGAGGGAAGTTTGAACACTGAACCAAACACGTCTCTCCACAACAAACAATTTGCTCCCAAATGCTCCTGTCTAGAAATAGGTGTTCCTTTTTATTTGTCCCTCCTCCTATCAGTGGTGAACACGCCTATGTCCCTAAAACATGGTGGTGAGTAAAGCTCCAAGTATACTTTTATGTCTACAACAGGCAGAGAGGAAGTATACCTGGGGTCTTCAGAGAGCACTTAGGCAATGAATGTAGCTAAATACTGTTAGCAAGCGAGCAGGAGGTATAAGAGGACAGAGGAAAGGGATACGGTTTCAAGTCCCTGCACCACCATTTCCTGGTTTTGTAAGCACACGCGGCTGACTCGATCTGCAACTGTCTCAGTGAGCCCAGTGCACTCCCTGCGGCCTAGTGACCTTGCAATGTTTTTGGAAGCATAATGTAGCGAAGTGACATAGGTGATGTTGTTAACTGTTCTGTACGTAAGGCTAGATGGGCAGACAGAAAGATGATTTATTCATAGATAGACAGATAGATAGATGACAGATGAGAGATAGACAGATGATACACATGATAGATGATAGGAAGCTAGGTAGATGGATAGATATATAGAGAGAAGGACAGTGAGATAGAAGGATATATAGAAAGATAGATAGATATACAGACAGACAGAGCAATAAATAGATACAGATACATATCGATTGACACAAAGCTGTTGCTCATAAACAGGAGATGAATGGTGAGAGCACATAGCTAAACTACAAACAAAAAGGAAGAATGAAACCCTGTTTACAAAGTGCAGTAAGCAGCCATAAGAAGAAAACAAATCCTACCATTTGCAATGACGTGGATGGAGCTAGACGGTAGTATGTTCACAGAAATAGGTCGGGCGGCGAAAGACAAGTATCAAATGATTTCACTCATGTGTGGAGTATAACAACAAAGAAAAACTGAAGGAAAACAACAGCAGCAGACTCACAGAACCCGAGAGTTGACTGAAAGTTGCCAAAGGGAAAAGGACTGGGCAGGGAGGTTCTGAAGGGAGGGATAAGTTTGGGGAGAAAGAATGGGGGCATTAGGATTAGCATGTATATTGCGTGGGGTGGGGAAGGCATGGGGAGTGCTGTACAACACAGAGAAGACTATTAGAGATTATATAGCATCTTACTACTCACTGATGGACAGCGACTGAAGAGGATTTTCGGGGGGACTTAGTGAAGGGGGAGCATAGTAAACATAAGGTGCTTCACGTAATTGTAGACTAATGATAACAAAAAAATTTTTTTAAGTGCAATAAGGGCACAGCACTGAATCATCAGAATAAAAGGTCAGGCTCTGAGTGCTGCAAACAAAAGACACAGGGTTAAAAGAACGGATGAAAACTCAAAAAACCTACGTGCTTCCTTACAGGAGACTCACTTGAGATCCAAGGACACAGACAAACTACAAGCTGAAGGTGTGGGGACAAGTACCCTACACGAGTGAAACTGAAAAACAAACAATCCAATAAATGGATTGTGTTTGAGCCCCCAGAGAGAGTCAGTTGAAAATAGCCCTATCTGGCCACAGTGAATTCTTTTTGTTTGTTTTCAGCAGGGCCCAGCCATAGATTTAGTGGTGCAGCAACGTCCTTCCTGTTTTCTCTCACTTCAGCAACTGAGTTGCTGTAATAATGAGCATCTGTGCCTTTGAAATCGGTGGGTTTTATGATCTTCACGAATGTGAAGTAATAACCACCTAAAGAGGGAAGTTTGGACACTCAAATAAACATGTCACTCCACAATACACTCTTAGCTCCCAACTGCTCCTGTCTAGAAATTGGTGTTCCTTTTTATTTGACCCTCCGTCCTATCCGCAGAGATCACGCCGATGTCCTTCAAACATGGTGGTGATCAAAGCAACAAGTTTACTTTTCTGTTGACAACAGGCCCGGAGGAAGGATACTTGTGGTTTTCAGGGAGAACTTAGTCAATGAATGTGGCTAAATAAAGAGAGCAATTTAGAAGGAGATGAAAGAGGACAGAAGATAGAGACACGGGTATATCTCCCTGCACAACCATTTACTGGTTTTGTAGTACACGCGGCCGACACGACCTGAAAGTGTCTCGGTGAACCCAGTGCTCTCCCTACAGAATAGTTACCTTGCATGATTTTTCGAAGCATAATGTAGGAAAGTTATATAGGGTATATGGTAAACTGTTCTGTACTCAAGGACAGATGGGCAGACAAAAAGATGATTGATTGATTGATAAATAGATAGACAGATAGATAGATAGATATAGGTACATATCGATTAACACAAAGCTACTGCTCATAACCAGGAGAGCAATGGAGAAAGCACATAGCGATAGTACAAACAAAAAAGAAGAATGAAATCCAGTTTAAAAAGTGCAGTAAGCAGCCAAAAGAAGAAAAGAAATCCTATCATTTGCAATAACGTGGATGGAGCTAGAGGGTATTATGCTCAGTCAATTAGGCCAGTCGGAGAAATACAAGTACCAAATGATTTCACTCATGTGTGGAGTACGACAACAAAGAAAAAGTGAAGGAAAAACAGCAGCAGACACACAGTACCCAAGAGAGGACTAACCGTTACCAAAGAGAAATGGACTTGGTAGGGTTTGTGGGAAGGGAGTGATAAGGGCGGGGAAAAAGAATGGGGACATTAGGATTTGCATGAACAATGTGTAGGGTGTAGTGTCATGGGGAGGGCTATACAACACAGCGAAGAGAAGTGGTGATTCTACAGCATCTTACTACACGCTGATGGACAGCGACTGTAACTGGGATTTGGCAAGGACTTGGTGAAGGAGGTAGACTAGTAAACATATTGTTCTGCATGTAATTGTATATTAATGAGAACAAAAAAAAATTTCAAAGTGCAGTAAGAGCATAGCTCTCAAATATCAGAATAAAAGTACAGGTTTTGACTGCTCCAATCAAAAGACACAGGGTTAGAAGTACTGATGAAAACTCAAGATCACCTATGTGCTCCCTTATTGGAGACTCACTTGAGATCCAAGGACACAGACAAACTACAAGCTGAAGGGGCGCGGACAGGTAGCCTATACAAGTGAATCTGAGAAAGAAAGAAACAAATGGATTCTGTTTGAGTCCCCAGAGACAGTCATTAGAAAATAGTCCTACCTAGCCACCGTGAATTCTTTTTGTTTGGTTTCAGCAGTGCCCAGGTATAGATTTAGTGGTACTGCAATGTCCTTCTCATTTTTTCTCACATCAACGAATGAATTGCTGTAATAATATGCATCTGGACTTTTGAAATCACTGGGTTTTATGATGTTCACGATTGTAAAGAAGTAATCACCACATAAAGAGGGAAGTTTGAACACTGAACCAAACACGTCTCTCCACAACAAACAATTTGCTCCCAAATGCTCCTGTCTAGAAATAGGTGTTCCTTTTTATTTGTCCCTCCTCCTATCAGTGGTGAACACGCCTATGTCCCTAAAACATGGTGGTGAGTAAAGCTCCAAGTATACTTTTATGTCTACAACAGGCAGAGAGGAAGTATACCTGGGGTCTTCAGAGAGCACTTAGGCAATGAATGTAGCTAAATACTGTTAGCAAGCGAGCAGGAGGTATAAGAGGACAGAGGAAAGGGATACGGTTTCAAGTCCCTGCACCACCATTTCCTGGTTTTGTAAGCACACGCGGCTGACTCGATCTGCAACTGTCTCAGTGAGCCCAGTGCACTCCCTGCGGCCTAGTGACCTTGCAATGTTTTTGGAAGCATAATGTAGCGAAGTGACATAGGTGATGTTGTTAACTGTTCTGTACGTAAGGCTAGATGGGCAGACAGAAAGATGATTTATTCATAGATAGACAGATAGATAGATGACAGATGAGAGATAGACAGATGATACACATGATAGATGATAGGAAGCTAGGTAGATGGATAGATATATAGAGAGAAGGACAGTGAGATAGAAGGATATATAGAAAGATAGATAGATATACAGACAGACAGAGCAATAAATAGATACAGATACATATCGATTGACACAAAGCTGTTGCTCATAAACAGGAGATGAATGGTGAGAGCACATAGCTAAACTACAAACAAAAAGGAAGAATGAAACCCTGTTTACAAAGTGCAGTAAGCAGCCATAAGAAGAAAACAAATCCTACCATTTGCAATGACGTGGATGGAGCTAGACGGTAGTATGTTCACAGAAATAGGTCGGGCGGCGAAAGACAAGTATCAAATGATTTCACTCATGTGTGGAGTATAACAACAAAGAAAAACTGAAGGAAAACAACAGCAGCAGACTCACAGAACCCGAGAGTTGACTGAAAGTTGCCAAAGGGAAAAGGACTGGGCAGGGAGGTTCTGAAGGGAGGGATAAGTTTGGGGAGAAAGAATGGGGGCATTAGGATTAGCATGTATATTGCGTGGGGTGGGGAAGGCATGGGGAGTGCTGTACAACACAGAGAAGACTATTAGAGATTATATAGCATCTTACTACTCACTGATGGACAGCGACTGAAGAGGATTTTCGGGGGGACTTAGTGAAGGGGGAGCATAGTAAACATAAGGTGCTTCACGTAATTGTAGACTAATGATAACAAAAAAATTTTTTTAAGTGCAATAAGGGCACAGCACTGAATCATCAGAATAAAAGGTCAGGCTCTGAGTGCTGCAAACAAAAGACACAGGGTTAAAAGAACGGATGAAAACTCAAAAAACCTACGTGCTTCCTTACAGGAGACTCACTTGAGATCCAAGGACACAGACAAACTACAAGCTGAAGGTGTGGGGACAAGTACCCTACACGAGTGAAACTGAAAAACAAACAATCCAATAAATGGATTGTGTTTGAGCCCCCAGAGAGAGTCAGTTGAAAATAGCCCTATCTGGCCACAGTGAATTCTTTTTGTTTGTTTTCAGCAGGGCCCAGCCATAGATTTAGTGGTGCAGCAACGTCCTTCCTGTTTTCTCTCACTTCAGCAACTGAGTTGCTGTAATAATGAGCATCTGTGCCTTTGAAATCGGTGGGTTTTATGATCTTCACGAATGTGAAGTAATAACCACCTAAAGAGGGAAGTTTGGACACTCAAATAAACATGTCACTCCACAATACACTCTTAGCTCCCAACTGCTCCTGTCTAGAAATTGGTGTTCCTTTTTATTTGACCCTCCGTCCTATCCGCAGAGATCACGCCGATGTCCTTCAAACATGGTGGTGATCAAAGCAACAAGTTTACTTTTCTGTTGACAACAGGCCCGGAGGAAGGATACTTGTGGTTTTCAGGGAGAACTTAGTCAATGAATGTGGCTAAATAAAGAGAGCAATTTAGAAGGAGATGAAAGAGGACAGAAGATAGAGACACGGGTATATCTCCCTGCACAACCATTTACTGGTTTTGTAGTACACGCGGCCGACACGACCTGAAAGTGTCTCGGTGAACCCAGTGCTCTCCCTGCAGAATAGTTACCTTGCAGGATTTTTCGAAGCATAATGTAGGAAAGTTATATAGGGTATATGGTAAACTGTTCTGTACTCAAGGACAGATGGGCAGACAAAAAGATGATTGATTGATTGATAAATAGATAGACAGATAGATAGATAGATATAGGTACATATCGATTAACACAAAGCTACTGCTCATAACCAGGAGAGCAATGGAGAAAGCACATAGCGATAGTACAAACAAAAAAGAAGAATGAAATCCAGTTTAAAAAGTGCAGTAAGCAGCCAAAAGAAGAAAAGAAATCCTATCATTTGCAATAACGTGGATGGAGCTAGAGGGTATTATGCTCAGTCAATTAGGCCAGTCGGAGAAATACAAGTACCAAATGATTTCACTCATGTGTGGAGTACGACAACAAAGAAAAAGTGAAGGAAAAACAGCAGCAGACACACAGTACCCAAGAGAGGACTAACCGTTACCAAAGAGAAATGGACTTGGTAGTGTTTGTGGGAAGGGAGTGATAAGGGCAGGGAAAAAGAATGGGGACATTAGGATTTGCATGAACAATGTGTAGGGTGTAGTGTCATGGGGAGGGCTATACAACACAGCGAAGAGAAGTGGTGATTCTACAGCATCTTACTACACGCTGACGGACAGCGACTGTAACTGGGATTTGGCAAGGACTTGGTGAAGGAGGTAGACTAGTAAACATATTGTTCTGCATGTAATTGTATATTAATGAGAACAAAAAAAAATTTCAAAGTGCAGTAAGAGCATAGCTCTCAAATATCAGAATAAAAGTACAGGTTTTGACTGCTCCAATCAAAAGACACAGGGTTAGAAGTACTGATGAAAACTCAAGATCACCTATGTGCTCCCTTATTGGAGACTCACTTGAGATCCAAGGACACAGACAAACTACAAGCTGAAGGGGCGCGGACAGGTAGCCTATACAAGTGAATCTGAGAAAGAAAGAAACAAATGGATTCTGTTTGAGTCCCCAGAGACAGTCATTAGAAAATAGTCCTACCTAGCCACCGTGAATTCTTTTTGTTTGGTTTCAGCAGTGCCCAGGTATAGATTTAGTGGTACTGCAATGTCCTTCTCATTTTTTCTCACATCAACGAATGAATTGCTGTAATAATATGCATCTGGACTTTTGAAATCACTGGGTTTTATGATGTTCACGATTGTAAAGAAGTAATCACCACATAAAGAGGGAAGTTTGAACACTGAACCAAACACGTCTCTCCACAACAAACAATTTGCTCCCAAATGCTCCTGTCTAGAAATAGGTGTTCCTTTTTATTTGTCCCTCCTCCTATCAGTGGTGAACACGCCTATGTCCCTAAAACATGGTGGTGAGTAAAGCTCCAAGTATACTTTTATGTCTACAACAGGCAGAGAGGAAGTATACCTGGGGTCTTCAGAGAGCACTTAGGCAATGAATGTAGCTAAATACTGTTAGCAAGCGAGCAGGAGGTATAAGAGGACAGAGGAAAGGGATACGGTTTCAAGTCCCTGCACCACCATTTCCTGGTTTTGTAAGCACACGCGGCTGACTCGATCTGCAACTGTCTCAGTGAGCCCAGTGCACTCCCTGCGGCCTAGTGACCTTGCAATGTTTTTGGAAGCATAATGTAGCGAAGTGACATAGGTGATGTTGTTAACTGTTCTGTACGTAAGGCTAGATGGGCAGACAGAAAGATGATTTATTCATAGATAGACAGATAGATAGATGACAGATGAGAGATAGACAGATGATACACATGATAGATGATAGGAAGCTAGGTAGATGGATAGATATATAGAGAGAAGGACAGTGAGATAGAAGGATATATAGAAAGATAGATAGATATACAGACAGACAGAGCAATAAATAGATACAGATACATATCGATTGACACAAAGCTGTTGCTCATAAACAGGAGATGAATGGTGAGAGCACATAGCTAAACTACAAACAAAAAGGAAGAATGAAACCCTGTTTACAAAGTGCAGTAAGCAGCCATAAGAAGAAAACAAATCCTACCATTTGCAATGACGTGGATGGAGCTAGACGGTAGTATGTTCACAGAAATAGGTCGGGCGGCGAAAGACAAGTATCAAATGATTTCACTCATGTGTGGAGTATAACAACAAAGAAAAACTGAAGGAAAACAACAGCAGCAGACTCACAGAACCCGAGAGTTGACTGAAAGTTGCCAAAGGGAAAAGGACTGGGCAGGGAGGTTCTGAAGGGAGGGATAAGTTTGGGGAGAAAGAATGGGGGCATTAGGATTAGCATGTATATTGCGTGGGGTGGGGAAGGCATGGGGAGTGCTGTACAACACAGAGAAGACTATTAGAGATTATATAGCATCTTACTACTCACTGATGGACAGCGACTGAAGAGGATTTTCGGGGGGACTTAGTGAAGGGGGAGCATAGTAAACATAAGGTGCTTCACGTAATTGTAGACTAATGATAACAAAAAAATTTTTTTAAGTGCAATAAGGGCACAGCACTGAATCATCAGAATAAAAGGTCAGGCTCTGAGTGCTGCAAACAAAAGACACAGGGTTAAAAGAACGGATGAAAACTCAAAAAACCTACGTGCTTCCTTACAGGAGACTCACTTGAGATCCAAGGACACAGACAAACTACAAGCTGAAGGTGTGGGGACAAGTACCCTACACGAGTGAAACTGAAAAACAAACAATCCAATAAATGGATTGTGTTTGAGCCCCCAGAGAGAGTCAGTTGAAAATAGCCCTATCTGGCCACAGTGAATTCTTTTTGTTTGTTTTCAGCAGGGCCCAGCCATAGATTTAGTGGTGCAGCAACGTCCTTCCTGTTTTCTCTCACTTCAGCAACTGAGTTGCTGTAATAATGAGCATCTGTGCCTTTGAAATCGGTGGGTTTTATGATCTTCACGAATGTGAAGTAATAACCACCTAAAGAGGGAAGTTTGGACACTCAAATAAACATGTCACTCCACAATACACTCTTAGCTCCCAACTGCTCCTGTCTAGAAATTGGTGTTCCTTTTTATTTGACCCTCCGTCCTATCCGCAGAGATCACGCCGATGTCCTTCAAACATGGTGGTGATCAAAGCAACAAGTTTACTTTTCTGTTGACAACAGGCCCGGAGGAAGGATACTTGTGGTTTTCAGGGAGAACTTAGTCAATGAATGTGGCTAAATAAAGAGAGCAATTTAGAAGGAGATGAAAGAGGACAGAAGATAGAGACACGGGTATATCTCCCTGCACAACCATTTACTGGTTTTGTAGTACACGCGGCCGACACGACCTGAAAGTGTCTCGGTGAACCCAGTGCTCTCCCTACAGAATAGTTACCTTGCATGATTTTTCGAAGCATAATGTAGGAAAGTTATATAGGGTATATGGTAAACTGTTCTGTACTCAAGGACAGATGGGCAGACAAAAAGATGATTGATTGATTGATAAATAGATAGACAGATAGATAGATAGATATAGGTACATATCGATTAACACAAAGCTACTGCTCATAACCAGGAGAGCAATGGAGAAAGCACATAGCGATAGTACAAACAAAAAAGAAGAATGAAATCCAGTTTAAAAAGTGCAGTAAGCAGCCAAAAGAAGAAAAGAAATCCTATCATTTGCAATAACGTGGATGGAGCTAGAGGGTATTATGCTCAGTCAATTAGGCCAGTCGGAGAAATACAAGTACCAAATGATTTCACTCATGTGTGGAGTACGACAACAAAGAAAAAGTGAAGGAAAAACAGCAGCAGACACACAGTACCCAAGAGAGGACTAACCGTTACCAAAGAGAAATGGACTTGGTAGGGTTTGTGGGAAGGGAGTGATAAGGGCGGGGAAAAAGAATGGGGACATTAGGATTTGCATGAACAATGTGTAGGGTGTAGTGTCATGGGGAGGGCTATACAACACAGCGAAGAGAAGTGGTGATTCTACAGCATCTTACTACACGCTGATGGACAGCGACTGTAACTGGGATTTGGCAAGGACTTGGTGAAGGAGGTAGACTAGTAAACATATTGTTCTGCATGTAATTGTATATTAATGAGAACAAAAAAATATTTGAAAGTGCAGTAAGAGCATAGCTCTCAAATATCAGAATAAAAGTACAGGTTTTGACTGCTCCAATCAAAAGACACAGGGTTAGAAGTACTGATGAAAACTCAAGATCACCTATGTGCTCCCTTATTGGAGACTCACTTGAGATCCAAGGACACAGACAAACTACAAGCTGAAGGGGCGCGGACAGGTAGCCTATACAAGTGAATCTGAGAAAGAAAGAAACAAATGGATTCTGTTTGAGTCCCCAGAGACAGTCATTAGAAAATAGTCCTACCTAGCCACCGTGAATTCTTTTTGTTTGGTTTCAGCAGTGCCCAGGTATAGATTTAGTGGTACTGCAATGTCCTTCTCATTTTTTCTCACATCAACGAATGAATTGCTGTAATAATATGCATCTGGACTTTTGAAATCACTGGGTTTTATGATGTTCACGATTGTAAAGAAGTAATCACCACATAAAGAGGGAAGTTTGAACACTGAACCAAACACGTCTCTCCACAACAAACAATTTGCTCCCAAATGCTCCTGTCTAGAAATAGGTGTTCCTTTTTATTTGTCCCTCCTCCTATCAGTGGTGAACACGCCTATGTCCCTAAAACATGGTGGTGAGTAAAGCTCCAAGTATACTTTTATGTCTACAACAGGCAGAGAGGAAGTATACCTGGGGTCTTCAGAGAGCACTTAGGCAATGAATGTAGCTAAATACTGTTAGCAAGCGAGCAGGAGGTATAAGAGGACAGAGGAAAGGGATACGGTTTCAAGTCCCTGCACCACCATTTCCTGGTTTTGTAAGCACACGCGGCTGACTCGATCTGCAACTGTCTCAGTGAGCCCAGTGCACTCCCTGCGGCCTAGTGACCTTGCAATGTTTTTGGAAGCATAATGTAGCGAAGTGACATAGGTGATGTTGTTAACTGTTCTGTACGTAAGGCTAGATGGGCAGACAGAAAGATGATTTATTCATAGATAGACAGATAGATAGATGACAGATGAGAGATAGACAGATGATACACATGATAGATGATAGGAAGCTAGGTAGATGGATAGATATATAGAGAGAAGGACAGTGAGATAGAAGGATATATAGAAAGATAGATAGATATACAGACAGACAGAGCAATAAATAGATACAGATACATATCGATTGACACAAAGCTGTTGCTCATAAACAGGAGATGAATGGTGAGAGCACATAGCTAAACTACAAACAAAAAGGAAGAATGAAACCCTGTTTACAAAGTGCAGTAAGCAGCCATAAGAAGAAAACAAATCCTACCATTTGCAATGACGTGGATGGAGCTAGACGGTAGTATGTTCACAGAAATAGGTCGGGCGGCGAAAGACAAGTATCAAATGATTTCACTCATGTGTGGAGTATAACAACAAAGAAAAACTGAAGGAAAACAACAGCAGCAGACTCACAGAACCCGAGAGTTGACTGAAAGTTGCCAAAGGGAAAAGGACTGGGCAGGGAGGTTCTGAAGGGAGGGATAAGTTTGGGGAGAAAGAATGGGGGCATTAGGATTAGCATGTATATTGCGTGGGGTGGGGAAGGCATGGGGAGTGCTGTACAACACAGAGAAGACTATTAGAGATTATATAGCATCTTACTACTCACTGATGGACAGCGACTGAAGAGGATTTTCGGGGGGACTTAGTGAAGGGGGAGCATAGTAAACATAAGGTGCTTCACGTAATTGTAGACTAATGATAACAAAAAAATTTTTTTAAGTGCAATAAGGGCACAGCACTGAATCATCAGAATAAAAGGTCAGGCTCTGAGTGCTGCAAACAAAAGACACAGGGTTAAAAGAACGGATGAAAACTCAAAAAACCTACGTGCTTCCTTACAGGAGACTCACTTGAGATCCAAGGACACAGACAAACTACAAGCTGAAGGTGTGGGGACAAGTACCCTACACGAGTGAAACTGAAAAACAAACAATCCAATAAATGGATTGTGTTTGAGCCCCCAGAGAGAGTCAGTTGAAAATAGCCCTATCTGGCCACAGTGAATTCTTTTTGTTTGTTTTCAGCAGGGCCCAGCCATAGATTTAGTGGTGCAGCAACGTCCTTCCTGTTTTCTCTCACTTCAGCAACTGAGTTGCTGTAATAATGAGCATCTGTGCCTTTGAAATCGGTGGGTTTTATGATCTTCACGAATGTGAAGTAATAACCACCTAAAGAGGGAAGTTTGGACACTCAAATAAACATGTCACTCCACAATACACTCTTAGCTCCCAACTGCTCCTGTCTAGAAATTGGTGTTCCTTTTTATTTGACCCTCCGTCCTATCCGCAGAGATCACGCCGATGTCCTTCAAACATGGTGGTGATCAAAGCAACAAGTTTACTTTTCTGTTGACAACAGGCCCGGAGGAAGGATACTTGTGGTTTTCAGGGAGAACTTAGTCAATGAATGTGGCTAAATAAAGAGAGCAATTTAGAAGGAGATGAAAGAGGACAGAAGATAGAGACACGGGTATATCTCCCTGCACAACCATTTACTGGTTTTGTAGTACACGCGGCCGACACGACCTGAAAGTGTCTCGGTGAACCCAGTGCTCTCCCTACAGAATAGTTACCTTGCATGATTTTTCGAAGCATAATGTAGGAAAGTTATATAGGGTATATGGTAAACTGTTCTGTACTCAAGGACAGATGGGCAGACAAAAAGATGATTGATTGATTGATAAATAGATAGACAGATAGATAGATAGATATAGGTACATATCGATTAACACAAAGCTACTGCTCATAACCAGGAGAGCAATGGAGAAAGCACATAGCGATAGTACAAACAAAAAAGAAGAATGAAATCCAGTTTAAAAAGTGCAGTAAGCAGCCAAAAGAAGAAAAGAAATCCTATCATTTGCAATAACGTGGATGGAGCTAGAGGGTATTATGCTCAGTCAATTAGGCCAGTCGGAGAAATACAAGTACCAAATGATTTCACTCATGTGTGGAGTACGACAACAAAGAAAAAGTGAAGGAAAAACAGCAGCAGACACACAGTACCCAAGAGAGGACTAACCGTTACCAAAGAGAAATGGACTTGGTAGGGTTTGTGGGAAGGGAGTGATAAGGGCGGGGAAAAAGAATGGGGACATTAGGATTTGCATGAACAATGTGTAGGGTGTAGTGTCATGGGGAGGGCTATACAACACAGCGAAGAGAAGTGGTGATTCTACAGCATCTTACTACACGCTGACGGACAGCGACTGTAACTGGGATTTGGCAAGGACTTGGTGAAGGAGGTAGACTAGTAAACATATTGTTCTGCATGTAATTGTATATTAATGAGAACAAAAAAAAATTTCAAAGTGCAGTAAGAGCATAGCTCTCAAATATCAGAATAAAAGTACAGGTTTTGACTGCTCCAATCAAAAGACACAGGGTTAGAAGTACTGATGAAAACTCAAGATCACCTATGTGCTCCCTTATTGGAGACTCACTTGAGATCCAAGGACACAGACAAACTACAAGCTGAAGGGGCGCGGACAGGTAGCCTATACAAGTGAATCTGAGAAAGAAAGAAACAAATGGATTCTGTTTGAGTCCCCAGAGACAGTCATTAGAAAATAGTCCTACCTAGCCACCGTGAATTCTTTTTGTTTGGTTTCAGCAGTGCCCAGGTATAGATTTAGTGGTACTGCAATGTCCTTCTCATTTTTTCTCACATCAACGAATGAATTGCTGTAATAATATGCATCTGGACTTTTGAAATCACTGGGTTTTATGATGTTCACGATTGTAAAGAAGTAATCACCACATAAAGAGGGAAGTTTGAACACTGAACCAAACACGTCTCTCCACAACAAACAATTTGCTCCCAAATGCTCCTGTCTAGAAATAGGTGTTCCTTTTTATTTGTCCCTCCTCCTATCAGTGGTGAACACGCCTATGTCCCTAAAACATGGTGGTGAGTAAAGCTCCAAGTATACTTTTATGTCTACAACAGGCAGAGAGGAAGTATACCTGGGGTCTTCAGAGAGCACTTAGGCAATGAATGTAGCTAAATACTGTTAGCAAGCGAGCAGGAGGTATAAGAGGACAGAGGAAAGGGATACGGTTTCAAGTCCCTGCACCACCATTTCCTGGTTTTGTAAGCACACGCGGCTGACTCGATCTGCAACTGTCTCAGTGAGCCCAGTGCACTCCCTGCGGCCTAGTGACCTTGCAATGTTTTTGGAAGCATAATGTAGCGAAGTGACATAGGTGATGTTGTTAACTGTTCTGTACGTAAGGCTAGATGGGCAGACAGAAAGATGATTTATTCATAGATAGACAGATAGATAGATGACAGATGAGAGATAGACAGATGATACACATGATAGATGATAGGAAGCTAGGTAGATGGATAGATATATAGAGAGAAGGACAGTGAGATAGAAGGATATATAGAAAGATAGATAGATATACAGACAGACAGAGCAATAAATAGATACAGATACATATCGATTGACACAAAGCTGTTGCTCATAAACAGGAGATGAATGGTGAGAGCACATAGCTAAACTACAAACAAAAAGGAAGAATGAAACCCTGTTTACAAAGTGCAGTAAGCAGCCATAAGAAGAAAACAAATCCTACCATTTGCAATGACGTGGATGGAGCTAGACGGTAGTATGTTCACAGAAATAGGTCGGGCGGCGAAAGACAAGTATCAAATGATTTCACTCATGTGTGGAGTATAACAACAAAGAAAAACTGAAGGAAAACAACAGCAGCAGACTCACAGAACCCGAGAGTTGACTGAAAGTTGCCAAAGGGAAAAGGACTGGGCAGGGAGGTTCTGAAGGGAGGGATAAGTTTGGGGAGAAAGAATGGGGGCATTAGGATTAGCATGTATATTGCGTGGGGTGGGGAAGGCATGGGGAGTGCTGTACAACACAGAGAAGACTATTAGAGATTATATAGCATCTTACTACTCACTGATGGACAGCGACTGAAGAGGATTTTCGGGGGGACTTAGTGAAGGGGGAGCATAGTAAACATAAGGTGCTTCACGTAATTGTAGACTAATGATAACAAAAAAAATTTTTTAAGTGCAATAAGGGCACAGCACTGAATCATCAGAATAAAAGGTCAGGCTCTGAGTGCTGCAAACAAAAGACACAGGGTTAAAAGAACGGATGAAAACTCAAAAAACCTACGTGCTTCCTTACAGGAGACTCACTTGAGATCCAAGGACACAGACAAACTACAAGCTGAAGGTGTGGGGACAAGTACCCTACACGAGTGAAACTGAAAAACAAACAATCCAATAAATGGATTGTGTTTGAGCCCCCAGAGAGAGTCAGTTGAAAATAGCCCTATCTGGCCACAGTGAATTCTTTTTGTTTGTTTTCAGCAGGGCCCAGCCATAGATTTAGTGGTGCAGCAACGTCCTTCCTGTTTTCTCTCACTTCAGCAACTGAGTTGCTGTAATAATGAGCATCTGTGCCTTTGAAATCGGTGGGTTTTATGATCTTCACGAATGTGAAGTAATAACCACCTAAAGAGGGAAGTTTGGACACTCAAATAAACATGTCACTCCACAATACACTCTTAGCTCCCAACTGCTCCTGTCTAGAAATTGGTGTTCCTTTTTATTTGACCCTCCGTCCTATCCGCAGAGATCACGCCGATGTCCTTCAAACATGGTGGTGATCAAAGCAACAAGTTTACTTTTCTGTTGACAACAGGCCCGGAGGAAGGATACTTGTGGTTTTTCAGGGAGAACTTAGTCAATGAATGTGGCTAAATAAAGAGAGCAATTTAGAAGGAGATGAAAAAGGACAGAAGGTAGAGACACAGGTATATCTCCCTGCACAACCATTTACTGGTTTTGTAGTACACGCGGCCGACACGACCTGAAAGTGTCTCGGTGAACCCAGTGCTCTCCCTACAGAATAGTTACCTTGCAGGATTTTTGAAAGCATAATGTAGGAAAGTGATATAGGGTATACGGTTAACTGTTCTGTACTCAAGGACAGATGGGCAGACAAAAAGATGATTGATTGATTGATAAATAGATAGACAGATAGATAGATAGATATAGGTACATATCGATTAACACAAAGCTACTGCTCATAACCAGGAGAGCAATGGAGAAAGCACATAGCGATAGTACAAACAAAAAAGAAGAATGAAATCCAGTTTAAAAAGTGCAGTAAGCAGCCAAAAGAAGAAAAGAAATCCTATCATTTGCAATAACGTGGATGGAGCTAGAGGGTATTATGCTCAGTCAATTAGGCCAGTCGGAGAAATACAAGTACCAAATGAATTCACTCATGTGTGGAGTACGACAACAAAGAAAAAGTGAAGGAAAAACAGCAGCAGACACACAGTACCCAAGAGAGGACTAACCGTTACCAAAGAGAAATGGACTTGGTAGGGTTTGTGGGAAGGGAGTGATAAGGGCGGGGAAAAAGAATGGGGACATTAGGATTTGCATGAACAATGTGTAGGGTGTAGTGTCATGGGGAGGGCTATACAACACAGCGAAGAGAAGTGGTGATTCTACAGCATCTTACTACACGCTGACGGACAGCGACTGTAACTGGGATTTGGCAAGGACTTGGTGAAGGAGGTAGACTAGTAAACATATTGTTCTGCATGTAATTGTATATTAATGAGAACAAAAAAAAATTTCAAAGTGCAGTAAGAGCATAGCTCTCAAATATCAGAATAAAAGTACAGGTTTTGACTGCTCCAATCAAAAGACACAGGGTTAGAAGTACTGATGAAAACTCAAGATCACCTATGTGCTCCCTTATTGGAGACTCACTTGAGATCCAAGGACACAGACAAACTACAAGCTGAAGGGGCGCGGACAGGTAGCCTATACAAGTGAATCTGAGAAAGAAAGAAACAAATGGATTCTGTTTGAGTCCCCAGAGACAGTCATTAGAAAATAGTCCTACCTAGCCACCGTGAATTCTTTTTGTTTGGTTTCAGCAGTGCCCAGGTATAGATTTAGTGGTACTGCAATGTCCTTCTCATTTTTTCTCACATCAACGAATGAATTGCTGTAATAATATGCATCTGGACTTTTGAAATCACTGGGTTTTATGATGTTCACGATTGTAAAGAAGTAATCACCACATAAAGAGGGAAGTTTGAACACTGAACCAAACACGTCTCTCCACAACAAACAATTTGCTCCCAAATGCTCCTGTCTAGAAATAGGTGTTCCTTTTTATTTGTCCCTCCTCCTATCAGTGGTGAACACGCCTATGTCCCTAAAACATGGTGGTGAGTAAAGCTCCAAGTATACTTTTATGTCTACAACAGGCAGAGAGGAAGTATACCTGGGGTCTTCAGAGAGCACTTAGGCAATGAATGTAGCTAAATACTGTTAGCAAGCGAGCAGGAGGTATAAGAGGACAGAGGAAAGGGATACGGTTTCAAGTCCCTGCACCACCATTTCCTGGTTTTGTAAGCACACGCGGCTGACTCGATCTGCAACTGTCTCAGTGAGCCCAGTGCACTCCCTGCGGCCTAGTGACCTTGCAATGTTTTTGGAAGCATAATGTAGCGAAGTGACATAGGTGATGTTGTTAACTGTTCTGTACGTAAGGCTAGATGGGCAGACAGAAAGATGATTTATTCATAGATAGACAGATAGATAGATGACAGATGAGAGATAGACAGATGATACACATGATAGATGATAGGAAGCTAGGTAGATGGATAGATATATAGAGAGAAGGACAGTGAGATAGAAGGATATATAGAAAGATAGATAGATATACAGACAGACAGAGCAATAAATAGATACAGATACATATCGATTGACACAAAGCTGTTGCTCATAAACAGGAGATGAATGGTGAGAGCACATAGCTAAACTACAAACAAAAAGGAAGAATGAAACCCTGTTTACAAAGTGCAGTAAGCAGCCATAAGAAGAAAACAAATCCTACCATTTGCAATGACGTGGATGGAGCTAGACGGTAGTATGTTCACAGAAATAGGTCGGGCGGCGAAAGACAAGTATCAAATGATTTCACTCATGTGTGGAGTATAACAACAAAGAAAAACTGAAGGAAAACAACAGCAGCAGACTCACAGAACCCGAGAGTTGACTGAAAGTTGCCAAAGGGAAAAGGACTGGGCAGGGAGGTTCTGAAGGGAGGGATAAGTTTGGGGAGAAAGAATGGGGGCATTAGGATTAGCATGTATATTGCGTGGGGTGGGGAAGGCATGGGGAGTGCTGTACAACACAGAGAAGACTATTAGAGATTATATAGCATCTTACTACTCACTGATGGACAGCGACTGAAGAGGATTTTCGGGGGGACTTAGTGAAGGGGGAGCATAGTAAACATAAGGTGCTTCACGTAATTGTAGACTAATGATAACAAAAAAATTTTTTTAAGTGCAATAAGGGCACAGCACTGAATCATCAGAATAAAAGGTCAGGCTCTGAGTGCTGCAAACAAAAGACACAGGGTTAAAAGAACGGATGAAAACTCAAAAAACCTACGTGCTTCCTTACAGGAGACTCACTTGAGATCCAAGGACACAGACAAACTACAAGCTGAAGGTGTGGGGACAAGTACCCTACACGAGTGAAACTGAAAAACAAACAATCCAATAAATGGATTGTGTTTGAGCCCCCAGAGAGAGTCAGTTGAAAATAGCCCTATCTGGCCACAGTGAATTCTTTTTGTTTGTTTTCAGCAGGGCCCAGCCATAGATTTAGTGGTGCAGCAACGTCCTTCCTGTTTTCTCTCACTTCAGCAACTGAGTTGCTGTAATAATGAGCATCTGTGCCTTTGAAATCGGTGGGTTTTATGATCTTCACGAATGTGAAGTAATAACCACCTAAAGAGGGAAGTTTGGACACTCAAATAAACATGTCACTCCACAATACACTCTTAGCTCCCAACTGCTCCTGTCTAGAAATTGGTGTTCCTTTTTATTTGACCCTCCGTCCTATCCGCAGAGATCACGCCGATGTCCTTCAAACATGGTGGTGATCAAAGCAACAAGTTTACTTTTCTGTTGACAACAGGCCCGGAGGAAGGATACTTGTGGTTTTCAGGGAGAACTTAGTCAATGAATGTGGCTAAATAAAGAGAGCAATTTAGAAGGAGATGAAAGAGGACAGAAGATAGAGACACGGGTATATCTCCCTGCACAACCATTTACTGGTTTTGTAGTACACGCGGCCGACACGACCTGAAAGTGTCTCGGTGAACCCAGTGCTCTCCCTACAGAATAGTTACCTTGCAGGATTTTTCGAAGCATAATGTAGGAAAGTTATATAGGGTATATGGTAAACTGTTCTGTACTCAAGGACAGATGGGCAGACAAAAAGATGATTGATTGATTGATAAATAGATAGACAGATAGATAGATAGATATAGGTACATATCGATTAACACAAAGCTACTGCTCATAACCAGGAGAGCAATGGGGAAAGCACATAGCGATAGTACAAACAAAAAAGAAGAATGAAATCCAGTTTAAAAAGTGCAGTAAGCAGCCAAAAGAAGAAAAGAAATCCTATCATTTGCAATAACGTGGATGGAGCTAGAGGGTATTATGCTCAGTCAATTAGGCCAGTCGGAGAAATACAAGTACCAAATGATTTCACTCATGTGTGGAGTACGACAACAAAGAAAAAGTGAAGGAAAAACAGCAGCAGACACACAGTACCCAAGAGAGGACTAACCGTTACCAAAGAGAAATGGACTTGGTAGGGTTTGTGGGAAGGGAGTGATAAGGGCGGGGAAAAAGAATGGGGACATTAGGATTTGCATGAACAATGTGTAGGGTGTAGTGTCATGGGGAGGGCTATACAACACAGCGAAGAGAAGTGGTGATTCTACAGCATCTTACTACACGCTGACGGACAGCGACTGTAACTGGGATTTGGCAAGGACTTGGTGAAGGAGGTAGACTAGTAAACATATTGTTCTGCATGTAATTGTATATTAATGAGAACAAAAAAAAATTTCAAAGTGCAGTAAGAGCATAGCTCTCAAATATCAGAATAAAAGTACAGGTTTTGACTGCTCCAATCAAAAGACACAGGGTTAGAAGTACTGATGAAAACTCAAGATCACCTATGTGCTCCCTTATTGGAGACTCACTTGAGATCCAAGGACACAGACAAACTACAAGCTGAAGGGGCGCGGACAGGTAGCCTATACAAGTGAATCTGAGAAAGAAAGAAACAAATGGATTCTGTTTGAGTCCCCAGAGACAGTCATTAGAAAATAGTCCTACCTAGCCACCGTGAATTCTTTTTGTTTGGTTTCAGCAGTGCCCAGGTATAGATTTAGTGGTACTGCAATGTCCTTCTCATTTTTTCTCACATCAACGAATGAATTGCTGTAATAATATGCATCTGGACTTTTGAAATCACTGGGTTTTATGATGTTCACGATTGTAAAGAAGTAATCACCACATAAAGAGGGAAGTTTGAACACTGAACCAAACACGTCTCTCCACAACAAACAATTTGCTCCCAAATGCTCCTGTCTAGAAATAGGTGTTCCTTTTTATTTGTCCCTCCTCCTATCAGTGATGAACACGCCTATGTCCCTAAAACATGGTGGTGAGTAAAGCTCCAAGTATACTTTTATGTCTACAACAGGCAGAGAGGAAGTATACCTGGGGTCTTCAGAGAGCACTTAGGCAATGAATGTAGCTAAATACTGTTAGCAAGCGAGCAGGAGGTATAAGAGGACAGAGGAAAGGGATACGGTTTCAAGTCCCTGCACCACCATTTCCTGGTTTTGTAAGCACACGCGGCTGACTCGATCTGCAACTGTCTCAGTGAGCCCAGTGCACTCCCTGCGGCCTAGTGACCTTGCAATGTTTTTGGAAGCATAATGTAGCGAAGTGACATAGGTGATGTTGTTAACTGTTCTGTACGTAAGGCTAGATGGGCAGACAGAAAGATGATTTATTCATAGATAGACAGATAGATAGATGACAGATGAGAGATAGACAGATGATACACATGATAGATGATAGGAAGCTAGGTAGATGGATAGATATATAGAGAGAAGGACAGTGAGATAGAAGGATATATAGAAAGATAGATAGATATACAGACAGACAGAGCAATAAATAGATACAGATACATATCGATTGACACAAAGCTGTTGCTCATAAACAGGAGATGAATGGTGAGAGCACATAGCTAAACTACAAACAAAAAGGAAGAATGAAACCCTGTTTACAAAGTGCAGTAAGCAGCCATAAGAAGAAAACAAATCCTACCATTTGCAATGACGTGGATGGAGCTAGACGGTAGTATGTTCACAGAAATAGGTCGGGCGGCGAAAGACAAGTATCAAATGATTTCACTCATGTGTGGAGTATAACAACAAAGAAAAACTGAAGGAAAACAACAGCAGCAGACTCACAGAACCCGAGAGTTGACTGAAAGTTGCCAAAGGGAAAAGGACTGGGCAGGGAGGTTCTGAAGGGAGGGATAAGTTTGGGGAGAAAGAATGGGGGCATTAGGATTAGCATGTATATTGCGTGGGGTGGGGAAGGCATGGGGAGTGCTGTACAACACAGAGAAGACTATTAGAGATTATATAGCATCTTACTACTCACTGATGGACAGCGACTGAAGAGGATTTTCGGGGGGACTTAGTGAAGGGGGAGCATAGTAAACATAAGGTGCTTCACGTAATTGTAGACTAATGATAACAAAAAAATTTTTTTAAGTGCAATAAGGGCACAGCACTGAATCATCAGAATAAAAGGTCAGGCTCTGAGTGCTGCAAACAAAAGACACAGGGTTAAAAGAACGGATGAAAACTCAAAAAACCTACGTGCTTCCTTACAGGAGACTCACTTGAGATCCAAGGACACAGACAAACTACAAGCTGAAGGTGTGGGGACAAGTACCCTACACGAGTGAAACTGAAAAACAAACAATCCAATAAATGGATTGTGTTTGAGCCCCCAGAGAGAGTCAGTTGAAAATAGCCCTATCTGGCCACAGTGAATTCTTTTTGTTTGTTTTCAGCAGGGCCCAGCCATAGATTTAGTGGTGCAGCAACGTCCTTCCTGTTTTCTCTCACTTCAGCAACTGAGTTGCTGTAATAATGAGCATCTGTGCCTTTGAAATCGGTGGGTTTTATGATCTTCACGAATGTGAAGTAATAACCACCTAAAGAGGGAAGTTTGGACACTCAAATAAACATGTCACTCCACAATACACTCTTAGCTCCCAACTGCTCCTGTCTAGAAATTGGTGTTCCTTTTTATTTGACCCTCCGTCCTATCCGCAGAGATCACGCCGATGTCCTTCAAACATGGTGGTGATCAAAGCAACAAGTTTACTTTTCTGTTGACAACAGGCCCGGAGGAAGGATACTTGTGGTTTTCAGGGAGAACTTAGTCAATGAATGTGGCTAAATAAAGAGAGCAATTTAGAAGGAGATGAAAGAGGACAGAAGATAGAGACACGGGTATATCTCCCTGCACAACCATTTACTGGTTTTGTAGTACACGCGGCCGACACGACCTGAAAGTGTCTCGGTGAACCCAGTGCTCTCCCTACAGAATAGTTACCTTGCAGGATTTTTCGAAGCATAATGTAGGAAAGTTATATAGGGTATATGGTAAACTGTTCTGTACTCAAGGACAGATGGGCAGACAAAAAGATGATTGATTGATTGATAAATAGATAGACAGATAGATAGATAGATATAGGTACATATCGATTAACACAAAGCTACTGCTCATAACCAGGAGAGCAATGGAGAAAGCACATAGCGATAGTACAAACAAAAAAGAAGAATGAAATCCAGTTTAAAAAGTGCAGTAAGCAGCCAAAAGAAGAAAAGAAATCCTATCATTTGCAATAACGTGGATGGAGCTAGAGGGTATTATGCTCAGTCAATTAGGCCAGTCGGAGAAATACAAGTACCAAATGATTTCACTCATGTGTGGAGTACGACAACAAAGAAAAAGTGAAGGAAAAACAGCAGCAGACACACAGTACCCAAGAGAGGACTAACCGTTACCAAAGAGAAATGGACTTGGTAGGGTTTGTGGGAAGGGAGTGATAAGGGCGGGGAAAAAGAATGGGGACATTAGGATTTGCATGAACAATGTGTAGGGTGTAGTGTCATGGGGAGGGCTATACAACACAGCGAAGAGAAGTGGTGATTCTACAGCATCTTACTACACGCTGACGGACAGCGACTGTAACTGGGATTTGGCAAGGACTTGGTGAAGGAGGTAGACTAGTAAACATATTGTTCTGCATGTAATTGTATATTAATGAGAACAAAAAAAAATTTCAAAGTGCAGTAAGAGCATAGCTCTCAAATATCAGAATAAAAGTACAGGTTTTGACTGCTCCAATCAAAAGACACAGGGTTAGAAGTACTGATGAAAACTCAAGATCACCTATGTGCTCCCTTATTGGAGACTCACTTGAGATCCAAGGACACAGACAAACTACAAGCTGAAGGGGCGCGGACAGGTAGCCTATACAAGTGAATCTGAGAAAGAAAGAAACAAATGGATTCTGTTTGAGTCCCCAGAGACAGTCATTAGAAAATAGTCCTACCTAGCCACCGTGAATTCTTTTTGTTTGGTTTCAGCAGTGCCCAGGTATAGATTTAGTGGTACTGCAATGTCCTTCTCATTTTTTCTCACATCAACGAATGAATTGCTGTAATAATATGCATCTGGACTTTTGAAATCACTGGGTTTTATGATGTTCACGATTGTAAAGAAGTAATCACCACATAAAGAGGGAAGTTTGAACACTGAACCAAACACGTCTCTCCACAACAAACAATTTGCTCCCAAATGCTCCTGTCTAGATATAGGTGTTCCTTTTTATTTGTCCCTCCTCCTATCAGTGGTGAACACGCCTATGTCCCTAAAACATGGTGGTGAGTAAAGCTCCAAGTATACTTTTATGTCTACAACAGGCAGAGAGGAAGTATACCTGGGGTCTTCAGAGAGCACTTAGGCAATGAATGTAGCTAAATACTGTTAGCAAGCGAGCAGGAGGTATAAGAGGACAGAGGAAAGGGATACGGTTTCAAGTCCCTGCACCACCATTTCCTGGTTTTGTAAGCACACGCGGCTGACTCGATCTGCAACTGTCTCAGTGAGCCCAGTGCACTCCCTGCGGCCTAGTGACCTTGCAATGTTTTTGGAAGCATAATGTAGCGAAGTGACATAGGTGATGTTGTTAACTGTTCTGTACGTAAGGCTAGATGGGCAGACAGAAAGATGATTTATTCATAGATAGACAGATAGATAGATGACAGATGAGAGATAGACAGATGATACACATGATAGATGATAGGAAGCTAGGTAGATGGATAGATATATAGAGAGAAGGACAGTGAGATAGAAGGATATATAGAAAGATAGATAGATATACAGACAGACAGAGCAATAAATAGATACAGATACATATCGATTGACACAAAGCTGTTGCTCATAAACAGGAGATGAATGGTGAGAGCACATAGCTAAACTACAAACAAAAAGGAAGAATGAAACCCTGTTTACAAAGTGCAGTAAGCAGCCATAAGAAGAAAACAAATCCTACCATTTGCAATGACGTGGATGGAGCTAGACGGTAGTATGTTCACAGAAATAGGTCGGGCGGCGAAAGACAAGTATCAAATGATTTCACTCATGTGTGGAGTATAACAACAAAGAAAAACTGAAGGAAAACAACAGCAGCAGACTCACAGAACCCGAGAGTTGACTGAAAGTTGCCAAAGGGAAAAGGACTGGGCAGGGAGGTTCTGAAGGGAGGGATAAGTTTGGGGAGAAAGAATGGGGGCATTAGGATTAGCATGTATATTGCGTGGGGTGGGGAAGGCATGGGGAGTGCTGTACAACACAGAGAAGACTATTAGAGATTATATAGCATCTTACTACTCACTGATGGACAGCGACTGAAGAGGATTTTCGGGGGGACTTAGTGAAGGGGGAGCATAGTAAACATAAGGTGCTTCACGTAATTGTAGACTAATGATAACAAAAAAAATTTTTTAAGTGCAATAAGGGCACAGCACTGAATCATCAGAATAAAAGGTCAGGCTCTGAGTGCTGCAAACAAAAGACACAGGGTTAAAAGAACGGATGAAAACTCAAAAAACCTACGTGCTTCCTTACAGGAGACTCACTTGAGATCCAAGGACACAGACAAACTACAAGCTGAAGGTGTGGGGACAAGTACCCTACACGAGTGAAACTGAAAAACAAACAATCCAATAAATGGATTGTGTTTGAGCCCCCAGAGAGAGTCAGTTGAAAATAGCCCTATCTGGCCACAGTGAATTCTTTTTGTTTGTTTTCAGCAGGGCCCAGCCATAGATTTAGTGGTGCAGCAACGTCCTTCCTGTTTTCTCTCACTTCAGCAACTGAGTTGCTGTAATAATGAGCATCTGTGCCTTTGAAATCGGTGGGTTTTATGATCTTCACGAATGTGAAGTAATAACCACCTAAAGAGGGAAGTTTGGACACTCAAATAAACATGTCACTCCACAATACACTCTTAGCTCCCAACTGCTCCTGTCTAGAAATTGGTGTTCCTTTTCATTTGACCCTCCGTCCTATCCGCAGAGATCACGCCGATGTCCTTCAAACATGGTGGTGATCAAAGCAACAAGTTTACTTTTCTGTTGACAACAGGCCCGGAGGAAGGATACTTGTGGTTTTCAGGGAGAACTTAGTCAATGAATGTGGCTAAATAAAGAGAGCAATTTAGAAGGAGATGAAAGAGGACAGAAGATAGAGACACGGGTATATCTCCCTGCACAACCATTTACTGGTTTTGTAGTACACGCGGCCGACACGACCTGAAAGTGTCTCGGTGAACCCAGTGCTCTCCCTGCAGAATAGTTACCTTGCAGGATTTTTCGAAGCATAATGTAGGAAAGTGATATAGGGTATACGGTTAACTGTTCTGTACTCAAGGACAGATGGGCAGACAAAAAGATGATTGATTGATTGATAAATAGATAGACAGATAGATAGATAGATATAGGTACATATCGATTAACACAAAGCTACTGCTCATAACCAGGAGAGCAATGGAGAAAGCACATAGCGATAGTACAAACAAAAAAGAAGAATGAAATCCAGTTTAAAAAGTGCAGTAAGCAGCCAAAAGAAGAAAAGAAATCCTATCATTTGCAATAACGTGGATGGAGCTAGAGGGTATTATGCTCAGTCAATTAGGCCAGTCGGAGAAATACAAGTACCAAATGATTTCACTCATGTGTGGAGTACGACAACAAAGAAAAAGTGAAGGAAAAACAGCAGCAGACACACAGTACCCAAGAGAGGACTAACCGTTACCAAAGAGAAATGGACTTGGTAGGGTTTGTGGGAAGGGAGTGATAAGGGCGGGGAAAAAGAATGGGGACATTAGGATTTGCATGAACAATGTGTAGGGTGTAGTGTCATGGGGAGGGCTATACAACACAGCGAAGAGAAGTGGTGATTCTACAGCATCTTACTACACGCTGACGGACAGCGACTGTAACTGGGATTTGGCAAGGACTTGGTGAAGGAGGTAGACTAGTAAACATATTGTTCTGCATGTAATTGTATATTAATGAGAACAAAAAAAAATTTCAAAGTGCAGTAAGAGCATAGCTCTCAAATATCAGAATAAAAGTACAGGTTTTGACTGCTCCAATCAAAAGACACAGGGTTAGAAGTACTGATGAAAACTCAAGATCACCTATGTGCTCCCTTATTGGAGACTCACTTGAGATCCAAGGACACAGACAAACTACAAGCTGAAGGGGCGCGGACAGGTAGCCTATACAAGTGAATCTGAGAAAGAAAGAAACAAATGGATTCTGTTTGAGTCCCCAGAGACAGTCATTAGAAAATAGTCCTACCTAGCCACCGTGAATTCTTTTTGTTTGGTTTCAGCAGTGCCCAGGTATAGATTTAGTGGTACTGCAATGTCCTTCTCATTTTTTCTCACATCAACGAATGAATTGCTGTAATAATATGCATCTGGACTTTTGAAATCACTGGGTTTTATGATGTTCACGATTGTAAAGAAGTAATCACCACATAAAGAGGGAAGTTTGAACACTGAACCAAACACGTCTCTCCACAACAAACAATTTGCTCCCAAATGCTCCTGTCTAGAAATAGGTGTTCCTTTTTATTTGTCCCTCCTCCTATCAGTGGTGAACACGCCTATGTCCCTAAAACATGGTGGTGAGTAAAGCTCCAAGTATACTTTTATGTCTACAACAGGCAGAGAGGAAGTATACCTGGGGTCTTCAGAGAGCACTTAGGCAATGAATGTAGCTAAATACTGTTAGCAAGCGAGCAGGAGGTATAAGAGGACAGAGGAAAGGGATACGGTTTCAAGTCCCTGCACCACCATTTCCTGGTTTTGTAAGCACACGCGGCTGACTCGATCTGCAACTGTCTCAGTGAGCCCAGTGCACTCCCTGCGGCCTAGTGACCTTGCAATGTTTTTGGAAGCATAATGTAGCGAAGTGACATAGGTGATGTTGTTAACTGTTCTGTACGTAAGGCTAGATGGGCAGACAGAAAGATGATTTATTCATAGATAGACAGATAGATAGATGACAGATGAGAGATAGACAGATGATACACATGATAGATGATAGGAAGCTAGGTAGATGGATAGATATATAGAGAGAAGGACAGTGAGATAGAAGGATATATAGAAAGATAGATAGATATACAGACAGACAGAGCAATAAATAGATACAGATACATATCGATTGACACAAAGCTGTTGCTCATAAACAGGAGATGAATGGTGAGAGCACATAGCTAAACTACAAACAAAAAGGAAGAATGAAACCCTGTTTACAAAGTGCAGTAAGCAGCCATAAGAAGAAAACAAATCCTACCATTTGCAATGACGTGGATGGAGCTAGACGGTAGTATGTTCACAGAAATAGGTCGGGCGGCGAAAGACAAGTATCAAATGATTTCACTCATGTGTGGAGTATAACAACAAAGAAAAACTGAAGGAAAACAACAGCAGCAGACTCACAGAACCCGAGAGTTGACTGAAAGTTGCCAAAGGGAAAAGGACTGGGCAGGGAGGTTCTGAAGGGAGGGATAAGTTTGGGGAGAAAGAATGGGGGCATTAGGATTAGCATGTATATTGCGTGGGGTGGGGAAGGCATGGGGAGTGCTGTACAACACAGAGAAGACTATTAGAGATTATATAGCATCTTACTACTCACTGATGGACAGCGACTGAAGAGGATTTTCGGGGGGACTTAGTGAAGGGGGAGCATAGTAAACATAAGGTGCTTCACGTAATTGTAGACTAATGATAACAAAAAATTTTTTTTAAGTGCAATAAGGGCACAGCACTGAATCATCAGAATAAAAGGTCAGGCTCTGAGTGCTGCAAACAAAAGACACAGGGTTAAAAGAACGGATGAAAACTCAAAAAACCTACGTGCTTCCTTACAGGAGACTCACTTGAGATCCAAGGACACAGACAAACTACAAGCTGAAGGTGTGGGGACAAGTACCCTACACGAGTGAAACTGAAAAACAAACAATCCAATAAATGGATTGTGTTTGAGCCCCCAGAGAGAGTCAGTTGAAAATAGCCCTATCTGGCCACAGTGAATTCTTTTTGTTTGTTTTCAGCAGGGCCCAGCCATAGATTTAGTGGTGCAGCAACGTCCTTCCTGTTTTCTCTCACTTCAGCAACTGAGTTGCTGTAATAATGAGCATCTGTGCCTTTGAAATCGGTGGGTTTTATGATCTTCACGAATGTGAAGTAATAACCACCTAAAGAGGGAAGTTTGGACACTCAAATAAACATGTCACTCCACAATACACTCTTAGCTCCCAACTGCTCCTGTCTAGAAATTGGTGTTCCTTTTTATTTGACCCTCGGTCCTATCCGCAGAGATCACGCCGATGTCCTTCAAACATGGTGGTGATCAAAGCAACAAGTTTACTTTTCTGTTGACAACAGGCCCGGAGGAAGGATACTTGTGGTTTTCAGGGAGAACTTAGTCAATGAATGTGGCTAAATAAAGAGAGCAATTTAGAAGGAGATGAAAGAGGACAGAAGATAGAGACACGGGTATATCTCCCTGCACAACCATTTACTGGTTTTGTAGTACACGCGGCCGACACGACCTGAAAGTGTCTCGGTGAACCCAGTGCTCTCCCTGCAGAATAGTTACCTTGCAGGATTTTTCGAAGCATAATGTAGGAAAGTTATATAGGGTATATGGTAAACTGTTCTGTACTCAAGGACAGATGGGCAGACAAAAAGATGATTGATTGATTGATAAATAGATAGACAGATAGATAGATAGATATAGGTACATATCGATTAACACAAAGCTACTGCTCATAACCAGGAGAGCAATGGAGAAAGCACATAGCGATAGTACAAACAAAAAAGAAGAATGAAATCCAGTTTAAAAAGTGCAGTAAGCAGCCAAAAGAAGAAAAGAAATCCTATCATTTGCCATAACGTGGATGGAGCTAGAGGGTATTATGCTCAGTCAATTAGGCCAGACGGAGAAATACAAGTACCAAATGATTTCACTCATGTGTGGAGTACGACAACAAAGAAAAAGTGAAGGAAAAACAGCAGCAGACACACAGTACCCAAGAGAGGACTAACCGTTACCAAAGAGAAATGGACTTGGTAGTGTTTGTGGGAAGGGAGTGATAAGGGCGGGGAAAAAGAATGGGGACATTAGGATTTGCATGAACAATGTGTAGGGTGTAGTGTCATGGGGAGGGCTATACAACACAGCGAAGAGAAGTGGTGATTCTACAGCATCTTACTACACGCTGACGGACAGCGACTGTAACTGGGATTTGGCAAGGACTTGGTGAAGGAGGTAGACTAGTAAACATATTGTTCTGCATGTAATTGTATATTAATGAGAACAAAAAAATATTTCAAAGTGCAGTAAGAGCATAGCTCTCAAATATCGGAATAAAAGTACAGGCTTTGACTGCTCCAATCAAAAGACACAGGGTTAGAAGTACTGATGAAAACTCAAGATCACCTATGTGCTCCCTTATTGGAGACTCACTTGAGATCCAAGGACACAGACAAACTACAAGCTGAAGGGGCGCGGACAGGTACCCTATACAAGTGAATCTAAGAAAGAAACAAATGGATTCTGTTTGAGTCCCCAGAGACAGTCATTAGAAAATAGTCCTACCTAGCCACCGTGAATTCTTTTTGTTTGGTTTCAGCAGTGCCCAGGTATAGATTTAGTGGTACTGCAATGTCCTTCTCATTTTTTCTCACATCAACGAATGAATTGCTGTAATAATATGCATCTGGACTTTTGAAATCACTGGGTTTTATGATGTTCACGATTGTAAAGAAGTAATCACCACATAAAGAGGGAAGTTTGAACACTGAAACAAACACGTCTCTCCACAACAAACAATTTGCTCCCAAATGCTCCTGTATAGAAATAGGTGTTCCTTTTTATTTGTCCCTCCTCCTATCAGTGGTGAATACGCCTATGTCCCTAAAACATGGTGGTGAGTAAAGCACCAAGTATACTTTTATGTCTACAACAGGCAGAGAGGAAGTATACCTGGGGTCTTCAGAGAGCACTTAGGCAATGAATGTAGCTAAATACTGTTAGCAAGCGAGAAGGAGGTATAAGAGGACAGAGGACAGGGATACGGTTTGAAGACCCTGCACCACCGTTTCCTGGTTTTGTAAGCACACGCGGCTGAATCGATCTGCAACTGTCTCAGTGAGCCCAGTGCTCTCCCTGCGGCCTAGTGACCTTGCAATGTTTTTGGAAGCATAATGTAGCGAAGTGACATAGGTGATGTTGTTAACTGTTCTGTACATAAGGCTAGATGGGCAGACAGAAAGATGATTTATTCATAGATAGACAGATAGATAGATGACAGATGAGAGATAGACAGATGATACACATGATAGATGATAGGAAGCTAGGTAGATGGATAGATATATAGAGAGAAGGACAGTGAGATAGAAGGATATATAGAAAGATAGATAGATACACAGACAGACAGAGCGATAAATAGATACAGATACATATCGATTGACACAAAGCTGTTGCTCATAACCAGGAGATGAATGGTGAGAGCACATAGCTAAACTACAAACAAAAAGGAAGAATGAAACCCTGTTTACAAAGTGCAGTAAGCAGCCATAAGAAGAAAACAAATCCTACCATTTGCAATGACGTGGATGGAGCTAGACGGTAGTATGTTCACAGAAATAGGTCGGGCGGCGAAAGAAAAGTATCAAATGATTTCACTCATGTGTGGAGTATAACAACAAAGAAAAACTGAAGGAAAACAACAGCAGCAGACTCACAGAACCCGAGAGATGACTGAAAGTTGCCAAAGGGAAAAGGACTGGGCAGGGAGGTTCTGAAGGGAGGGATAAGTTTGGGGATAAAGAATGGGGGCATTAGGATTAGCATGTATATTGCGTGGGGTGGGGAAGGCATGGGGAGTGCTGTACAACACAGAGAAGACTATTAGAGATTATATAGCATCTTACTACTCACTGATGGACAGCGACTGAAGAGGATTTTTGGGGGGACTTGGTGAAGGGGGAGCATAGTAAACATAAGGTGCTTCACGTAATTGTAGACTAATGATAACAAAAAATTTTTTTTAAGTGCAATAAGGGCACAGCACTGAATCATCAGAATAAAAGGTCAGGCTCTGAGTGCTGCAAACAAAAGACACAGGGTTAAAAGAACGGATGAAAACTCAAAAAACCTACGTGCTTCCTTACAGGAGACTCACTTGAGATCCAAGGACACAGACAAACTACAAGCTGAAGGTGTGGGGACAAGTACCCTACACGAGTGAAACTGAAAAACAAACAATCCAATAAATGGATTGTGTTTGAGCCCCCAGAGACAGTCAGTAGAAAATAGCCCTATCTGGCCACAGTGAATTCTTTTTGTTTGTTTTCAGCAGGGCCCAGCCAGAGATTTAGTGGTGCAGCAACGTCCTTCCTGTTTTCTCTCACTTCAGCAACTGAGTTGCTGTAATAATGAGCATCTGTGCCTTTGAAATCGGTGGGTTTTATGATCTTCACGAATGTGAAGTAATAACCACCTAAAGAGGGAAGTTTGGACACTCAAATAAACATGTCACTCCACAATACACTCTTAGCTCCCAACTGCTCCTGTCTAGAAATTGGTGTTCCTTTTTATTTGACCCTCCGTCCTATCCGCAGTGATCACGCCGATGTCCTTCAAACATGGTGGTGATCAAAGCAACAAGTTTACTTTTCTGTTGACAACAGGCCCGGAGGAAGGATACTTGTGGTTTTCAGGGAGAACTTAGTCAATGAATGTGGCTCAATAAAGAGAGCAATTTAGAAGGAGATGAAAGAGGACAGAAGATAGAGACACGGGTATATCTCCCTGCACAACCATTTACTGGTTTTGTAGTACACGCGGCCGACACGACCTGAAAGTGTCTCGGTGAACCCAGTGCTCTCCCTACAGAATAGTTACCTTGCAGGATTTTTGGAAGCATAATGTAGGAAAGTGATATAGGGTATAGGGTTAACTGTTCTGTACTCAAGGACAGATGGGCAGACAAAAAGATGATTGATTGATTGATAAATAGATAGACAGATAGATAGATAGATATAGGTACATATCAATTAACACAAAGCTACTGCTCATAACCAGGAGAGCAATGGAGAAAGCACATAGCGATAGTACAAACAAAAAAGAAGAATGAAATCCAGGTTAAAAAGTGCAGTAAGCAGCCAAAAGAAGAAAACAAATCCTATCATTTGCAATAACGTGGATGGAGCTAGAGGGTATTATGCTCAGTCAATTAGGCCAGTCGGAGAAATACAAGTACCAAATGATTTCACTCATGTGTGGAGTACGACAACAAAGAAAAAGTGAAGGAAAAACAGCAGCAGACACACAGTACCCAAAAGAGGACTAACCGTTACCAAAGAGAAATGGACTTGGTAGGGTTTGTGGGAAGGGAGTGATAAGGGAGGGGAAAAAGAATGGGGACATTAGGATTTGCATGAACAATGTGTAGGGTGTAGTGTCATGGGGAGGGCTATACAACACAGCGAAGAGAAGTGGTGATTCTACAGCATCTTACTACACGCTGACGGACAGCGACTGTAACTGGGATTTGGCAAGGACTTGGTGAAGGAGGTAGACTAGTAAACATATTGTTCTGCATGTAATTGTATATTAATGAGAACAAAAAAAATTTCAAAGTGCAGTAAGAGCATAGCTCTCAAATATCAGAATAAAAGTACAGGCTTTGACTGCTCCAATCAAAAGACACAGGGTTAGAAGTACTGATGAAAACTCAAGATCACCTGTGTGCTCCCTTAATGGAGACTCACTTGAGATCCAAGGACACAGACAAACTACAAGCTGAAGGGGCGCGGACAGGTACCCTATACAAGTGAATCTGAGAAACAAAGAAACAAATGGATTCTGTTTGAGTCCCCAGAGACAGTCACTAGAAAATAGTCCTACCTAGCCACCGTGAATTCTTTTTGTTTGGTTTCAGCAGTGCCCAGGTATAGATTTAGTGGTACTGCAATGTCCTTCTCATTTTTTCTCACATCAACGAATGAATTGCTGTAATAATGTGCATCTGGACTTTTGAAATCACTGGGTTTTATGATGTTCACGATTGTAAAGAAGTAATCACCACATAAAGAGGGAAGTTTGAACACTGAACCAAACACGTCTCTCCACAACAAACAATTTGCTCCCAAATGCTCCTGTCTAGAAATAGGTGTTCCTTTTTATTTGTCCCTCCTCCTATCAGTGGTGAACACGCCAATGTCCCTAAAACATGGTGGTGAGTAAAGCACCAAGTATACTTTTATGTCTACAACAGGCAGAGAGGAAGTATACCTGGGGTCTTCAGAGAGCACTTAGGCAATGAATGTAGCTAAATACTGTTAGCAAGCGAGGAGGATTTATTAGAGGACAGAGGAAAGGGATACGGTTTCAAGTCCCTGCACCCCCATTTACTGGTTTTGTAAGCACACGCGGCTGACTCGATCTGCAACTGTCTCAGTGAGCCCAGTGCTCTCCCTGCGGCCTAGTGACCTTGCAATGTTTTTGGAAGCATAATGTAGCGATGTGACATAGGTGATGTTGTTAACTGTTCTGTACATAAGTCTAGATGGGCAGACAGAAAGATGACTTATTCATAGATAGACAGATAGATAGATGACAGATGAGAGATAGACAGATGATACACATGATAGATGATAGGAAGCTAGGTAGATGGATAGATATATAGAGAGAAGGACAGTGAGATACAAGGATATATAGAAAGATAGATAGATATACAGACAGACAGAGCAATAAATAGATACAGATACATATCGATTGACACAAAGCTGTTGCTCATAACCAGGAGATGAATGGTGTGAGCACATAGCTAAACTACAAACAAAAAGGAAGAATGAAACCCTGTTTACAAAGTGCAGTAAGCAGCCATAAGAAGAAAACAAATCCTACCATTTGCAATGACGTGGATGGAGCTAGACGGTAGTATGTTCACAGAAATAGGTCAGGCGGCGAAAGACAAGTATCAAATGATTTCACTCATGTGTGGAGTATAACAACAAAGAAAAACTGAAGGAAAACAACAGCAGCAGACTCACAGAACCCGAGAGTTGACTGAAAGTTGCCAAAGGGAAAAGGACTGGGCAGGGAGGTTCTGAAGGGAGGGATAAGTTTGGGGAGAAAGAATGGGGGCATTAGGATTAGCATGTATATTGCGTGGGGTGGGGAAGGCATGGGGAGTGCTGTACAACACAGAGAAGACTATTAGGGATTATATAGCATCTTACTACTCACTGATGGACAGCGACTGAAGAGGATTTTCGGGGGGACTTAGTGAAGGGGGGGCATAGTAAACATAAGGTGCTTCACGTAATTGTAGACTAATGATAACAAAAAAATTTTTTTAAGTGCAATAAGGGCACAGCACTGAATCATCAGAATAAAAGGTCAGGCTCTGAGTGCTGCAAACAAAAGACACAGGGTTAAAAGAACGGATGAAAACTCAGAAAACCTACGTGTATCCTTACAGGAGTCTCACTTGAGATCCAAGGACACATACAAACTACCGGCTGAAGGTTTGGGGAAAAGTACCCTACACGAGTGAAACTGAAAAACAAACAATCCAATAAATGGATTGTGTTTGAGCCCCCAGAGACAGTCAGTAGAAAATAGCCCTATCTGGCCACAGTGAATTCTTTTTGTTTGTTTTCAGTAGGGCCCAGCCATAGATTTAGTGGTGCAGCAACGTCCTTCCTGTTTTCTCTCACTTCAGCAACTGAGTTGCTGTAATAATGAGCATCTGTGCCTTTGAAATCGGTGGGTTTTATGATCTTCACGAATGTGAAGTAATAACCACCTAAAGAGGGAAGTTTGGACACTCAAATAAACATGTCACTCCACAATACACTCTTAGCTCCCAACTGCTCCTGTCTAGAAATTGGTGTTCCTTTTTATTTGACCCTCCGTCCTATCCGCAGAGATCACGCCGATGTCCTTCAAACATGGTGGTGATCAAAGCAACAAGTTTACTTTTCTGTTGACAACAGGCCCGGAGGAAGGATACTTGTGGTTTTCAGGGAGAACTTAGTCAATGAATGTGGCTAAATAAAGAGAGCAATTTAGAAGGAGATGAAAGAGGACATAAGATAGAGACAAGGGTATATCTCCCTGCACAACCATTTACTGGTTTTGTAGTACACGCGGCCGACACGACCTGAAAGTGTCTCGGTGAACCCAGTGCTCTCCCTGCAGAATAGTTACCTTGCAGGATTTTTCGAAGCATAATGTAGGAAAGTTATATAGGGTATATGGTAAACTGTTCTGTACTCAAGGACAGATGGGCAGACAAAAAGATGATTGATTGATTGATAAATAGATAGACAGATAGATAGATAGATTTAGGTACATATCGATTAACACAAAGCTACTGCTCATAATCAGGAGAGCAATGGAGAAAGCACATAGCGATAGTACAAACAAAAAAGAAGAATGAAATCCAGTTTAAAAAGTGCAGTAAGCAGCCAAAAGAAGAAAACAAATCCTATCATTTGCAATAACGTGGATGGAGCTAGAGGGTATTATGCTCAGTCAATTAGGCCAGACGGAGAAATACAAGTACCAAATGATTTCACTCATGTGTGGTGTACGACAACAAAGAAAAAGTGAAGGAAAAACAGCAGCAGACACACAGTACCCAAGAGAGGACTAACCGTTACCAAAGAGAAATGGACTTGGTAGGGTTTCTGGGAAGGGAGTGATAAGGGAGGGGAAAAAGAATGGGGACATTAGGATTTGCATGAACAATGTGTAGGGTGTAGTGTCATGGGGAGGGCTATACAACACAGCGAAGAGAAGTGGTGATTCTACAGCATCTTACTACACGCTGACGGACAGCGACTGTAACTGGGATTTGGCAAGGACTTGGTGAAGGAGGTAGACTAGTAAACATATTGTTCTGCATGTAATTGTATAATAATGAGAACAAAAAAAAATATCAAAGTGCAGTAAGAGCATAGCTCTAAAATATCAGAAAAAAAGTACAGGCTTTGACTGCTCCAATCAAAAGACACAGGGTTAGAAGTACTGATGAAAACTCAAGATCACCTATGTGCTCCCTTATTGGAGACTCACTTGAGATCCAAGGACACAGACAAACTACAAGCTGAAGGGGCGCGGACAGGTACCCTATACAAGTGAATCTGAGAAAGAAAGAAACAAATGGATTCTGTTTGAGTCCCCAGAGACAGTCACTAGAAAATAGTCCTACCTAGCCACCGTGAATTCTTTTTGTTTGGTTTCAGCAGTGCCCAGGTATAGATTTAGTGGTACTGCAATGTCCTTCTCATTTTTTCTCACATCAACGAATGAATTGCTGTAATAATGTGCATCTGGACTTTTGAAATCACTGGGTTTTATGATGTTCACGATTGTAAAGAAGTAATCACCACATAAAGAGGGAAGTTTGAACACTGAACCAAACACGTCTCTCCACAACAAACAATTTGCTCCCAAATGCTCCTGTCTAGAAATAGGTGTTCCTTTTTATTTGTCCCTCCTCCTATCAGTGGTGAACACGCCAATGTCCCTAAAACATGGTGGTGAGTAAAGCACCAATTATACTTTTATGTCTACAACAGGCAGAGAGGAAGTATACCTGGGGTCTTCAGAGAGCACTTAGGCAATGTATGTAGCTAAATACTGTTAGCAAGCGAGAAGGAGGTATAAGAGGACAGAGGAAAGAGATAAGGTTTCAAGTCCCTGCACCCCCATTTACTGGATTTGTAAGCACACGCGGCTTTCTCGATCTGCAACTGTCTCAGTGAGCCCAGTGCTCTCCCTGCGGCCTAGTGACCTTGCAATGTTTTTGGAAGCATAATGTAGTGAAGTGACATAGATGATGTTGTTAACTGTTCTGTACATAAGGCTAGATGGGCAGACAGAAAGATGATTTATTCATAGATAGACAGATAGATAGATGACAGATGAGAGATAGACAGATGATACACATGATAGATGATAGGAAGCTAGGTAGATGGATAGATATATAGAGAGAAGGACAGTGAGATAGAAGGATATATAGAAAGATAGATAGATATACAGACAGACAGAGCAATAAATAGATACAGATACATATCGATTGACACAAAGCTGTTGCTCATAACCAGGAGATGAATGGTGAGAGCACATAGCTAAACTACAAACAAAAAGGAAGAATGAAACCCTGTTTACAAAGTGCAGTAAGCAGCCATAAGAAGAAAACAAATCCTACCATTTGCAATGACGTGGATGGAGCTAGATGGTAGTACGTTCACAGAAATAGGTCAGGCGGCGAAAGACAAGTATCAAATGATTTCACTCATGTGTGGAGTATAACAACAAAGAAAAACTGAAGGAAAACAACAGCAGCAGACTCACAGAACCCGAGAGTTGACTGAAAGTTGCCAAAGGGAAAAGGACTGGGCAGGGAGGTTCTGAAGGGAGGGATAAGTTTGGGGAGAAAGAATGGGGGCATTAGGATTAGCATGTATATTGCGTGGGGTGGGGAAGGCATGGGGAGTGCTGTACAAAACAGAGAAGACTATTAGAGATTATATAGCATCTTACTACTCACTGATGGACAGCGACTGAAGAGGATTTTCGGGGGGACTTGGTGAAGGGGGAGCATAGTAAACATAAGGTGCTTCACGTAATTGTAGACTAATGATAACAAAAAAATTTTTTAAGTGCAAGAAGGGCACAGCACTGAATCATCAGAATAAAAGGTCAGGCTCTGAGTGCTGCAAACAAAAGACACAGGGTTAAAAGAACGGATGAAAACTCAGAAAACCTACGTGCTTCCTTACAGGAGACTCACTTGAGATCCAAGGACACAGACAAACTACAAGCTGAAGGGGCACGGACAGGTACCCTATACAAGTGAATCTGAGAAAGAAAGAAACAAATGGATTCTGTTTGAGTCCCCAGAGACAGTCACTAGAAAATAGTCCTACCTAGCCACCGTGAATTCTTTTTGTTTGGTTTCATTAGTGCCCAGGTATAGATTTAGTGGTACTGCAATGTCCTTCTCATTTTTCTCACATCAACGAATGAATTGCTGTAATAATATGCAACTAGACTTTTGAAATCACTGGGTTTTATGATGTTCACGATTGTAAAGAAGTAATCACCACATAAAGAGGGAAGTTTGAACACTGAACCAAACACGTCTCTCCACAACAAACAATTTGCTCCCAAATGCTCCTGTCTAGAAATAGGTGTTCCTTTTTATTTGTCCCTCCTCCTATCAGTGGTGAACACGCCTATGTCCCTAAAACATGGTGGTGAGTAAAGCACCAAGTATACTTTTATGTCTACAACAGGCAGAGAGGAAGTATACCCGGGGTCTTCAGAGAGCACTTAGGCAATGAATGTAGCTAAATACTGTTAGCAAGCGAGAAGGAGGTATTAGAGGACAGAGGAAAGGGATACGGTTTCAATTCCCTGCACCCCCATTTACTGGTTTTGTAAGCACACGCGGCTGACTCGATCTGCAACTGTCTCAGTGAGCCCAGTGCTCTCCCTGTGGCCTAGTGACCTTGCAATGTTTTTGGAAGCATAATGTAGCGAAGTGACATAGGTGATGTTGTTAACTGTTCTGTACATAACTCTAGATGGGCAGACAGAAAGATGACTTATTCATAGATAGACAGATAGATAGATGACAGATGAGAGATAGACAGATGATACACATGATAGATGATAGGAAGCTAGGTAAATGGATAGATATATAGAGAGAAGGACAGTGAGATACAAGGATATATAGAAAGATAGATAGATATACAGACAGACAGAGCAATAAATAGATACAGATACATATCGATTGACACAAAGCTGTTGCTCATAACCAGAAGATGAATGGTGTGAGCACATAGCTAAACTACAAACAAAAAGGAAGAATGAAACCCTGTTTACAAAGTGCTGTAAGCAGCCATAAGAAGAAAACAAATCCTACCATTTGCAATGACGTGGATGGAGCTAGACGGTAGTATGTTCACAGAAATAGGTCAGGCGGCGAAAGATAAGTATCAAATGATTTCACTCATGTGTGGAGTATAACAACAAAGAAAAACTGAAGGAAAACAACAGCAGCAGACTCACAGAACCCGAGAGTTGACTGAAAGTTGCCAAAGGGAAAAGGACTGGGCAGGGAGGTTCTGAAGGGAGGGATAAGTTTGGGGAGAAAGAATGGGGGCATTAGGATTAGCATGTATATTGCGTGGGGTGGGGAAGGCATGGGGAGTGCTGTACAACACAGAGAAGACTATTAGGGATTATATAGCATCTTACTACTCACTGATGGACAGCGACTGAAGAGGATTTTCGGGGGGACTTAGTGAAGGGGGAGCATAGTAAACATAAGGTGCTTCACGTAATTGTAGACTAATGATAACAAAAAAATTTTTTTAAGTGCAAGAAGGGCACAGCACTGAATCATCAGAATAAAAGGTCAGGCTCTGAGTGCTGCAAACAAAAGACACAGGGTTAAAAGAACGGATGAAAACTCAGAAAACCTACGTGTTTCCTTACAGGAGTCTCACTTGAGATCCAAGGACACAGACAAACTACCGGCTGAAGGTTTGGGGAAAAGTACCCTACACGAGTGAAACTGAAAAACAAACAATCCAATAAATGGATTGTGTTTGAGCCCCCAGAGACAGTCAGTAGAAAATAGCCCTATCTGACCACAGTGAATTCTTTTTGTTTGTTTTCAGCAGGGCCCAGCCATAGATTTAGTGGTGCAGCAACGTCCTTCCTGTTTTCTCTCACTTCAGCAACTGAGTTGCTGTAATAATGAGCATCTGTGCCTTTGAAATCGGTGGGTTTTATGATCTTCACGAATGTGAAGTAATAACCACCTAAAGAGGGAAGTTTGGACACTCAAATAAACATGTCACTCCACAATACACTCTTAGCTCCCAACTGCTCCTGTCTAGAAATTGGTGTTCCTTTTTATTTGACCCTCCGTCCTATCCGCAGAGATCACGCCGATGTCCTTCAAACATGGTGGTGATCAAAGCAACAAGTTTACTTTTCTGTTGACAACAGGCCCGGAGGAAGGATACTTGTGGTTTTCAGGGAGAACTTAGTCAATGAATGTGGCTAAATAAAGAGAGCAATTTAGAAGGAGATGAAAGAGGACAGAAGATAGAGACACGGGTATATCTCCCTGCACAACCATTTACTGGTTTTGTAGTACACGCGGCCGACACGACCTGAAAGTGTCTCGGTGAACCCAGTGCTCTCCCTACAGAATAGTTACCTTGCAGGATTTTTGGAAGCATAATGTAGGAAAGTGATATAGGTTATAGGGTTAACTGTTCTGTACTCAAGGACAGATGGGCAGACAAAAAGATGATTGATTGATTGATAAATAGATAGACAGATAGATAGATAGATATAGGTACATATCAATTAACACAAAGCTACTGCTCATAACCAGGAGAGCAATGGAGAAAGCACATAGCGATAGTACAAACAAAAAAGAAGAATGAAATCCAGGTTAAAAAGTGCAGTAAGCAGCCAAAAGAAGAAAAGAAATCCTATCATTTGCAATAACGTGGATGGAGCTAGAGGGTATTATGCTCCGTCAATTAGGCCAGTCGGAGAAATACAAGTACCAAATGATTTCACTCATGTGTGGAGTACGACAACAAAGAAAAAGTGAAGGAAAAACAGCAGCAGACACACAGTACCCAAAAGAGGACTAACCGTTACCAAAGAGAAATGGACTTGGTAGGGTTTGTGGGAAGGGAGTGATAAGGGAGGGGAAAAAGAATGGGGACATTAGGATTTGCATGAACAATGTGTAGGGTGTAGTGTCATGGGGAGGGCTATACAACACAGCGAAGAGAAGTGGTGATTCTACAGCATCTTACTACACGCTGACGGACAGCGACTGTAACTGGGATTTGGCAAGGACTTGGTGAAGGAGGTAGACTAGTAAACATATTGTTCTGCATGTAATTGTATATTAATGAGAACAAAAAAAATTTCAAAGTGCAGTAAGAGCATAGCTCTCAAATATCAGAATAAAAGTACAGGCTTTGACTGCTCCAATCAAAAGACACAGGGTTAGAAGTACTGATGAAAACTCAAGATCACCTATGTGCTCCCTTAATGGAGACTCACTTGAGATCCAAGGACACAGACAAACTACAAGCTGAAGGGGCGCGGACAGGTACCCTATACAAGTGAATCTGAGAAAGAAAGAAACAAATGGATTCTGTTTGAGTCCCCAGAGACAGTCACTAGAAAATAGTCCTACCTAGCCACCGTGAATTCTTTTTGTTTGGTTTCAGCAGTGCCCAGGTATAGATTTAGTGGTACTGCAATGTCCTTCTCATTTTTTCTCACATCAACGAATGAATTGCTGTAATAATATGCATCTGGACTTTTGAAATCACTGGGTTTTATGATGTTCACGATTGTAAAGAAGTAATCACCACATAAAGAGGGAAGTTTGAACACTGAACCAAACACGTCTCTCCACAACAAACAATTTGCTCCCAAATGCTCCTGTCTAGAAATAGGTGTTCCTTTTTATTTGTCCCTCCTCCTATCAGTGGTGAACACGCCTATGTCCCTAAAGCATGGTGGTGAGTAAAGCACCAAGTATACTTTTATGTCTACAACAGGCAGAGAGGAAGTATACCTGGGGTCTTCAGAGAGCACTTAGGCAATGAATGTAGCTAAATACTGTTAGCAAGCGAGAAGGATTTATTAGAGGACAGAGGAAAGGGATACGGTTTCAAGTCCCTGCACCCCCATTTACTGGTTTTGTAAGCACACGCGGCTGACTCGATCTGCAACTGTCTCAGTGAGCCCAGTGCTCTCCCTGCGGCCTAGTGACCTTGCAATGTTTTTGGAAGCATAATGTAGCAATGTGACATAGGTGATGTTGTTAACTGTTCTGTACATAAGTCTAGATGGGCAGACAGAAAGATGACTTATTCATAGATAGACAGATAGATAGATGACAGATGAGAGATAGACAGATGATACACATGATAAATGATAGGAAGCTAGGTAGATGGATAGATATATAGAGAGAAGGACAGTGAGATAGAAGGATATATAGAAAGATAGATAGATATACAGACAGACAGAGCGATAAATAGATACAGATACATATCGATTGACACAAAGCTGTTGCTCATAAACAGGAGATGAATGGTGAGAGCACATAGCTAAACTACAAACAAAAAGGAAGAATGAAACCCTGTTTACAAAGTGCAGTAAGCAGCCATAAGAAGAAAACAAATCCTACCATTTGCAATGACGTGGATGGAGCTAGACGGTAGTATGTTCACAGAAATAGGTCGGGCGGCGAAAGACAAGTATCAAATGATTTCACTCATGTGTGGAGTATAACAACAAAGAAAAACTGAAGGAAAACAACAGCAGCAGACTCACAGAACCCGAGAGTTGACTGAAAGTTGCCAAAGGGAAAAGGACTGGGCAGGGAGGTTCTGAAGGGAGGGATAAGTTTGGGGATAAAGAATGGGGGCATTAGGATTAGCATGTATATTGCGTGGGGTGGGGAAGGCATGGGGAGTGCTGTACAACACAGAGAAGACTATTAGAGATTATATAGCATCTTACTACTCACTGATGGACAGCGACTGAAGAGGATTTTCGGGGGGACTTGGTGAAGTGGGAGCATAGTAAACATAAGGTTTTTCACGGAATTGTAGACTAATTATAACTAAAAAATTTTTTTAAGTGCAATAAGGGCACAGCACTGAATCATCAGAATAAAAGGTCAGGCTCTGAGTGCTGCAAACAAAAGACACAGGGTTAAAAGAACGGATGAAAACTCAAAAAACCTATGTGCTTCCTTACAGGAGACTCACTTGAGATCCAAGGACACAGACAAACTACAAGCTGAAGGTGTGGGGACAAGTACCCTACACGAGTGAAACTGAAAAACAAACAATCCAATAAATGGATTGTGTTTGAGCCCCCAGAGACAGTCAGTAGAAAATAGCCCTATCTGGCCACAGTGAATTCCTTTTGTTTGTTTTCAGCAGGGCCCAGCCAGAGATTTAGTGGTGCAACAACGTCCTTCCTGTTTTCTCTCACTTCAGCAACTGAGTTGCTGTAATAATGAGCATCTGTGCCTTTGAAATCGGTGGGTTTTATGATCTTCACGAATGTGATGTAATACCCACCTAAAGAGGGAAGTTTGGACACTCAAATAAACATATCACTCCACAATACACTCTTAGCTCCCAACTGCTCCTGTCTAGAAATTGGTGTTCCTTTTTATTTGACCCTCCGTCCTATCCGCAGAGATCACGCCGATGTCCTTCAAACATGGTGGTGATCAAAGCAACAAGTTTACTTTTCTGTTGACAACAGGCCCGGAGGAAGGATACTTGTGGTTTTCAGGGAGAACTTAGTCAATGAATGTGGCTAAATAAAGAGAGCAATTTAGAAGGAGATGAAAGAGGACAGAAGATAGAGACATGGGTATATCTCCCTGCACAACCATTTACTGGTTTTGTAGTACACGCGGCCGACACGACCTGAAAGTGTCTCGGTGAACCCAGTGCTCTCCCTACAGAATAGTTACCTTGGAGGATTTTTGGAAGCATAATGTAGGAAAGTGATATAGGGTATAGGGTTAACTGTTCTGTACTCAAGGACAGATGGGCAGACAAAAAGATGATTGATTGATTGATAAATAGATAGACAGATAGATAGATAGATATAGGTACATATCAATTAACACAAAGCTACTGCTCATAACCAGGAGAGCAATGGAGAAAGCACATAGCGATAGTACAAACAAAAAAGAAGAATGAAATCCAGTTTAAAAAGTGCAGTAAGCAGCCAAAAGAAGAAAACAAATCCTATCATTTGCAATAACGTGGATGGAGCTAGAGGGTATTATGCTCCGTCAATTAGGCCAGTCGGAGAAATACAAGTACCAAATGATTTCACTCATGTGTGGAGTACGACAACAAAGAAAAAGTGAAGGAAAAACAGCAGCAGACACACAGTACCCAAGAGAGGACTAACTGTTACCAAAGAGAAATGGACTTGGTAGGGTTTGTGGGAAGGGAGTGATAAGGGAGGGGAAAAAGAATGGGGACATTAGGAATTGCATGAACAATGTGTAGGGTGTAGTGTCATTCGGAGAGCTATAAAACACAGCGAAGAGAAGTGGTGATTCTACAGCATCTTACTACACGCTGACGGACAGCGACTGTAACTGGGATTTGGCAAGGACTTGGTGAAGGAGGTAGACTAGTAAACATATTGTTCTGCATGTAACTGTATATTAATGAGAACAAAAAAAAATATCAAAGTGCAGTAAGAGCATAGCTCTCAAATATCAGAATAAAAGTACAGGCTTTGACTGCTCCAATCAAAAGACACAGGGTTAGAAGTACTGATGAAAACTCAAGATCACCTATGTGCTCCCTTATTGGAGACTCACTTGAGATCCAAGGACACAGACAAACTACAAGCTGTAGGGGCGCGGACAGGTACCCTATACAAGTGAATCTATGAAAGAAAGAAACAAATGGATTCTGTTTGAGTCCCCAGAGACAGTCATTAGAAAATAGTCCTACCTAGCCACCGTGAATTCTTTTTGTTTGGTTTCAGCAGTGCCCAGGTATAGATTTAGTGGTACTGCAATGTCCTTCTCATTTTTTCTCACATCAACGAATGAATTGCTGTAATAATATGCATCTGGACTTTTGAAATCACTGGGTTTTATGATGTTCACGATTGTAAAGAAGTAATCACCACATAAAGAGGGAAGTTTGAACACTGAAACAAACACGTCTCTCCACAACAAACAATTTGCTCCCAAATGCTCCTGTCTAGAAATAGGTGTTCCTTTTTATTTGTCCCTCCTCCTATCAGTGGTGAATACGCCTATGTCCCTAAAACATGGTGGTGAGTAAAGCACCAAGTATACTTTTATGTCTACAACAGGCAGAGAGGAAGTATACCTGGGGTCTTCAGAGAGCACTTAGGCAATGAATGTAGCTAAATACTGTTAGCAAGCGAGAAGGAGGTATAAGAGGACAGAGGACAGGGATACGGTTTGAAGACCCTGCACCACCGTTTCCTGGTTTTGTAAGCACACGCGGCTGAATCGATCTGCAACTGTCTCAGTGAGCCCAGTGCTCTCCCTGCGGCCTAGTGACCTTGCAATGTTTTTGGAAGCATAATGTAGCGAAGTGACATAGGTGATGTTGTTAACTGTTCTGTACATAAGGCTAGATGGGCAGACAGAAAGATGATTTATTCATAGATAGACAGATAGATAGATGACAGATGAGAGATAGACAGATGATACACATGATAGATGATAGGAAGCTAGGTAGATGGATAGATATATAGAGAGAAGGACAGTGAGATAGAAGGATATATAGAAAGATAGATAGATACACAGACAGACAGAGCGATAAATAGATACAGATACATATCGATTGACACAAAGCTGTTGCTCATAACCAGGAGATGAATGGTGAGAGCACATAGCTAAACTACAAACAAAAAGGAAGAATGAAACCCTGTTTACAAAGTGCATTAAGCAGCCATAAGAAGAAAACAAATCCTACCATTTGCAATGACGTGGATGGAGCTAGACGGTAGTATGTTCACAGAAATAGGTCGGGCGGCGAAAGACAAGTATCAAATGATTTCACTCATGTGTGGAGTATAACAACAAAGAAAAACTGAAGGAAAACAACAGCAGCAGACTCACAGAACCCGAGAGTTGACTGAAAGTTGCCAAAGGGAAAAGGACTGGGCAGGGAGGTTCTGAAGGGAGGGATAAGTTTGGGGATAAAGAATGGGGGCATTAGGATTAGCATGTATATTGCGTGGGGTGGGGAAGGCATGGGGAGTGCTGTACAACACAGAGAAGACTATTAGAGATTATATAGCATCTTACTACTCACTGATGGACAGCGACTGAAGAGGATTTTTGGGGGGACTTGGTGAAGGGGGAGCATAGTAAACATAAGGTGCTTCACGTAATTGTAGACTAATGATAACAAAAAATTTTTTTTAAGTGCAATAAGGGCACAGCACTGAATCATCAGAATAAAAGGTCAGGCTCTGAGTGCTGCAAACAAAAGACACAGGGTTAAAAGAACGGATGAAAACTCAAAAAACCTACGTGCTTCCTTACAGGAGACTCACTTGAGATCCAAGGACACAGACAAACTACAAGCTGAAGGGGCGCGGACAGGTACCCTATACAAGTGAATCTGAGAAAGAAAGAAACAAATGGATTCTGTTTGAGTCCCCAGAGACAGTCACTAGAAAATAGTCCTACCTAGCCACCGTGAATTCTTTTTGTTTGGTTTCATTAGTGCCCAGGTATAGATTTAGTGGTACTGCAATGTCCTTCTCATTTTTTCTCACATCAACGAATGAATTGCTGTAATAATATGCAACTAGACTTTTGAAATCACTGGGTTTTATGATGTTCACGATTGTAAAGAAGTAATCACCTCATAAAGAGGGAAGTTTGAACACTGAACCAAACACGTCTCTCCACAACAAACAATTTGCTCCCAAATGCTCCTGTCTAGAAATAGGTGTTCCTTTTTATTTGTCCCTCCTCCTATCAGTGGTGAACACGCCTATGTCCCTAAAACATGGTGTTGAGTAAAGCACCAAGTATACTTTTATGTCTACAACAGGCAGAGAGGAAGTATACCTGGGGTCTTCAGAGAGCACTTAGGCAATGAATGTAGCTAAATACTGTTAGCAAGCGAGAAGGAGGTATTAGAGGACAGAGGAAAGGGATACGGTTTCAATTCCCTGCACCCCCATTTACTGGTTTTGTAAGCACACGCGGCTGACTCGATCTGCAACTGTCTCAGTGAGCCCAGTGCTCTCCCTGTGGCCTAGTGACCTTGCAATGTTTTTGGAAGCATAATGTAGCGAAGTGACATAGGTGATGTTGTTAACTGTTCTGTACATAACTCTAGATGGGCAGACAGAAAGATGACTTATTCATAGATAGACAGATAGATAGATGACAGATGAGAGATAGACAGATGATACACATGATAGATGATAGGAAGCTAGGTAAATGGATAGATATATAGAGAGAAGGACAGTGAGATACAAGGATATATAGAAAGATAGATAGATATACAGACAGACAGAGCAATAAATAGATAAAGATACATATCGATTGACACAAAGCTGTTGCTCATAACCAGAAGATGAATGGTGTGAGCACATAGCTAAACTACAAACAAAAAGGAAGAATGAAACCCTGTTTACAAAGTGCTGTAAGCAGCCATAAGAAGAAAACAAATCCTACCATTTGCAATGACGTGGATGGAGCTAGACGGTAGTATGTTCACAGAAATAGGTCAGGCGGCGAAAGACAAGTATCAAATGATTTCACTCATGTGTGGAGTATAACAACAAAGAAAAACTGAAGGAAAACAACAGCAGCAGACTCACAGAACCCGAGAGTTGACTGAAAGTTGCCAAAGGGAAAAGGACTGGGCAGGGAGGTTCTGAAGGGAGGGATAAGTTTGGGGAGAAAGAATGGGGGCATTAGGATTAGCATGTATATTGCGTGGGGTGGGGAAGGCATGGGGAGTGCTGTACAACACAGAGAAGACTATTAGGGATTATATAGCATCTTACTACTCACTGATGGACAGCGACTGAAGAGGATTTTCGGGGGGACTTAGTGAAGGGGGAGCATAGTAAACATAAGGTGCTTCACGTAATTGTAGACTAATGATAACAAAAAAATTTTTTTAAGTGCAAGAAGGGCACAGCACTGAATCATCAGAATAAAAGGTCAGGCTCTGAGTGCTGCAAACAAAAGACACAGGGTTAAAAGAACGGATGAAAACTCAGAAAACCTACGTGTTTCCTTACAGGAGTCTCACTTGAGATCCAAGGACACAGACAAACTACCGGCTGAAGGTTTGGGGAAAAGTACCCTACACGAGTGAAACTGAAAAACAAACAATCCAATAAATGGATTGTGTTTGAGCCCCCAGAGACAGTCAGTAGAAAATAGCCCTATCTGGCCACAGTGAATTCTTTTTGTTTGTTTTCAGCAGGGCCCAGCCATAGATTTAGTGGTGCAGCAACGTCCTTCCTGTTTTCTCTCACTTCAGCAACTGAGTTGCTGTAATAATGAGCATCTGTGCCTTTGAAATCGGTGGGTTTTATGATCTTCACGAATGTAAAGTAATAACCACCTAAAGAGGGAAGTTTGGACACTCAAATAAACATGTCACTCCACAATACACTCTTAACTCCCAACTGCTCCTGTCTAGAAATTGGTGTTCCTTTTCATTTGACCTTCCGTCCTATCCGCAGAGATCACGCCGATGTCCTTCAAACATGGTGGTGATCAAAGCAACAAGTTTACTTTTCTGTTGACAACAGGCCCGGAGGAAGGATACTTGTGGTTTTCAGGGAGAACTTAGTCAATGAATGTGGCTAAATAAAGAGAGCAATTTAGAAGGAGATGAAAGAGGACAGAAGATAGAGACACGGGTATATCTCCCTGCACAACCATTTACTGGTTTTGTAGTACACGCGGCCGACACGACCTGAAAGTGTCTCGGTGAAGCCAGTGCTCTCCCTACAGAATAGTTACCTTGCAGGATTTTTGGAAGCATAATGTAGGAAAGTGATATAGGGTATACGGTTAACTGTTCTGTACTCAAGGACAGATGGGCAGACAAAAAGATGATTGATTGATTGATAAATAGATAGACAGATAGATAGATAGATATAGGTACATATCAATTAACACAAAGCTACTGCTCATAACCAGGAGAGCAATGGAGAAAGCACATAGCGATAGTACAAACAAAAAAGAAGAATGAAATCCAGGTTAAAAAGTGCAGTAAGCAGCCAAAAGAAGAAAACAAATCCTATCATTTGCAATAACGTGGATGGAGCTAGAGGGTATTATGCTCCGTCAATTAGGCCAGTCGGAGAAATACAAGTACCAAATGATTTCACTCATGTGTGGAGTACGACAACAAAGAAAAAGTGAAGGAAAAACAGCAGCAGACACACAGTACCCAAAAGAGGACTAACCGTTACCAAAGAGAAATGGACTTGGTAGGGTTTGTGGGAAGGGAGTGATAAGGGAGGGGAAAAAGAATGGGGACATTAGGATTTGCATGAACAATGTGTAGGGTGTAGTGTCATGGGGAGGGCTATACAACACAGCGAAGAGAAGTGGTGATTCTACAGCATCTTACTACACGCTGACGGACAGCGACTGTAACTGGGATTTGGCAAGGACTTGGTGAAGGAGGTAGACTAGTAAACATATTGTTCTGCATGTAACTGTATATTAATGAGAACAAAAAAAATTTCAAAGTGCAGTAAGAGCATAGCTCTCAAATATCAGAATAAAAGTACAGGCTTTGACTGCTCCAATCAAAAGACACAGGGTTAGAAGTACTGATGAAAACTCAAGATCACCTATGTGCTCCCTTAATGGAGACTCACTTGAGATCCAAGGACACAGACAAACTACAAGCTGAAGGGGCTCGGACAGGTACCCTATACAAGTGAATCTGAGAAAGAAAGAAACAAATGGATTCTGTTTGAGTCCCCAGAGACAGTCACTAGAAAATAGTCCTACCTAGCCACCGTGAATTCTTTTTGTTTGGTTTCAGCAGTGCCCAGGTATAGATTTAGTGGTACTGCAATGTCCTTCTCATTTTTTCTCACATCAACGAATGAATTGCTGTAATAATATGCATCTGGACTTTTGAAATCACTGGGTTTTATGATGTTCACGATTGTAAAGAAGTAATCACCACATAAAGAGGGAAGTTTGAACACTGAACCAAACACGTCTCTCCACAACAAACAATTTGCTCCCAAATGCTCCTGTCTAGAAATAGGTGTTCCTTTTTATTTGTCCCTCCTCCTATCAGTGGTGAACACGCCTATGTCCCTAAAGCATGGTGGTGAGTAAAGCACCAAGTATACTTTTATGTCTACAACAGGCAGAGAGGAAGTATACCTGGGGTCTTCAGAGAGCACTTAGGCAATGAATGTAGCTAAATACTGTTAGCAAGCGAGAAGGATTTATTAGAGGACAGAGGAAAGTGATACGGTTTCAAGTCCCTGCACCCCCATTTACTGGATTTGTAAGCACACGCGGCTGACTCGATCTGCAACTGTCTCAGTGAGCCCAGTGCTCTCCCTGCGGCCTAGTGACCTTGCAATGTTTTTGGAAGCATAATGTAGCGATGTGACATAGGTGATGTTGTTAACTGTTCTGTACATAAGTCTAGATGGGCAGACAGAAAGATGACTTATTCATAGATAGACAGATAGATAGATGACAGATGAGAGATAGACAGATGATACACATGATAGATGATAGGAAGCTAGGTAGATGGATAGATATATAGAGAGAAGGACAGTGAGATAGAAGGATATATAGAAAGATAGATAGATATACAGACAGACAGAGCGATAAATAGATACAGATACATATCGATTGACACAAAGCTGTTGCTCATAACCAGGAGATGAATGGTGAGAGCACATAGCTAAACTACAAACAAAAAGGAAGAATGAAACCCTGTTTACAAAGTGCAGTAAGCAGCCATAAGAAGAAAACAAATCCTACCATTTGCAATGACGTGGATGGAGCTAGACGGTAGTATGTTCACAGAAATAGGTCGGGCGGCGAAAGACAAGTATCAAATGATTTCACTCATGTGTGGAGTATAACAACAAAGAAAAACTGAAGGAAAACAACAGCAGCAGACTCACAGAACCCGAGAGTTGACTGAAAGTTGCCAAAGGGAAAAGGACTGGGCAGGGAGGTTCTGAAGGGAGGGATAAGTTTGGGGATAAAGAATGGGGGCATTAGGATTAGCATGTATATTGCGTGGGGTGGGGAAGGCATGGGGAGTGCTGTACAACACAGAGAAGACTATTAGAGATTATATAGCATCTTACTACTCACTGATGGACAGCGACTGAAGAGGATTTTCGGGGGGACTTGGTGAAGGGGGAGCATAGTAAACATAAGGTTCTTCACGTAATTGTAGACTAATGATAACAAAAAAATTTTTTTAAGTGCAATAAGGGCACAGCACTGAATCATCAGAATAAAAGGTCAGGCTCTGAGTGCTGCAAACAAAAGACACAGGGTTAAAAGAACGGATGAAAACTCAAAAAACCTACGTGCTTCCTTACAGGAGACTCACTTGAGATCCAAGGACACAGACAAACTACAAGCTGAAGGTGTGGGGACAAGTACCCTACACGAGTGAAACTGAAAAACAAACAATCCAATAAATGGATTGTGTTTGAGCCCCCAGAGACAGTCAGTAGAAAATAGCCCTATCTGGCCACAGTGAATTCTTTTTGTTTGTTTTCAGCAGGGCCCAGCCATAGATTTAGTGGTGCAGCAACGTCCTTCCTGTTTTCTCTCACTTCAGCAACTGAGTTGCTGTAATAATGAGCATCTGTGCCTTTGAAATCGGTGGGTTTTATGATCTTCACGAATGTGAAGTAATAACCACCTAAAGAGGGAAGTTTGGACACTCAAATAAACATGTCACTCCACAATACACTCTTAGCTCCCAACTGCTCCTGTCTAGAAATTGGTGTTCCTTTTTATTTGACCCTCCGTCCTATCCGCAGTGATCACGCCGATGTCCTTCAAACATGGTGGTGATCAAAGAAACAAGTTTACTTTTCTGTTGACAACAGGCCCGGAGGAAGGATACTTGTGGTTTTCAGGGAGAACTTAGTCAATGAATGTGGCTAAATAAAGAGAGCAATTTAGAAGGAGATGAAAGAGGACAGAAGATAGAGACATGGGTATATCTCCCTGCACAACCATTTACTGGTTTTGTAGTACACGCGGCCGACACGACCTGAAAGTGTCTCGGTGAACCCAGTGCTCTCCCTACAGAATAGTTACCTTGGAGGATTTTTGGAAGCATAATGTAGGAAAGTGATATAGGGTATAGGGTTAACTGTTCTGTACTCAAGGACAGATGGGCAGACAAAAAGATGATTGATTGATTGATAAATAGATAGACAGATAGATAGATAGATATAGGTACATATCAATTAACACAAAGCTACTGCTCATAACCAGGAGAGCAATGGAGAAAGCACATAGCGATAGTACAAACAAAAAAGAAGAATGAAATCCAGGTTAAAAAGTGCAGTAAGCAGCCAAAAGAAGAAAACAAATCCTATCATTTGCAATAACGTGGATGGAGCTAGAGGGTATTATGCTCAGTCAATTAGGCCAGTCGGAGAAATACAAGTACCAAATGATTTCACTCATGTGTGGAGTACGACAACAAAGAAAAAGTGAAGGAAAAACAGCAGCAGACACACAGTACCCAAAAGAGGACTAACCGTTACCAAAGAGAAATGGACTTGGTAGGGTTTGTGGGAAGGGAGTGATAAGGGAGGGGAAAAAGAATGGGGACATTAGGATTTGCATGAACAATGTGTAGGGTGTAGTGTCATGGGGAGGGCTATACAACACAGCGAAGAGAAGTGGTGATTCTACAGCATCTTACTACACGCTGACGGACAGCGACTGTAACTGGGATTTGGCAAGGACTTGGTGAAGGAGGTAGACTAGTAAACATATTGTTCTGCATGTAATTGTATATTAATGAGAACAAAAAAAATTTCAAAGTGCAGTAAGAGCATAGCTCTCAAATATCAGAATAAAAGTACAGGCTTTGACTGCTCCAATCAAAAGACACAGGGTTAGAAGTACTGATGAAAACTCAAGATCACCTATGTGCTCCCTTAATGTAGACTCACTTGAGATCCAAGGACACAGACAAACTACAAGCTGAAGGGGCGCGGACAGGTACCCTATACAAGTGAATCTGAGAAAGAAAGAAACAAATGGATTCTGTTTGAGTCCCCAGAGACAGTCACTAGAAAATAGTCCTACCTAGCCACCGTGAATTCTTTTTGTTTGGTTTCAGCAGTGCCCAGGTATAGATTTAGTGGTACTGCAATGTCCTTCTCATTTTTTCTCACATCAACGAATGAATTGCTGTAATAATATGCATCTGGACTTTTGAAATCACTGGGTTTTATGATGTTCACGATTGTAAAGAAGTAATCACCACATAAAGAGGGAAGTTTGAACACTGAACCAAACACGTCTCTCCACAACAAACAATTTGCTCCCAAATGCTCCTGTCTAGAAATAGGTGTTCCTTTTTATTTGTCCCTCCTCCTATCAGTGGTGAACACGCCTATGTCCCTAAAGCATGGTGGTGAGTAAAGCACCAAGTATACTTTTATGTCTACAACAGGCAGAGAGGAAGTATACCTGGGGTCTTCAGAGAGCACTTAGGCAATGAATGTAGCTAAATACTGTTAGCAAGCGAGGAGGATTTATTAGAGGACAGAGGAAAGGGATACGGTTTCAAGTCCCTGCACCCCCATTTACTGGTTTTGTAAGCACACGCGGCTGACTCGATCTGCAACTGTCTCAGTGAGCCCAGTGCTCTCCCTGCGGCCTAGTGACCTTGCAATGTTTTTGGAAGCATAATGTAGCGATGTGACATAGGTGATGTTGTTAACTGTTCTGTACATAAGTCTAGATGGGCAGACAGAAAGATGACTTATTCATAGATAGACAGATAGATAGATGACAGATGAGAGATAGACAGATGATACACATGATAGATGATAGGAAGCTAGGTAGATGGATAGATATATAGAGAGAAGGACAGTGAGATACAAGGATATATAGAAAGATAGATAGATATACAGACAGACAGAGCAATAAATAGATACAGATACATATCGATTGACACAAAGCTGTTGCTCATAACCAGGAGATGAATGGTGTGAGCACATAGCTAAACTACAAACAAAAAGGAAGAATGAAACCCTGTTTACAAAGTGCAGTAAGCAGCCATAAGAAGAAAACAAATCCTACCATTTGCAATGACGTGGATGGAGCTAGACGGTAGTATGTTCACAGAAATAGGTCAGGCGGCGAAAGACAAGTATCAAATGATTTCACTCATGTGTGGAGTATAACAACAAAGAAAAACTGAAGGAAAACAACAGCAGCAGACTCACAGAACCCGAGAGTTGACTGAAAGTTGCCAAAGGGAAAAGGACTGGGCAGGGAGGTTCTGAAGGGAGGGATAAGTTTGGGGAGAAAGAATGGGGGCATTAGGATTAGCATGTATATTGCGTGGGGTGGGGAAGGCATGGGGAGTGCTGTACAACACAGAGAAGACTATTAGGGATTATATAGCATTTTACTACTCACTGATGGACAGCGACTGAAGAGGATTTTCGGGGGGACTTAGTGAAGGGGGGGCATAGTAAACATAAGGTGCTTCACGTAATTGTAGACTAATGATAACAAAAAAATTTTTTTAAGTGCAATAAGGGCACAGCACTGAATCATCAGAATAAAAGGTCAGGCTCTGAGTGCTGCAAACAAAAGACACAGGGTTAAAAGAACGGATGAAAACTCAGAAAACCTACGTGTATCCTTATAGGAGTCTCACTTGAGATCCAAGGACACAGACAAACTACCGGCTGAAGGTTTGGGGAAAAGTACCCTACACGAGTGAAACTGAAAAACAAACAATCCAATAAATGGATTGTGTTTGAGCCCCCAGAGACAGTCAGTAGAAAATAGCCCTATCTGGCCACAGTGAATTCTTTTTGTTTGTTTTCAGCAGGGCCCAGCCATAGATTTAGTGGTGCAGCAACGTCCTTCCTGTTTTCTCTCACTTCAGCAACTGAGTTGCTGTAATAATGAGCATCTGTGCCTTTGAAATCGGTGGGTTTTATGATCTTCACGAATGTGAAGTAATAACCACCTAAAGAGGGAAGTTTGGACACTCAAATAAACATGTCACTCCACAATACACTCTTAGCTCCCAACTGCTCCTGTCTAGAAATTGGTGTTCCTTTTTATTTGACCCTCCGTCCTATCCGCAGAGATCACGCCGATGTCCTTCAAACATGGTGGTGATCAAAGCAACAAGTTTACTTTTCTGTTGACAACAGGCCCGGAGGAAGGATACTTGTGGTTTTCAGGGAGAACTTAGTCAATGAATGTGGCTAAATAAAGAGAGCAATTTAGAAGGAGATGAAAGAGGACAGAAGATAGAGACACGGGTATATCTCCCTGCACAACCATTTACTGGTTTTGTAGTACACGCGGCCGACACGACCTGAAAGTGTCTCGGTGAACCCAGTGCTCTCCCTGCAGAATAGTTACCTTGCAGGATTTTTCGAAGCATAATGTAGGAAAGTTATATAGGGTATATGGTAAACTGTTCTGTACTCAAGGACAGATGGGCAGACAAAAAGATGATTGATTGATTGATAAATAGATAGACAGATAGATAGATAGATTTAGGTACATATCGATTAACACAAAGCTACTGCTCATAATCAGGAGAGCAATGGAGAAAGCACATAGCGATAGTACAAACAAAAAAGAAGAATGAAATCCAGTTTAAAAAGTGCAGTAAGCAGCCAAAAGAAGAAAACAAATCCTATCATTTGCAATAACGTGGATGGAGCTAGAGGGTATTATGCTCAGTCAATTAGGCCAGACGGAGAAATACAAGTACCAAATGATTTCACTCATGTGTGGTGTACGACAACAAAGAAAAAGTGAAGGAAAAACAGCAGCAGACACACAGTACCCAAGAGAGGACTAACCGTTACCAAAGAGAAATGGACTTGGTAGGGTTTGTGGGAAGGGAGTGATAAGGGAGGGGAAAAAGAATGGGGACATTAGGATTTGCATGAACAATGTGTAGGGTGTAGTGTCATGGGGAGGGCTATACAACACAGCGAAGAGAAGTGGTGATTCTACAGCATCTTACTACACGCTGACGGACAGCGACTGTAACTGGGATTTGGCAAGGACTTGGTGAAGGAGGTAGACTAGTAAACATATTGTTCTGCATGTAATTGTATAATAATGAGAACAAAAAAAAATTTCAAAGTGCAGTAAGAGCATAGCTCTCAAATATCAGAAAAAAAGTACAGGCTTTGACTGCTCCAATCAAAAGACACAGGGTTAGAAGTACTGATGAAAACTCAAGATCACCTATGTGCTCCCTTATTGGAGACTCACTTGAGATCCAAGGACACAGACAAACTACAAGCTGAAGGGGCGCGGACAGGTACCCTATACAAGTGAATCTGAGAAAGAAAGAAACAAATGGATTCTGTTTGAGTCCCCAGAGACAGTCACTAGAAAATAGTCCTACCTAGCCACCGTGAATTCTTTTTGTTTGGTTTCAGCAGTGCCCAGGTATAGATTTAGTGGTACTGCAATGTCCTTCTCATTTTTTTCTCACATCAACGAATGAATTGCTGTAATAATGTGCATCTGGACTTTTGAAATCACTGGGTTTTATGATGTTCACGATTGTAAAGATGTAATCACCACATAAAGAGGGAAGTTTGAACACTGAACCAAACACGTCTCTCCACAACAAACAATTTGCTCCCAAATGCTCCTGTCTAGAAATAGGTGTTCCTTTTTATTTGTCCCTCCTCCTGTCAGTGGTGAACACGCCAATGTCCCTAAAACATGGTGGTGAGTAAAGCACCAAGTATACTTTTATGTCTACAACAGGCAGAGAGGAAGTATACCTGGGGTCTTCAGAGAGCACTTAGGCAATGTATGTAGCTAAATACTGTTAGCAAGCGAGAAGGAGGTATAAGAGGACAGAGGAAAGAGATAAGGTTTCAAGTCCCTGCACCCCCATTTACTGGATTTGTAAGCACACGCGGCTTTCTCGATCTGCAACTGTCTCAGTGAGCCCAGTGCTCTCCCTGCGGCCTAGTGACCTTGCAATGTTTTTGGAAGCATAATGTAGCGAAGTGACATAGGTGATGTTGTTAACTGTTCTGTACATAAGGCTAGATGGGCAGACAGAAAGATGATTTATTCATAGATAGACAGATAGATAGATGACAGATGAGAGATAGACAGATGATACACATGATAGATGATAGGAAGCTAGGTAGATGGATAGATATATAGAGAGAAGGACAGTGAGATAGAAGGATATATAGAAAGATAGATAGATATACAGACAGACAGAGCAATAAATAGATACAGATACATATCGATTGACACAAAGCTGTTGCTCATAACCAGGAGATGAATGGTGAGAGCACATAGCTAAACTACAAACAAAAAGGAAGAATGAAACCCTGTTTACAAAGTGCAGTAAGCAGCCATAAGAAGAAAACAAATCCTACCATTTGCAATGACGTGGATGGAGCTAGATGGTAGTACGTTCACAGAAATAGGTCAGGCGGCGAAAGACAAGTATCAAATGATTTCACTCATGTGTGGAGTATAACAACAAAGAAAAACTGAAGGAAAACAACAGCAGCAGACTCACAGAACCCGAGAGTTGACTGAAAGTTGCCAAAGGGAAAAGGACTGGGCAGGGAGGTTCTGAAGGTAGGGATAAGTTTGGGGAGAAAGAATGGGGGCATTAGGATTAGCATGTATATTGCGTGGGGTGGGGAAGGCATGGGGAGTGCTGTACAACACAGAGAAGACTATTAGAGATTATATAGCATCTTACTACTCACTGATGGACAGCGACTGAAGAGGATTTTCGGGGGGACTTGGTGAAGGGGGAGCATAGTAAACATAAGGTGCTTCACGTAATTGTAGACTAATGATAACAAAAAAATTTTTTTAAGTGCAAGAAGGGCACAGCACTGAATCATCAGAATAAAAGGTCAGGCTCTGAGTGCTGCAAACAAAAGACACAGGGTTAAAAGAACGGATGAAAACTCAAAAAACCTACGTGCTTCCTTACAGGAGACTCACTTGAGATCCAAGGACACAGACAAACTACAAGCTGAAGGGGCGCGGACAGGTACCTTATACAAGTGAATCTGAGAAAGAAAGAAACAAATGGATTCTGTTTGAGTCCCCAGAGACAGTCACTAGAAAATAGTCCTACCTAGCCACCGTGAATTCTTTTTGTTTGGTTTCATTAGTGCCCAGGTATAGATTTAGTGGTACTGCAATGTCCTTCTCATTTTCTCTCACATCAACGAATGAATTGCTGTAATAATATGCAACTAGACTTTTGAAATCACTGGGTTTTATGATGTTCACGATTGTAAAGAAGTAATCACCACATAAAGAGGGAAGTTTGAACACTGAACCAAACACGTCTCTCCACAACAAACAATTTGCTCCCAAATGCTCCTGTCTAGAAATAGGTGTTCCTTTTTATTTGTCCCTCCTCCTATCAGTGGTGAACACGCCTATGTCCCTAAAACATGGTGGTGAGTAAAGCACCAAGTATACTTTTATGTCTACAACAGGCAGAGAGGAAGTATACCTGGGGTCTTCAGAGAGCACTTAGGCAATGAATGTAGCTAAATACTGTTAGCAAGCGAGAAGGAGGTATTAGAGGACAGAGGAAAGGGATACGGTTTCAATTCCCTGCACCCCCATTTACTGGTTTTGTAAGCACACGCGGCTGACTCGATCTGCAACTGTCTCAGTGAGCCCAGTGCTCTCCCTGCGGCCTAGTGACCTTGCAATGTTTTTGGAAGCATAATGTAGCGAAGTGACATAGGTGATGTTTTTAACTGTTCTGTACATAACTCTAGATGGGCAGACAGAAAGATGACTTATTCATAGATAGACAGATAGATAGATGACAGATGAGAGATAGACAGATGATACACATGATAGATGATAGGAAGCTAGGTAAATGGATAGATATATAGAGAGAAGGACAGTGAGATACAAGGATATATAGAAAGATAGATAGATATACAGACAGACAGAGCAATAAATAGATACAGATACATATCGATTGACACAAAGCTATTGCTCATAACCAGAAGATGAATGGTGTGAGCACATAGCTAAACTACAAACAAAAAGGAAGAATGAAACCCTGTTTACAAAGTGCTGCAAGCAGCCATAAGAAGAAAACAAATCCTACCATTTGCAATGACGTGGATGGAGCTAGACGGTAGTATGTTCACAGAAATAGGTCAGGCGGCGAAAGACAAGTATCAAATGATTTCACTCATGTGTGGAGTATAACAACAAAGAAAAACTGAAGGAAAACAACAGCAGCAGACTCACAGAACCCGAGAGTTGACTGAAAGTTGCCAAAGGGAAAAGGACTGGGCAGGGAGGTTCTGAAGGGAGGGATAAGTTTGGGGAGAAAGAATGGGGGCATTAGGATTAGCATGTATATTGCGTGGGGTGGGGAAGGCATGGGGAGTGCTGTACAACACAGAGAAGACTATTAGGGATTATATAGCATCTTACTACTCACTGATGGACAGCGACTGAAGAGGATTTTCGGGGGGACTTAGTGAAGGGGGAGCATAGTAAACATAAGGTGCTTCACGTAATTGTAGACTAATGATAACAAAAAAATTTTTTTAAGTGCAATAAGGGCACAGCACTGAATCATCAGAATAAAAGGTCAGGCTCTGAGTGCTGCAAACAAAAGACACAGGGTTAAAAGAACGGATGAAAACTCAAAAAACCTACGTGCTTCCTTACAGGAGACTCACTTGAGATCCAAGGACACAGACAAACTACAAGCTGAAGGTGTGGGGACAAGTACCCTACACGAGTGAAACTGAAAAACAAACAATCCAATAAATGGATTGTGTTTGAGCCCCCAGAGAGAGTCAGTTGAAAATAGCCCTATCTGGCCACAGTGAATTCTTTTTGTTTGTTTTCAGCAGGGCCCAGCCATAGATTTAGTGGTGCAGCAACGTCCTTCCTGTTTTCTCTCACTTCAGCAACTGAGTTGCTGTAATAATGAGCATCTGTGCCTTTGAAATCGGTGGGTTTTATGATCTTCACGAATGTGAAGTAATAACCACCTAAAGAGGGAAGTTTGGACACTCAAATAAACATGTCACTCCACAATACACTCTTAGCTCCCAACTGCTCCTGTCTAGAAATTGGTGTTCCTTTTTATTTGACCCTCCGTCCTATCCGCAGAGATCACGCCGATGTCCTTCAAACATGGTGGTGATCAAAGCAACAAGTTTACTTTTCTGTTGACAACAGGCCCGGAGGAAGGATACTTGTGGTTTTCAGGGAGAACTTAGTCAATGAATGTGGCTAAATAAAGAGAGCAATTTAGAAGGAGATGAAAGAGGACAGAAGATAGAGACACGGGTATATCTCCCTGCACAACCATTTACTGGTTTTGTAGTACACGCGGCCGACACGACCTGAAAGTGTCTTGGTGAACCCAGTGCTCTCCCTACAGAATAGTTACCTTGCAGGATTTTTGGAAGCATAATGTAGGAAAGTGATATAGGGTATATGGTTAACTGTTCTGTACTCAAGGACAGATGGGCAGACAAAAAGATGATTGATTGATTGATAAATAGATAGACAGATAGATAGATAGATATAGGTACATATCGATTAACACAAAGCCACTGCTCATAACCAGGAGAGCAATGGAGAAAGCACTTTGCGGTAGTACAAACAAAAAAGAAGAATGAAATCCAGTTTAAAAAGTGCAGTAAGCAGCCAAAAGAAGAAAACAAATCCTATCATTTGCAATAACGTGGATGGAGCTAGAGGGTATTATGCTCAGTCAATTCGGCCAGTCGGAGAAATACAAGAACCAAATGATTTCACTCATGTGTGGAGTACGACAACAAAGAAAAAGTGAAGGAAAAACAGCAGCAGACACACAGTACCCAAGAGAGGACAAACCGTTACCAAAGAGAAATGGACTTGGTAGGGTTAGTGGGAAGGGAGTGATAAGGGAGGGGAAAAAGAATGGGGACATTAGGATTTGCATGAACAATGTGCAGGGTGTAGTGTCATGGGGAGGGCTATACAACACAGCGAAGAGAAGTGGTGATTCTACAGCATCTTACTACACGCTGACGGACAGCGACTGTAACTGGGATTTGGCAAGGACTTGGTGAAGGAGGTAGACTAGTAAACATATTGTTCTGCATGTAATTGTATATTAATGAGAACAAAAAAAATTTCAAAGTGCAGTAAGAGCATAGCTCTCAAATATCAGAAAAAAAGTACAGGCTTTGACTGCTCCAATCAAAAGACACAGGGTTAGAAGTACTGATGAAAACTCAAGATCACCTATGTGCTCCCTTATTGGAGACTCACTTGAGATCCAAGGACACAGACAAACTACAAGCTGAAGGGGCGCGGACAGGTACCCTATACAAGTGAATCTGAGAAAGAAAGAAACAAATGGATTCTGTTTGAGTCCCCAGAGACAGTCACTAGAAAATAGTCCTACCTAGCCACCGTGAATTCTTTTTGTTTGGTTTCAGCAGTGCCCAGGTATAGATTTAGTGGTACTGCAATGTCCTTCTCATTTTTTCTCACATCAACGAATGAATTGCTGTAATAATGTGCATCTGGACTTTTGAAATCACTGGGTTTTATGATGTTCACGATTATAAAGAAGTAATCACCACATAAAGAGGGAAGTTTGAACACTGAACCAAACACGTCTGTCCACAACAAACAATTTGCTCCCAAATGCTCCTGTCTAGAAATAGGTGTTCCTTTTTATTTGTCCCTCCTCCTATCAGTGGTGAACACGCCAATGTCCCTAAAACATGGTGGTGAGTAAAGCACCAAGTATACTTTTATGTCTACAACAGGCAGAGAGGAAGTATACCTGGGGTCTTCAGAGAGCACTTAGGCAATGAATGTAGCTAAATACTGTTAGCAAGCGAGAAGGAGGTATAAGAGGACAGAGGAAAGAGATAAGGTTTCAAGTCCCTGCACCCCCATTTACTGGATTTGTAAGCACACGCGGCTGACTCGATCTGCAACTGTCTCAGTGAGCCCAGTGCTCTCCCTGTGGCCTAGTGACCTTGCAATGTTTTTGGAAGCGTAATGTAGCGAAGTGACATAGGTGATGTTGTTAACTGTTCTGTACATAAGTCTAGATGGGCAGACAGAAAGATGACTTATTCATAGATAGACAGATAGATAGATGACAGATGAGAGATAGACAGATGATACACATGATAGATGATAGGAAGCTAGGTAAATGGATAGATATATAGAGAGAAGGACAGTGAGATACAAGGATATATAGAAAGATAGATAGATATACAGACAGACAGAGCAATAAATAGATACAGATACATATCGATTGACACAAAGCTGTTGCTCATAACCAGGAGATGAATGGTGTGAGCACATAGCTAAACTACAAACAAAAAGGAAGAATGAAACCCTGTTTACAAAGTGCTGTAAGCAGCCATAAGAAGAAAACAAATCCTACCATTTGCAATGACGTGGATGGAGCTAGACGGTAGTATGTTCACAGAAATAGGTCAGGCGGCGAAAGACAAGTATCAAATGATTTCACTCATGTGTGGAGTATAACAACAAAGAAAAACTGAAGGAAAACAACAGCAGCAGACTCACAGAACCCGAGAGTTGACTGAAAGTTGCCAAAGGGAAAAGGACTGGGCAGGGAGGTTCTGAAGGGAGGGATAAGTTTGGGGAGAAAGAATGGGGGCATTAGGATTAGCATGTATATTGCGTGGGGTGGGGAAGGCATGGGGAGTGCTGTACAACACAGAGAAGACTATTAGGGATTATATAGCATCTTACTACTCACTGATGGACAGCGACTGAAGAGGATTTTCGGGGGGACTTAGTGAAGGGGAGGCATAGTAAACATAAGGTGCTTCACGTAATTGTAGACTAATGATAACAAAAAAATTTTTTTAAGTGCAAGAAGGGCACAGCACTGAATCATCAGAATAAAAGGTCAGGCTCTGAGTGCTGCAAACAAAAGACACAGGGTTAAAAGGACGGATGAAAACTCAGAAAACCTACGTGTTTCCTTACAGGAGTCTCACTTGAGATCCAAGGACACAGACAAACTACCGGCTGAAGGTTTGGGGAAAAGTACCCTACACGAGTGAAACTGAAAAACAAACAATCCAATAAATGGATTGTGTTTGAGCCCCCAGAGACAGTCAGTAGAAAATAGCCCTATCTGGCCACAGTGAATTCTTTTTGTTTGTTTTCAGCAGGGCCCAGCCATAGATTTAGTGGTGCAGCAACGTCCTTCCTGTTTTCTCTCACTTCAGCAACTGAGTTGCTGTAATAATGAGCATCTGTGCCTTTGAAATCGGTGGGTTTTATGATCTTCACGAATGTGAAGTAATAACCACCTAAAGAGGGAAGTTTGGACACTCAAATAAACATGTCACTCCACAATACACTCTTAGCTCCCAAATGCTCCTGTCTAGAAATTGGTGTTCCTTTTTATTTGACCCTCCGTCCTATTTGCAGAGATCACGCCGATGTCCTTCAAACATGGTGGTGATCAAAGCAACAAGTTTACTTTTCTGTTGACAACAGGCCCGGAGGAAGGATACTTGTGGTTTTCAGGGAGAACTTAGTCAATGAATGTGGCTAAATAAAGAGAGCAATTTAGAAGGAGATGAAAGAGGACAGAAGATAGAGACACGGGTATATCTCCCAGCACAACCATTTACTGGTTTTGTAGTACACGCGGACGACACGACCTGAAAGTGTCTCGGTGAACCCAGTGCTCTCCCTACAGAATAGTTACCTTGCAGGATTTTTGGAAGCATAATGTAGGAAAGTGATATAGGGTATATGGTTAACTGTTCTGTACTCAAGGACAGATGGGCAGACAAAAAGATGATTGATTGATTGATAAATAGATAGACAGATAGATAGATAGATATAGGTACATATCGATTAACACAAAGCCACTGCTCATAACCAGGAGAGCAATGGAGAAAGCACTTTGCGGTAGTACAAACAAAAAAGAAGAATGAAATCCAGTTTAAAAAGTGCAGTAAGCAGCCAAAAGAAGAAAACAAATCCTATCATTTGCAATAACGTGGATGGAGCTAGAGGGTATTATGCTCAGTCAATTCGGCCAGTCGGAGAAATACAAGAACCAAATGATTTCACTCATGTGTGGAGTACGACAACAAAGAAAAAGTGAAAGAAAAACAGCAGCAGACACACAGTACCCAAGAGAGGACTAACCGTTACCAAAGAGAAATGGACTTGGTAGGGTTAGTGGGAAGGGAGTGATAAGGGAGGGGAAAAAGAATGGGGACATTAGGATTTGCATGAACAATGTGCAGGGTGTAGTGTCATGGGGAGGGCTATACAACACAGCGAAGAGAAGTGGTGATTCTACAGCATCTTACTACACGCTGACGGACAGCGACTGTAACTGGGATTTGGCAAGGACTTGGTGAAGGAGGTAGACTAGTAAACATATTGTTCTGCATGTAATTGTATATTAATGAGAACAAAAAAAATTTCAAAGTGCAGTAAGAGCATAGCTCTCAAATATCAGAAAAAAAATACAGGCTTTGACTGCTCCAATCAAAAGACACAGGGTTAGAAGTACTGATGAAAACTCAAGATCACCTATGTGCTCCCTTATTGGAGACTCACTTGAGATCCAAGGACACAGACAAACTACAAGCTGAAGGGGCGCGGACAGGTACCCTATACAAGTGAATCTGAGAAAGAAAGAAACAAATGGATTCTGTTTGAGTCCCCAGAGACAGTCACTAGAAAATAGTCCTACCTAGCCACCATGAATTCTTTTTGTTTGGTTTCAGCAGTGCCCAGGTATAGATTTAGTGGTACTGCAATGTCCTTCTCATTTTTTCTCACATCAACGAATGAATTGCAGTAATAATGTGCATCTGGACTTTTGAAATCACTGGGTTTTATGATGTTCACGATTATAAAGAAGTAATCACCACATAAAGAGGGAAGTTTGAACACTGAACCAAACACGTCTCTCCACAACAAACAATTTGCTCCCAAATGCTCCTGTCTAGAAATAGGTGTTCCTTTTTATTTGTCCCTCCTCCTATCAGTGGTGAACACGCCAATGTCCCTAAAACATGGTGGTGAGTAAAGCACCAAGTATACTTTTATGTCTACAACAGGCAGAGAGGAAGTATACCTGGGGTCTTCAGAGAGCACTTAGGCAATGTATGTAGCTAAATACTGTTAGCAAGCGAGAAGGAGGTATAAGAGGACAGAGGAAAGAGATAAGGTTTCAAGTCCCTGCACCCCCATTTACTGGATTTGTAAGCACACGCGGCTGACTCGATCTGCAACTGTCTCAGTGAGCCCAGTGCTCTCCCTGTGGCCTAGTGACCTTGCAATGTTTTTGGAAGCATAATGTAGCGACGTGCCATAGGTGATGTTGTTAACTGTTCTGTACATAAGTCTAGATGGGCAGACAGAAAGATGACTTATTCATAGATAGACAGATAGATAGATGACAGATGAGAGATAGACAGATGATACACATGATAGATGATAGGAAGCTAGGTAAATGGATAGATATATAGAGAGAAGGACAGTGAGATACAAGGATATATAGAAAGATAGATAGATATACAGACAGACAGAGCAATAAATAGATACAGATACATATCGATTGACACAAAGCTGTTGCTCATAACCAGGAGATGAATGGTGTGAGCACATAGCTAAACTACAAACAAAAAGGAAGAATGAAACCCTGTTTACAAAGTGCTGTAAGCAGCCATAAGAAGAAAACAAATCCTACCATTTGCAATGACGTGGATGGAGCTAGACGGTAGTATGTTCACAGAAATAGGTCAGGCGGCGAAAGACAAGTATCAAATGATTTCACTCATGTGTGGAGTATAACAACAAAGAAAAACTGAAGGAAAACAACAGCAGCAGACTCACAGAACCCGAGAGTTGACTGAAAGTTGCCAAAGGGAAAAGGACTGGGCAGGGAGGTTCTGAAGGGAGGGATAAGTTTGGGGAGAAAGAATGGGGGCATTAGGATTAGCATGTATATTGCGTGGGGTGGGGAAGGCATGGGGAGTGCTGTACAACACAGAGAAGACTATTAGGGATTATATAGCATCTTACTACTCACTGATGGACAGCGACTGAAGAGGATTTTCGGGGGGACTTAGTGAAGGGGGAGCATAGTAAACATAAGGTGCTTCACGTAATTGTAGACTAATGATAACAAAAAAATTTTTTTAAGTGCAAGAAGGGCACAGCACTGAATCATCAGAATAAAATGTCAGGCTCTGAGTGCTGCAAACAAAAGACACAGGGTTAAAAGAACGGATGAAAACTCAGAAAACCTACGTGTTTCCTTACAGGAGTCTCACTTGAGATCCAAGGACACAGACAAACTACCGGCTGAAGGTTTGGAGAAAAGTACCCTACACGAGTGAAACTGAAAAACAAACAATCCAATAAATGGATTGTGTTTGAGCCCCCAGAGACAGTCAGTAGAAAATAGCCCTATCTGGCCACAGTGAATTCTTTTTGTTTGTTTTCAGCAGGGCCCAGCCATAGATTTAGTGGTGCAGCAACGTCCTTCCTGTTTTCTCTCACTTCAGCAACTGAGTTGCTGTAATAATGAGCATCTGTGCCTTTGAAATCGGTGGGTTTTATGATCTTCACGAATGTGAAGTAATAACCACCTAAAGAGGGAAGTTTGGACACTCAAATAAACATGTCACTCCACAATACACTCTTAGCTCCCAACTGCTCCTGTCTAGAAATTGGTGTTCCTTTTTATTTGACCCTCCGTCCTATCCGCAGAGATCACGCCGATGTCCTTCAAACATGGTGGTGATCAAAGCAACAAGTTTACTTTTCTGTTGACAACAGGCCCGGAGGAAGGATACTTGTGGTTTTCAGGGAGAACTTAGTCAATGAATGTGGCTAAATAAAGAGAGCAATTTAGAAGGAGATGAAAGAGGACAGAAGATAGAGACACGGGTATATCTCCCTGCACAACCATTTACTGGTTTTGTAGTACACGCGGCCGACACGACCTGAAAGTGTCTTGGTGAACCCAGTGCTCTCCCTACAGAATAGTTACCTTGCAGGATTTTTGGAAGCATAATGTAGGAAAGTGATATAGGGTATATGGTTAACTGTTCTGTACTCAAGGACAGATGGGCAGACAAAAAGATGATTGATTGATTGATAAATAGATAGACAGATAGATAGATAGATATAGGTACATATCGATTAACACAAAGCCACTGCTCATAACCAGGAGAGCAATGGAGAAAGCACTTAGCGGTAGTACAAACAAAAAAGAAGAATGAAATCCAGTTTAAAAAGTGCAGTAAGCAGCCAAAAGAAGAAAACAAATCCTATCATTTGCAATAACGTGGATGGAGCTAGAGGGTATTATGCTCAGTCAATTCGGCGAGTCGGAGAAATACAAGAACCAAATGATTTCACTCATGTGTGGAGTACGACAACAAAGAAAAAGTGAAGGAAAAACAGCAGCAGACACACAGTACCCAAGAGAGGACTAACCGTTACCAAAGAGAAATGGACTTGGTAGGGTTAGTGGGAAGGGAGTGATAAGGGAGGGGAAAAAGAATGGGGACATTAGGATTTGCATGAACAATGTGCAGGGTGTAGTGTCATGGGGAGGGCTATACAACACAGCGAAGAGAAGTGGTGATTCTACAGCATCTTACTACACGCTGACGGACAGCGACTGTAACTGGGATTTGGCAAGGACTTGGTGAAGGAGGTAGACTAGTAAACATATTGTTCTGCATGTAATTGTATATTAATGAGAACAAAAAAAATTTCAAAGTGCAGTAAGAGCATAGCTCTCAAATATCAGAAAAAAAGTACAGGCTTTGACTGCTCCAATCAAAAGACACAGGGTTAGAAGTACTGATGAAAACTCAAGATCACCTATGTGCTCCCTTAATGGAGACTCACTTGAGATCCAAGGACACAGACAAACTACAAGCTGAAGGGGCGCGGACAGGTACCCTATACAAGTGAATCTGAGAAAGAAAGAAACAAATGGATTCTGTTTGAGTCCCCAGAGACAGTCACTAGAAAATAGTCCTACCTAGCCACCGTGAATTCTTTTTGTTTGGTTTCAGCAGTGCCCAGGTATAGATTTAGTGGTACTGCAATGTCCTTCTCATTTTTTCTCACATCAACGAATGAATTGCTGTAATAATGTGCATCTGGACTTTTGAAATCACTGGGTTTTATGATGTTCACGATTATAAAGAAGTAATCACCACATAAAGAGGGAAGTTTGAACACTGAACCAAACACGTCTCTCCACAACAAACAATTTGCTCCCAAATGCTCCTGTCTAGAAATAGGTGTTCCTTTTTATTTGTCCCTCCTCCTATCAGTGGTGAACACGCCAATGTCCCTAAAACATGGTGGTGAGTAAAGCACCAAGTATACTTTTATGTCTACAACAGGCAGAGAGGAAGTATACCTGGGGTCTTCAGAGAGCACTTAGGCAATGTATGTAGCTAAATACTGTTAGCAAGCGAGAAGGAGGTATAAGAGGACAGAGGAAAGAGATAAGGTTTCAAGTCCCTGCACCCCCATTTACTGGATTTGTAAGCACACGCGGCTTTCTCGATCTGCAACTGTCTCAGTGAGCCCAGTGCTCTCCCTGCGGCCTAGTGACCTTGCAATGTTTTTGGAAGCATAATGTAGCGAAGTGACATAGGTGATGTTGTTAACTGTTCTGTACATAAGGCTAGATGGGCAGACAGAAAGATGATTTATTCATAGATAGACAGATAGATAGATGACAGATGAGAGATAGACAGATGATACACATGATAGATGATAGGAAGCTAGGTAGATGGATAGATATATAGAGAGAAGGACAGTGAGATAGAAGGATATATAGAAAGATAGATAGATATACAGACAGACAGAGCAATAAATAGATACAGATACATATCGATTGACACAAAGCTGTTGCTCATAACCAGGAGATGAATGGTGAGAGCACATAGCTAAACTACAAACAAAAAGGAAGAATGAAACCCTGTTTACAAAGTGCAGTAAGCAGCCATAAGAAGAAAACAAATCCTACCATTTGCAATGACGTGGATGGAGCTAGACGGTAGTATGTTCACAGAAATAGGTCAGGCGGCGAAAGACAAGTATCAAATGATTTCACTCATGTGTGGAGTATAACAACAAAGAAAAACTGAAGGAAAACAACAGCAGCAGACTCACAGAACCCGAGAGTTGACTGAAAGTTGCCAAAGGGAAAAGGACTGGGCAGGGAGGTTCTGAAGGGAGGGATAAGTTTGGGGAGAAAGAATGGGGGCATTAGGATTAGCATGTATATTGCGTGGGGTGGGGAAGGCATGGGGAGTGCTGTACAACACAGAGAAAACTATTAGAGATTTTTTAGCATCTTACTACTCACTGATGGACAGCGACTGAAGAGGATTTTCGGGGGGACTTGGTGAAGGGGGAGCATAGTAAACATAAGGTGCTTCACGTAATTGTAGACTAATGATAACAAAAAAATTTTTTTAAGTGCAAGAAGGGCACAGCACTGAATCATCAGAATAAAAGGTCAGGCTCTGAGTGCTGCAAACAAAAGACACAGGGTTAAAAGAACGGATGAAAACTCAAAAAACCTACGTGCTTCCTTACAGGAGACTCACTTGAGATCCAAGGACACAGACAAACTATAAGCTGAAGGTGTGGGGACAAGTACCCTACACGAGTGAAACTGAAAAACAAACAATCCAATAAATGGATTGTGTTTGAGCCCCCAGAGAGAGTCAGTAGAAAATAGCCCTATCTGGCCACAGTGAATTTTTTTGTTTGTTTTCAGCAGGGCCCAGCCATAGATTTAGTGGTGCAGCAACGTCCTTCCTGTTTTCTCTCACTTCAGCAACTGAGTTGTTGTAATAATGAGCATCTGTGCCTTTGAAATCGGTGGGTTTTATGATCTTCACGAATGTGAAGTAATAACCATCTAAAGAGGGAAGTTTGACACTCAAATTAACATGTCACTCCACAATACACTCTTAGCTCCCAACTGCTCCTGTCTAGAAATTGGTGTTCCTTTTTATTTGACCCTCCGTCCTATCCGCAGAGATCACGCCGATGTCCTTCAAACATGGTGGTGATCAAAGCAACAAGTTTACTTTTCTGTTGACAACAGGCCCGGAGGAAGGATACTTGTGGTTTTCAGGGAGAACTTAGTCAATGAATGTGGCTCAATAAAGAGAGCAATTTAGAAGGAGATGAAAGAGGACAGAAGATAGAGACACGGGTATATCTCCCTGCACAACCATTTACTGGTTTTGTAGTACACGCGGACGACACGACCTGAAAGTGTCTCGGTGAACCCAGTGCTCTCCCTACAGAATAGTTACCTTGCAGGATTTTTGGAAGCATAATGTAGGAAAGTGATATAGGGTATATGGTTAACTGTTCTGTACTCAAGGACAGATGGGCAGACAAAAAGATGATTGATTGATTGATAAATAGATAGACAGATAGATAGATAGATATAGGTACATATCGATTAACACAAAGCCACTGCTCATAACCAGGAGAGCAATGGAGAAAGCACTTAGCGATAGTACAAACAAAAAAGAAGAATGAAATCCAGTTTAAAAAGTGCAGTAAGCAGCCAAAAGAAGAAAACAAATCCTATCATTTGCAATAACGTGGATGGAGCTAGAGGGTATTATGCTCAGTCAATTAGGCCAGTCGGAGAAATACAAGAACCAAATGATTTCACTCATGTGTGGAGTACGACAACAAAGAAAAAGTGAAGGAAAAACAGCAGCAGACATACAGTACCCAAGAGAGGACTAACCGTTACCAAAGAGAAATGGACTTGGTAGGGTTAGTGGGTAGGGAGTGATAAGGGAGGGGAAAAAGAATGGGGACATTAGGATTTGTATGAACAATGTGCAGGGTGTAGTGTCATGGGGAGGGCTATACAACACAGCGAAGAGAAGTGGTGATTCTACAGCATCTTGCTACACGCTCACGGACAGCGACTGTAACTGGGATTTGGCAAGGACTTGGTGAAGGAGGTAGACTAGCAAACATATTGTTCTGCATGTAATTGTATATTAATGAGAACAAAAAAAAATTTCAAAGTGCAGTAAGAGCATAGCTCTCAAATATCAGAATAAAAGTACAGGCTTTGACTGCTCCAATCAAAAGACACAGGGTTAGAAGTACTGATGAAAACTCAAGATCACCTATGTGCTCCCTTAATGGAGACTCACTTGAGATCCAAGGACACAGACAAACTACAAGCTGAAGGGGCGCGGACAGGTACCCTATACAAGTGAATCTGAGAAAGAAAGAAACAAATGGATACTGTTTGAGCCCCAGAGACAGTCACTAGAAAATAGTCCTACCTAGCCACCGTGAATTCTTTTTGTTTGGTTTCATTAGTGCCCAGGTATAGATTTAGTGGTACTGCAATGTCCTTCTCATTTTTTCTCACATCAACGAATGAATTGCTGTAATAATATGCAACTAGACTTTTGAAATCACTGGGTTTTATGATGTTCACGATTGTAAAGATGTAATCACCACATAAAGAGGGAAGTTTGAACACTGAATCAAACACGTCTCTCCACAACAAACAATTTGCTCCCAAATGCTCCGGTCTAGAAATAGGTGTTCCTTTTTATTTGTCCCTCCTCCTATCAGTGGTGAACACGCCTATGTCCCTAAAACATGGTGGTGAGTAAAGCACCAAGTATACTTTTATGTCTACAACAGGCAGAGAGGAAGTATACCTGGGGTCTTCAGAGAGCACTTAGGCAATGTATGTAGCTAAATACTGTTAGCAAGCGAGAAGGAGGTATAAGAGGACAGAGGAAAGAGATAAGGTTTCAAGTCCCTGCACCCCCATTTACTGGATTTGTAAGCACACGCGGCTGACTCGATCTGCAACTGTCTCAGTGAGCCCAGTGCTCTCCCTGCGGCCTAGTGACCTTGCAATGTTTTTGGAAGCATAATGTAGCGAAGTGACATAGGTGATGTTGTTAACTGTTCTGTACATAAGGCTAGATGGGCAGACAGAAAGATGATTTATTCATAGATAGACAGATAGATAGATGACAGATGAGAGATAGACAGATGATACACATGATAGATGATAGGAAGCTAGGTATATGGATAGATATATAGAGAGAAGGACAGTGAGATAGAAGGATATATAGAAAGATAGATAGATATACAGACAGACAGAGCAATAAATAGATACAGATACATATCGATTGACACAAAGCTGTTGCTCATAACCAGGAGATGAATGGTGAGAGCACATAGCTAAACTACAAACAAAAAGGAAGAATGAAACCCTGTTTACAAAGTGCAGTAAGCAGCCATAAGAAGAAAACAAATCCTACCATTTGCAATTACGTGGATGGAGCTAGACGGTAGTATGTTCACAGAAATAGGTCAGGCGGCGAAAGACAAGTATCAAATGATTTCACTCATGTGTGGAGTATAACAACAAAGAAAAACTGAAGGAAAACAACAGCAGCAGACTCACAGAACCCGAGAGTTGACTGAAAGTTGCCAAAGGGAAAAGGACTGGGCAGGGAGGTTCTGAAGGGAGGGATAAGTTTGGGGAGAAAGAATGGGGGCATTAGGATTAGCATGTATATTGCGTGGGGTGGGGAAGGCATGGGGAGTGCTGTACAACACAGAGAAGACTATTAGAGATTATATAGCATCTTACTACTCACTGATGGACAGCGACTGAAGAGGATTTTCGGGGGGACTTGGTGAAGGGGGAGCATAGTAAACATAAGGTGCTTCACGTAATTGTAGACTAATGATAACAAAAAAATTTTTTTAAGTGCAATAAGGGCACAGCACTGAATCATCAGAATAAAAGGTCAGGCTCTGAGTGCTGCAAACAAAAGACACAGGGTTAAAAGAACGGATGAAAACTCAAAAAACCTACGTGCTTCCTTACAGGAGACTCACTTGAGATCCAAGGACACAGACAAACTACAAGCTGAAGGTGTGGGGACAAGTACCCTACACGATTGAAACTGAAAAACAAACAATCCAATAAATGGATTGTGTTTGAGCCCCCAGAGACAGTCAGTAGAAAATAGCCCTATCTGGCCACAGTGAATTCTTTTTGTTTGTTTTCAGCAGGGCCCAGCCATAGATTTAGTGGTGCAGCAACGTCCTTCCTGTTTTCTCTCACTTCAGCAACTGAGTTGCTGTAATAATGAGCATCTGTGCCTTTGAAATCGGTGGGTTTTATGATCTTCACGAATGTGAAGTAATAACCATCTAAAGAGGGAAGTTTGGACACTCAAATGAACATGTCACTCCACAATACACTCCTGGCTCCCAACTGCTCCTGTCTAGAAATTGGTGTTCCTTTTTATTTGACCCTCCGTCCTATCCGCAGAGATCACGCCGATGTCCTTCAAACATGGTGGTGATCAAAGCAACAAGTTTACTTTTCTGTTGACAACAGGCCCGGAGGAAGGATACTTGTGGTTTTCAGGGAGAACTTAGTCAATGAATGTGGCTCAATAAAGAGAGCAATTTAGAAGGAGATGAAAGAGGACAGAAGATAGAGACACGGGTATATCTCCCTGCACAACCATTTACTGGTTTTGTAGTACACGCGGCCGACACGACCTGAAAGTGTCTCGGTGAACCCAGTGCTCTCCCTACAGAATAGTTACCTTGCAGGATTTTTGGAAGCATAATGTAGGAAAGTGATATAGGGTATATGGTTAACTGTTCTGTACTCAAGGACAGATGGGCAGACAAAAAGATGATTGATTGATGATAAATAGATAGACAGATAGATAGATAGATATAGGTACATATCGATTAACACAAAGCCACTGCTCATAACCAGGAGAGCAATGGAGAAAGCACTTAGCGATAGTACAAACAAAAAAGAAGAATGAAATCCAGTTTAAAAAGTGCAGTAAGCAGCCAAAAGAAGAAAACAAATCCTATCATTTGCAATAACGTGGATGGAGCTAGAGGGTATTATGCTCAGTCAATTAGGCCAGTCGGAGAAATACAAGAACCAAATGATTTCACTCATGTGTGGAGTACGACAACAAAGAAAAAGTGAAGGAAAAACAGCAGCAGACACACAGTACCCAAGAGAGGACTAACCGTTACCAAAGAGAAATGGACTTGGTAGGGTTAGTGGGAAGGGAGTGATAAGGGAGGGGAAAAAGAATGGGGACATTATTATTTGCATGAACAATGTGCAGGGTGTAGTGTCATGGGGAGGGCTATACAACACAGCGAAGAGAAGTGGTGATTCTACAGCATCTTGCTACACGCTGACAGACAGCGACTGTAACTGGGATTTGGCAAGGACTTGGTGAAGGAGGTAGACTAGTAAACATATTGTTCTGCATGTAATTGTATATTAATGAGAACAAAAAAAAATTTCAAAGTGCAGTAAGAGCATAGCTCTCAAATATCAGAATAAAAGTACAGGCTTTGACTGCTCCAATCAAAAGACACAGGGTTAGAAGTACTGATGAAAACTCAAGATCACCTATGTGCTCCCTTAATGGAGACTCACTTGAGATCCAAGGACACAGACAAACTACAAGCTGAAGGGGCGCGGACAGGTACCCTATACAAGTGAATCTGAGAAACAAAGAAACAAATGGATTCTGTTTGAGTCCCCAGAGACAGTCACTAGAAAATAGTCCTACCTAGCCACCGTGAATTCTTTTTGTTTGGTTTCAGCAGTGCCCAGGTATAGAGTTAGTGGTACTGCAATGTCCTTCTCATTTTTTCTCACATCAACGAATGAATTGCTGTAATAATATGCAACTGGACTTTTGAAATCACAGGGTTTTATGATGTTCACGATTGTAAAGAAGTAATCACCACATAAAGAGGGAAGTTTGAACACTGAATCAAACACGTCTCTCCACAACAAACAATTTGCTCCCAAATGCTCCTGTCTAGAAATAGGTGTTCCTTTTTATTTGTCCCTCCTCCTATCAGTGGTGAACACGACTATGTCCCTAAAACATGGTGGTGAGTAAAGCACCAAGTATACTTTTATGTCTACAACAGGCAGAGAGGAAGTATACCTGGGGTCTTCAGAGAGCACTTAGGCAATGTATGTAGCTAAATACTGTTAGCAAGCGAGAAGGAGGTATAAGAGGACAGAGGAAAGAGATAAGGTTTCAAGTCCCTGCACCCCCATTTACTGGATTTGTAAGCACACGCGGCTGACTCGATCTGCAACTGTCTCAGTGAGCCCAGTGCTCTCCCTGCGGCCTAGTGACCTTGCAATGTTTTTGGAAGCATAATGTAGCGAAGTGACATAGGTGATGTTGTTAACTGTTCTGTACATAAGGCTAGATGGGCAGACAGAAAGATGATTTATTCATAGATAGACAGATAGATAGATGACAGATGAGAGATAGACAGATGATACACATGATAGATGATAGGAAGCTAGGTAGATGGATAGATATATAGAGAGAAGGACAGTGAGATAGAAGGATATATAGAAAGATAGATAGATATACAGACAGACAGAGCAATAAATAGATACAGATACATATCGATTGACACAAAGCTGTTGCTCATAACCAGGAGATGAATGGTGAGAGCACATAGCTAAACTACAAACAAAAAGGAAGAATGAAACCCTGTTTACAAAGTGCAGTAAGCAGCCATAAGAAGAAAACAAATCCTACCATTTGCAATGACGTGGATGGAGCTAGACGGTAGTATGTTCACAGAAATAGGTCAGGCGGCGAAAGACAAGTATCAAATGATTTCACTCATGTGTGGAGTATAACAACAAAGAAAAACTGAAGGAAAACAACAGCAGCAGACTCACAGAACCCGAGAGTTGACTGAAAGTTGCCAAAGGGAAAAGGACTGGGCAGGGAGGTTCTGAAGGGAGGGTTAAGTTTGGGGAGAAAGAATGGGGGCATTAGGATTAGCATGTATATTGCGTGGGGTGGGGAAGGCATGGGGAGTGCTGTACAACACAGAGAAGACTATTAGAGATTATATAGCATCTTACTACTCACTGATGGACAGCGACTGAAGAGGATTTTCGGGGCGACTTGGTGAAGGGGGAGCATAGTAAACATAAGGTGCTTCACGTAATTGTAGACTAATGATAACAAAAAAATTTTTTTAAGTGCAATAAGGGCACAGCACTGAATCATCAGAATAAAAGGTCAGGCTCTGAGTGCTGCAAACAAAAGACACAGGGTTAAAAGAACGGATGAAAACTCAAAAAACCTACGTGCTTCCTTACAGGAGACTCACTTGAGATCCAAGGACACAGACAAACTACAAGCTGAAGGTGTGGGGACAAGAACCCTACACGAGTGAAACTGAAAAAAAAAAATCCAATAAATGGATTGTGTTTGAGCCCCCAGAGAGAGTCAGTAGAAAATAGCCCTATCTGGCCACAGTGAATTCTTTTTGTTTGTTTTCAGCAGGGCCCAGCCATAGATTTAGTGGTGCAGCAACGTCCTTCCTGTTTTCTCTCACTTCAGCAACTGAGTTGCTGTAATAATGAGCATCTGTGCCTTTGAAATCGGTGGGTTTTATGATCTTCACGAATGTGAAGTAATAACCATCTAAAGAGGGAAGTTTGGACACTCAAATGAACATGTCACTCCACAATACACTCCTGGCTCCCAACTGCTCCTGTCTAGAAATTGGTGTTCCTTTTTATTTGACCCTCCGTCCTATCCGCAGAGATCACGCCGATGTCCTTCAAACATGGTGGTGATCAAAGCAACAAGTTTACTTTTCTGTTGACAACAGGCCCGGAGGAAGGATACTTGTGGTTTTCAGGGAGAACTTAGTCAATGAATGTGGCTCAATAAAGAGAGCAATTTAGAAGGAGATGAAAGAGGACAGAAGATAGAGACACGGGTATATCTCCCTGCACAACCATTTACTGGTTTTGTAGTACACGCGGCCGACACGACCTGAAAGTGTCTCGGTGAACCCAGTGCTCTCCCTACAGAATAGTTACCTTGCAGGATTTTTGGAAGCATAATGTGGGAAAGTGATATAGGGTATATGGTTAACTGTTCTGTACTCAAGGACAGATGGGCAGACAAAAAGATGATTGATTGATTGATAAATAGATAGACAGATAGATAGATAGATATAGGTACATATCGATTAACACAAAGCCACTGCTCATAACCAGGAGAGCAATGGAGAAAGCACTTAGCGATAGTACAAACAAAAAAGAAGAATGAAATCCAGTTTAAAAAGTGCAGTAAGCAGCCAAAAGAAGAAAACAAATCCTATCATTTGCAATAACGTGGATGGAGCTAGAGGGTATTATGCTCAGTCAATTAGGCCAGTCGGAGAAATACAAGAACCAAATGATTTCACTCATGTGTGGAGTACGACAACAAAGAAAAAGTGAAGGAAAAACAGCAGCAGACACACAGTACCCAAGAGAGGACTAACCGTTACCAAAGAGAAATGGACTTGGTAGGGTTAGTGGGAAGGGAGTGATAAGGGAGGGGAAAAAGAATGGGGACATTATTATTTGCATGAACAATGTGCAGGGTGTAGTGTCATGGGGAGGGCTATACAACACAGCGAAGAGAAGTGGTGATTCTACAGCATCTTGCTACACGCTGACAGACAGCGACTGTAACTGGGATTTGGCAAGGACTTGGTGAAGGAGGTAGACTAGTAAACATATTGTTCTGCATGTAATTGTATATTAATGAGAACAAAAAAAAATTTCAAAGTGCAGTAAGAGCATAGCTCTCAAATATCAGAATAAAAGTACAGGCTTTGACTGCTCCAATCAAAAGACACAGGGTTAGAAGTACTGATGAAAACTCAAGATCACCTATGTGCTCCCTTAATGGAGACTCACTTGAGATCCAAGGACACAGACAAACTACAAGCTGAAGGGGCGCGGACAGGTACCCTATACAAGTGAATCTGAGAAAGAAAGAAACAAATGGATTCTGTTTGAGTCCCCAGAGACAGTCACTAGAAAATAGTCCTACCTAGCCACCGTGAATTCTTTTTGTTTGGTTTCAGCAGTGCCCAGGTATAGATTTAGTGGTACTGCAATGTCCTTCTCATTTTTTCTCACATCAACGAATGAATTGCTGTAATAAATGCAACTGGACTTTTGAAATCACAGGGTTTTATGATGTTCACGATTGTAAAGAAGTAATCACCACATAAAGAGGGAAGTTTGAACACTGAATCAAACACGTCTCTCCACAACAAACAATTTGCTCCCAAATGCTCCTGTCTAGAAATAGGTGTTCCTTTTTATTTGTCCCTCCTCCTATCAGTGGTGAACACGACTATGTCCCTAAAACATGGTGGTGAGTAAAGCACCAAGTATACTTTTATGTCTACAACAGGCAGAGAGGAAGTATACCTGGGGTCTTCAGAGAGCACTTAGGCAATGTATGTAGCTAAATACTGTTAGCAAGCGAGAAGGAGGTATAAGAGGACAGAGGAAAGAGATAAGGTTTCAAGTCCCTGCACCCCCATTTACTGGATTTGTAAGCACACGCGGCTGACTCGATCTGCAACTGTCTCAGTGAGCCCAGTGCTCTCCCTGCGGCCTAGTGACCTTGCAATGTTTTGGAAGCATAATGTAGCGAAGTGACATAGGTGATGTTGTTAACTGTTCTGTACATAAGGCTAGATGGGCAGACAGAAAGATGATTTATTCATAGATAGACAGATAGATAGATGACAGATGAGAGATAGACAGATGATACACATGATAGATGATAGGAAGCTAGGTAGATGGATAGATATATAGAGAGAAGGACAGTGAGATAGAAGGATATATAGAAAGATAGATAGATATACAGACAGACAGAGCAATAAATAGATACAGATACATATCGATTGACACAAAGCTGTTGCTCATAACCAGGAGATGAATGGTGATAGCACATAGCTAAACTACAAACAAAAAGGAAGAATGAAACCCTGTTTACAAAGTGCAGTAAGCAGCCATAAGAAGAAAACAAATCCTACCATTTGCAATGACGTGGATGGAACTAGACGGTAGTATGTTCACAGAAATAGGTCAGGCGGCGAAAGACAAGTATCAAATGATTTCACTCATGTGTGGAGTATAACAACAAAGAAAAACTGAAGGAAAACAACAGCAGCAGACTCTCAGAACCCGAGAGTTGACTGAAAGTTGCCAAAGGGAAAAGGACTGGGCAGGGAGGTTCTGAAGGGAGGGATAAGTTTGGGGAGAAAGAATGGGGGCATTAGGATTAGCATGTATATTGCGTGGGGTGGGGAAGGCATGGGGAGTGCTGTACAACACAGAGAAGACTATTAGAGATTATATAGCATCTTACTACTCACTGATGGACAGCGACTGAAGAGGATTTTCGGGGGGACTTGGTGAAGGGGGAGCATAGTAAACATAAGGTGCTTCACGTAATTGTAGACTAATGATAACAAAAAAATTTTTTTAAGTGCAATAAGGGCACAGCACTGAATCATCAGAATAAAAGGTCAGGCTCTGAGTGCTGCAAACAAAAGACACAGGGTTAAAAGAACGGGTGAAAACTCAAAAAACCTACGTGCTTCCTTACAGGAGACTCACTTGAGATCCAAGGACACAGACAAACTACAAGCTGAAGGTGTGGGGACAAGTACCCTACACGAGTGAAACTGAAAAACAAACAATCCAATAAATGGATTGTGTTTGAGCCCCCAGAGACAGTCAGTAGAAAATAGCCCTATCTTGCCACAGTGAATTCTTTTTGTTTGTTTTCAGCAGGGCCCAGCCATAGATTTAGTGGTGCAGCAACGTCCTTCCTGTTTTCTCTCACTTCAGCAACTGAGTTGCTGTAATAATGAGCATCTGTGCCTTTGAAATCGGTGGGTTTTATGATCTTCACGAATGTGAAGTAATAACCATCTAAAGAGGGAAGTTTGGACACTCAAATAAACATGTCACTCCACAATACACTCTTAGCTCCCAACTGCTCCTGTCTAGAAATTGGTGTTCCTTTTTATTTGACCCTCCGTCCTATCCGCAGAGATCACGCCGATGTCCTTCAAACATGGTGGTGATCAAAGCAACAAGTTTACTTTTCTGTTGACAACAGGCCCGGAGGAAGGATACTTGTGGTTTTCAGGGAGAACTTAGTCAATGAATGTGGCTAAATAAAGAGAGCAATTTAGAAGGAGATGAAAGAGGACAGAAGATAGAGACACGGGTATATCTCCCTGCACAACCATTTACTGGTTTTGTAGTACACGCGGCCGACACGACCTGAAAGTGTCTCGGTGAACCCAGTGCTCTCCCTACAGAATAGTTACCTTGCAGGATTTTTGGAAGCATAATGTAGGAAAGTGATATAGGGTATATGGTTAACTGTTCTGTACTCAAGGACAGATGGGCAGACAAAAAGATGATTGATTGATTGATAAATAGATAGACAGATAGATAGATAGATATAGGTACATATCGATTAGCACAAAGCCACTGCTCATAACCAGGAGAGCAATGGAGAAAGCACTTAGCGATAGTACAAACAAAAAAGAAGAATGAAATCCAGTTTAAAAAGTGCAGTAAGCAGCCAAAAGAAGAAAACAAATCCTATCATTTGCAATAACGTGGATGGAGCTAGAGGGTATTATGCTCAGTCAATTAGGCCAGTCGGAGAAATACAAGAACCAAATGATTTCACTCATGTGTGGAGTACGACAACAAAGAAAAAGTGAAGGAAAAACAGCAGCAGACACACAGTACCCAAGAGAGGACTAACCGTTACCAAAGAGAAATGGACTTGGTAGGGTTAGTGGGAAGGGAGTGATAAGGGAGGGGAAAAAGAATGGGGACATTAGGATTTGCATGAACAATGTGCAGGGTGTAGTGTCATGGGGAGGGCTATACAACACAGCGAAGAGAAGTGGTGATTCTACAGCATCTTGTTACACGCTGACGGACAGCGACTGTAACTGGGATTTGGCAAGGACTTGGTGAAGGAGGTAGACTAGTAAACATATTGTTCTGCAAGTAATTGTATATTAATGAGAACAAAAAAAAATTTCAAAGTGCAGTAAGAGCATAGCTCTCAAATATCAGAATAAAAGTACAGGCTTTGACTGCTCCAATCAAAAGACACAGGGTTAGAAGTACTGATGAAAACTCAAGATCACCTATGTGCTCCCTTAATGGAGACTCACTTGAGATCCAAGGACACAGACAAACTACAAGCTGAAGGGGCGCGGACAGGTTCCCTATACAAGTGAATCTGAGAAAGAAAGAAACAAATGGATTCTGTTTGAGTCCCCAGAGACAGTCACTAGTAAATAGTCCTACCTAGCCACCGTGAATTCTTTTTGTTTGGTTTCAGCAGTGCCCAGGTATAGATTTAGTGGTACTGCAATGTCCTTCTCATTTTTTCTCACATCAACGAATGAATTGCTGTAATAATATGCAACTGGACTTTTGAAATCACTGGGTTTTATGATGTTCACGATTGTAAAGAAGTAATCACCACATAAAGAGGGAAGTTTGAACACTGAATCAAACACGTCTCTCCACAACAAACAATTTGCTCCCAAATGCTCCTGTCTAGAAATAGGTGTTCCTTTTTATTTGTCCCTCCTCCTATCAGTGGTGAACACGCCTATGTCCCTAAAACATGGTGGTGAGTAAAGCACCAAGTATACTTTTATGTCTACAACAGGCAGAGAGGAAGTATACCTGGGGTCTTCAGAGAGCACTTAGGCAATGTATGTAGCTAAATACTGTTAGCAAGCGAGAAGGAGGTATAAGAGGACAGAGGAAAGAGATAAGGTTTCAAGTCCCTGCACCCCCATTTACTGGATTTGTAAGCACACGCGGCTGACTCGATCTGCAACTGTCTCAGTGAGCCCAGTGCTCTCCCTGCGGCCTAGTGACCTTGCAATGTTTTTGGAAGCATAATGTAGCGAAGTGACATAGGTGATGTTGTTAACTGTTCTGTACATAAGGCTAGATGGGCAGACAGAAAGATGATTTATTCATAGATAGACAGATAGATAGATGACAGATGAGAGATAGACAGATGATACACATGATAGATGATAGGAAGCTAGGTATATGGATAGATATATAGAGAGAAGGACAGTGAGATAGAAGGATATATAGAAAGAAAGATAGATATACAGACAGACAGAGCAATAAATAGATACAGATACATATCGATTGACACAAAGCTGTTGCTCATAACCAGGAGATGAATGGTGAGAGCACATAGCTAAACTACAAACAAAAAGGAAGAATGAAACCCTGTTTACAAAGTGCAGTAAGCAGCCATAAGAAGAAAACAAATCCTACCATTTGCAATTACGTGGATGGAGCTAGACGGTAGTATGTTCACAGAAATAGGTCAGGCGGCGAAAGACAAGTATCAAATGATTTCACTCATGTGTGGAGTATAACAACAAAGAAAAACTGAAGGAAAACAACAGCAGCAGACTCACAGAACCCGAGAGTTGACTGAAAGTTGCCAAAGGGAAAAGGACTGGGCAGGGAGGTTCTGAAGGGAGGGATAAGTTTGGGGAGAAAGAATGGGGGCATTAGGATTAGCATGTATATTGCGTGGGGTGGGGAAGGCATGGGGAGTGCTGTACAACACAGAGAAGACTATTAGAGATTATATAGCATCTTACTACTCACTGATGGACAGCGACTGAAGAGGATTTTCGGGGGGACTTGGTGAAGGGGGAGCATAGTAAACATAAGGTGCTTCACGTAATTGTAGACTAATGATAACAAAAAAATTTTTTTAAGTGCAATAAGGGCACAGCACTGAATCATCAGAATAAAAGGTCAGGCTCTGAGTGCTGCAAACAAAAGACACAGGGTTAAAAGAACGGATGAAAACTCAAAAAACCTACGTGCTTCCTTACAGGAGACTCACTTGAGATCCAAGGACACAGACAAACTACAAGCTGAAGGTGTGGGGACAAGTACCCTACACGATTGAAACTGAAAAACAAACAATCCAATAAATGGATTGTGTTTGAGCCCCCAGAGACAGTCAGTAGAAAATAGCCCTATCTGGCCACAGTGAATTCTTTTTGTTTGTTTTCAGCAGGGCCCAGCCATAGATTTAGTGGTGCAGCAACGTCCTTCCTGTTTTCTCTCACTTCAGCAACTGAGTTGCTGTAATAATGAGCATCTGTGCCTTTGAAATCGGTGGGTTTTATGATCTTCACGAATGTGAAGTAATAACCATCTAAAGAGGGAAGTTTGGACACTCAAATGAACATGTCACTCCACAATACACTCCTGGCTCCCAACTGCTCCTGTCTAGAAATTGGTGTTCCTTTTTATTTGACCCTCCGTCCTATCCGCAGAGATCACGCCGATGTCCTTCAAACATGGTGGTGATCAAAGCAACAAGTTTACTTTTCTGTTGACAACAGGCCCGGAGGAAGGATACTTGTGGTTTTCAGGGAGAACTTAGTCAATGAATGTGGCTCAATAAAGAGAGCAATTTAGAAGGAGATGAAAGAGGACAGAAGATAGAGACACGGGTATATCTCCCTGCACAACCATTTACTGGTTTTGTAGTACACGCGGCCGACACGACCTGAAAGTGTCTCGGTGAACCCAGTGCTCTCCCTACAGAATAGTTACCTTGCAGGATTTTTGGAAGCATAATGTAGGAAAGTGATATAGGGTATATGGTTAACTGTTCTGTACTCAAGGACAGATGGGCAGACAAAAAGATGATTGATTGATGATAAATAGATAGACAGATAGATAGATAGATATAGGTACATATCGATTAACACAAAGCCACTGCTCATAACCAGGAGAGCAATGGAGAAAGCACTTAGCGATAGTACAAACAAAAAAGAAGAATGAAATCCAGTTTAAAAAGTGCAGTAAGCAGCCAAAAGAAGAAAACAAATCCTATCATTTGCAATAACGTGGATGGAGCTAGAGGGTATTATGCTCAGTCAATTAGGCCAGTCGGAGAAATACAAGAACCAAATGATTTCACTCATGTGTGGAGTACGACAACAAAGAAAAAGTGAAGGAAAAACAGCAGCAGACACACAGTACCCAAGAGAGGACTAACCGTTACCAAAGAGAAATGGACTTGGTAGGGTTAGTGGGAAGGGAGTGATAAGGGAGGGGAAAAAGAATGGGGACATTATTATTTGCATGAACAATGTGCAGGGTGTAGTGTCATGGGGAGGGCTATACAACACAGCGAAGAGAAGTGGTGATTCTACAGCATCTTGCTACACGCTGACAGACAGCGACTGTAACTGGGATTTGGCAAGGACTTGGTGAAGGAGGTAGACTAGTAAACATATTGTTCTGCATGTAATTGTATATTAATGAGAACAAAAAAAAATTTCAAAGTGCAGTAAGAGCATAGCTCTCAAATATCAGAATAAAAGTACAGGCTTTGACTGCTCCAATCAAAAGACACAGGGTTAGAAGTACTGATGAAAACTCAAGATCACCTATGTGCTCCCTTAATGGAGACTCACTTGAGATCCAAGGACACAGACAAACTACAAGCTGAAGGGGCGCGGACAGGTACCCTATACAAGTGAATCTGAGAAACAAAGAAACAAATGGATTCTGTTTGAGTCCCCAGAGACAGTCACTAGAAAATAGTCCTACCTAGCCACCGTGAATTCTTTTTGTTTGGTTTCAGCAGTGCCCAGGTATAGAGTTAGTGGTACTGCAATGTCCTTCTCATTTTTTCTCACATCAACGAATGAATTGCTGTAATAATATGCAACTGGACTTTTGAAATCACAGGGTTTTATGATGTTCACGATTGTAAAGAAGTAATCACCACATAAAGAGGGAAGTTTGAACACTGAATCAAACACGTCTCTCCACAACAAACAATTTGCTCCCAAATGCTCCTGTCTAGAAATAGGTGTTCCTTTTTATTTGTCCCTCCTCCTATCAGTGGTGAACACGACTATGTCCCTAAAACATGGTGGTGAGTAAAGCACCAAGTATACTTTTATGTCTACAACAGGCAGAGAGGAAGTATACCTGGGGTCTTCAGAGAGCACTTAGGCAATGTATGTAGCTAAATACTGTTAGCAAGCGAGAAGGAGGTATAAGAGGACAGAGGAAAGAGATAAGGTTTCAAGTCCCTGCACCCCCATTTACTGGATTTGTAAGCACACGCGGCTGACTCGATCTGCAACTGTCTCAGTGAGCCCAGTGCTCTCCCTGCGGCCTAGTGACCTTGCAATGTTTTTGGAAGCATAATGTAGCGAAGTGACATAGGTGATGTTGTTAACTGTTCTGTACATAAGGCTAGATGGGCAGACAGAAAGATGATTTATTCATAGATAGACAGATAGATAGATGACAGATGAGAGATAGACAGATGATACACATGATAGATGATAGGAAGCTAGGTATATGGATAGATATATAGAGAGAAGGACAGTGAGATAGAAGGATATATAGAAAGATAGATAGATATACAGACAGACAGAGCAATAAATAGATACAGATACATATCGATTGACACAAAGCTGTTGCTCATAACCAGGAGATGAATGGTGAGAGCACATAGCTAAACTACAAACAAAAAGGAAGAATGAAACCCTGTTTACAAAGTGCAGTAAGCAGCCATAAGAAGAAAACAAATCCTACCATTTGCAATGACGTGGATGGAACTAGACGGTAGTATGTTCACAGAAATAGGTCAGGCGGCGAAAGACAAGTATCAAATGATTTCACTCATGTGTGGAGTATAACAACAAAGAAAAACTGAAGGAAAACAACAGCAGCAGACTCACAGAACCCGAGAGTTGACTGAAAGTTGCCAAAGGGAAAAGGACTGGGCAGGGAGGTTCTGAAGGGAGGGATAAGTTTGGGGAGAAAGAATGGGGGCATTAGGATTAGCATGTATATTGCGTGGGGTGGGGAAGGCATGGGGAGTGCTGTACAACACAGAGAAGACTATTAGAGATTATATAGCATCTTACTACTCACTGATGGACAGCGACTGAAGAGGATTTTCGGGGGGACTTGGTGAAGGGGGAGCATAGTAAACATAAGGTGCTTCACGTAATTGTAGACTAATGATAACAAAAAAATTTTTTTAAGTGCAATAAGGGCACAGCACTGAATCATCAGAATAAAAGGTCAGGCTCTGAGTGCTGCAAACAAAAGACACAGGGTTAAAAGAACGGATGAAAACTCAAAAAACCTACGTGCTTCCTTACAGGAGACTCACTTGAGATCCAAGGACACAGACAAACTACAAGCTGAAGGTGTGGGGACAAGTACCCTACACGAGTGAAACTGAAAAACAAACAATCCAATAAATGGATTGTGTTTGAGCCCCCAGAGACAGTCAGTAGAAAATAGCCCTATCTGGCCACAGTGAATTCTTTTTGTTTGTTTTCAGCAGGGCCCAGCCATAGATTTAGTGGTGCAGCAACGTCCTTCCTGTTTTCTCTCACTTCAGCAACTGAGTTGCTGTAATAATGAGCATCTGTGCCTTTGAAATCGGTGGGTTTTATGATCTTCACGAATGTGAAGTAATAACCATCTAAAGAGGGAAGTTTGGACACTCAAATAAACATGTCACTCCACAATACACTCTTAGCTCCCAACTGCTCCTGTCTAGAAATTGGTGTTCCTTTTTATTTGACCCTCCGTCCTATCCGCAGAGATCACGCCGATGTCCTTCAAACATGGTGGTGATCAAAGCAACAAGTTTACTTTTCTGTTGACAACAGGCCCGGAGGAAGGATACTTGTGGTTTTCAGGGAGAACTTAGTCAATGAATGTGGCTAAATAAAGAGAGCAATTTAGAAGGAGATGAAAGAGGACAGAAGATAGAGACACGGGTATATCTCCCTGCACAACCATTTACTGGTTTTGTAGTACACGCGGCCGACACGACCTGAAAGTGTCTCGGTGAACCCAGTGCTCTCCCTACAGAATAGTTACCTTGCAGGATTTTTGGAAGCATAATGTAGGAAAGTGATATAGGGTATATGGTTAACTGTTCTGTACTCAAGGACAGATGGGCAGACAAAAAGATGATTGATTGATTGATAAATAGATAGACAGATAGATAGATAGATATAGGTACATATCGATTAACACAAAGCCACTGCTCATAACCAGGAGAGCAATGGAGAAAGCACTTAGCGATAGTACAAACAAAAAAGAAGAATGAAATCCAGTTTAAAAAGTGCAGTAAGCAGCCAAAAGAAGAAAACAAATCCTATCATTTGCAATAACGTGGATGGAGCTAGAGGGTATTATGCTCAGTCAATTAGGCCAGTCGGAGAAATACAAGAACCAAATGATTTCACTCATGTGTGGAGTACGACAACAAAGAAAAAGTGAAGGAAAAACAGCAGCAGACACACAGTACCCAAGAGAGGACTAACCGTTACCAAAGAGAAATGGACTTGGTAGGGTTAGTGGGAAGGGAGTGATAAGGGAGGGGAAAAAGAATGGGGACATTAGGATTTGCATGAACAATGTGCAGGGTGTAGTGTCATGGGGAGGGCTATACAACACAGCGAAGAGAAGTGGTGATTCTACAGCATCTTGTTACACGCTGACGGACAGCGACTGTAACTGGGATTTGGCAAGGACTTGGTGAAGGAGGTAGACTAGTAAACATATTGTTCTGCAAGTAATTGTATATTAATGAGAACAAAAAAAAATTTCAAAGTGCAGTAAGAGCATAGCTCTCAAATATCAGAATAAAAGTACAGGCTTTGACTGCTCCAATCAAAAGACACAGGGTTAGAAGTACTGATGAAAACTCAAGATCACCTATGTGCTCCCTTAATGGAGACTCACTTGAGATCCAAGGACACAGACAAACTACAAGCTGAAGGGGCGCGGACAGGTTCCCTATACAAGTGAATCTGAGAAAGAAAGAAACAAATGGATTCTGTTTGAGTCCCCAGAGACAGTCACTAGAAAATAGTCCTACCTAGCCACCGTGAATTCTTTTTGTTTGGTTTCAGCAGTGCCCAGGTATAGATTTAGTGGTACTGCAATGTCCTTCTCATTTTTTCTCACATCAACGAATGAATTGCTGTAATAATATGCAACTGGACTTTTGAAATCACTGGGTTTTATGATGTTCACGATTGTAAAGAAGTAATCACCACATAAAGAGGGAAGTTTGAACACTGAATCAAACACGTCTCTCCACAACAAACAATTTGCTCCCAAATGCTCCTGTCTAGAAATAGGTGTTCCTTTTTATTTGTCCCTCCTCCTATCAGTGGTGAACACGCCTATGTCCCTAAAACATGGTGGTGAGTAAAGCACCAAGTATACTTTTATGTCTACAACAGGCAGAGAGGAAGTATACCTGGGGTCTTCAGAGAGCACTTAGGCAATGTATGTAGCTAAATACTGTTAGCAAGCGAGAAGGAGGTATAAGAGGACAGAGGAAAGAGATAAGGTTTCAAGTCCCTGCACCCCCATTTACTGGATTTGTAAGCACACGCGGCTGACTCGATCTGCAACTGTCTCAGTGAGCCCAGTGCTCTCCCTGCGGCCTAGTGACCTTGCAATGTTTTTGGAAGCATAATGTAGCGAAGTGACATAGGTGATGTTGTTAACTGTTCTGTACATAAGGCTAGATGGGCAGACAGAAAGATGATTTATTCATAGATAGACAGATAGATAGATGACAGATGAGAGATAGACAGATGATACACATGATAGATGATAGGAAGCTAGGTATATGGATAGATATATAGAGAGAAGGACAGTGAGATAGAAGGATATATAGAAAGATAGATAGATATACAGACAGACAGAGCAATAAATAGATACAGATACATATCGATTGACACAAAGCTGTTGCTCATAACCAGGAGATGAATGGTGAGAGCACATAGCTAAACTACAAACAAAAAGGAAGAATGAAACCCTGTTTACAAAGTGCAGTAAGCAGCCATAAGAAGAAAACAAATCCTACCATTTGCAATTACGTGGATGGAGCTAGACGGTAGAATGTTCACAGAAATAGGTCAGGCGGCGAAAGACAAGTATCAAATGATTTCACTCATGTGTGGAGTATAACAACAAAGAAAAACTGAAGGAAAACAACAGCAGCAGACTCACAGAACCCGAGAGTTGACTGAAAGTTGCCAAAGGGAAAAGGACTGGGCAGGGAGGTTCTGAAGGGAGGGATAAGTTTGGGGAGAAAGAATGGGGGCATTAGGATTAGCATGTATATTGCGTGGGGTGGGGAAGGCATGGGGAGTGCTGTACAACACAGAGAAGACTATTAGAGATTATATAGCATCTTACTACTCACTGATGGACAGCGACTGAAGAGGATTTTCGGGGGGACTTGGTGAAGGGGGAGCATAGTAAACATAAGGTGCTTCACGTAATTGTAGACTAATGATAACAAAAAAATTTTTTTAAGTGCAATAAGGGCACAGCACTGAATCATCAGAATAAAAGGTCAGGCTCTGAGTGCTGCAAACAAAAGACACAGGGTTAAAAGAACGGATGAAAACTCAAAAAACCTACGTGCTTCCTTACAGGAGACTCACTTGAGATCCAAGGACACAGACAAACTACAAGCTGAAGGTGTGGGGACAAGTACCCTACACGAGTGAAACTGAAAAACAAACAATCCAATAAATGGATTGTGTTTGAGCCCCCAGAGACAGTCAGTAGAAAATAGCCCTATCTGGCCACAGTGAATTCTTTTTGTTTGTTTTCAGCAGGGCCCAGCCATAGATTTAGTGGTGCAGCAACGTCCTTCCTGTTTTCTCTCACTTCAGCAACTGAGTTGCTGTAATAATGAGCATCTGTGCCTTTGAAATCGGTGGGTTTTATGATCTTCACGAATGTGAAGTAATAACCATCTAAAGAGGGAAGTTTGGACACTCAAATAAACATGTCACTCCACAATACACTCCTGGCTCCCAACTGCTCCTGTCTAGAAATTGGTGTTCCTTTTTATTTGACCCTCCGTCCTATCCGCAGAGATCACGCCGATGTCCTTCAAACATGGTGGTGATCAAAGCAACAAGTTTACTTTTCTGTTGACAACAGGCCCGGAGGAAGGATACTTGTGGTTTTCAGGGAGAACTTAGTCAATGAATGTGGCTCAATAAAGAGAGCAATTTAGAAGGAGATGAAAGAGGACAGAAGATAGAGACACGGGTATATCTCCCTGCACAACCATTTACTGGTTTTGTAGTACACGCGGCCGACACGACCTGAAAGTGTCTCGGTGAACCCAGTGCTCTCCCTACAGAATAGTTACCTTGCAGGATTTTTGGAAGCATAATGTAGGAAAGTGATATAGGGTATATGGTTAACTGTTCTGTACTCAAGGACAGATGGGCAGACAAAAAGATGATTGATTGATTGATAAATAGATAGACAGATAGATAGATAGATATAGGTACATATCGATTAACACAAAGCCACTGCTCATAACCAGGAGAGCAATGGAGAAAGCACTTAGCGATAGTACAAACAAAAAAGAAGAATGAAATCCAGTTTAAAAAGTGCAGTAAGCAGCCAAAAGAAGAAAACAAATCCTATCATTTGCAATAACGTGGATGGAGCTAGAGGGTATTATGCTCAGTCAATTAGGCCAGTCGGAGAAATACAAGAACCAAATGATTTCACTCATGTGTGGAGTACGACAACAAAGAAAAAGTGAAGGAAAAACAGCAGCAGACACACAGTACCCAAGAGAGGACTAACCGTTACCAAAGAGAAATGGACTTGGTAGGGTTAGTGGGAAGGGAGTGATAAGGGAGGGGAAAAAGAATGGGGACATTAGGATTTGCATGAACAATGTGCAGGGTGTAGTGTCATGGGGAGGGCTATACAACACAGCGAAGAGAAGTGGTGATTCTACAGCATCTTGTTACACGCTGACGGACAGCGACTGTAACTGGGATTTGGCAAGGACTTGGTGAAGGAGGTAGACTAGTAAACATATTGTTCTGCAAGTAATTGTATATTAATGAGAACAAAAAAAAATTTCAAAGTGCAGTAAGAGCATAGCTCTCAAATATCAGAATAAAAGTACAGGCTTTGACTGCTCCAATCAAAAGACACAGGGTTAGAAGTACTGATGAAAACTCAAGATCACCTATGTGCTCCCTTAATGGAGACTCACTTGAGATCCAAGGACACAGACAAACTACAAGCTGAAGGGGCGCGGACAGGTTCCCTATACAAGTGAATCTGAGAAAGAAAGAAACAAATGGATTCTGTTTGAGTCCCCAGAGACAGTCACTAGAAAATAGTCCTACCTAGCCACCGTGAATTCTTTTTGTTTGGTTTCAGCAGTGCCCAGGTATAGATTTAGTGGTACTGCAATGTCCTTCTCATTTTTTCTCACATCAACGAATGAATTGCTGTAATAATATGCAACTGGACTTTTGAAATCACTGGGTTTTATGATGTTCACGATTGTAAAGAAGTAATCACCACATAAAGAGGGAAGTTTGAACACTGAATCAAACACGTCTCTCCACAACAAACAATTTGCTCCCAAATGCTCCTGTCTAGAAATAGGTGTTCCTTTTTATTTGTCCCTCCTCCTATCAGTGGTGAACACGCCTATGTCCCTAAAACAT